>NW_028262290.1:130603325-131213950 GCF_047370975.1 Nipponia nippon
CGGAGCTACTTAGACAGCTTTACTGCCCAGCTACTGGGGAAATTATAGCTGTTGTTCCTTATTAATATTTTGTGTTATTTAATTCATCTTATTAAATAAGAGCAGCAATAATTTAGATGAAAATATTCTGGAAGGTTAATAAAGGCAAGAGGCCAAATTTCCCTCTCCATCATGGAGTCCTCAGTTCAGAATAATGTTGTGCCAATAACTGCAATAATGGAATAACTCAAAGGGGAACCTGGCACAGGGTGTAGCTGAAATCCTTGTCCCAGAAGTCTACAGCAAGACACTCACTGTCTTTGCAGGGACAGGACTTCAGACAAAAAGCCATTTATATTACATGCTAAGGAACAGCTGACCTTGACTCAGAGATGAACCCCAGCCAGAAATAAGAAGTAAAAGGTTTTCTTCAGAAGCTGATTGAAAGTTTGGTTAGCAGAGATGATAATTCAGACTATAAACATTTCCCAGACATCAAACAAAATGCAAAAAACCCAACGCATGCAAACCCAAGATAGAACAAAACCAGAAGATAACTATCTTCTAAATCAAACATTCTTGCTGCAGTCATTGCTCCAGCAAGACCGGGGTCTAGATGACCACAGCAGAGGTGGGCGTAAGTAACCCTGGTGCAAGCTTGCTTTTGAAAGGTGGCCATGGGGTTCAGAGCTGCAAAACAGTCAAAAAAAAAAAAAAAGTAGCTGCTAACAATTTCTAATTTAGCCAGCCCTCCTTTTTTCCCTCACTCTTTGGCACTGATGAGTGGTATGTCATCTTTGTCAGTCCACAAAAATAATTCTTTATAAACACGCCGAATAATAATTACCAGTGTTGTAACTTTACTGACTACTGTGTGTGGCTGTTTGCATGAGGGAGAATTTGACCTACTTAGCCCCACTCTAAATTATTGGAAACAAATTGAATTTATAGTTCCTTTGTAGTGTAAATACACACATAAAATTTTGAGATGTTTAGGAAAACTTAATAGCAGAGCTTTGTGTAGCAACTTGCCTAGACAGCACAGAGAGACCACTTCTCTTGTTCCTACAGAATTTACACAGAATACAAAGATTCCTTTGTCTTTTCTCGCCTTTGTCTCTGCATCTGATACCAAAGTTTGTTGGTACAATCTTAAAAAGAAAGGGTTGCTTTTCCAGTCTGTCAGAGTTGCTGTATGAACACATTTTGCACTGCAACCTTAAAAGTAGTTGTGCTTCTCGCTTTTGTTCTTTCATTATGTGAGAGTCACAGTTATTCAGTATTTTATTCTCATTAGAACACTGCTTGTCACATGTTTTCACCAGAAACATTCATCACCAAGGTCAAAGGGTGAATATCGTGATCTATTATGCTTAGAGGAATCTAATGAAAAGGCACATAATTATCCAATTTTAAGAGAAGCATGTAAAAAAAGAAGGGGGGGCATTTGCCATAATTTAAATTGTTTTGTTTCCCTGAAGCAAAATTCAACACCTGATTGACAGGACATAATGATAATTCTTATTGATATGGTGATGTTAATTGTGTAGAGGTATTTAATAAGTCCCATATTCCTGAGGTAAATGCATGCTCTTAACCTGCACCTGAACCTGATTTTTGATGCAGTCTGAGGATGAGGCAAAGATACAGATAACTGAGCACAAGTGGATTTTCAGTCTTCTGTGGCAGAATGGAAATTGGAATCTTCAGAATCTATTAGGAGAACAATTCTGCAGTTGCTCACACTTTTATAAATTATGCTGTATATGATGCTAAGACACAAAGTCGGGAGTTTCAATTGGGGAAAATTACCATGACTTTACTGCATCTACAGGAGTAGGCTTTTTTTTTTCTTTTTTTCCCAAAAGGGGGTAGAAAGCAGTTTACATTTTAATAGAGACATACTTAAATAAGATGAAAAACATTCTGTCACTTAACCCACTGACTGTCTTGTCCTCTAAAATGTGGGACAAATAGCAGAAACAACAGACACAACAAAAATATGTAAGGCAGAAAGCTGCAAACAGCATAGTCATTTAAATGTATTTTACATTCAGATTTCCAGCTTGGTGATAGTCACCAGCTGTAACAAGAACAGTGTGGAAACAGTGAAGGGGTATGAAAGTGGCTGAGAACAGGAGTGGGTTTCAGAAAGAAACAGGTTATATTTCTGGATTTCCCCCGAGGACACGTGCCTTGACATTGACTAAGTTCTTCAACCTCTTTGTGTACCTTAATTCTTCCGTCTTTGCAGTGGAGATAATGATTCTTCTTTCTTTTTTTTTTTTTAACACATGGAATTGGAAACTCACAATTTGAATAATGTCTTGGGATTGATCCATTTGAGGCTTGATAGCCCCAAGATGCTGAGCACTTCAAACGCTCATCCATATTTCAGCACATGCCTGAAGCTCACTGGAACCATCCATGCATTAAGAACTAAGCACATGCTTACATGCTCTGCTGGAAGGTGCCCTGAACGTGCTGCAGGGGGGAAGCTTCAGTTCACCCTGAGGAATATGTCAGAGGGCTCTCTGTGTCAAGCACACTGAAATTACAGAAACTGCTGTCCTTTGCTACTAAGGCTCTTCTTTCAGGATCCATACCGTGATACCTCAGGCACTCATACGGGTGACGGTACCTCTCGCTTTACGCTGCCCACCCAGGAGGATCTGGAGATGGTTCAACAACGTGCTGATGTGTAAAGCAAGGCCACATCCTCCCTTTTTCTGGCATCTGAGAAACCTGGCCTTGCGTATACTCACCGTATTTGAGTGCCTACAGAGCTGGTCGTGGTGTCTGAGCACAGGACCAGGTCCCAAGGACCTGACTCTGATACCTGCCCCAACACCTGGCAGCACATTATCCTGCAGCAGATGCCAGTCCAGCTCACTGAACAGAGCTGTGCGTTGCGCTCTCACTCCATCAAAGGCAGAGAGGGGGGCACAGTGAACACAGTTATCCAAAAGAGCTGAAGGGCGTGAGACCTCCCAGCACAGCTTCTCTGCTGGCTGCCCCTACTATAAACTAGTGTGTGTGCTGCCCTACGCGTGTTTATTTCTCTCCGGAGGAGGAGGAGGTGGGTTGGGAAGCATGGAGCTCGCTCATGGCCACCCACAGAACAAAGGCAGAGTTGTCCTTCTCCTGAAATCCAGGACAGAAGCAAAATTACTTCCTCCAGAGAAAGGTGGAAACAGGGGAGGGCGCGTGGCTTGGACGGGAGCCACAGGGTTAAAATGCCTCCCTGGGGTGCTCTGGGTTTGGTGCAGTGTGTGTCCCACCCTGTGCTGGGGCACTGCCCGAGCACAAACCCAAACCCATGAGGAGGGCGAGTCCCTACCCTTGAGGTTCAGCCACAATCTTTTTGCAGTTTCTGCAGTCTGGAAATTGATCCTGTTGACGTCTTTAACTCACAAAGACTTACAATTTAGGACTCAGGCTGCTCCACTAGGATAGCAGAAATGACTTAAGGAACAAGTGAGATTAATGAAACAACCAGGGACAAACCCAAAATGAGGCAAGCAACTCCAAAAGTTATATATATGTAGCCTGAACGTAGAGGGGAGGATAGGAGATAAAGAGAGTTTAAAACTCAGTCAAACACCCATAAAATAAACCTCAAATCACATTTCTAAATATTAATAACACTTTAAATAAGCTGCTATAAAAATGCCAAAAATAATATATTAACTTTGAAAATAGCATTTACACATAAAACTGAAATGCACTTGTGGTCCTCTGTGTAGTTTCCTCATTAGATGAGCAGCCAAGGATCAATAACTCTGTAAGGCAACTGCTAAGATTGGCTTAGATAAGATAATTTCAGCTTCTATTTTATGAACACGAGCAACTGAGCAACTGCTTTTTTAAGTAGTTTGGAGATACCACATCTAACAGCCTCCCAGCTTTGGTCTGGTTTTCATCCTATGTTATAACATGCAGGCAAGAAATTATTATGTTTTAAATGTGCATCTTGCAATCAAATATTTCCTTGTTATGTGAAGCTATCATCAAAAGATGCTGGAGGTCTAGCTTAAAAGGCGGTGTCTGGATAACAGGACAAGGAGTGGACATTTCGAAGTGAAAAAATATACTTA
Organism: Nipponia nippon; assembly: GCF_047370975.1. NCBI lineage: Eukaryota > Metazoa > Chordata > Aves > Pelecaniformes > Threskiornithidae > Nipponia > Nipponia nippon. The sequence continues at coordinate 130,607,402 of NW_028262290.1, forward strand.
ACCAAGTGCCACAAAGGTCAGTGGACTCAGGCAAGGTAACTGCACCAGCCTCCACCACTTCACTGAGAAATCACAGAATCATAAAATCATAGAATCATTTAGGTTGGAAAAGACCCTTAAGATCATTGAGTCCAACCATGAAAATGAAAGCAGAGTACAATGTATATTATTTTCATAAAGAGCTAGTCCTTAACAGACTTTCCCTCCAGAAAAAAAATAGGTGTGAAAATAAAAAAACAAAGCTATTTTGGCCACAGAACCATCAAGCCATGGATAGTGCTTCTGAGACTGCACTATGAATAATGTTCATGCATGCTCCGACTGGAAAAAAGAAATGCTAAAAAGCTCTATTTCACCTTCATTTTTTGAACTGATTTTTTAACAGGCTTGTGCTTCTTTCCATCAGAACTGGCATATCCATCTAAACAGCCCTTCAGATCAAATCTTTAAAATGCTGGGCATCTTTCTACCCGCTAAGCATATCCATAAAGAAGTAACAAAAACAACTAAGGGACAAGAGGAATTGATGTGTAAGGAAAAATAATCAAATAAATTGGGCTTGATCTTGAACTGATGAACTGGAAGTAACATATTGAAGACAGTAGGATTTTACTGTTTTAGATCCATTGTAAGTGAATAAAGGCCCTTTATTATCTGACTTGAAGGTAAATGGGAGGAAGTTACTATAATGAGAGATGGCCTATTATGTCAGAGAGGGAAAGAGACCAGCTAGAGACCAGAATATAACAGTCTGCAGGGTGGTAAATCTATAAATGATATTCTCTAAAGGTATCACAGAGATGCCCTATGAAAGGGTCTCCTTGAAATCCAGCTACTTGGGCAATATCTACATTTAGCTGACAGGGCTAAGGGTGCACCTATCCTTTGGTGCCTCACATACTGAATTTTTCTTTCCATGAAAACCAGTGTGGAAAGAGAAGAGAAGCCAATATGCAGCCTGTTCTGACATATGTGTGAAACACATACCCAGACTCATGAACTTTGATATGCTCCTGGATCCATTAATATAGATATAGGTATGATTACCACCTGAAAAGAGAATTCGGATACTAGAGAGGCAAGAGGATCCTGGAGCAGGCTGTAGGGATTTGCCCAGTAACAAAGCCTGACAACTTTAGGAAGGGCAAATATCCACTGTGGGAAGAGAGTAGTCAAGGAAATCTGTCTGGAGGGGCCATAAGATCTTTGACAGATCAAGCAACTTCATTTTTTTAGGCATCGTTGTTGCACTTGAACAGATGCTGAATCCAAACAAATCTAGGCTTTATGACAGTGCTCTTCTCTGGTCAGGGATCTGCTGGATCTCCTGGAAGAAGTGGAGTCACTAACTTAGCCTGGCCCCACACATGTGACCAGGTATGCATCATGGTTTGCGCACCACTAAACAAGAAATCCAGAATTCAGAGTCCAAATTCTCATACCTGTTATCTTGTGTAATTAGCATGAAGTGGCCCTAAAGTTCATCGATAAGGTCAGTGGAGAATTCCCCCTGTGCAGGGACAGTGTCACACAGGCAGTGGAGATGGTACAACACCTCTCTGCACCAGCTTTGCCTGTAGTTCCATGGCTAATGAGAAGGGACACATCAAGATGGGTTCAGGAGAAAGAGGTGGACAGAAATAAGGCATAACACAACAGCACTGCATTACGCACTACAGTCCTGTTTCCTTACTAGAGGTCCAGCTGTTATAAATTAACTCTGAGCTGGAGCACTCTATGGTGCTGAGCTGGGTTTAATAGAGTGAGGAATTAGGGTCTGTACCACACAAAACTTGTTTGTCCCTAACAGCAACTAACTTTCGGCCATGGAAGGATGTCAGCTTCAAGGCTGGAGAGGAAGCCTTCATTTGGTACAACATGACTTAACTAGGTACAACAGTATAAATTATGTCTGCCCCAGCAGTTATGTGAGGTGTTCAGGTCTCTGCTCTGTCACAAGCTGCTTGTGCAGCCTGGAGCAAGCTGCCTACCCTGCTCTCCTCAATGCTCCTTCCACGAAGATGGGACAGTAATCCTTTCCCTTTTAAATGGATGAAAATGTTCATACAGCTGCAGAGAGGATCTTCTACTTGATAGTCAACTTGACAGAAGGATTTCTTCAGGTACAAAGCTGTCCCAAAATAGTCATGGTGTAAATCCCATCATTTGAACTGTTTCTAGGCAGAATGAACGTGGCCTAAGAGAATCATGTCTCAACAGGCTCCTACAAGCAGATTGAAAATTAAACTTCTGCACCTCGTAGACTGTCCTTCTGTGCCAACAGAGCAGATCAGATCAGATAACTTTGATTTATGTGAGGAAAATCCTGAGAGGTGCTGGACATGCCTAACAAATGATGGGCAACACCCACCCAGAAATGCCCCTGGGCTAAGAAAACTATACAACTCAAAAGTGAAGTACAGGAGTACAATGAAAGGCAGATAACTCCAGAGCTGACTAGTCTTAAGAATCATGTACTGAATTCCAAACCCTAGCCAATGCCCTCTAAATCATATTTCACTTTAAGAATCCCTTTGCTCCCGGGATTAGTTTAGTCACCTCACATGTCACAGCCCAAATCCGTAGGGAATGACTACCAAAACAATTGTTTTGACCAGGTGTCATAGACTGTAAGCTTTTATCACAGTAGCCTGTGTACTTGTGGCATAATAGGAGATTAGGGCTCACTTGAGAAAGAAATAGCTTGTCACTCCATCGATCAGAAGGTCGCACAAGAGACCAGCGTTGCCATCATCTTGGAACAGGGGCGAGTTTGAGGAGGGACAAGGAAATTACTGCAGCTATTGAAGAGACGTAGATCACTTCCCTACTCACACCTGGCCAGCTACTTTGACCATCAAGTTAAGGCAGAAAACAGCATGACAGATTGAGGATATGTCTATGTCAAACTGTGAAATCCATTTTGTTCTATGAAACGTGTTTTTGTGTCAATGCCTCTATATAGTGTTGTGACCTTCATTGAAGAATGTCACCCCATGTTGGACTGCAAGCTCATTTGTAGATTACAGCATACATTTTACTGGAGAAGCTAACAAGCCATCAGCCATGAAAAACTCTTTCCTATGAGAACAAATGTATTTTACTGGATTTTGTCTTTGAATACCTCTTCCAGCCACAGCTAAGGAGGAGGTTGATGGTAAAGCCTGGAAGAAGGAGCATGTGGACAAAATAAAGCAGAGCTCAGATGCAGGCGGGCTGGAAGAAAACTCACCAAATCTTGGGTTTCCGATTGCCTCAAGATCAGACTGTAGGACAGCTGTGCTCAGGATTTGTGCTCTCTCTAGAATGATTCGTTCTCTCTCTCGAGTGATTTGTTAACAGTGAAGTGTTTGGGATTAAGAACATCCTTCCCTCCTGATCCACTGGTCTTGGGATGCTGCTAGTTTCCCTGAAAGTAGAGCCTAGGGAAAGGGGTCTAAGCAGCCAAGGAATTGGGAAAGCAGAGGGATTAATTTAGAGGTACAAAGACTATGCTCATGAATGTGCCTGCACTCAGAGGATCATACCCACAAGACCCAGAACTAGGAAAAGACACCAGTTTCTAGAGATGTATCTAGCAGATTTAGAGGAAAAGATGATTACAACATATTTCCCAAGAGGGTAACTAGCCACTGCAGATGGCTCTGACCATTGCCCCTCTGCCTGTGCACCGCGCTTTTCCCAGACCATGCATCCAGAGCAAAAGCAATGGCTTCAAAGTTGAACCTCACCTTGTGCTTGCGTGAGCAGGGAAAGCATGTTTACACGCTGTTCAAGCAGGTAAGACAGATATACTGTCTAATTCAGGGGGACTGTTCGTAGGTCGCTGTGCTGGCCATAACAAGTCGTTACTACCAGGAGATCTTTCCATGAAATGCTCTAGGACAATCTGTAAGTGCTGCTCCTCAGGAATTTCCTTCTGCCAGTGGTTCTGCTTAAGAACCAGTGAGGTTTGCTAGCAAATCTATGAGGACAACTCAGAAACTGTTGAATTACATAAAAATGAAGTGAAACAGTCCCTTCTGCTGTAGGATTCATCTCCCTGGTGTCCCTGCTAGGGTTCCCAGCCATTACCTGTGAGACTGAGTTGAGATTAGAGAGTCAGAATTTCCCTCTTTTAAAAGTTCATTTTCATCCTTTCTTTCTCCTACTATGGAGGAAGACAGAAAACTGCCCCCAGGCCAGAAGTGGTACTGAGGCAGCTTACCCAGCACAGACAGCAGGAACTGGGGATCCTTCTGTTCTTGTCTTGTGCCTGCTTTTAGTTTGACAGATTTGCAAAAAAAATCCTGGAAAGAAATAGCATAGTCATGGCAATTTCCTTCCTTAATTTTAAAGGCCCACTATACAAAATTAAAGATGGTAAAATCTAGACCTTTATTTAGTCTCTCTCTCTGGACAGTCATGTCTATGTAAGCCAGAGACTGAAGGGAGGCATTCAGTGACCATGTCAGAAAGCTCTGTGTGTCTTCTTGTCAGATGCCCCATGAGAGAGAAATAGCTTTCATTACCAGTCTAGTCCAAGGAAAAAGAGGAATAAGATAGAGAGAGAAATATAAACAGATAAACTCACCACAAGTCTGGGTGTATATTTTTTTGAAAATTTTCTCAGGTTTCTGTGCCCAAGCATGTGGAGTCTCCAGCAATGGGATGAAACAGGAAGATTTTTTTTTAAAATCCACAATCACATACCCAAACTAACACTGCCTCACTAGTAAACAAGATGTGGGCTAGGACAAATACTTACTGTCAGATGTAATACAGTGAAACAAATTACATTTTATCTTTCTTCATCTAATTATTTCCCCATCATATTGTTTGACCACGGAGTTTAGGACTCTGAGCTGGGATATGCTCTCAATGATATTTTCTAGAGTAGGAGAAATGTTTTTGAGTCTATCTAGGTAATTTGAGGGTTTTACTTCTCCCATTTGCACCCAAGGGCGTGTTGCTGCTGATTTCATCCGGGCCAAGAGACAGAGAAGCGTGACGCACGGCGCCTGTTGTCAGGACACTTAAGGTTAGCTAAAAGGAGTGGAAGGACATAGGTTGAGTAAAGGCAAGACAAGCCAACAGAAGTTCACTGGAGCAAACTAGTCATAACTGAGCAAAACTTCTCAGTGAAGCATAACAGCAGCCGCTTATTTCAGCTATTTTTAGGTCAAAATACTGTGGAACAACACATGTACTATGTTTCTCAGTGCAGAAGAAACATATGGCATCTATATGAACGCTATGTGAATAGCCTGTGTTTTACAATTTGGATGTATGGAGAGGTACTTTTACTCATACAAATTGACACAGAAGGTCATGTTTGACAGTGAATATACACATGTGACAATGCTGACATGCTCCTGGGGTTGCAGAAACACGTATGTTCCTTACAAATGGGTTATAGAAAAAAATGTAACAGAGTCAAGTTTCAAACCTAATCAGGCACCTGAAAATATGGTGAGCCTAATTTATATATGTTTTAAAAAAATATTAAATAGACTTATACCTACTAGACATAGGATCTATTACAAATAACAATGGCTGTACACAATACACATTGAAGCTTTTTTTAGCCCACATTCTTACAATCTGCTGAGCATATAATATTTCTACGCATGCTGCTGCTGCCTCTGTAACAATAAGGTACAGTGGGAGTAGCATAACGCCAAACTGTGAATGTACAGGACAGAAAGGAAAACTGTCCTTTTCCCTCTTAGCATATTTGCTGAAGAGCTGAACCTCACTGGACTGGATCCAACCCTCACTGAAAGGAATGAAATAGAACAAACAGCGCAGCCAGCTGGACTGCTTATCCCAAACTGGGCAAGGTTGGGCAGCCTCAGGATGGACCCACAGGGCAGGACTCTCTCTACAGCCAGGGAGCCGCAACCGGAGGGCATACTGTGCTCTTTGTAGTACGTGCACTTAATGCTGCTTCTGAACATATTCCCTATGTCTCTGGAAGAACCAGTCTTTTATGTCCTTAAAACATATACCTCATCCACTTCTTCTCCCCTGCCACTGGGCCGGAGGTTTTAGCAGTATAATTTATCCAATAATAAAGTAGTGCTTGGTTCTTGGTTTCTTTAAATGAAAAGCTTCTTTACAAAAGGAAGGAAAAACCATAGATTTCTCCTTAAAGAATCCCAAGGACTTGTCATAAACAACTGCAAAGTCAGGGCACAGATTTAAATTTTCCTTGTTTTCCTACTGCTTTTTGCAGGAAGGGTGAAGTGTCAACCTTTACTTTGGATATCCTAACTGTCAGTATTAAATATTAAATATAAAATGGTCAAATGCTTCATGTTATTCAAACTAGGCTTGTATCTTTGGAGAGTTTTTTGCTTTTACGTAGGATTTTACCTGGATATATGTAGAGACACATACATGCATGCACATGCCAAAAGCTCGGTAGATGTACATTCACACGGACACCATTCATCCTGCAAAGACTATGCTTCATCTGGGGTCATTCAGACCCACTCCTCTGTGCAAAAATGCTGATTTACGTAACTGAGGACCTGGCCCGGGAAGCACTGCCGACACAGCTGTGTATGCCTTGTGTTTCCCTAGCCGTCACCAAGAGGTGCAACAACACATTATGGGATTTTCGAGCCTGACCCCCACCCCAGGAAACCCATCGAGCTGGGAGCACGGATGCTGGTGTGGAGCGGCATGCCAGTTATGGGTGCTGGCTTACGGTAACCCCGATGGTGCCCCAGAGAGGCCGGGCTGCTCTGCCCCGCTCCCAGAAGGTGCTCGGGCACTGCTTCGTTGGAGCGCCGCTTTAGCAGTGGTCTAACACAATACATCTCAAGGAGCATTTATGCTGTGTTCACTGCGCATTCAACTGTGGCCACTTCAAAGGTTTAGCCAAGTATTTTATGGCCATGGTAAAGGGTTCTTATTGATTTAAATTGCAAGCCTGGCTCCCGTCAGCTTCACTTGAGGGCAAAAATGCAATAAAATATCCCACAGCAGAGAGACAGACGTATCGCATTGAAAATCTTAAGAGATCCTTTTTACTATAATCACCTTCAGCGGCGTGCTGTTTTTCTTTTTTTTTTAAGGACAAGGTTATCTTAGAGATTTGTCCATCTCTACAGATTTGGGAGGGGCTGCCTCTAAAATCTGCCAGCAGGTCCATCCAGTGGTAGGCATGAACCAAACCCCGCGGGGTTTGGGTTTTTCCCTATTTGTCAGACACATGCGTAACATTGCTGGGATGACATTGATGTATTGGCAAACGTTAGCATGGAGTTGTAGGGTTTGGCCATGAAATCATTTGCATATGCAGCGCGAAAACCCCAGGCGACTCGGAGGGACGTGGGGGTCCCACCCCTGCACCCCCAGGATCCGCTGGCCCTGCTGGGGGACCCACCGCTGTTCCAGGGAACCCCGCGCTGGACAGGGAAAGTCCTTCCACCCTGGCATGGTTTTGAGAAAGGAGAGATGTTGTCAGTTTGGAGCATTGTTTATTGTCTTCTTATTGTGGCGATGCTCTAACATAGCTGCAAAGGAGGTCTGCTCACCGGGGCAGTGTGAAAAAATAGGCAATACTTTTTTGCGTACTTCATAGGCAGTTTCTTTATAATAATTTACCTGAAATGCACCCGAGGTGAAGATAACCTCCGGACACATCCGGAAAATAGCAAATGACTGTTACGTATCTGACATTTGAAATAACATGTTTCTGGAGGGCTGACATTACAAGAGTCATTTCACTTCAAAATGTTATTCCTAATGTAATTTTTTCAAATTCATAAGAGGCGCTTGCTAGGATTCAGTGCAGCACTGGAGTCACTCGAAAGACAGAGGTCAAATTCATTTCATTTCTTTTATGTTTTCCTCTCCCCGCTAGATGAAACAAATGATTGAGCCGGGAACGCTTGGCAGGTCGGTAGCTGTGCGCGACGGCGCCGTCGCAAGATCGATTTTCCCCGTCCGGGGGGCGCGGGCGGCATGGCTGACATCTGTCGCGGTTGTCATGGCAGCCCGCGGCGCGGCCGGGGTCAGGCCTGACAGGGAGGGCCTCCCCGCCTCCGCCCGCTGCGCTTCAAGGTTAACAGCCAATGGACCAAAGAAATAGGCAATTATAGTGCAGTCAATTCTGGTTAGGGAAATACCCGAGAAGTAAATATATCTGATCAGCGGATGAAAATGAAGTGGCCCGGTGCTGTTGATGGGGGGCGGCAGTGCCCTTTGGGCGCGGGGCTGTGCCCTTCCAGGCCCAGCGGCCGCCTTCGCCCACCTCCAGCTCTGCCTTGGGGGCGGAAGGTGCAGAGGGCGGCTTCCCTCTTTCGCCCAGAGTCAGTCCCTGTCTGCTGGGGGAGACCTGCCCAAGGGCAGCCGCTGTTGGCCTGGTGAGGGGCCACCATCACCAGGGGAAGCTCTCCTTCATGGCGAGCCGCTGCCAGCCTGCCTCCTGCTTGGGCAGGTGGGGTCACGGGGTGACCCATGCAGGGGGCCTGAACAACTGCTTCATTAAATTATATCTCCATATGTTATATGTATATATGTGTATAACGTATATATATGTACGTCGTAATGTTGATATCTTGTCTGTGGGTGGGCTGGTTATAGAATAAAAAGGGGGCAGAGGGGAGGAGAGGGCTCCTCAGGAGAGCGGCAGCAGCTGAGCAGGAGCGGATGCCGCCCTCCCTCAGCCCCTCAGGCAAACCAAGCCACCTGCCACCCCCAGTGGCTGGCCTCCAGGGCCCGGTAAGCAGAGCATCGAAGCTCTGCACCTTCAAAAGCTCACAGCCTGCCTCAGTTATGTCTTCCCCGAAGAGAAGGGTAAATATAGGAGGCCATCCCAGAGCAGCTGTGGTACAGATGGGGGAGGAGGAAAGCAGCTGGGTCCCCAGGCTGGTGAGGTCCCTGAGCCCGAGAGTCAGCTGTAATGTTCAAGGAAGACAGCAAAATATTCCCCCACCACAGAGCAGCAGGCACCAGGAGGCTGCACACAGACACATCCAAGGACGCCTGGGCAGGAGGAGTCCTTACAGCATGCCTGGCTCATCTGTGCTCCTCAGCGATTTTCGAGGTGAGGCTGTTTGTGCTGGACCTCCTGTCCCTCCAGCGATGGACGCCCCAGCTAACTCCAGAGACCGCCAGTCTCCTGCACAGCTTTCCTGCTGCTGCTGCTGAGGACGGCCCAAGAAGGGTGGGAGAGAGACCATGTCAGGGACACCAGCAGAAGGCTGGGGCTAGATTCACGGGCTGTCTCCGCATGCCCTGTCGTCACAGACAGGCTGGAAACAGTTTTCTCCACCTCTCGGTGCCTGTGGAAAGGAGGAAAATCCCCCTGGCCTCGGTACTGCGGAGGCTGCTCTCACTGAAATGCATGCACCGGTTCCCGTACCTCGGGGTGCGAGTCTGCCCAAACCAGAGCCCCTTGTCAATCACCCCCGGCTCCCAGAGGGATCAGCACAGCAGAATGGGGGCTTGTTTGTCCCGGCAGCTGCAGCTCCTCCAGAAAGAGGCTATCTGAATCAATGAAAACATTCAGTTTTAATGACCGCAGAAAGTAAATCCCTCAAGATCATGAGTTTGTTTCAAATGATGGATCAAAAGCAATACTGGCATTTCCTTCTGAAGAAATTTTCCCAGCATCTCAGTGTGGTAACAATCTTTCTCCCTACACTTCTGACTTTAATCCAGAGCTACAACTGGAACAAGATGAAACTTCCCACTTCCAAGAACACAGGGAACTAGAACTAACAGCAAAATTTTCACAGTCAGCCCCCAATTCTGAATTGTGTCTGCGACTCAGGTTGATTCATCATTTCTTTCTGCCTGTATCTCTTTCCTGCTCGTTCACCTACAGTGCTCCTGTGTTCCCCCGATCTCAGCCACGTGTGGACTCGGGGCAGGGTGCCGAGATGCAGCCTCACTCCTCCAGCCTCAGAGCAAAGATCCAGCCGCTGGTGCTCTGCTGTAATGGTGTATACAGCGCCAGAAAGCTTCTTGCTGGCATTTATGAGACCCGACTCCTAATCTCTTTGGTATAACTTTTCAGATTTTTCTTGCACACAAAATAAACATTTTTGCAGATCTTGTGTTTCTAAAGAAATTAAAGATTGGAGAGCCAAGCTTTGCTCTTTTTTTTTTCTGAGAACACTTTTTTCAGATTTGCCCTAAGCAGTCTTTTCCACCAAAAAAACTTGCACAGAACTGAACACTGTTCACCAGACTTGTTACTGATGACAAAGGGAAGTACAAAAAACTGAAGATTTTTTCTTTTGGTTATTAGTATCTCAGCTGTCAACCTGGTCCGAGATGCTGTTGATCTCCTGTTGCCCTACTAGCTTTCTGTCAATCTCCTCAGCATATTGCCTGGGTACCAAATTATTTGACATTGCCCCTCAGATGCCCTCTGGACTCATTACATGGCTATTAATGTCTCTATGTTACCGTCTCCATCTGCTAAGGAATTACTTTCAAAGTATACTGTGTTTTCCCTAAGATCTCCCTCTGGTACGCTAAAAAAGAAATATTTATTCCTAAGAAGGTCACCACCTCTATTTAGTCACCTGTTGAATGGATTCAAGATGCTTTGATTGCAAGCTTTCTGGGGCAAGGCTTGTCTTTTGTGTCACTCGTAGATACTCAGCGCCTGCTAAAATGATCCTGTGCTTCAGAGGGAGTCTTCATCTAGTACTGCAGCAGAAATAATAAACACAAAAAAAATATGCTTCCCAGATCTGGGGTCAGAGTGATACCATTTTTCCCCATTTTGGTCACATTTGTTGTCCCACAAAAAATGATTCATGAAGTCATTTAATTTCTCAATCCTTTATGTGATCAACGCAGCAAAATTTATAATGCCCATATACTCTGCGGAAGGCACCAGTATGTTGCAGCATTTTAACCTTTTAAATATTCCGTATTTCAGCTGGCTAGCCATCCTACCCCTTCTGCACAGTTCACTGCAGCTGTAAATAGTGGAGGGAAAAGAACAGACAGCCAATCAAATTACAAAAAGCTGAAAAGGTCAAAACTGCACAATTTACTACTACCTTTTCCAAAATACATGAGGCTTTAAGATCCCATTATTTTCTCTTGAAACATTTAATTAAAAGAAGCAAAAATTGTATAACAGGAATATGTTGGTGGAAAAATGAGTAAGGCAGTCCTTGTATAAGATGTGTCACCAGTGTAACTGTTTCTTTACGGTCTTAATGTCAACTACTCCTGGTCTTAAGACTTAATAACTCTGTTATTAAGAGTCGGTCCTGCAGCTGCCTTCCTTGATTTTCCATAGAGCATCCCAACAACTGGCCAGCCCTCAGCCCTCCACCCTTCCTCTGCTTTTGATCTGTTCTTACAAGCAATTGAGTGAAAAACTGGCACTTCTCTTCAGGGAGATAAATTTTGCAAATGCACAAAGTTCGCTGCACAGCTTCCGTCGTACTATAGACTGGAGGACACCAATGCATAGGAAATGAAGAAGACAAGAATCTGTCTTGAGATATGGCACCCCTAGACAACACTACCACTACAAATGCATTCACTTGAATAATATGTATGGACCCCTCTTTTAGACTGTGAAGATAACATTGGAAAATGGCCCTCCCTCCACATTTGCAAGACTACCCTTCATACTGCAAGTCCGTTTGTTCTTTTTCCTGGCAGGATCGATGTCTATAGCATTGCACCAGCCTCCCCATCCTCTCCCCCCAGCTGTCCTTCCGTCCATTGTAAATAATTCAAACAATTCCTGCCATAGACAGAAAGCAGCGTCACCCTTCTCTCCTCCTTGGAGCATGGAGAAACAGCTCAAGGATGACAGACTGCCACAGCTCTGTCACCCCCAGGTGTGGGCTGCTGTCCTGGGACTCCGTGAATTGCAGGCAGAAAAGTCATTTTTGCTCTGTGCAGCTTATTCAGCCGTTTCAGCATGTGTAAAAGAGACTTCTGCTACTTTGCCATTTCAGCTGACTGTTCTTTTCTGTGAAAACGTTGGCAAATAATCGTTAGGATGTATTTGTTCTGAGACTTCTCACTTTTTTCTTTCTGTTGAAATCATATTTATGTCATTTTACGAATTTTCGCTTGGATATCTTTGACAGTAACTTAAAGCAAAGGCAGCAGAAAATGAACGGGAGATAGACAATTTTTTATACCACATGAGAAGTAGGGAAAAAAGGACAAAAATAAATGTAAAAGGTGGAAAGGAAATAACCACTCTACAACTATTTAATGGGAAAGTAAATTTAAAGAGTACTAGAATAGTTTTTTGTCCATCAGGCCCTAAGTATATTTTCCTACTAAGGAAAAGGAAGTAAGAGAATGTGGGAGCTTACTCATTTGGTCTTACTTTCAATTTTTTTTAAATAAGAAACTGTGAAAAAAGGATCCCCGCTTTTTTTGTGTCTGGCCTCTGTATCGTCCTTGGCAGAGGAGCCCTTGCTGGGGACATGCCCTTGTGGTGCTACATCTCTGCACCGAGGTGAGAAACCATCCCAGTGACAGCGTGGCCCAGTGGACACCTCCTGCCTTCCTCCAGGGCTGAGCAGTGGCCCCAGACAAATAACTGTGAAGGATATAACTGTACTGGGGCCTGGATGGAGGGGCACCTGCTCAAATCAAGCTAGCTGAAGGGTTGCCAGTTTAGCCAAGAGGGGCCGAAGCTGGCATCGGGACTGCATCTCATTTGTGCGGTCGCCTGACAGAGGTCAGTCACACAGCGTGGATGCCAGGGAGGAGGCAGCGATGTGTTACCTCATGCCCATGCCCAGGGCAGAAGGGACCACAGGCTCCACCAGGCTGGTGGCCAGTGATTTTTCTGAGGTTACCTTCAGGCCATATGCTGTATGAGGGTCCACAACTATAACATCTGGAATCACGTCATTAATAGAAAGGTACCATTTCCAGATTTCTTCATGTACAAACATGCCAGCTTTCTGTTCGCTGGGCTCAAACTGTTGAAGAGACAATGCTCAGGTATTCAGTTTTGTTAGAAAAATATCTTAGCCTGGATTTAACATGCCCGGTCACGGAGAAATGGCCCTAACTCCTGGCAAATCATTCTAATGGTCAATTACTCTCCATGTAAACACTTCAGTGTTTACATGATGAAAGGGAGCTTTTGTCATCGACTTTGACTTGTACCCATTTCCTCCTACTTTCTACTTCACTTCTTTGTGTTTTCTGCTTCCTCATCTCATGTTGCTCTCAGCTATTGTTTGTCGGCTTCTTCCCCCTAAACTTTGCTTCCTACCCAACTTCTATTGTTTCTGTCTTCTCAGTCTTTTTCCCCTTCCACTCCTTCTCCCTCTCTGTTTCCTCTCACAACATCCTCCTTCTTCTGAATTTATCTGCTCTGCAGAATTTCACCATGCCCGAATACAACCATGGCACAAAGCCGGCTGTGATTTAGTCACCAGCAATCTGTCGCTTAACCATAATGAAACCCTGTCACAAACAAAATTCCATCATATGAGAGGAATTTCCTGCATGGAAATTATATTTTTGGATGAGAAGGGCATTTCTCCTGTGGCAACTCCCCCCCGACACACCATTCTTTGCAGAGCCGAAAATTGCATTTACTTCAGTATAAGAGAATGCCAAACAGGGCCTTCTGGGGAGGGAAGAAGTAGTGCAAACTACTGATAATCAAGATAAATCAAGCCATGACGTAGAACATAAGCACTATGCTCCATTCAATTCAGCTAGGGAGCTCAACTTGTTCAGCACTGTAGGTTATTTTCCATTTGTAATTAGAGCAACAAAGAAACAGCCTTTCCCTGTTCTGCTCCATCAGCACAGCCCCAGCAAACATCCTCATTTTCAATAACTCTTCCCCTTTATCTCACTCTGCCTGATGCCTAATAAGCTGATTGCTATTTACTTTGGACCAACAGCTAATCTGTTAATGATTGATTTTAAATTTTTACAGCCATTTGTCTTTGGCAGGACTTGAGAGTGTGAGCAGCAGTCTTTCCTACCTGATGAATTGGCTTTTCTTTAAAAAAAATAAGATTTAAGTCAAGAGTCTTCACTGTTATATTTTGCTCACAAACAGCTGCCACACAGTGAGCAAAGCTTAGAAAAAAGGGTAAATCTTCATCCAAAAATTCATCAGCGTTTGAAACCACCAGCAAATAATATAAGTGGACATTTTGTTAATAGTTGTAGAGGGGTAAAGACCTACTTATGAAGTAAAACATAATTGTACTATAAATTCACAGGGTTTAAAATTCTTAATTAACAAAATTGATGCTCGTAAACGAGGACTAGGTAGGGAATAAGAACTAACACAGCTACTGTCCTCCAGAATGATCTAAATTGTATACCATATGATATATGTATTACCATGATATATGCCTAAAAGTGAATTTCATTTCCCATTAAAGGACTGCCAAATAGACAGTAGTTATTTTAATTGGTACAACACAGCAGTGTGGTGCAATTTAATCGTTGATGCTAAAAATGGAAAAGTGAATAATAACAGCTTAGCCTGTATATTCTGAAAAGAATAGGAAAAATTCTATACCAGGAAGCTATGCATATTTATAAATGTTGTTTCTTCAATGAGCCACTTAGGGATAGGCCCTGCAAGGAAATAAATCATGCTTAGAATGCCTATAGTGTGTCTCGCCCATAGATCTCAAAGCACTTTACAAAGCTAAGCAAGTTGCACAATTATCGTTTTATAAAGGGGAGAAGCCAAATATCAAAAACCCAATTTCCCTAACATCCAGAAGGATTCAGAGTTTGGTTCAGGACTCACACTGGAAAATAAACCCAATCCCAGAAACCAGTGAAGCCACTTTGTGCTTCTAGCAAGTTCTAATAAACGCCTTTTAATCAGCCAGTGACTGTTCTCTGAATATATATGTCAGTATTTAAAGCTGTATATGTGTGTATGTACGCATATATGCATCCAGGATCCAGGTGCATAATGAGGGATAATCTGACAGAAACAAGGCGGCAACCTAACAGGTTGTACAGCTGTTCTGTCCCCCTCACTGACGATGAAAGAGTGAAGAAGAAGGTGGTGGTTTAATCCTCTTCAGTCCCATACCACAGCTGTGGTACCACAGGTAGCCTCCGACAGGCTTGAGTTAGGGAAGCCTAAGAACTACTCCCACATAACCCCAAAACCAGGCTAGCGCACATGGAAGTTGTAAGTCACCATTTCCATATACATATTTTGCATAATTTGGCCAGGACTGATGAGCTATAACCAAACATAAACTCTATATGTACATCCCAAACCTCTCAGCTCCAGACTGAGTTGTCCAAAGCTTATTATCTTCCACAAAAATTTTGAACCTGTGTCTAGCTTAAAATGCAAAGCAGCACTTTCTCAAAGAAAATTAGCACCAGTATAACTAATGCAATGTTTTGGCAATACCAGCACAGGGTAACAACCATCGCTACAGAGGTTTTGCGTTCCACTGACTGGCTGCATAATTGCAATGCACCAAAAAGGAAACACTGAACTGTTTGAAGGATGGAAGCTCTGATCTCATTAATATTTTAGATGCCACAAGATGTGGAAGCTCCGTCTGCCATCAGCAATATCGTGGAGAGAATCAAGGCGACTTGGGAACAGGACTCGTGGGCCTCCACAATGGTCTATTGACCTTCTGGTGAAGCAGATACCGTGTGACAGAGATTGCCTATCTCAGCAGACAGGATGGAAACAGGAGAAAGTGTTAAATATAACCAGGTAGACAGTGATGAATTGACATGCTGAAAAATCGAATGCTTCAGTAATCAGCCTAAGGATCTGATATCAACAACATTTTTCAGTTTTGTCCGAATTCATTGAAAGGTGTAGTTTAGCAAGCTCACTTCTCGTTGGTAAGACCTTTCATCTTTATGCAGGTTTTCTGATTGGATTCCGAGACGTCATCACTGGACACTGTGTCATTGCTGTTCTTTGCATGGAAAACAGAGAAAACATTTGCATGAGAGCAAAGTGGCCTGAACAAAACCAGAAATGGCTTGATTTGCAACATTCATTAGAAAGTATTACCTTTCCCTTCTTCCAGTGAGAAGTCAGGGCCAAATTCAGTCCCAGAATTTACATACATGGTTGTGCGAGGCCTCCAAGTGATTTCCAAATCGTGTCTGTGGTCCTGATCCGACACCAAGGAAACATCAGACTGAGAAACGAGGGATCTATCTTCAAGCTTTGTTGCAAGCTGGAGATGACCTTTAATTGAGGCACGCTCCACAACGGTGCCCAAGGAGAGGATCTTGGCAGGCTGCAGGTGGCCTGGAGGAGCTGGTCTCCATAAATGTAGTTTCATGGGTTATTTGCCCAGTTTGAGGGGAGGTGACACTCAGGGCCCTCTCACCAGCTTGGAGGTGAATTCCACGCCCACAGCTCTGAGTTCTTCCGCTGGATGCAACCTGTTTACTGAAAACTTGAAACAATGAAATACTGCAGATATATTTAGCACTCTGAAGCTTTTGTAACTATAATTCTAATTACAGAAGTCTAATGAATGTCTTTATGGCTTCATTAAATCTTCGGGATATTTATATTATCCAAAGAAATAATCTCCGTCCATTAAGAGTGCATAAATCCTGAAGCAGAACTTTAAAAATTGCTATGGATATGCTTATTTCATTGCAAAACACATAGAGAGAATTTAAAGAAATCCATTAATAGGATTATATACCTTTCTTCTAAAATATATTTTGAACATAATATTTTATTACAGAGGTCTGACTGCTGCGCAAAGAAATGCAGGAGAGGACATTCTAAGTAATTACTCAGATGGTCAAATGGACAAAAATTATTCAGCTAATGTTTGAAAGATCTTTCATAAAGGAAAAGTTTAGTGTACTTTTCATCTGTATAAAGAAGCCAGGTTCCCTTCATCTCAAAATTAAATGCTAGGGGTACAAATGTCAAAATCTGGAAGTTTAAAAAAGAAGAGAAGGATTTTTTTTCAGGGTGTATTTATCTCAGGCATGTGCACAGGAATTAAAAGTCCTTAGAACAGCTATAAATTGCATATGCAAAGCACCAGTTTTGCAAAAAGATGTGCAGTTTTTATGGGATTGATTCTGTTACCCAGACAAGGGGGCTGATGCCACCTAAGATACCTTTGGGCAGCTGTGCTAGCCTTCAGGTACCACTCCAGAAGGGCATGGGTCTCCCACAGGTCCTGTGTCACCCCAGCCAGCCTGAACAGACCCCTCAAGTGGCCAAGGACATCTCCAATGGAACGAGACAACCATGTGTGGATAACTGAGTTTAACCCCACCCATGCCAGAAGGCATGATGCACCTCAGTCCCTGGGAAGCTCTCTTCTCCAGACACCCGCTGAAAAGTGGGTCTCACCATCTGAGAAAAAAACACTTCTGAGGTACAGATGGATTTTGTGCATTCTTTCCTCGACCCCCAACCATGTAACTTTCTCCTTCCTCACTTCTGAGGAAAAATGAGCCTCAGATCCTTCCCTGACCTGACCCTCTCAGGTCCATTTAGATCCTGACTGCCAAACTGAAATCAACAAAGAACTTCTCCTTTCCCTTTTCCCTTCATTTCTCCATCTCTTTCCTACTTGGATTTTCCATTCCTCTGTCATATATCAGGACCGTGGCCATATTCTTTAATAATTTCAGAGCCAGGGCTATAATTTGCAGCATGATTTTGCGCACGGTAATAACTGGCACTGGCTAGGTTTCTCAAGAAGGGGAGATAATACAATTCTTCCTCTTCCTGCCTTTCGACTCCTGCATGGCCTGCATCGGATCCATGTTAGGTTTCACTATTATGTCATTTCCCATTAACATTGCAAAAAAAAGCAGTATGCTCCCCAAATTGACTGAAGTGTGCAGTATAGCAAGGAGCATGCTCAGCAGGAAATAGACAGTGGCTGTCCCTGGTGTATCCCACAGCTACTGATGAGGACAGATTCAGCCCTGTTCAGACATTAAATGGTGCTACTGAAAGCATACCAACATCTCTGCAGGTATTTCAGAAAGCTATGAATTTGCTGTAAAATTATATGTGTGCGCGGGGGGTGTGTGTGTCTGTATATGTATTCATAGGTGTCTTACTGAGAATAAACTCTCTGGATTATAGAATCATAGAATCATAGAATCGTCAAGGTTGGAAAAGACCCTTAAGATCTTCGAGTCCAACCATTAACCTAGCACTGCCAGGTCCACCACTAAACCATGTCCCTAAGCACCACATCTACACGTCTTTTAAATACCTCCAGAGACTGAGACTCAACCACTTCCCTGGGCAGCCTGTTCCAGTGCCTGACTACCCTTTCAGTGAAGAAGTTTTTCCTAATATCCAGTCTAAACCTCCCCTGGTGCAACTTGAGCTCATTTCACCTCATCCTATCACTTGTTACTAGGGAGAAGAGACTGGCCCCCACCTTGCTACAACCTCCTTTCAGGTAGTTGTAGAGAGCGATAAGGTCTCCCCTCAGCCTCCTCTTCTCCAGACTAAACAAGCCCAGTTCCCTCAGCCGATCCTCTTAAGACTTGTGCTCTAGACCCTTTTTTCTCCCTAAATGTAACAAGGATATCACCCCAGTATCTGGAATCCTTGAAGATCAGCCTAATCATCAATAGTCAGCCGAGACGGGCTGCCTTAAGCATTTGTGTGGAGGTAGATTGTGAAGCAGTCGAAGTCAGATTTTGTGAAGAGCATTTCCAAGGAAGTTATTCCCATTTTGGAAGACTACCCAGTTCTGTATTTTTCCGCATTCCCAGTACTTCTTTAAGAAGTGTCCCCTTTGCTTCTGCCCTCTGCAGACTGTGCTGAGTGCCAGCCTGCAGCCCCAAACAGGCTGCCCAATACCCCGATTTCCTGCTGTGCCTGTACTTTGCTGTCCAAGCAGGAGCTAACGAACGGGGTTGTGACTACCTTAGCACTAAATCTCATCTATCAGTTGACTTTCTGTGGCAGAGAGAGAAGCTGATTGAACAACTGCTTACAATTTCTATGTTTTTTTATTTCTTGAAATGAATTGTTAATGTACTGAATATTTGCCATAATTTCTGTTTCTCAAAGTCTCCACATTTGTCATCAAAAATTGTCAGACCTTCATGGAGGGGGAGCTTCTAGGAATGGGGAGGCTGGAGTAGCTTACTCTTGAAAATCAGCTAGTAAAATCCTGGAAAAAGGAAACTCTTACCTCATGCATTCAGAAATATGGCAATTGATCAGCCATTCCTGATCCTTTTGAACACGATTAAAGTAGTGGTATATGTGCTATGGATAAAATGATATCTTCCAATAAAATGGCAAACTTCATGAATTTTGTCATTCCAGGAATATAAACAGAAAAAGTTATTTTGGATTTAAGTTCTCAAACATCAGTGATGATCTCTGGACCTTTCTCAGCTTTCTTTGGGTCTCAGTAGCATGTATTTTACCCCTGAAGATAAAATGAGGTCAGACATTGCTTTCTATGAAGGTAAAATTATGCAGAAGATGGAAATACTCTTAATATTCTTAATATGCACCTTTTCTCTTGACTGTCAGGAGTCAAAGAATTTAAACATTTCAGAAAATAGTATATTATAATGGAACTTTTTATAATGAACATCAGTGGACCTGAGAAGCCAATATATTGCAACTTTAAGCAGCCTTTCACCAAATGGTCCAGTTGTCAATGTATAATGTATTAATTTAAATCATAATCACAGTCAAAGACTTTCTCTCCTTTTCAATTAAATGTATTCAGAGTATTATGAGTTTCTTCTGAGAGAGTTCTGTGGAGGTTGATGGGACTCCAATTTTAATTGTATATTTAAAATTTTATATTTTCTTTTTCAATCATCCCCTGGAACCTTCAATATCATCTTTATTTATTAAAAAATCAAGCTCTCCAACATATTTTCCAACTCTAAAGACAAATCTACCTGCAAATGATAAAAAATATCGGGTCCACTCTAAGTACATTAACAGGTACAAGTGCTCTGCACTTAGCAATTGCTGTTCCAGTAAAACTTTCCATAGGTCCTCCTCTTACAGGAAAAGCGGGGAAAGAAGTGTGAATGACCACAGTCTGAAAAGAGATGGGTTTGCACACATACAGCCAATTGGCTTTGGCAGTAGTTGTCTTAGGCTCAATTTTAGAAATTTACTGTGGAGCATCTTCTAGGGACTTCAGGTGGAGCTGTGGACAGGCCCACTGAAACATTAAATAGCTTAATCCAAAAGCTGTGGGTTTAGGTGGATGGATATCCAGTGAATGTTTGTTTGAAGATCCTCCAAGTCTTACCACTCAGGACAAGCATCAGTTGTGCTTAGGTCTCCTTCTTCTTCCATAAAACACCCTCACAACATTCTGTGTAAACAGCGCATCAACCTGGTCACTCTAAACCTAGATGCATTTGTTAATGATTATAATCTTGTCGTGTGCCAACTTCATCCCATTTAATTTTGCACTGTACCCCCTTGTTGTGGTTTAACCCCAGTTGGCAACTGAGCACCCCATAGCTCCCTGCCCCGGTAGGATGGGGGAGAGAATTGGGAAAAAGAAAGTAAAACCCATGGGCTGAGATAAAGACAGTTTAATAGGACAGCAGAGGAAGAGAAAATAATAATAATAATAATAATAATAATAATAATAATAATAATAATAATAATAATAATAATAATAATAATAGAATATACAAAACAAGTGATGCACAATGCAATTGCTCACCACCTGCTGACTGATGCCCAGCCAGTCCCCGAGCAGCAATTGCTGCCCCCCGGCCACCTCCCCCAGTTTATATACTGGGCATGATGTCATATGGTACGGCATAGCCCTTTGGCCAGTCTGGGCCAGCTGTCCTGGCTGTGCCCCCTCCCAGCTTCTTGTGCACCTGGCAGAGCATGGGAAGCTGAAAAGTCCTTGACCAGTGTAAGCACTACTTAGGAACAACTAAAACATCAGTGTGTTATCATTATTCTCACGCTAAATCCAAAACACAGCATTATACCAGCTACTAGGAAGAAAAATAACTCTATCCCAGCTGAAACCAGGACACCCCTCCAATTTCACCCTACTATAGAAATCAGTTTAACTCTTGCTGAAACTCATAGGAAAAGGCAGAGAGATTATATAAACCAGAAATTATGTCCCACTGGGACATAAAGAGTATCTTTCTTGCAATTCACTAAAGCTGCTCCTCCTGTACACTGAAATTGTGCCCGTGTTTCTTCCTACAGAAACAGCACTCACTGTATCTGTGGCAGCTGCCCTTTTCCAGACTTACTCCTTTTCCATTTTCTCCTCATGCTCCCATCACATGCACAGTGTT
Source organism: Nipponia nippon (assembly GCF_047370975.1). NCBI lineage: Eukaryota > Metazoa > Chordata > Aves > Pelecaniformes > Threskiornithidae > Nipponia > Nipponia nippon. The sequence goes on from NW_028262290.1 coordinate 130,628,642, forward strand.
TGTCCTGGCCTTTTTCTATCAATCTGTGTCATTCCTTCTCCTGGAGAAGAAACAACTCCAAGATTTAAAATGCAAAGCCAACTCAGAAATCTCCTTTGAAATATCTGCTTTAGGAGGTTCAGAAGGGAAATTCCCAACATGAAGTGTGGCTTAGACATCAGACTCATTTCACCTGCATGACCGGGGGTTCTGTTGTTTGGATGGGATCAGGTAAAACCAGCCACGTGGAGCAGACAGATAATCATGGCCCTGAGACAACCTTTTTCTATCTTCATTCTATCTCATTTCTTCTTTGACTCTGCCTCTCCTGGAGTTGCATTTGCAACCTGATTTTTTGTCGTCTTAACTTTTCCTCTGCTCTAGCAATTCTAAAGCTTGAGTAGCTGAAGGTGAGAATGGTGACCCAGGATGCTGCAAATGACAGGCAATTTCTGGAGGATAAACACTCCCTAACACTCTCTTCTTACCTGTCTCTGAAGGCATTCCAGTCGCTTTCTCTTGCATAGTCTTCACAGATATGGCACAAGGACTACACGGTCTTATCTTCAACCTGTTAAACCATTGCTGTTGGGGTTGAGACATATTAGAAAAGACTGTATTTTATTACCAGCTGCACTGTGGTCACAGGTTTACCAAATCATTTAAACTTGGTACAGGCCAGTTTCCCCATCTGTTCAAGAGGAGTTTTACAACTGTTAGAGAGGCATTTTTTGAGATGCATCTCAAAATATGCAACTCAAAATCTCAGTCACAGAATAGGCGTTATTATGGTTTGGGTCTTCGTTTCCCCTTCCCCTCCTGCTCCGTACTAGGAGAGCTTTGCTCTCTTGCATAGAAAGTCAATCTGTATCTAGAATGACTGTTCCTCAGTTTGAGCCTTGGTACCCTAGATGACAGTGACAAAATTTTAGTGTGAGAGTCCTGCTCTCTATGAAGAAAGATATATGCATATAAAATGTATAAAAGTGCACTTGTCCCCAGTTTTTTATATGAACCTGTATATCCATGTACATACACAAACAGAAGCCACCCAGACTACAGAAATGCACCACTGAAGGCATTCCTCAATTGGTATGGAGGATGGGAACATTGTCCATGTTCCTGTAGCACCCAGAAAGGTCAATATGACTTAAGTGGGACAATTTTGGCTCTTCCATTAGGAACCACAACAACTCTGGTCTCAGTGGATCTGCACAAGACACTGTCATTATCCCCGGATCATTGACACGATAGACCAAACCAGCTCCAGTCTATCGTGTCAATGTGCACTTAGGGAGTCCTTAATCCATGGATCATTGGCATACGATGCTGTAAAATCTCTGTAGGAGATGTTATGGTGTAGCGAGTCAATGCACACTTAGGGACTCCTCCATTTGTGAATCATTTACAGTGCATCGTGCCAATTTATACTCAGGGAGCCTTTAATCTGCAGGTTGGTGCATTTAGAGTAGCCCTGTATACTGGAAATGCTTGTAGACTAACTGTTGTAGTGTAAACATAAAGTTCACTTTCTCAAATAAATTTCAGTTTGCTCAAAAAGGAGCTCCTGAAGGTGTATGAATTCCAGTGGCGCAATGATGTATCATGCCATGAAAATTCGTAGCTTACTGGGGTTCTAGGGAATTTTTCAACATCTCTTTGTAAGAACAAAGGCCAAAAAAAGCTGCTGCTGAACCCTGAGTGGTTTTGACCCTCCTGCAAGTTTTTAAAAAATGCTTGAACCAGTCTTTTTAACATGCTGCTTACAAAATAAATTAATCTCATGGGCCTTCTGTGCTAGAGGATCATTGATCATTTTCATAAGAGCACAGAAAGTATCCTTTTCTGCAAATAATGAATGAGTTGCTGATCCAAAAATGAGACTATTGAGGCAGCTAAATATTTACCAGGGTGATGAATATTTTTAAGTGGCCTTCAGTTTCGCAATGCACACTTGACAACCTGCAGATGCCTAGCTACCTAGTGACATCTGCCCATCAAGCCTAAAAGCTATCATTTGCTCCTGCAGGGTTGTAACCACAAGTGGGTCCACTTACTGGAAGCAGAGAAAAGACAGCCCTCCTTTTAAGTATCCATCCCCCAAGTCTTCATCCCGATATAAATCACTGTCATTCTATTGACTTCAGTGGGTTTATGCCAATTAACACCAGCTGACAGCCTAGCCCCATATTTAGTAAAAGCCAGTTTCCAAGGCTAATGGGGTTGATTCAGACCTTTTGCTTACCAGGCAGCTTTGCCACAGGGAATTTTTTTTTCCCCAAAAATGGACTTAAAAATTACCAAAGGCCAGTTCTGACTGCCTTGTTATTTATGATCCTGTGGTTTCTTTTATGAGGACAAGGTATGTCTGTGATGCCTTTTGCCAACACCCCCTCGACACTGGCAAACATGGGGGCTGAGTACCTCTTGGCCGCTGCCTCCCTCCCATCTGCATGCACAGTTTGCACCACGCTCTGCCAGTCCTCAGCAAAAGGGCACGGTAGGCATGCAAAACATGGACGTGCAATCCTCATCTCCACCTTACGTAGAAAATCTACCTAAATGTGAAGCCTTTCTCTTCTGTTTGACCATAACAAAATGCCCCAGACGTTCAACCTGGGATTAATGTAGTGCCTTGGGGAACTCTCCCTGCAAATTTGCCCTCGCTGCGGGCAGGGCCGTGGCGTGACCGGCAGTGGCGTGACTGGCCGGGGTGCTTGCCACTGATTAGCAGTCGGCCCATGGCACCCGGTGCATGCAGGCAGTGCGGGTACGTGTGGGCCAACCCGGGCGAGCGGGCAGCGGCGCACAGGCAGCCGCAGCTGCCTGTTCCCTGACTTGGAAACAAAAGCGCTTGACAGGGGCAAGAGTGCAAGCACAGTCGGAGCCGGGGAGCCAGCGAAGCAGTAATCCAGGGAGTCAGTAGATCAGCTGTGGGGATGGGGGGAGAGCGGGGGGCGGAGGGCGGAGGCGCGGAGGGGGGAGAGCTGGCAGGTCTATTTGAATATCAGGCTCTGCCACACTCGGGGCTCCGCTGACAACTTCATTACCTCCACATATAAAAATGACTGCAGGGTAATGCAAATGGCTTTTGCGTCGTACACTCGCCTGCGTTCTGCATGCCGGCTGCAGGCCGAGGAGACCTGGCAATGGAGCCTGGAGGCAGACGAGCTTTTGTCCAATTTAATAGGATATCTCTTCAAGGCATAATCCTCCCTTCCCACTCCCCATGCATTATGGAGTCCGGTGACCTGGCTTTTCAGGCATGGGGAGGGAGGGGGGGGCTGTCTCCGGCTTGACCTCATCTGTCAATCACAGGAGAAAGAAAGCAGGGGGAGAAGGAGGGAGGGATACCTATCTATCTATAAGAAATTTCTAATGAATGTTAAGCAAATTTCCTACAGCCTGACACGGAGATCTAATTAATATTATAGAAATGTCGACGGAATATCATTCCGCAGATAGGATTTATCACCTTGAACTGCTGCATAACTGATGGTGAAGGAATGGGCACCCCCGTCCCCCCTGATGCTGATTAAATTAGACATAAGCATCAATATGTTACTTATTGGAGACTAGAATTTCATGCTATTACTCTTCAGTTAATCAGAGAACTGTATCTTTTTTTAAAAGATATCAGGCTCCCAGTTCTGCTTGTCTGATAAAACAGATGAAGGGTTTGACTATACGACACTCGCTGTGTGGGGGAAAAATTAAAAAAGAAATCCTACATACAGCAGGCTGAAAGGTCCTGCAATGACCTTGGGAAAGCTCATCGTGAACGCACCCGACCCAAAATTCAGGGTGGCGTTGATTCAGGTGACAGGAGCAGCAACATAATATTATTTCCCCATTACTGAGCATAAAAAGACTGGTGAGGAGGAGGTCTGCCATTTGTTTGCCCAAGATGCTTGGAGACAAGTCTCTTCGTGCTATACAAGATGCACCCAAGCTTTATTCCATTGAGCAAGGGCACCGAAGAGTGCCTGAGAGCACCGGGCTGTGGCACAGGGCTGCTGCCTCTTGCCCGAACCAGCCACAACCCACTGCATGCTGGCATTTACCTACCAAAACCTGGAATTACAGAGTAAGCCTTAAGCTCTTTTTGTGAGGAGTTTCACCCTAATTATTTATTATTAGGGGACTCTTTTGTGTGACTAGCAAATTCCTCTTTCCACAGCAGTACGTAACACCTCAAGTTGGTTGTTTTTTTCCTAGACTTCCCTTTGTTCAGCCTTTATCATCCTTCCTCAAAGGATGTGCGCAGAAAACGGTTCCTCTTGGAGATGCTTTGTTCGACGCTGAATGATCAGGGCACCTCAGCACCGGAACACCACCAGTAATGATACCAGTGGTTGAAATAACTCACTTTTCCTGTGTGTGTTTAATGCCTAGCAGGAACGATTATACAAAAAAAAAGGGGGCATGGGGGTGCTAGCTGTGATTGTATTTTGCAACGACATGGCTACGAAGGAAGGTAGAGCTGTTCCAGAATGTGTAGCTCAGTAAAACGGGATGAGTCTAAGCATAGGAAAATTGTGACAGAATATCAGGAAACATTTCCTCACAGTGAGGCCTTCAATTGTGTAATGGTCACCCCAGGGAAGTGATAGAAGTCTTGGCACTTGAGTAATTTAAAATTAGAGTGGGTAAAGCACAGGGGAATATCCTGTTGGGAGCAATCCTGTATTGATAGTTGAACAGGCAGAGTCACCTAATTGGTCTTTTCAGGCAGAAGTGGGAGTCTGTGATGACTGATCTGTCCCTTAGGCATTAGGTTGCAGAATGACCATTTTGCATCACTAAATGCCTGTTCCCGATTTTCTGGCTGGGCAGTTTAATGCATTTCTAAGCTTGACTAGCAGAGATGAATATTGTTGCATCCTATATGGGGCATAAAAATGTTAAGCTTGAAAGAAGCTCTTACGGCAGATAAGAGGATTTGTGATTCTGATCCAAAACGTTGTGATTAAAATCTAACAGTGTGATGCAAAATTTAATGAATGGCTGTCAGCATCCTTTTTGCTCAGGGTTCAATTTCACAATCCGTTTAATTTTGCACCGCTACCAGCAGCAGCAACCCTCCTGCTTCACAATGCCGGCAACCTCTGCCTTCCCACCTTCTCCCTTGTGCCAGCACTAGTGACTGTGGGGCTGCACGGTCAGCTAGATCTCTAAAAATGAAAAGTTACCCAGCGACACCCCCCAAAGACTAGTGCTCAGCCAAATCAGCTCTCAAAGCAGCTGCCCGCTGAGCTGCGTGGATGCTGAGGCCAGCAGAAGTGAGGGATACAGATATGCAGCTTCAGGTTGGGGGCTTTCAGTGACAGCCCAGACTTAGGTCAGCTTCTGCTGATCAGCAAATCCAGTCCTCCTTATTTTAATGCTTTGAAAAAATAAGGTGCAGGCAGCATAAGCACTTTGCTGTGGTCGTGCGGTCAGTCTCCAAGAGCTCTAGCTACCTTACAGTCATTGCGTGATGACCTCCCCGTTGAACTCCCCAGTGGAAGTCAGATCCAGCACAGATGCATGGCATGGGATTCAGCTCATCTCATTTAGCAGCCTAAAAGTTAGGCTTCCAGCCTGAGCTTTCTGCAGCTCAAGAAGAGAGCGGCTGTCTCCAGAGGGTGATTCACCTCCTGTATCTTAGGCTCAGCCTCAAGCACCAGTTTCAGGCTGGGATGAATCTCAATGGCTGTGGAGGGAGCCCAGATGACTAATTCAGACTAGATATCTAATTTTCAACAGCGAAAGTGAGCTGGGGTGAATGCCTATCCTTGGATATAGAGAATTAGCCCATGAAGTGCTTGTGCTAATGATAAGCTTCAAAATGATATTGAAATATTGTTTTAAATATACACTTTGCAATCAAATCTTCTTTCGGAGAGGGAGCTCTGAAAAATACCTTTTGGGATCGAGAAATGTTCTTTGTGGTCCCACAATGACAGTTCTCTGTCTCAAACAGGTGTTTCATCTCTCTCACACATTTTTCTCAGCCCCCAAGAGGCATAAACTCGCAGATTAATTTTGGTTTGTTTTTTATTAACTAGAACCATTTTTTCCTTAATCTGCAAAAAGCAGAAACAACTTGGTGGCAAGCGAAGGCGAAGGGGTGGTAGGAGTGACATGGGCCATAGCCCTACTGTTAAAGCAAATTAGTTTGGCTCGCGTACCCCTGGGTCCAGGCACAGCCACGCCGCTCCTCGCTCAGGTCACCTGCCCTGGGCAATACGTTCAGGTTTGTGATTGTCTGGACCAAATCACCCACGGCCCGAGAAATACTCAGATGCACCACTCCACTCAAAATAGATGGTAACATGATTGCTACACCTGGCTACAAACTAGGACCTCTAAGCGAGGAGCTTTAATGCAACATATATGTTATAGGAAGACCCACATTGTGTCAGGACTGTGGCTACGTGAACTACGCTAACGCAGGAGATGGCACACAGCATAAGCAAACGCACACTGTTTTGTACTGGCTCTGTCCTACCCCCCCGACAAATCTGCAGTCACATTTGCTCTTGTATATAAACATTCATTCATCACCTTCAGTCCTAAAATACCAGGAGATAAAACCAGTGCAGTTCTTCCCTTTTAAATCTATAGGAACTCCTGTGTCCTAAGGAAAGCAAGACACGGGGCATAACATTGGCTTTAAACTACATAAAGCTGCAGAAAACCTCTACTTTGATCGCCGTCTGTTTGCAGTGTGATGATAAAGTGCACAGCACAACTTAAAGACTGCTCTTATTACAAATTTAAAGCAGGGATGAGGAAAATGTATAGTGATTTACTAACATTCCTAAATGAGGAAATACAGTAAGAGAGGAATGATAACTTTCCTTTTCAGCAACTGCTCTAACCTACACTAATGAGTAGACTGTTAGGGATTTTCTTCACTTAGCATTTCTCATTATTAATAAATTTTGCACTGACAACTATAAAGTGAACACTTTGGATTTATGCACCTAACCTAATTACATATGCTGCATGTACGCATTTCATTATTTACTTGACAGATTCATTCCTTGATACCATAAATAATTAAAGAAGGATCAAATATTAACAATCAGATACATGTTAATTCTCCTCAAATCTGGGGAAACAAACACATTTTATTTTCTGTTCAATAAAAATGGAATAAAATGCTTTCATTAGAAGGATTTAAAAAATAGGTAAAGTTCTTAAGTGTCATTTTTGTTTTGCACAGAGTGAAAATTAAAATGTCCAGCTGCTCTCTAGTCCCTTTACAGGAACTCAAATAGCAATTTTAGTAAGTATAAAAGGTTAGTAATTCCGTTTTGACAGTTTCTAAATGAAACATTTTGGTTTAGTGTTTGTCAGGCAATCTCAGAGGGAGGTGACTTCAAATGTAAAGTCTGATCCTGTCCCCATGAATGTCAACAACAAATTCGCACTGACTTCAGGTAGGACGGCATCCATCCCATTACTTCCTATACATGAGCAGTTCATTTTTTTCCAACCTAAAACCCCCAAAACTCGTCCCCTCCCACCAAGCATTATCAGCTGAGCAGGGCCTGATCCTGCTCACTGGGGAGCACTGGCAGTGCCTAGGGGTAGCCAAGAGCCCTGCATGCACAGCACCTGCGGGGTTCAGCCCTCCTGTGAATAAAAGGTGAAATTCTGCTCCTGCCCGTTTCTGCTGCTGCGTTACATCCTCTTCTGCAAGCATTCTGCTCTGGTTTTGGCGGGGTTTTCTGCAGAGGGTGTAGCACAGCAGGAACCAGGCAAGGCAACACTCCCTTCTGCCCAGGAGCCTGCCAGGTCCGTGTAGCCCCTCCAGCGCCGGTGGTGGCCGGGGGGCGAGAGCTGCCTGCCAGCCCCGGGAGCCGCTCAGGGCCTCCAGAGTTAGGTCTCTTCTCAGAAGAGCTACTGCTTAAGCTTTGAGTTATAATTAAATCTTCAGGCGAATTATTTGTGACGGAAAGCTGCTCCCAGTCACAAACCCGTATGAACTGTCTTGCCTGCTGTGCAATTTAAATTGATGTTTAAAAATTTTTATACACATTATTCAATATCTCCATTTGATCAAAAATATTCTCCAATTTGAACAAATTTACTTTTGGATATCACATTCCACAATTTTATCATTTTAAAGGTGTTAAAAATTCATAGATTGCCACATTATTCATCATGCAAGATTAATGCCAGCCTGACAGGTTTTGCAAAGATCTGCGTTTTTTTTTTTCTAAGTGCATATACCATATCTGTATGAGATGTACCTTGGTTGTTGAATATTGATTATTCACGTCTCCTTTCTTATTTCTGATGCTAAAGAGAGAATATTAGGGTGTGATTGTCAGGGTTAGTGTCTCTCTGACCTACACATGTACTATTAATAATTTATGAGTTGATTTGAAATAGATCTCTGTGAAATGAGCTGGCAATAAGCAGGGCTGTCTAAGATGACAAAGATTCAGAACAGGGCAACTCATGTACATCAGCTTCCCAGTTTCAATCTGAAAAGAAAATGAAACAAAAACTCAATATGCCTTACGTGGTAGTTAGGGATTTATTATTTGAATACACCAAGCAATATCACTGCTCCATATTAACAGTTATGTCTGGATGATGCAATTCATATACTAGTCAAACTTTTTAAAGTATTATGCTTATTAAACTATATAAATATATATATGTATGATCCATGAATGAGCAATAAAAGGTATGGCAATCTGTTGGTCAACTCTGCAGTTGCTTGATGAGCATCTGCTTGCAAATACAGAGCCAGCTCGCAGACTCCTAATTCCATTTAAGAGTTGTCTCCCTGAGCGCAAAGAAGATAAAAATAACAAAGGTCAAGATCTGCAAAGGCAGCTGCTGGACTGGCTTGAGGTTGCCTAACATCTAATGGGAGCTCCTCGACAATTAGCATTATGGGTTTTTTTGCTTTAAAAGCCTTCTTCCCTTACACTTCACCTCTTTATTTAGAAAGCAGCCCTGTTTATGTCCACAGATTTACTGAGGATGCCCAGATTGCATCTAAGGGGCGTCCTCAGGAGCAGACCTGGAACAGGCAGTCTGCCTCCCCATCGCTGACGCCAGGCATGCCCCAACGAGCTGCCTCTGGCAGATCCGCACCCCACCGGCGCGGCTCACAGGAGGAAGGGTCTCCCCTGGCAAGGGGTGGTGGGAGCACAGAGTGCCCCGCCAGAGCAGGGCAGGGGTGGCCAACCGCTGGGACCACCCAGCGCGGGCTTAGCTGCAATGGCAGCAAGTGAGACACGGCGAAGAAACGACAACAGGGATGCCCACTGCATTTCAAAGTGCACTCTAGTAATTTTGTAGTAATACCGACTCTCTGCCAGCTCGCCCAGGAGAAATACATCTAGTAGACTGTGGGCCTCATCGCCTAGCATTGGGATTCTCTGTCTCTACCTTCTTCTTTTCTTGGCTGCTGGGCTAAATGTGTTTGTTGCTCGCTGACAAGGTGCATTTCTGGTTTCCTTGTCAGATGCGCTGCTGTGATCCTGAGTCCTTAACCTGGATAGCAATGTGGCACATAAGGAGTTTTTTTTTAATGTGATGCGATACAAAAACAAATGGGGAAAGTAGAAGTCTAGCTGACCTTACCAGGAAGGAGACTGTTCCTTAAACCGCAAACACCTAACAGTTAGGAACCGGGAAACTAGTAAATACCTCGTTACAAATCTGAAATAAAGATGTTCGACCAAGGAAATGACATTGAGCAGCACAAGCCAGAGCAGCGCAGAGCAGTGTGTCAGAGTCACGGGGCTGCTGCGGTGACACAGAGACAATGAAACGGGACGACGCCGGCTCTTCTCGGTGGGAGGGTTTTCTCCTTCTGTCTCCTGGGAGTTTTGCTGCGCATCCTTTGTAGGAAACCTTTCCACCAAAAGTGGCAGCAAGCCCATTGGAAGTCCTATTAATATTCTTCCTCGGTGTTGTAAAGTATGCTGTAGACAGGAGATGACAGTTGCCTTACTGTGAGCAAGGGAAGAGCAGGGGGCTAACACCAGCGACTGACATACTCTGGTAAAACTGCATCGCTGGCATCTCGGAACAAGAAATGAATCAGGAGGGAGAATCGACTCGTAATCCCAAGCCCAGCCAGCAGCCAAAGTGGTTATTTATTATTTGCGGTACGGAGCACCAAACGCGTGTTTCCCAGACAAATCGGAGGGCAAGGTCCTTGCCCTGAAGAACATACAATTTATGCAGCCGACCCTGTGAGATGCTGCAGGCCCTCCCAGGAAGAGCGGAGCAATTTCATCTCAGGATCATTTTGGCTCATCTCGGGAGGTCTCGCCTCTCTTGCTAACACAAATGGTTCTTCTGACCCCAGGGGATGACTCCTGTAAGTGAGGATGGTTTGGTTGTTAATCTGTGACTAGCGAAAAGTAAAATCCTTTATCTGCCTGTAGAGTTTCTGCATGGGCACAGTATTAATACCTGCCTAACCGAGAGGGGTGCTTGAACTCCTCAGATCTATCAGGGGAGCTGCAAAGCATCGTGCATTCAAGTGGCAGAATTTGGCAGGCGTCTCTCAGCAAACGCCAAAGGGGGGAAAGCTGGGCTTTTCCTGGGGGAAAGCTGGGCAGGGCAAAACCACATCAAAGTGGTGCAAACAGTGGATGAGCAAGAGCAGGTGACCCTGCCACTGGTAACATCTCTGGCATCACCCACAGCCAAAGCGGTCCCCCTCGGTTGTGGCAGGAGAGCTTGAGCCAGGGGCCCCTCCTTGCCCTCCCTGCTATGGCAGACAGAGAAACAGAACTGCCAGAGGATCCTTCTCTAGGAACTGCATTTGACTTTATAAAGCCAAATCTTTGAGGTCTCTTTCCTGAGTTATTCCCACATGGGAATTAGGGCACTGCCTTCAAAGAAATTTCAGGGGGTGCTGACGGTGATGGTCACAAATGAGTGCAAGCACATCACCACCGCTGCCATGAACTGACTCCCCCAATCATTTTTCACTAAATTTGACATTCAGGTCTATACTTGCTTGTGTTTCCCCAAGGAAAATCCCAGACCAGCAAAATGCTTTGTGGACTCCCAAGCCCTGAAGCAGCCCAGAATACTCCGCTCCTTACAGGATGCAACCCATCAGCGCACATCCAGCTCATCAATCCAATGCATCAATGAGTTTGCCGTCTTCAGAAGGAAATGTAAGCCTCATCTTTTTACAATGGCTCCAACATCATTCAGGAACAAGGAGGGACAAACTAAACCAAGGAATTTCCTAATGGCTCTCCTCTGTGGGAAAAAGGAAAGATAACATTGTACTTCTGGAAAGTACAAGAACTCTCTTATTTACAGGCAGTGGCCTGTGCTGATAAATGTGTTGTAGGAAGCCATTGTGATTAGCAAGAAACAGGGTGGGAGGGAAGAGCTAGTAAAGCTCCAGGCACGGCACAATGCTCTGTCCTTGGCACAGTCTTCATCTCCTGCTCAGAAGTCATCGTTGCTTTGTACAAACAATGCAGAATCAAGGTTAAGCTCGCAGACCCTGCTGGTGAAGTGTCTCAACCACTGCCCTGAGAAAAAGACCGGGTCAGAAAGCAAAATATGAACCTTAAAAGATTCTGCTTGGGTTTAATTAAATGGGTTGTTGCAATCTAGAAAATTGTATTTACCTATAATGCTTGTATTTGAAGTCAATTTTTGAGACTTGTTTTTACAGTAGTATGGAAGGCCAGGTCACACATCCCATCAGCAAAATAAATTCACGTGGTGTGAGGAGGTCTGCTAGAATCAGCTGAACAGGCAACACAACTTTGGTACGGGAAGTTTAAAGCCCAGGTTTGCAATGCTCATTCACACAAACGGTCTTCACTCATGCTAGCAGTCCCAAATTATTTTAATAAGTGCTGCCATGGATGGATGAGTAAAGACTGAAAGATCCAGCCAAAATCAATCTTTCCTATAGTTTTTAGTCAACTAAAAGCCCTGCTTCCTTCAGTCCAGTTCCAATGATAACACCACCTGATATCAACAAGACTGCAGCACTTCTGCAAGTGTCCCTCAGAGAAAATCCTGTCAGTGCTGCTTATTTAACCAATACAAACAAGGTACCCTAATTGCTTCTCTCTTCTCACCTTGGTTTTTTTTAATTAGCGAGAAGAGTGAGCAACCCCCTTTTACCAAAATAGACATAAATCTCTGTTCTCAATGCTGCAACCCAAAGGACAATTAGCCCAAAATTTTCAGATGCAACAGATGCTGGAGGGAGTTTGGTTTCCAAGTGCCAGAATGCACAGCGCTTGGAAGCAAAAACCAAATCCCTTTCAGGTGTTTCAAGTCAAACATCAAAAACTAGGGCCCCTCTGCTACCGCTCACAAAGGATTTGTGCTGATAGCTGGGGTGAGATCTTTCACAAGGAGCGTGGCTCTTTGTCCGTCCCAGCAGGTAAAGCAGTGGAGCGAGCGGGAGGATCCTCGTTCCTCCCTTATCTGCAACGGACACCCCGTACATCCCTGTGCATCGCCGCACTGTTCCTCAGTTTCCCCAGCTGTAAAATAGTAGATCCTGTTTATTGTAAGGCTGAATTAATCCCTCATTGCAAAATGCTTTGAGATTCCAGACAGGAAAGCTTTATCATCGACACAGACGAATTATTACCTTCCTATATCCAGCCAGTGATGTGCTGACTCTGGTGCCAAGGGGGAGCTTTGACTTCCCAACAAAATTCAAACCAACCAGGAGCCAAACTTGCTTTAAGACTTCATTTTGTGTGCAACTGAGTTGGCAACATTTTGATGGATAGACAGTCATATCCCACCTCTCCTCCCAGTGTCTTAGACCATTAGAAGCAGCAAGAGTTGTGGGTCTTTCATAGAACAGAAAATAGTAATAAAAGAGAAGATTCATATAAACAGCACTTATAAAGCATTTTTTGCCATATAGTAAGAAGCCAGCCTATTGCTATATACAGGTTACATTTACAACAAAGTTATTTCTTGGGGCTAAGTACTACTGTCCCAAGGTGGACGTTCATAGGGTTACTTTTCTATCATAGGACTGGGTCTCCCAAGGCTCTCACATGTCAGGGGAGTGATGGGCTCTTTCAGGGGCTGAATCAGAGCAACTAAATTTAGTTAGGAACTGGCCTCCCTAGGCTGAGGTTACCCTTTGAGAAAACCTCTCCCCACACCTCGGGTACCTCGGTCTCATAATTCAAAACACAGAGCCTTCAAATGAACATCGGAGGTAAAAAATGATGTGCAGACACAAATGGGAACACAGGTACACTGGACTTTGTGGGTGAACTCCTGTCCCACACTGAGGTCCTAATTAAAGGCCAATTTCATGGTGAGAGTGCTGGGTGCAGACCACGTTGTATGTTACTACCTGATGGCCGTTGCCCTTGAGGAACGTAAGAACTGGGTCAGACCAGCGGTCCTTGTGACTCTGAATCTGCTCTCAGACGGGGGCCACCAGCAAACACCAGGAAAAGACCGCAGGGTCAAGACAGGCACAGGGTGCTGCCTCCCTCCCTGGGATACCTGCCCAGCTCTCGGCCCCACACTGGCTTCACAGGGATAAAAACACAAGCCCAACATTTGGCAAAAAAACCCAAGAAATAGTCATGTATCCAGAAAAACACAACTCAGGGAGTGAGCTGCTAAAATATCTCGGGGGATCCACGCCCAAGTGAGGGATGTCTGAAGAACTCAGGGCTCTGTTTTCAAGTGTTTAACACCCTCACCTGACCCAGGCTTTTAAGAGAGCTTAGCCACCTATGGCTGCTGGCTGCCTTTTCCTTGCAGAAACCCTTGTAAGAATGTATTGCTTATATAGGAAACAAAATAGAATCAAGATTCCTGACACTTGGCTCAGAGGTGTGACTTCTGAAGAATCACAAGTGCTCCTTTTCTGAAGCACAAGGAGATACTGTTCTTTTAAAACTGTTTTAATTACCTGTGTAAATAACATGAAATAAGAACCTATGAGAGGTCTTAGAAACTGGAAATATATGGCATTTTGAGAGCACGAACACACAAAAAAGAAAGGATAGATTTTGTAGTCCACTTTATCATTGCTATTATTGATCATTATCATGTACCGAAGACTCAGAACTTAACATAAACATAAGTACACCAAAACCTTCTAGAATACTGGGAAATAAATCCAGAACTTCTGCTACTACCTATTGTCTTTCAGAAGTAAAAATACATTTTCACTGTGTTTGAAAATTACTGTTTGAAAATGTTCTCTACTTCAAAGCAGACATTTTTCTGTTTTCAGGAAAAAATTAACTGTAGCACATTCAAAAAGGCCACCTATTGGTTCCAACAAGAATGTCATTTTTAATCTGAGTGCCATTCGGAAGACAGAATTTTTTCACCTTCAGTATAAGCAGCACAAAGTTTTTTCCATCTACTTCAACTGAATCAGTGCTTGATATTTCTTAACCACTTCTACTCTGAAATTTGCGTTTAGTATTTGCACATAAATTAAAACAGGCCTTCTATATTGGTATAAGTTACAAAATATCTGCAGCAAAGATATTTTTGTTCAGAAGGTTTAACTGTGGGGTTTTTCTGTATTTGGTTTTCTATATCATGTTTTTGCTTTGCTTTCTGATTAACCATCAAAGAATAAAAACAGTGTAAGAATCTGGCAAAATGCCCATCTCAGCCAATGACTGTTTTCTTACCTACAAGCAAAAAACAACCCCAACTAGTAAATACTAGTAAATACTAGTAAATACTAGTAAATACTAGTAAATACTAGTAGTAAATACTAACTTTAAATTTGTGAGCACCCAAAATCATGGGTGTCACAGGAAAGTTCTACCACTCAGGCATATTTTAAATATAACCATGGGAATCAATCCGACAACGTGCAAATACTTATAATTACAATACCAATTTAAACTTAAAAATGCTTTGTTTTGTTTTTTGAAATAACCCTAAGCTCAGGCATATGCTGGCACATTTAACATGGAAATTAACTGTGCCTGATCAACATTTTAACAAGAGGAACATTTGAGCAAAATCTATAGCTGCAGTACTGCCTAAGCGGCTCCTAAAAAAAGCAAAGATAGACTCAGTGAGACAGTGGTTGAGTTGAGTCTGTGTACCACCATAAAAGATAAATTATTCCCTACCTTTGGGGGAAATCTGAGCTAGCTGACATGTGTGAAGATTTTTTAATTTATCGGGAGACAGTAAGACAAAAGATATTCTTTGAAGGAGCACAATCAAATAGTAATCTGTTGGTCTGGGTTGGGTTTTTTTGTTTTAAATCAAGGAGATTAAAGCTATCATCCAGATTATCAGCTGACAACTATGAGAGCAATGTAAAGGCTACCACAGAGCTAGATCTAGCCCCCAAGGAGGACATGGTAGCCCTTCTCCAAAGAGTTTGCACTTTGGTAAGGGCAGGTATCCAGCACCAGGTGCTCAGCCCCGTGGAGATTCCCAAATTTAGGAATGAATACTCCAGTTTTGCTACCAGGATTCATATAACCATCCTGGCACAATGATGGGAAACAAGGCCAATATGCACATGGACAAGGCTGACCAGAGGATTTGAGCCACATAGGCCTTATTTGCTGTATTTTCTTTTTAATCTGCATTTGCCATTACAGTCTTTGCAAACAACTGTGGGTTTACTGTCAGTTCCCCCTGTTTTATGTCTTTTCCCTTCTCCCAGTTATTATGCAGAAATGACCCACAGGAGCAAACAGTGGATCTAAGCGATCGCGGAGGGGAAATATTTGACTACCAAAAAACATAAAGCAAAGAAGCAAAGAGAAAAGGAAAAACACCTCTCCATCTTTGCATGGCTTTTGTCACGAGAGTAGGTAAACACTTTGCAGGTAGAAATATGATGATGTCGCATGGAAACCTTTTAGAGTAATTTCTAACAACTGTATTCACTACCAGCACAGTCATTAACAGGTTGCCAGGAGAGAAAATAAAAGCTCCTAGACTGTTTCCGTACAGTCTGCACCCGATGTTATTACTATTACATCAATGCCTAGAAATGATAATGGGATGAGGGCCCTCCCCAGCCAGGCACCGTGAAAAACTGTACTGAGAGGTTGTGGTGAACCAGCAGACAAAGGGAGTTTTCCTACTCTCGCCTTTGCACGTGGGCAGTTGAGGCACATTGCGTGCGGAGTCACCCTCGCCCGGGCAGCACGGAGGCCTGTCCTCTCCCCCGGAGCTGCTCCTTACCAGCCTTGAGCACCCTTTTCCCTGCTGGGGAGGGCATCGTGGTCCAGGATGGAAGACAGGTATCTCCCAGGCCCCACTTTCCCGGGATGATGACCCAAACACCTCTGTCTCTAAATCCCTCCAGCCCTTGGCAGCCCAGAGCACATTCCTGGGACTCCTGATGCTGCGGCTCCAAGTGCTCGGTGGCTCCCGGGAGGCTCCATCTGAAGGTCTGGCCGAGAGGCAGCAAGCCCCAGACTGATGCTTCAGACCTGTCATTCCGGTACCTTCCCTTCCCACCGCGCCTGGGCTGCCTTTGCGGCATTATCATTGCCACGGGGCCGGGAAAGCACCGCTCTGTTGCCTCGTCCCTCCTCTCCCTCCCCCTGCTCTGCTCCATACATGAATACATTTCTCTCTTTTTTTTCCCTTTTGGTATTTTTTTTTTCTCTTTCCCATTACCCCTTTAATGCAGAGCAGGGCTGCTGATTACAAAAGAGGCAGTTTGACTCGAGCAATAGGTCTTCTTCACTAATCCTCACTGTCATGGAAATTCCAGCTGCTACAAGAATAAGAGGCTCAATCCATATTTGCCAGCTCTAATATGAAATCTGTCAGGGCCCAAATTAATGAGTTCCAAATTCCTTACATCACGATAACAGGTTAAGACTGGTCAATTAATTACATAAATCCTTCCCGATTCATTGTGCATTTTCAGGCGAGATTGTGTCTTACATAACGGGGTGACACAAGGCCTTTTGGCTCTTGTCGTTCCGCAGAAAGGCCTCCGTTTAAGTGCAGCCTGCCTGCCGCGGAGGCTGGTAAATGTCACGCCTTGGCTTTGCGCTGGCCCCTAATTGCTTTTGTATAAAGAATATTTTTACAGTAGCTTAAAAAAAATATATATTTTTTATTTTTTTTAAATTGCGGAGCCCGGCGGTGCCGTGCCATGGGTGCCGGTGCGTGGGGGGCGGCGGGGGCTTCCCCGTGGGGAGGCAGGTGCAGCCCCACCCCGCCCCGCCCGACCCCCATCCCCAGCGCGGGGGGCGCCTCCCTCTTCTGCCTGGCCGCGGAGCTGCGCGGCTGCGGGAGGGGCTCTGGGACGGGGAGCAGTGAAACCGAGAAATAACCGAGAAACATCGCGTAGCCCCCGCGGACAGCGGCGGGGACGACGCGGCCCCGCGCCCCGCCCGGCTGCCCGCTTCTCCCTGACCCACAGCGCCCCCTGGCGGCGCGGCGCGGCCGGCGGGGGCGGTGGCGCCGCCTGCGCGGGAGGGGGGGGCGGAGGGAGCCCGGGGCGGCGCGGGGCGCGACACGGGGCTGCCGGGGGGCGCGGAGCCGGTCCCCGCGCCGCCCCCGCGGGAGGGGGGAGCCGGAGGGAGCCCGGGGCGGCGGGGGGCGCGGAGCCGGTCCCCGCGCCGCCCCCGCGGGGAGAGGCGGGCCGGCGCCTTCCGCGGCCGCGGGGATGGGGAGGGGGCGCGGCGGGAGCGCGGGCGGCCGGGCCCCCCCGCCTCAGCCCGCTCCCTCCCGCTCCCCCCCGCTCCCCCCGCCGTTGCCATGGGCTGCGGTTGCCACGAGTTACCGGATCAAGGCCGGGCGGCTTCGCTCCCTGACAGCCGTCCCCCCGCCACCCGCGGGCGCGGGCACGCGTGGGCGCAGGCGTGCGCGCACCCCGCCGCCGCCGGCGCCATCCCGGCCCTGCGCCGGGGGGGGCCGGCAGCCCCCGGCGGGCCGGGCCGGGCCGGGCCGGGCGGGGCGGAGCGGAGCGGAGCGGGGCGGAGAGGACGGCGGCCCCAGGTAAGGCTCTCGCCCCGCTCCGCTGCGCTGTGCGGCCGGCGGGCAGGGCCGGGAGGGGAGGCGGCGCGGGGAAGGGCCGGGCCGGGGCGCCGCGGCGGGGAGCGGCGCTCCTGCCTGCGGGCAGCGCGGCCGGGGACGCTGCCGCCTTCCCCCTTTCCCCCCCGAAGCGCGGCAACCGCGGGAGCAGCCGGCGGCGGCCGAGCCCCGCAGGCGGCCAGCGCTGCCGCCCGCCGCCCCCGAGTGACAGCTCCAGCGGGCACACACACGCGTGGGGCAGGGCTCCCTCCCAAATTAAAAACCCGGGGGTTTCAGCCCCAAGGAGAAAGCTCCATTTCTGTGTTCTAAGAATTATTTTCTAAGGAGGTTTTATTCCAGAAGGCAAAGCAGCGACTTAACCCGTTGCAGAATATTTTTAACATCGAAGGGGAGAACAATTGTGTCTTTCCTCAAGCGTTTAGGCCTTTCATAAAAAGAATGGAGCCGATACTGGAAATACCGATTTACATTTTTGCAATATTGTAGAAGCTAGCGGGGAAAGGTAACCCCCCCGTCCCCGGTGAGGGGCACCGCTCCCAGCCCCGCAGTGACAGAGCGGCTACGCCGAAACATGGACGTTTTGTTCTTCAGTCACGCTGACTTTATCTACACCGTGTATTTTACGACAGAGCAAGTCCCAAATAAATACTGTGTACCTGCACAATTTAATATATGGCTCTGGAAAAAAATTCAATATATCACATGACAAAAAAAAAAGACTTGGACACAGAATTTCGTAGTGTTACGTGCTGGAGCATTTAAGAGTATAAATTTTCTCAATGCTTATAAAACTGCACTGCTATTTAAATGAAAATTTTCTTTCCAACAGACAATTTTTCTCATCTTTCTTGAAAGCATATTTCAATGACACTGTAAGTAACAGCTTGCCTACAATATCCCGAAGTTACACATTACAGAATTTGATAGCATATATGGCTGGAGTTATTTTCACTTGTTTATATTTTTCTACAAAAATAACAACAAACCCCAAACTAAACACCACTTAGTAGGTATATACACATATCACAAGAATAGTTGAACAGTAATTACACATGGTAAGTCATACAGTGATTAGGATATTGAAATAAAGGAAACCTTACTGGCAGGTTTAAACACAAGATAAATAAAACAAGTTACGACTTTCTAACTACTTAAAAGCTTTTAAGAAATCATCATAAAAATGAGAAAATAAAGTTCTAAGCAAAAGATAAAGAGAAGTTTTTAAGTGCAGAATTATTGCAACTAGATATAAATTAGCAGTATTAATTAGATGGTATTATAAACAAGATATTAGCCTGTTTAAAAAAAATAGCAGGAAATGTCAGCATTATTCGAAAGTAAAAGATCAGAATTAAAATACCAGTGATCAACTGAATCAAAATATATTACACAGTGTTGAAAAATCACTGAATCATTGAAGTCACAAAAGACATTAAAAATATTTGTTTACATTTAAATTTGTAACCGTTACATTGAAATGTTCCAAATTAAATAAAATGTCTTAAAGCATTTATATGCAGTTACATACAGCTGATACAAAAAGAAGACATACTAGAGCACAGAATACTTTTCCTTCCCCTTTAATAAGAAAAATTCCAGTAATACCAGCTATACAAACATCATTCAAAAGGTAAATATTTAAACAAATTTCTGTCAAAGCCAGGACAAAAGTTCTATTATAGCAGTCTTTGAATTTTTGAACAGGGTGATGAAGAAAATAACAACAGTAGAACTATTAGAAAACAAGTATGTATTTATTTCGGAAACATCTTCATTTGCAAAGCACTCACTGGCATACAGATAAGCTCCTAGAATTAAAAAATAGCCATAAAGGCTCTCCAAACCTTATATTTCTGTAATTTTTGTCAGATATTGAGGACGTGTTAGCAGGCCAGAATTGTGAAGTGCTTCAACAGTTTAGATCAATCTTTTAAAACAAAACCAAAAACCACTACCGTAACACTGTGTTAAATAAAAACATTAATATGTTTCTCAGACATTATTCCAGTTTTTGCTTTTATATTTTCCCCATCTTTTAAATAAATTTGCTAAACAATTTTTCTTGTAATGTGCCATCTCAAAAAAAAAAAAAAGCCAAGTAATCAAACATCTCTGCCTGGCAATAACAGCTATTTTTAAGCTACTTTGAGTGATAACTTGTTGCTTTAATTAAATGTTATCACTTTTACATTACAGTAGCTTTGCTGCTAACTCACACACAAGTTGAGAAGGTGAATAGATACATTTGTGCAATTCAGTAAGACCAAGCAAAAAGAAACACGGATATTTATCTTATAAAAGTGCTACCATCAACAAAAACCAGTGGCTTAAAGTAGTTACCTAAGAGATGTTATCCTCAGGCTATTAAAGCATGTTTCTAAAATTACACAGATTCCCAGCTGGATGCTTTAAAAAAAGCATGCCCACACACGCCTATGCTAAACTTTTATTATCTGGCCATTTAATAATCTATTGTTTCTGTAATTCATAGGTTTAAAATGCTCCTTCTTTGAAAGTATCCACAGAATTCTTAAAAAAATATATATATACACACACATACATATCCATTTCTAGGCCAGTAACTACAGCACTGAAGTTAATGGGAGCTTTGCTAGGGTGATCAGACCCCCTAGCTCTTTTTAATAGCAGTTAAATGTCAAATATAAATACAACACCACAGTGAAACATACTCCTTTGACAGAATCTGGGACAAGACACTACGCAGCTGCTGTTAACAATAAAGAGCAAAACTGACGTTTAATCAAAATAAGTGTTGGTGGTTACGAAATTGTGTTCAAGCCTGCCTTTTGTTTGTGAAAAGAGTCAATATTTCAACATGTTAACTACAGCCACAATGAAATCAGCAGCTCCTCTTACTCCCAAAGAGTGGGGAGGTCCATGTCCGTACCGTGTGTTATAGCTATGTGATTATCATCATTTTGGAGAGGGAGATCCTCTCCATTTAAGCTGCTAAACTAAAACATCGCTCCTGGCGTCTTCAAATATAAGTGCCTAAAGTTAAACGCGCTGGGTGAAATCTTGGCCCTAGCGAGGTCGATGCAAAATTCAGCCTTTGGTTTCAATGGACCTCATGCAGGATTTTCACTGGGAATGAGTATCCGTAATTCCCTGGGAACTGAGAATCTCCAGCAAGCCTCGAAATGATGTCATTTTTATTAATATTTCTAACTTCTAAGCAACCATGCTCAAGAATTTTGGCCTTCAGTTCTTATGCATGATAAAACCAAGCTTTCCATAAACATTACAGAAAGACCAGAGGAAGAGATATTTATATCTCAAATTGTCAGCAGCATATAGTTTGTACAAATGTTGTTTTGCTGATGTTGCTGAGCTACTTTAAAAAGTGAATACCTTGTGGGGTATGTAATTTCATCACCAATGTCAAATGACTCCTAAAGATTAAACTTCTCTGATGCAAATTACAAAAAGATGCTTTGAATATATTTGATATGATATACCAACTTTTAAGCTGAGGAATTAAGTTATCTTTATTTTTCAGATCCGAGACATGCACTCACTCAGGGAAGTATTTTAACTGCCACATATATCAGCAGAGCATGACTCGCCCAATACTGAGATTTTAACAGTCACAAAACCCTAAATGTAATAGGCAGCGTGTAAACCTGAATCAACATACATAGTAAATCGACAAAGAAATAGTATCAAGGTCTGTTCGGAAATTTTTTTTAAGGACATGTGGTTGTATTGATGACGCGTCTTTTAGGTACGTGTTAGCAGCCAGCCGCGTTTGTGTGGCACACGTAACCAGTAAATAGAGCAGAAACTGCTTTGTACTGTCCTTAAGATAGCAATACAGGAATGATTTTTCATGATTCTTCAGAAGCTGGGCTTGCTTTACATCCACATGAAATGCTGTCATCACTAGGTCTGAGCCCGGAGGATGAACTGCAGAAAAGGGGAGAGGAAAAAAAAAAAAAAATAAAAGGAGGAAATTGGTTTTCACAACACACTCAAAGCCTGAGTAACAGAGGAGAACTTTAATTATCTCCAGTCACAAAGAGAGACAGGAAATTTGGACTTTTAATTAGCCATTTGGAGTGCAGTTGGATATTTTTTTAGCAAGATAATTTAAACGCGAATAATTCAAGTCTGACTAAATGAAATTCACATAATCAGAATGCAGATAATTGAATTTCTACTGCATTCATTAATTCAGTGTGGAGGTGTGTGTGAAGACTTCTATGATGAGCTGTCACAGCTCAATAAAATCTCAGTCAATTAATTTTTTCATTATCTTAGTATTACATCAACAAAAAAGTGAAGCATGTGCGCATGTATGTGTGTGTGTATATATATATATATATATATATAATCTCAGAAAGTAAGGAAATACAGAAATCACCTCTCTGAATCAGAGTCCGCATCGTTTTTTCCTTTTTTTCTCTCTTCATCTTCTATAGGAAAGCGTCTGTTCAAAGAGGCGAACTTATGAATCGCATCAGCAACAGAGTATTTGGTCTGTCCAGATACGCAAGCCTCCATATCTTCTGGGCTTAGCTGAGTCTGTAAGAAGAGGTGAAGCCTACTGTCTGAAAGCAATAACGCATCTTGTAGGATCCTGGAAAAAGAAAAGAAGTCAAATGTTTTTATATAGATGCACATACGCATGTATTCTGAAGCGTTTTACCAGAACAAATTCTAAATGATGTCCTACTTTTAAGTTTTCAGATGAATCCTAAATCAGTAACAGAAGGTAATGAACATATTAAAATGATTAGGTGTGTGTTACTTACTTATTACATTATTTGGAATTTTAGGTGAGTAAAAACATGAAGCTAATAGTTAGGCACATCTGCTATTAGAATAACTTCAAGGACATTTCTCCCATTTAACCATCTGTTATTACCACATGGATCAATTACTGATTTTTAGGCAGTTGGAGGCATATACTCTTATGAAAATTTGGTCTCCATTTGAGAGATTTTTCTTTTTTAATAGCTAAGCTTTTCTAAAAATTACAAGTCACTAATTTCTTCGGTGAGGGAAAGAAGTGTGTACAGAGACAGGACTTCATACACACACAGTGTCAGGACTTTGAAATACCTGTAAACAACAGAGCCAACACTAGCCAAAATCATTTACACTTTTACAAATCTGCGTACATTTAAGCTAGAATGAAAACGCTAATACTGAACACAGATTTAAATTTACTTGCAAACAGTTTTCAGGGAATCTTAAATACTATTTCATTCCAGCTATTGTTTTCAAAAGTCCATTTTAATCTTGGTTTATATGTATTTTAAATTAAGTCTTCAAATAAATTTAGCACAGAGTATTTACTTACACCAAGTGAGAGTAAACAAAATATAATGCATTCCAGTAACACAGAAAGTTGTAGAGATACTTTTACAAGGACTGAGAATTGAGGATCATCATTAGTATTTTTGGGGAAAAAAAAAAATGCAACTTTGCTGCAACATTTCTCTAAAGAAGGAATTCTTTAATACACAAATCCTAGAATGATTAACAAGAGATTTTTTAAATATGTACATGTAATTTTAGTCATGTAATAAAGTCATCAGAGCCCACGACCATGCCAAACGGTGCTCCACAGAAAATTATTAAAATATCTTTAAAGAAATCAAACCTATTACAAGTCAGTATTTACCTATTTCTACCCATTTAGGTTACAGTCGTTACCAAGAAAGTCATTGCTATGCAACAGGAAACAAGAGATGACATTAATGTAAGAAGTAGTAAGAGCAGAAAGAAATATTGCATTCTATAGGTACTCTGACTAAAATGAAAAGTATAACTGATTAGTTCCTTCTCTCAAATAAGATTAATGGTGTGTTTGGACTGTAATGTTTTAACGCACAAATACGTTCTGAAAACTGTTCTCTAAAGTGGCCAACATTACAATAATGTTTAATAAATACACTAAAGGATTTCTGGCTTCATCTAAGCCTATAAAAATCTGTCAAATCAAAATAAGTAATAAGAGATATCTAACTGAAAATGCAGGGTATTTGTGTACGTGCACATTTCATTTGCCTAGGTAAACACACACATAGCCTCAACCAAATAACTCAAACTTTGACACCTTCCAATGAGGAAATGTCTGCAATGACCCTAATGATCTACCAGGTGCATTTGAAATTCAGTCTCAGACGGACCAGATTTCACTGCAGTTCAAAATAAGCACACTTTCATACCTAGAGAAAGCCTTTTTAATCCAATCTCAATTCTCGCAATTTTCCTTAAAAATAAACATAGCAAATAAACATCTGTAAAATCAATGCACGCAGTGTATTAATATACAGAAAAACAACTTCGTACTCTAAAGGAAGCCAGCAAATGCTGTGTAAAATGATTCAAAACACAGAATTTACAGGTCTACACACCTTGACAGCAACAACTTCGTGAATACAGTTTGAAAAGCCATCATTCAGCGGCCACTAAAAGAGGGTTTCAGCCTTGACTCTTGATAAACACGCGTTCCAAACAAAGACAAACATTGCAACAAAAAGTAAAAGAAAAAGTATCATTCCTCACAATAAATCCACGTTTATAGTTCATGGAACTGGGGGAGTAAACATCCTCCTTCCTCTTTTCTTCCTCTTAAGAAAGAAAAAAAAAAAAAAAAAAAAAAAAACCAACATGCTGGAGTTTACTGTAGAGTAACTAGAGTTACTGTTTTTCCCAGGCTTACGAGCACAATGAGGGGATGCACATTTCTGCAATTCTATCATTTGCGTGTCTAATACCAAGTAACCCAGCAAAGAGCCAAGACATTAAATTCTGTGGATGGCATTTAGTTTCACAGATTTTTCCTCTTGCCGTACCTTCAAAAGTTTCCTGCCAACCAGCAAAAACACAAGTAACTAACTGTTCATGAGATTACACTACACTTACAGCTCTGTTGCTGTTTGAAATGTATTTTATTTTCTTTATAAAATAATGGGTAATCTTTAAAATTGATTTTAGATGGTTTGAGGCATTACACCAGAGAAGTAATGAGCGCTAATGTCAATGATATTGGACACAAATTCATTTTAGCTTTATTTCACGTCCAGTACAATTCTGCTAAGCCTTGAACTGCTAAAGCACTGTTATTAACTCGGCAGTAACCTAACACATGGAACAGCAAACAAAAGTGATAAGAGTACAGACTGATCAGGACCTCAAGGCTACTGTCCTTTTTCTGCAGCTATAATTCAATTTCCAATTTTACTTTACATTGGACTCATTATTTCACAGTAATTTTCTTTTCTGCTTCATAGTGCCATCTGGAGGTGAAAGGAGTGAAGAGAAACCAAGGTGAAGAAATGGAAAGATGTTCATAAAGCTAATCACATATATATATATATATATATATATATATAAAAATAAATATATATATATATGTTCACAAGGGGGAAGGGACCAAACACTCGACGCATTTTGCAAGCCATTTAAAACCATCCTGAAAGCAAATATATGAACACCTTTCACCCAGTCATACCCTTGTAGCATTTTTTCTTTCTTTTAATTAAAAAATAAGTTCTGCTTTCCCCCCCGATCTGAACCAACAGGTTAGATTGCTTTTTAATTGCATCCTTCAAGCAATCAAAATGAAAAGTAAATTCTGTGCTATCTATAAGCGTTATTCTTTCCTGTTCAAAATACTCTTTCTTCAAGGAAATAACCATACATTTGTCACCAGATGTTACTAGTAGTATTAAGTGTTGGTATAGCAGTTGCTCTCCAGGGCTTTTGCTGTCCTGGGGACTCAATGTGTGAAGGGCTGTACATCTAAAAAATAGATTTGGCTCCAAGGACTTTAAAAAAAAAAAATTAAAATTACACGCCACAACCTAACAAATTAAAAAGGCAAGAGGAAAGGCGGAGTGTCATAATATTAATACTCGGGTGTCTTAGCAGAGGCTGAA
The DNA here is from genome assembly GCF_047370975.1 of Nipponia nippon. Lineage (NCBI taxonomy): Eukaryota > Metazoa > Chordata > Aves > Pelecaniformes > Threskiornithidae > Nipponia > Nipponia nippon. The sequence goes on from NW_028262290.1 coordinate 130,654,519, forward strand.
CGCGTGCGCGGTTTGAACACAACCAGTAGCACTCCCGGTCCTTCTCAAACAGTTTTATTACAGCCAGCGTCAGTGCAAAGCTGCAGTTACAGCGATGTAAATCAGCTCTCGCTGCTGTCGCGCTAATGGAAGAGTCATGGCTCACGGTGATAATTCCTATAAACTGACCGGGCATATTTAAGAGAACAACAGACTTTCTATGCACGCGTGGAATAAGAACGAAAGGCTAAATCCTGCAAGTCTTGATCCCATCAGTAGTCATTACTTGTCAGAGATCTCACTCCTCTCGGCCAGATTGCTCACATGCATAATGACTACTTATGTGATTAAGGGGGCTGCAGGATAAGGCTCTACATTTGAATTAGAGATAATAAAATCATTTTTTATTCACGGCCATGTGAATCTTTGTTTGTAAGCTTTCAGTAAATGCTTGCGATCTCTAGACCTTTAAAGAAGCAGGGCTGAAAAACATCACTTTACAACCAAAAGAAATAATTTTTGAGGAAATGTTGGATACTATATGAAAAATCTTTCTCCTTCCCCGTGTTATGGCAAGAACATTTACAAAAGACAAAACATGTGCTTTGTCTTATCTGGACAAGGTCCAAAATCTGGTTTTCTTCAACATGATTTTATTAGGTATATTATACACTGTTCTGCTGGAGGAGAACAACATATGGCTGAACAGTACAACTTAATCCTAACTAAAGATTTCCTGTATCTACTGTAACCTAATACAATGACAGATGCACACTTGCATGTGTGTGGAAGGTTAACACTCCGATTTTGTTTTCGACAAATTTACTCTGCCCGTTTACATCATATCATCAGAGCAAGGGGAAGAAAAAAAAAAATAAAAACCCCAGGAGCTGGGAGGCGGGGGGTGACAGCCTGTGCTGTGGTGCCCTCTGTTGAGCATCCAGCCCCTCAGCCCCTCGCCCCGGCCCACAGCAAACAAAGCCCCAGTTTCCTCTTAAAAAGAGCCGACTGTGCTTCCTCCTTCGCTTTTGGTAAGGGAGGAAATGTTACTGAGAGCGAGCAACTGCAAAGCAACTGTTGGGCATCTGATAATGCACATGTTTAAGAAAGGATTAAGCGACATGCGCCTGCTAGGCATTATTCACTCAGCAGATAGGAAATATTAGCAAGGCTCCATGGGAAAGAGAGCCACCATGTGCCCGAGGAGATCCCACCTGCCCCACGGCCGCCGACGCTCCAGCCCGAGCCCTGGCAAGCTGGCATCCATCCCCTTTGGAGCCAGTCTCCCGCCTTCCGCATCCCTGAGAGAGCGCCCAGTGGAGACACCTCCAGGAGGGAGCCCTCCAACCCTCCACCAGCTCCTGCTCGTGGGACTGCGGTGGGGAAGGTAAGGAGGTGTGAGGAGGAGGGCAAAACCCCAGCCACCTCCGGAGAACGGCTCTGCCTCAGGCAGCCGAGTTTTGGGTGGCTTGTTTGGCACCAAGTGAGCCCGATGCACAGCCATCCAGAGCAGCGACACTGTGGATGCCCTTCGTCTCCTGTGGATCCGAGCACTGCATTTCTCAAAATTCCTAGTATGTCTTCCACCCCATCATAAACTGCATGTTTGAAAAGTAATTGAAGAATAGTCCTTTTTCCTAAACCACATAATTTTTTGGGATCCAATTGTATTCAGTGAAAAAATGTCAGTGATTGAACCCAACTTCATTTAAAACTGTTTTGTTAATTAGCTTTCTAATAAGCAAGCATGGATGATCTTCTCTGAAGGTAATCTAAATCCTAAAGTTAAACCTGTGCAGCTAAAAAAGGGATGAAAGGAAGGAGGATCTTACAGAACCTAATATGATATGACAGTGTTTTAATTTTGACCTCCAATTTAAGAATAGGCTTTTCCTGTGAATTTACAGATGTCTTCAAAGGTATGAGGATACTTACCAGGAAAAACACATAATTTTCCTTATTCTTACGATGTAATTCATAATTGAAAAGGGGCTAGCTGACTTCCGTTAATGCAAATGGCCTCTTGAAATATTAAATTATGCCCAGACAAGAAGTGAGCTTTACAGCTCTTCATCACTCAGAGATAATAACCTATAAGACAAGCAGGTCTTACCCTGCATTTGTGCAGTAAAGCCAAACCAAAATGGGACAGCCGTTTCTAGATCTCACCAAACTCTAGTGCTTGGCTGCAGTTTCCAGCTCTTGGCCTAATTCTCATGCTACCGTGCCGACCACGGAGAGGTTTCACAAAGGGCCTAAGTAAGCACCTTGCCTCGAGCTAACTCATTCTGGAGCAAGGCGTGCAGGACAAGAGAACTCCATAGCTGTCCACATATAGGCAACATGGAGGAACTCCCAGGGCCAGGAGCTGAACACGAGAGAGCCTACAGCCACTCGATCCCCACTCCTCAGGCACGTGGCTCCTGTCTGGGCAGAGGCAGCAGCAACCTGCTCACACAGCAACGGGCACAGGGCACAAACTGAGGCTGTGAGAGATCTAAACGCCATTTCGGAGATGACTTGGATCCTGATAACCTCACAAGGCACTGAGTGCAGAGAGGAGCTCGGGGTCCTGCATCACATGTGGGCATATGAAAAATGTTACCTGCGAACCTCTCCCTGACAGGTCCACATAGGCTCAAATCCCATTTCTTCCCAGTGTCACAAAGAAACCCCAGTGGGGCTGTGAGCTTGTGCACGGTGACTGCCATCATTGCCAGGGTGAACGGAGCACTCGGCTTTGCAGTTCTGGGTTACGCCACCCCACGCAACTACTTTCTGGTTCCTTTCCCACCCCCTTCCTAATATACCAGAGAGCTCCCGCTTCCCCTGGAATTGCCACACTACAGAACATGCAGCATCCAGACCTAGAGCTTTACTAATGCCAAGCATGTGTGTGTGTGTATGTATATGTCTATATATCTATATACATACGCACACACGCTGATGAGGCCCAAAAATGCAATTTCAGAGAAAGAAATCATAACCTTTGCTTCAGACTCATAAAAAAAAGGGAAGGAAAAACCAAAAAAGCGCACCATGGCAGGCCAGCTGAGCCAGTAAAAAGATGCCTTCTGCAGGCAGCAGCAGCAGCGAGGTGGCAGCCAGCAGAGGGCAATGGTACAGCACCTCAGGTGCCAAGCCAATTCATCACAACACGACTCTATCTCTGAAAATTCCTTCCAACGATTCCCCAGGGCTGAAAGAAAGCTGACACCTTTCTAAACAGCATCCAAGTTCAAACATTTAAATCATTACCTTACAACAGAGATGCCTCTTTTCCCACTCCTGAATTAACAGCAGCAAGGTGAAACGCTCCACATGCTGCCATTTTCTGCTGTCAGTAGCCATTTAAGCTGCAGACATCCACAAAATTGGAGAGCGAGGATGTGTTTTAAGAGAATCTACCTCTCTGTTTTGACTTCTGAAGCACAGACAGTGGTTGTAAATATTTTTGATGCTGAAATACTGTATACCTTGTTACCAGATTGGCCTCTTTGCCATTTTAAAATGAGACTGATTTTGGAAAGGCACTGCTCCATGGGGCAGCACAGCTAAGCTAGAACTGCTCAGACCTAGGGACCTGAACTACCACACCCTTCGTATGACCACTAATATTATCACCTCTAGAAGCATAGTCACTATTTCACCATTATTCTTTCCTGAGGTGCAGAAAAAAAAAACCAAACAAACCTTCTGATCCTTTTCTGCTTTCCCTTCCCTGTCTCACACACCTACAACCAGTATTTATTGGCTACCCTTTTAGTCACAGATCCTACATAACTGTATACATAATATAATTCCTGCAGCAGTTAGCTCTCCCTGCCTTCAGCTGTTAAGCCCAACCTGAGGACCAATGATTTGGTGTCTGTTAGGAAGGCTTACAATTATAATACACTGATTGGAAAAACAGTGGGTCCAGTGTTCCTCTACCCACTGACCACAAGGCTTAAAGCCTACTTAAATGATTTGCTTTTTTCCTTTGCTCAGGCAGTTCTGATTCATGGAAACACTGATACTAAAAAAGATAAATAGTCTCTACTCACAGTGTTTTACCATGCCCTTACCCCGAGCAGCAGCTAAAGAGAGCCTGCAAATGTATGCACAATTCCTGCCCCAGCAGCTGTGAGCAGCCTGCTCTCACACCAGCAGTGCCAGGGTATTACGAGAATGGCAGAGAAAGCAGAAAATTACACCAACAGGGTCTCTGCCACTACAGAAGGTGAAGTGGTTACAGCAGCGGGACTGAGGGATGCAGTACTAAAACTCATACAGAGCTCCCTTGTAACACAGGTCAGGCTCTAGCTAAGTCTGATGAATGATTTTATACAGACAGCAGCTGTACTGAAAATGGTCACAGCTGCTAGAGCTTATTTATGTTAGTGGAACTGGTAAACAAAGTAATTGGCATTATAAGAAATATCTGTGTTAGGAGATCTTGCCACAGAATTTTCCCAGGCTCCCAGGGGTTTAGCCCACAAAGACACTGATTTTCCATGAACATAAAGAGGGAGAGAAGTCTGTTTCTTTGTATGCGAATATCTAGCTCATTCTTGAAAGCTAGAAATAGACATCACAGTGAAAGATCTCCCAACCTTAGTATACAACTGCAAAGTAACATAAACCCAGAACTATTATTTAAAACCAATGCAATGAAACACAATGGAAAAGCCCCCGTTGAAGTTTCCTTATAACCAATAGAGCTGAAGTCACGTGTATGAAATATGACTGTGCAAATAAAAAATAAAACCAAATGTGTAACATGTACAGATGACCACATGGTGGCTCTCAAGTACCAGAGATGAGCTAGTTTAAACCAGAAAACTGATGACATCATACAAATGCCAGCATCTCTAGGATAGGCTGTACTTACTTTTCCAGGAATTCTTGCAGACCCTGCCGGCGATGGTCCACGTGATGAGGATTGTTCATGTTGAAAAAGGGCGTTTTAGATGGCAGTTCAGGTAGCTGTCTTTATAAACAAGAAGCAAATATACAGTTAAAACCAAATCTGAAACAGCAGAAAAGAATGCAATACACAAATGCCAACCCTGAGCATGTGAAAATCACGGATCATGCTCCAGAAGCTCATGAAATCGAATTTGGGAACACAAGGTTGAGAAATTGGAAGGCTTCTTGCACACCTCAAAGGGAAAAATAAATTAATCTCATTTTTCTGGTCCAGTTGTTAAGCCTGCATGTATGTCTGGCTGGGTCTCTTATGGTCCTTGCAGAACTTAAGGACATCCTAAAAGCGCAGAGGTACGTACACCTACACTAGACTGCTATTTCTGCTACCTGTGCATAGCAAAAGGAAACACAGATCAAATCTGTTACGAATTAGAAGGGGGCTCACCAAACAAAGGCTATCAGTACGAACCACATTCTTCTGGGTTTAAAGTAAAGAACATGCCTTGTACAGAATGAACTTGTGCTAGTAAGAAACACAGGACACTTTCCAGCTCTGATTTCTCTAATTCTCAGAATTAAGATGAAACACCCCTCCCCTTCCATGATTGACAGATTATTAAATAGCCATATATAAAGTTGCTCACATAAGCACTGCGTTGCTCTGAAGCCTCTGCCGAAGCCAAACAAATTCTCGAAAGCGTCGTCTAACACAGGATGTTTTCCTTGTAAAGCACATACTGTTTGTCTGTTGGGAAATAAAAACCATTTTACTTTGTAAAAATCAGCTTAAGCTGAAGTGCTGGCATGGTGTTAAAAAACATCCGAGATGCTAATCCCTGAGACACCAATGGAAAGCTTGACATTAATTCGGTGTAGGTTAAGGACTGTGCTTTATCTCAGACAGGACTGGTGACAGTTTCTACAGCTTCGCAGGGAAATATTTTTCATTGATTTTTTTTCTTTTTAAAAGCAAGAGATCTGGATTACGGTACAACTTGAAGTAACAGGAAAAAAAGATCTCAGAAAAAAGTTTCAGCAGATAATGCCAATCCTTGCAGGGAAAAAAGTCACGTTTAGCTATTCTAGTTATAATCCTGCAAACAGTTAGCTACATAGAGTTCTTCCAGCGTGCAATCCTACTTAAATCAAATCAAAGAAACCGATGTGACTGCTCTCCACAAGTAGCAGCATTTGGAAATTTTCCCACAGAACACTATTGGTCCACTAGAAAAATGCCAATTCATCAAAAGAAAAACAATTCACAGAAATTAAATACTTTTGCCAATTTTTCCTGTGGAGCATACATTTAGATGAAACCCCATCTACCAGACAGGACTCCACTATAAATCTGCCTGCAGTCCAATCCACCATCAATCACCTGCCAGGAGCCACAACTCCTAGACAGCCACATGATGTAGATCGTAGCGGGCCCAAAGACGCCAGCTTTCTGGAATAGATGAGTATCTGGGATAACTCACAGTTTAAGAAGCCAGATGCTCTAGGAGCTGGGCAGAAGGGGAACCCAGCTGGTCTAAGAGCCTGGCAGACCCAAGATTTTGAATCCATTGAGAAGCCTGGATGGCAGGACTGATCTAGAGACTTGGTCTCTGAAAGCCCTGGCATTATGCTGGTAGGAAGCTGAGCTGATGCTTATCAGCTTCAAAGATGCCTGGTGCTGAATCATCTAACACTGGGTCTAAATGACACCACCCCAACTCAGTAATCGCTGAGAAAGCCAGTAATATGCTTCTATTCAAAAGCACTGATGCCTGTGAAACAGTAATACAGCACCCGCCCTGCAAATCTACAGAATTTCTATTTACCAGAAGTCAAAAATATAATTGCTTTGGAACCAGTACTTAAACCACATTGCAAAATGTAAATGTTTTATAGCTCTTATTGCCACACAAGAGAGAAGTACTTGTCACGAGAGACATTTAATAAGCCATCATTTGACTGCTTGCTCTCATTACGCTGCATGCTTAACTCTCCCACGCAGGAAGGAAATGTTTTCGGTCTTGTGCCAAGCATTAACCACGTAACTCGGTGCTCTCTAATTCTTCACCTGATAGCAGATACACTTCACAAAGATTTTTTTTCATGTTGCAATTAAACCCCCTGGATGTAGCTTTGGGAGATTAGGATAACTCCTTCTGTACGTCATCCACCACAGAATAATAATCAACAAAACAAAATGATGTATAGGACAGATTTAAGACACATGAGAACCATAATTCTAAGTGCACTCCCATTAACATATGGTAGACTACAATCATAAACCCAAATGTAGTTACTTGACATATCCAAGCGCCACTAAACTAGCATAATATGAATGTCACGGTACTCTGAAAACAACCACATTGCAGCAACCAAATAACTTGGCAAAAAGAATGAGGAGAATTTAAAGTACAAATAACCAGATAATTACTCGAAAAGAAAGTTGTTTTCCCATGAATACCTGAACATCAAAATTCTTCTATAATGGTAAGACATCACTGACTATGACAGTCTTCTAGTTGATAAGTAAAGCTAAGAATAGTCTCTGTTGCAAGACATTGTGGAGTGCACACGTGAACACAATACCAGCTTCAACTCCCAGCTCTGCCAGACCTACTACACGGCCTTTGGCCAACGCACCTTACCTATTCCACTGCATCTCAGTCGTTAAAAGGAGAATAATATCCCCCAGCCTCCCAGAAGTGGCGTAAAGAAATTCCGCTAATACCCCAAAGAGAACTCTGGCTTGGACAGAAACAGCAATAAGAGCCCAAAGAATCTGTGCTGATATTTTTATACTTACGTGAATAAATATCTCATAGTCTATGTAAGAATGCCATGAGTCTTCTTTCTGTGTCCTGGGGTCTCGCACCAAGACAGTTACAAATTCCTGCAAGTGCATAATAAAAAAAAAAAATCAAGCAATTAATTTCGGAAGACAAAGGCAGTCTGAAAGACTCTCTTGATTTCTCTGCTGTTCCAAAAACTACTGTGCTCAGATTAAAAGCTGAACTGCTGTTTTATTGAATTTTGCAACCCTATAAAAGGAGAAGCAAAAAGCAATGAATCATCTGAGCTACACCACATGTCTGGGAAATTCCTTGCCAAATTGCTAGCTGAAAAGGAATATTTCAGATTAAGTAATACTGTGAAGAGTCATACATGTTTCTTGCATGGGAGATTTGGTGATCTCAGTAGCTACAAACTAAAAACCTAACATTCAAAGTCACACATGTAAGAGAGAATTAGGCAGGTATTTTAGGCTTTTCCCACCCTTGTAACCAATATTCACAGAGAATGTGTTATGAACCTGCTCCAGGTACCCAATACTTACATATAACATTTTATTTGCTCCTAAATTTCTTTTTGCCATTTTATCTATATTTTTTTAAATCAAGTATTTATACCCATCGATTTCAAGGATCTGAGGTAAGCGTGCTTGGTATCTCCACGAGGAGCTGAAGAACCGCCTTTTTTCTATGCCCCAAATGACTTGCTTCAGCCCAGTGAAAAAGGATGTACCACTATTAATTGCCCTGGACACAGATTTGACACAGGGAATCAAGGTCTCAAGCTCAGTGTCCCGGATACCATGTGGAAGGAGATGAATCCCCCCGTTCTCCTGCGTATCCTTCCTATTACACCAGGAACTTAAGCCACAGAGTACAGCTGAGGATGCAGGACCTGGACACTTCTGTCCCAGTCTGCCCATCAACCTGCCCAAGGAAGCAACACAGCTGCACTGCAGAGCATAATTCCTCATTTTCAGGGGACAACAGTAGAGTATTTGTTGTAGAAGTTGTCACATCTAGTACATCTAGTCTATTTCCTTGTAATTTCTACATTTATATAATAATTTAGAGGGATGCCGAAGAAGTGTGAGGCCTGTGGGCATTACTGTAATGTAACTGGGCATCACTAATAGGAATTTGAAGAGGCTGAAGAATTAAACACTTCTGAGTATCCTCAGCTAACAACCATGTGAAAACTTGTACTCTGTTTTTCCAAAAAAAAAAAAAACCACAACAAAAACACCAAAAAAACCCCCAAAAAAGCCTGCTAAATCTGTATGTTCACAATAAGATAGAAAAGGTTTCTTTAAAATACAAAGGTTGACATTGTGCTGAACTACCCGCTATTTCCTGAGCAAACGAATAGGCTGCCCTACTTCAGTTGCTTAAATAAGCTATTCACCCAAAGAGCTAAGCCAACCACTTAAACAATGACTCAGCTAAAGAAAAGCATATCATTTTAAGCTGTAGATACATTCCCCCTGAGAGGAAGGTACTGCGCAAGATCTCCAGGCACAGAAATCAACCGTGGGAGGACGGACAGCATCTCTGGTAAATAACATGCTTTTTTAGTACGTCTTTGCATAAACCAAGAAATCTTGAACCAGAAAGCTCTCAAAATGTGTGTCTCCATGCCCAAACCACAGATGTCAGAAATAAAACCTTTACTCTTCAGCCAAGTCTTCTCCCCCCACCACACACACTTCAACATGCTGCCAGCAGCAACCTTCAACGGACCGACAGGAGAACAACGACAACCTTGAAAGGAAAAGATATATTTGTGCCTGAATAGTCATTGCACTCTGTACATGGCAGGGAGGTGTTCATGGTCTGGATTAAATCATTTACTACTCTGATTTCCAGGCCGTACCGCTTCAGGTATGGGGAGCCTGCGGCCTGACGGCTGGATACAGCCCACAGTTTTATCCCACTTAGCCCAGCTCCGAGTCACAGAGGTGTTTTCTGCATTATTGCTGGATACCCTTCTGGTGCGTGTCACGAGCACCTTGCCAAAGAAAGCCCATTCGAAAGGCTCCCGCCACCTCTGCCGCTTCTCTCCCTGCTGAAGAGCACCGCAGGCCCGATTCTCCTCTGCAGCTTTTTAACCCCATGCCAACGTGGCACAAGAGGAACAAATGAACAGAGCTGTAATCACTCCTACCAGCTGAGGGTCATGCCTTTACTTTTACAAAAACGGTAGTGGGAGACATGAGGAAGTTACTCCCCCTCCTGAGCAGATCCTGAGCAATGTGCTGAATGAAGGAGAGAAAAAAATTTTTTGGTTGTTTTTTTCCACCGGCCTCACTGCCTATCATATTTAGCATACATATATAGACATAGCATACTTTCAGACCCACTGTAACATCTTTTCATATCCGTAGTCTTACGTTCTCCCAAGTATTTGTCTTCCCCAGCCTCCTATTTCCCTGTGTCCCACTCTTCCCCAGAACTGCAACCACTTCTCCTAAATGTACTTTTTTTTCTTTCCTGAGCACTAAATGCATCTGTCCTGCAAGTGGAAGAAGAGGAAAAATGCCAGGAAGCTTCAAACGGGACACTGCTCTCCTCTTCCCTTCAACTGCTGCAGCCCGGCAGTCCCAGCTGCAGGCAGCCTGCTGATACCCTAACCTCCGTCCCCTTCCTCTCATCTACCACTGTACTGGCTTCTCATTGACCTTTCTTTTGTCCAGGTTCCTCAGATTACTTTATTTCCAAGTAACCTTCTATAACCCTCTCCTTTGTACAGAATCAAAATAATCTTCAAAGTAAAATGCTTCTTTCAACCTCTATTATACCAAAGTATTATGATTAAAAGTTACTATTGGATATGCAGTGGGTTGGCTACAGGTTACCTTGCAAATCATTCCAGACCACAGGATTTACACAAAGAACTGTACACTTTTAATTTCCAATTAAATAGTCACGGAGTTTCAACGCTGAGGAATTCAAGCACCTTTCAGACTCTGCCTATAGAAGAAAAGAGACCTGCTGTACACGCTGTGGCAGGCAGGTGTCCAGGCAGTACATCACTGGGCCAAGACTAAAAATGATCTGCGGTACAGCAGAGCACCTCAGCAAACCGCAGCCCTCGCACACAGTCACTGTCAGCTCCGATTTGAAACACCAGGATTTCAGCAGAAGACTGGGTGTTTCTCTTCCCCCCCCTCCCCCCCGCCTTATTTACCACAGAATACCAATAATGAGTTCAGAATGAAGCAAGATAAACATTAAGCAACTAGAAAACAAAAACAAAAATGTACAGCCTTTCTCAAGATCTCTGGTTACTTCCCCTATAAGCATCTTGAATCCAGGAAGCGTTAATCCCAATTCCTGTTACAGTTTCTGCTGCGCTGAAACAGTGGCATTGCACATGTAGACTACCCCTTCTCTTTTGACCTTTAAGCCTTCTCCAGGATACAAGACGACCCCGCTGGGACAACAATATTGATTTAATCAAAGTGGCCCTAACAGCCCAGTACAGATGCAGATACACTGTCAGAAAAGGTGCTTATGCCTCCCCGCCCCTATAAAAGTAGGCTTGTAAAGGCCAATATTCACATATAGGCTATGTTAGGGTTCAGAGTTAGGTGCCAGAATATTCCTCTGGGAGATTGCTGTTGTATGCTCAGTCCATCCTGTGTTCAATGGTCACGCACAGTCATCAGATTACAGCAGTTTTGGGTAATAATTGCCTTTCCCCTCTGTATATACTCCCTTCCCTCCCCTTCTTGCTATAAAGATTAGGACACTCTCAATAGGCATGCCTATCTTCAAGTAACACACTGTTCACCTAGGGGAGGTGAGGCTGACCTCTTCCTCCTGAAGAGGCCCACATGAAGACTAACTTCATCTTTTGTCACAAGACCGTACTGCAGTCCAGCCATACCCCCTGGGAAGCAGAGCCTGAAGAAAGCCAAAGTTTCAGGGACTTTTTATTTTCGTCAGCTGCAATCCTTTCCAAGGTGTCTTCCTCCCCCGCCCAGTTCTGCTTGGTTTTTCCAGAATTGCAGATCTAGCTATTATACCATTTCCATTTTGGTGTTTTGTTTTTAATTGAGGGGCACCATACATGCATGTCTATCATGCGTTCAAGAATATGTGCCCTGTAACGCTTAACTGCAACAATTCTCTCAAAACCAGAACTTACTGCTGACAGTTCAAAGTGTCCAGGCTTGGTCATGGAAGCCTATTGCTCTGGAAACAATACTGACCCAACAGAAAGCTACTGGAAAAAGTGGCATCTCCATTTATTCCTTCTCCCTGGAAACTGCTAAATTCCTAAGCAGAACATTTCTTATCCAAACTGCTAGTGCCATAGCTTTGATACGGATCCCAGCAGCCATGCTGGCCCAAACATCCTGTCCTGGTTTCAGCTGGGATAGAGTTAATTTTCTTCCTAGTAGCTGCTATAGCGCTGTGTTTTGGATTTAGCATGAGAATAGTGTGATGTTTTAGTTGTTGCTAAGCAGTGTTTATACTAAGTCAAGGACTTTCCAGCTTCCCATACTCAGCCAGCAAGGAGGTGCTTAAGAAGCTGGGAGGCAGCATAGCCAGGACAGCTGACCCAAACTGGCCAAAGGGCTATTCCATACCATATGACGTCATGCTCGGTATATATAAGCTGGGAGGAGTTGGCTGGGGGGCAGCGATCACTGCTTGGGGACTGGCTGGGCATCAGTCTGTAGGTGGCGAGTGGCCACATCACTTGTGGTTTTTATTCCTCTTCCTCTCTTTTGTTGTTTTCCTTTTCATTACAATTTATTATTTTATTTCAATTATTAAACTGTTATCTCAGCCCATGAGTTTTCTTACTTTCACCCTTCCAATTCTCTCCCCCATCCCACCAGCGGCAGGGGAGGATGAGCGAGCAGCTGTGTGGTGCTGGCTTGCCGACTGGGGTTAAACCAGGACACACCCTCATGAAAGAACTCCAAATCTGCCCCAAAAGTAGTCGTAACTACTTAACAAGGAGGAATCAGCAGAGCAGCTTCTCTGGCTGGATGTGCCTTTTAATTCCTGGCTAAAGCAGCCAGTTTAGGCATGGCATCGGTGGCATTTTGCTACCCTGTCCTCAAGGCCTGGAGCAGTCCAAGCAGTTAGGGTCACACAGAAATGACAAAATGGCCAAAGTGACCCCTGAGCCTGGTTGACACCTCATGGTTACAGTCCTATGCAAATAACATGAGTGCTGACAGCAGAGGAAAAGGGCAGCACTGAGGTTATGTAGACACAAGCACTGAAAACTGAAATGTTCCCATTTGGATTTGCCTCAAAAGGAAGAATACACCATAAAAGCAGCTGAAGCAAACACAAGTAGTATTTTTTTTTTTTTTCCCTCCTTTCCCCACCTCCTTTCTCCTGCTGGAAATACTTCTGCACAATGCAATGGATTGCTTGGACACAAGGATAAGCCAGAAGCTCTACTGTATAGAATTTGACCACAAAAACTGTGTTTCTGAGAAGTCTTTTTAACATTTTCCTGTTAGGAAATAGGGAATCTGACATGGAAACATCTATTTTTAATACAAGGAAAAAATATACCACAAGGAGGAGGAATAAAAATAATCTTGCATTAGATGATTATTTGCCTTAATCATTCCAGCTGCATTTTAATTCAAATCTCTGTGCTCAGGACTGTATCAGGTGATAACCTCATGCTCCATGGTGCCACTGTTACACATCTGATTACTCAATAACCCCTAAAGAGTCATTTTCCACAAAGCTTCTGAGAAAAATAGAGTTTCCCATCAGGTTGCCTATTAGTAAAAGGATCAACCACAAAGGACATGGGGCTTTTCACACTGGGAGTGTTGGCATCTTCACTCCACACATGCTGAGTAGTAAGGCTGATAAGAGACTAACAGCCGAGACAAAAAAAATTGTTGAAACTTTTAACGTTCATTGGGACTGAGCAAAAGAGAATGTGCAAGTGTGATTCTTCTGGTCCATGCATCTGGTAATCAAGAGTTCAGACCAAGCTCCAACCATTATGTCCTACAAAATACCTGAAGATTGATGGAGAGAAGACTGAAATCCAAGTCCTTCTCTCCTGTCTCAGTGTCTGAGCTCCTTATGCACAGAGTCACTTACTCTCCTTCTCTCTGATCCAATGAATATTTGATTTTTCCATCAAATTTTAACAGAAGGAACTGGCACTGCATCACTCCAGAATATTCTGTAGCTTGGCAGTTAAAAGCATGAAGAATACAACCAATCTTTCTTGCTCATGTGAACCTTAATGAAATTCAATCCACAACCAGCAAACTAGAATCCTTTTTTATTAAAGCTTAGACGTGACTTACTTGTTTTTCATGTTTTGGTGTCATCTTCACTGGTATGTATTAAAATGAAAATCAACCTAAAAAAAAAAACCACAACACAGACATCAGATTAGCATTTAGTAGTTATTTGAAGGTCATCATAACTTTTGCTAGACATTAGTAGACACTGGAAAGAGCCAGGCTCAGTGCCATATATACCAGAAAATGTTTGCATTAACTATATCTAAGAACTCATTCATTAAAAAAAAAAAACCAAAACCAACCAAAACCAACCAAACAAAAAACCAACAGCAACAAAAAAATCTCATTTTAGAAGCACTGGGTTAGTCCCCTTCTGGGGATATTTGTTGTACATGACAGTCCAGTGATGCCTGTCCATCTCTGGAAGTCAGTGCTTTTCTTCATTGCTCCGAGAGCCACGCTGGGGCTCATCCTTGCACCCAGCTCCCAACAGCTCTGCGCAGCCAGCATCCCTGGTGCACAAACACAGCCCAGACAGTGCTGCCCGTGCCTCGCTCGCAGGCACGCAAGCACAGGTCTGTGTGACTGCAGCTGTGGTCCAGAGATGCTAAAGCATCTGAGTCAGCAGAATCAAAAGCCCCTCTCAACCATTTCTCTGAAACAGAGATAAGCGGGGAGACAAACTGTTTAGATCCTGCAGGCTCAAGCTAAATTTCATGGCATCTGTGGTTTTAAAACCTCCATATAGGGAAGTATATAATTAGACCAAATTAAAAAATCCCGTCATTAACTTATGTTTTAAATCTACTCTTTCACTGGAAAGCCCGATAAATTTTTAACTACCTCTGCAGTCCCGTAAACCGGCCTGTTTGCTCAGGACAGGTACCCACACGGAAAGAGCAGGGCAGCTTTATTCACTTGCTAGCTTACATATACACCGCCTGCCTAAAAGCAACCGCCATGGGAAAAGAATTTGCAATTTCCCCTTTACCTCTCCCACATGCCATCCAGCCACTGCCAGCTAACACCTATGCTGACCCCCAGCTACAAAAACATCCTTTTGCTTCCTCAGCTTTTAAATATCAGCCTCCTCTTTCCAAACCAAGAGGAGCCCAGCAGGATCCTTCCTTCACCCCAGGAGCACAGCTCCCTACACGGTCAGGATGGATGCCATTTAAGCAGGAGAAGCTGGAGAAAATCCTCCCATGCATCTCCCCAGGCAGGCGCCTTGCATCGGAAAAGGTGGATTCGCAGCTTTCTTAGGCAATCCTCGGCAGCTGTTGTCCGCTGGCTGCAAAATGTTCACACGTGACTAGGGAAGACATACAACTGTTTTTGGAGGTGGTTTGCTATGGTTTAGCGATACAGAGCTTGGAGCTGCTCTTGTTATTATACAACTATATATTTAGGTCAAGCCCAGCTAAGGAGTCCTGGACACCCCATCCCTGCCCAATGCCCCTTACTACATGCCTAACTTTCAAAACTCCACGTATTTTAATAAAACAGAGCACAAAGACGAGCACACATACATTTCTTTGACCAGGAAATTATTCTGGAACAAACACATCTTTGTCAAATTTCTATAGGATCAGTTATCTCAAAATAGGATACTCTCTCTCCAAATAGAGATGTCCACGCACAGGATTTCGGATATCCTAAACGGTAGCACCAGTACAGTTCCCGCCTCCATAAAGATAAGGCCATCATTTCACTTCTGTAGCTAGGATTGTGCTGATAAAAGCACAGAGGACTATTGAAAACACACTCCCAATAACTTTTTGGTATTTTTGCTCAATGTATTTATGTTTAACTTGTATATATGCTCTGGGCTGAAGGCACAGAAGAGCACTCCAGCACTCCTTGCTGCACAGGCTCAGCAGTGCCAAGCAGCTCAGCAAGGAGGGGCAAGAATTCGGCTCATCAGCTATAACTGCTGCTAATACAGAAGTATGCTAGGAGCTTTCCTTTTGGTGGAGATAAATGGCTTTTACCTCTCAGGCAAGCACAACCCCACACCACAGAAAACTGTGCAGGGTGCAGGCTGTTAAAAGAGGAAGGGCTGTTTCTGCCTGCTACTCTCCTCATTGGGTACAGTTATAAACTTGTATAGTTTTGGGGCTTTTCTTCCCTTTCTGCTCTGGTTGAATGTGGTTTTGTTTTTTAAATGGCAATTCAAATATTTTTTCAGTTCTATATCTTTATTCTATCAGATTCTGCAGCCTCTCTCTCTCTCTCCTGTCTCTTAACTGCTTTAAGTAAGAAATTATGCAAGCCCAAAATATCTCACTCCTGACACTGTTCGTGAATGACAGGGCTGAAATAACACATTTCGTTTTGTCTTCTGCTTTCTAATGACCGAGTTATGTGCTGGTGCAAGTTAGAAAGAACAGTTTAAACTCCAAACAGCCATCGCAATCTTAAATATTTAATGACCAAAATGAATATTTCAGCACCAAAAACCTTCCTAAAATGATGTATTTAAAATAAGTAATTTGAAAAAAAAAAAAGAAAATACAAGCCCACCAAAGCTACCTTTTCCACAGACACCTCAGCAAGTCCAAGATCGCCCCAGTCATGCTGCAGCCACTTGCAAACACACTGAATGCAGTATTCTGTCTGGTAGCAAGACATGTATTTTAGGACTTCTTTAACACATGTAAAAGTCACTGAAGCAGAACGGTTCAACTGTCTGCTTAAGAAGACGCCTTTTATCTTTAGAAAAACCCTACCCAAAATACCGGTGACAGAGAGGAGCAGCCTTCAGAAGATGAACAGAAGGTTGCTGAGCTTTTTACTCATTAAAAATTTCCACTGACAGAGAAATGAACCAGTGCTGGGGAAAAGAATCAAAAAGGCAGTGGTTGATCTGTAGTTTTGATAAAATACTGTCTGCTATGACTGGGAAAAAACCCCATTGCTTTGATTAAGTTTTCGTTCTGCTTCTGATCTATTATCAGACTGAAGACTTCTTAAATTATTATTACTTAGTTTCATATACTCAATATAACACCTGCTCCTTGCAGTGCGTATTTTTGACAGCTCTTAATTGCATAACCAACGAAACCACCGGGGAACGGCTCCGCAACTGCCAACAACAACCCCCTCAAAGCAAAAACATTAGGTAGGGTGGCTTGCCATACTTTCTGTAGCCTAAAAAAAAATCGGGGGGAGGAACAACAAACCAAGTACTGCAATGCTTTTCTTAGGGATAATAGATATACTGTAGTGCTGCTCTTAGGGGTAGTAGATAAACACTGTTAAGTATTACATTTTAGTTCATAATTTAGAGTTGATTTTATATTTTAAAATCTAAATTAAAGCATATTATTTAATATTACTTGGGAATACCCTTTTATCATGGAAATGGACTGCTTTTAAAGGAGGAAGTAACTTCTCCCCTACAGCCCCAAACTGAAAGATTAAAACATAAGCAGTACCACAGACAAAAACCATGACAACTTGCTACAAGAACAGCACAAACAAATGTGAGCCCTCCCAGCCACCTCACTAGTAGCTGTGTTTAGTGGCACTAAAATTTTATGATTTCACTCATTGCTGGGCAGTGGCCTATGCAATGTTCTCGTCTGCTCTGGGAGTGCTCACAGATTCCACGTGGACAGTGTTTCCCCTCAAGCAATAAACGCTGATCTTCAGCTCAAGAATTATCCATCCACCCGCCTTTGCTTATTTCTAAACATGTAACTAACGACCACCTTCAAGCTTTAATGGTGAAGAGTGATTT
The DNA here is from genome assembly GCF_047370975.1 of Nipponia nippon. Lineage (NCBI taxonomy): Eukaryota > Metazoa > Chordata > Aves > Pelecaniformes > Threskiornithidae > Nipponia > Nipponia nippon. The sequence continues at coordinate 130,672,182 of NW_028262290.1, forward strand.
ATTTTTAGGCCTTGGTGATGACTGAAAGTCCTATCCAGTCACAAGCAAAGTCCTCAGCTGCACTTTCAAGGTTGTTCCCATCATCAGTATCAAATGAAACTTTCATTCAAGGCTTCAACGTGACCGAGAGAGAGAGAGGTCACAATTAAATCTCTAAATACTTAAAGATCTTTCCTGCATTTTACATTTTGCTTACCTTAACACTCAAAAAATGTCATAAGAATTTTAATCTACAGCCTGTAGAAAGTTCAGCTGCATCCATACATGGAGTTCACTATCACAGAACATGCCTGCATGCACCTTATTGCACTATGTTCCTGAAAGGCAAGTCATCCGTATGGATTTCTAAGGAAAATACACGTGCAGGGGGTGATGGTGGGAGGGGAAGGATATGAAGAATAGAGCTGTAATAAAAGATGCTAGCTCTGAAGAGTTCAAAAGAAGACTATAATAAACTCAATAATCCCATGCTAAAACCTAAGTAATACTTAGATTTGGGATAGGATAATGCAAATTTCTTTTGGGGAGCACTGATTGTGTTTTCAGAAGCCTCAGGTTCTGGACTAATTCTGAGAGGTCAGTCACTGGCAGGGAGCATCACTGCTGGGGAAAGAGCATCTCCTGCAACTCCTGCACAGAGCAGAGGACCTGAGAGATGCCTGTGCCCCTGCTGTTGCAAGGGAGTAGGAAATGGAGGAGCTAAATCCCCACTTAGTACTAGCTCACAGCTAGTCAGAAGCATGGATGAAATATTAATATAGGTTTCAAACGAAAGGATTACAAGTGGCAGAAAGCAATGTTAACTTGTTTATGGAACAAAACTGCCTGAAATCGTAAGACCAGCCATACTGTATATATCAATGGAAAGGTCCATCTAGTCCAGCAGCAACCTAGATGGTGACTCGTACTGGAACAGAGTATAAGAAACAGGCAAAATTTTGAGTGCTTATTGGCCAGTTTTGAAGAAAATAATGTGAAAACTAGATATAGGTAGCATACATTTCTACATACAAAATGTACCATTCTGTGGTGACAAACTGACCACATCATAACATAGCCTGGCATTTGCAGGAATTGGGTACATGGCCATCACAGAACTACTGCTCTTACTGGCGGGAAAAATCTTATTCAAATGCTGTTCCCCAAGCAGGGACTTCCACTCAATCCAGAGTAATTCAGCCTCAGCTTAAGTGCATGCCTTCTACTTCACCTGGCCCAGTTTAATACCTGGAGTCAACTCGACTGTGCTCATCAAAGGAGTCATGAGTTCCCTTCTCTCCATGAATAGGACAGTGAGGACTGAAACTAGACTGTACAGGTCACAGAGCATCCTTCCTTCTTTCATCAGCCCTGCTGGTTACTCGCCTTGCCTTCCCTCAGCAAATGTCCATAAGAGTCTGCTCGTTAGAAGTGAGAAAAACATGAAATACATAAGCATTTTCATCTAAACCCTGCACAGCACTGAGATGTCTGCAGACTGCTTAGTGAAGTCAACAAAATAAAGTATGCCTTGAGCGAATCCATCTTGCTTTCTGGCTCAAGGTACCTGTTTCATCAGTGCTGTATTACAGTAGCAGCAGAGTCACTTTGCTGCTGAGCAGGAAATGAGGACACTGTCTAAATTGCTTTTAAAAGAACAAGAGCTTTCCAAACCACCGACAGAATTCACACACCTTTCCTCCAACCACAACGCTACGTAGAAACGCACTGCCAAAAATCATGCCTTTCGGGCTGCACTTGAAATTCTGACTTCCAGCTGCTGCTGCCAAGATGCTTAGTTAACTGCTCTTTTCCTACAGGATTTCACTCCATTTGGTTGCTAAATGCCTGTTTATGGTCACCAGGTATAAGGCAGCTCCTCTTTAAACACTATATTATAGTTTTTCCCCAAACAGCTGTTTTCTTGTGCTGCAATCTTCCTGGCTATTGTGACCTGTTTTATAAAGACAATGAATTCAGTCCATTTAAAAAAATTATCAATGAAATTTTCATTAATTTCAGAGGAACGCGAGAATCAAACAGTTAATCAAACATACAAATTTCCCCTCTCCCCTCCAAAATATATACATGACATGGATTACGGTGTCAGGTGTGGGTCACAGATTTCCAATGACAGTGGTATTATACCACACTTTGAATTGCATCAACTGAATACCATACTGCTGGACAGCAGCATGACTCACATGCCAAGCCTCTCTGAAACCTCTAAAAGCCTAAAGGTAGTCAAGGAAGAAGTACTAAGAAATCCGTTCACAGTAGGAGACAGCATCAGAGGTTTCTTCACTCTCCCTTTTTTTTTTCCCCCCAGTCTCAAATTGCAGACGTATGCTCAACCAAAGGACTTCATGTATATTCTGCAGTTTCGGTGGGTTGCTGATCCCAGAGCAACTATTACTTTCTTTTTCTCCCCTTAGACAATACCAGTAAGGCTAATGCTGGCAGACAGAGCTCTTAGGCAATGGTTAGAGAAGGGTAACTGCAGGCAATGACACTGAAAGAACAGTATGTGCCAGTCTTCGTCATGGTAATTAGTTATTACTCAGGGCTGATGCTCGCCACAGCTTCTGCAAACAACCTGGGGACCACTCAAAGTCCTCCTCCAGCCCTGGCTCGTGTGTTCTCCAGGCAACCTGTCAAGCTGGTCTGCCACGAGTCTGCCTTTGCTACTCTTTCCAAACATTATGGTGCATAATAAGTAGCTTCAACTACACTAAATTATTTTGTAGTGTAAATAATTGCAGGTTTTGTTGCTAGGGCATTTTCAGAAGGCCAACAAAGAGATGAGGCAGTCTTTGAAGGGAAACATTGGTGACCTCCAAGGTAAAGTCCCAGTAAGTGTGCTTGCTCCAGAGAACTTCCAAGGTCCCCTGAGGTAGGATAAACTGATTTCGGGAGAAGCAGCAACATTGGCAATCTGGTGAGTTCAACCATCTTTCAACTATAGCTGTACTCAACATGGAAAATACTGGATAGGCACTTGACTTCTTGCTGATACTTAAACAGGGCACACCACTGGCAGTAAAACTATCTTTGAAAACAAAGAAAGCAGCAAGTGATTTCCAGGGTAAAACCACTTGCTGACATAGCATCCAAGTACTTCCCAAGTCAAAGTTCTGTTCAGTTACAAAAGCGATGATTGAAGACGTACATACGTATGGTTTGCGTGCGCACAGCATATCTTGTTAGATACACCAACAAGAACCAGCAATATAAAATCATGGACAGATAAGCCATCCCTATATATTTTTATATGATGCCAGTTACAAACAACACATTTGACAGCTGTTGCTTTTACAGCCTGGATTACAAAGAAGGGATTTGTCCATAGACACTGAAGTATCAGCATTTCAGAACACCAATTAAAATCCCAAGAAAAATCTTAAATGCTGCTTCTGAAGCAGGGTTTATGTTCAGAGAATGCATGTTTTTCTTTCTTCCAAAATTTCATGTTTCTTACAGAAATTAAATATTTCATTGCATTAAAACAAATTAAGTTGCCCTAAAAATATTATCTTCCTCAAGGTATCTCTCTGTAATAACTAATTTTTACTAATCATGTAGAAAGAAGGGCTGATGGCAGCTGCATCTTTCCTGCTGAGTAAGCAGAGCAAAAATCAGCAAATGCCATGCAGGCTTATTGCACCATTTCTCTTTCAGTCTCTCAAACGCAAACATCACCTGACCCTTTCCTTCCTGACTCACCCCCGGAACATTCTGAATCTCATGTGCCAGCAATTTCTCCTTTTTTGCCGATTTCAAATGCTTTTAATTTGTTATATGATTTTTCTCTGCTGCTTGAATTGCTGTTACACAGCACTACATGTTTTAGCTTGGCTTTCTTCCTGTTGCAGATTTCCTTATTCTACCAAACCAGCTATTTTTGTGACGTACCACCTGGTCCCATCCAGGAAGTGCTAGTGCTTGGTCTTGTCCCCAGCAAGGAAAGTGAAGAAAAAGCAATAGTCTTGGCCGTAACCACAGAATTAGTAGTCCTAGTCTCATGATGTGTGTCTGGGGAGATGGCTGGGAAAGACCAAGAACAGGTACAGTCAAAAATAAAATGAATAGTCAAATAATAACGTCCTGAGATACAGAGAATGCTTAGGATTGATCTAACTGCAGCTCAAAACAGTGGGGAAGATAGAAAATAGTACAGTCAATACAGCATGGTCACCAAGCATTTTGATCAACTCCAGTCAAACTTGTGTTTCTTGGGCCTTTTAAGTTGACCAAGCCCATGAGGGATGAGTACAACAGTCCAGCTGGATCAGCCATCCAGTCTCTCACACAACAGCAATTCACTCTTTGGGCTCTCTTCCCCTGAAGAATGCATCAGATAGCCCATCATTAATGCAAAACCTTACTGGTGTTGCACCTGTGTAGCTGCATCCATATATTGCACTAGTTTATGAGCTGGGTCTATGAACAGTTAAATTAACCAGTATTGGTTAATTATGTATTAACAGTGATTTCAACTGGGCAGCTTGTTTGTTCAACGGGCTTTGTTTTCTTTCTGACCTAGCCTGTGCCAGTGACAAGAAAACAGTATTTTGGAAGTACATAGCTTCTAAATGGTGTTACTCATTACTAAAGCAGACAATTCTGGGGAGCAAACAGCCTTTGGCAGGAGGAACTTTTCATGAGACTGACCAACATGAAAATCAGGCTGAACATCAGTGACTTATCCATATCCTTGGATTTTCTGCTTCTCATTTCTTTTCTGTCCATTAAATGTTAAGATGTGATTTTTGGTTACTTTCACCCCAATTATGGACGCCGCTGTTGCACCATGACTTCATAAGATTGGCATCAGCCCTTGGCCAGCTCTCAGCATGGGAGGCAGATTTCTGGTATGGAAAACTCCTTTCAGAAGTTGTGAGAGAACAGCAGGAAACATGACAAACACACAAAAATGGGAGGAAGAGAAGAAAAGCAGCACTTGGGTTTGACTGCTCTGCCATCACAGCCAAGTCAAAGGAGTTGCTGGCCAGCCTGGAACAAACATTGGCTCAAGGTCAAGCAGCAAGAGGAGCAAAGGTAGAAAACTGCATGCCTGCAGGACAAATACGTCCCGTAGCTTCCTTTCACAGTGCCCAAACCCACATGATATTTTTCCAACAATGAATTAAAGCAGACCACTAAGTAATCTAAAGGACTTTTTCTGCCTTTAGCAGGAGAAAGACTTCCCACTCATGGAGCAGGTGCTGCCTAAATGAGCAGAATGCACAGATTTATATTCATTTTAAACATGGTCAGTTCAGACTGTATTAAAAACCTATGGGAAAACAGTGGACTGAGATGAAACTGGTTTGTGTTGTTTAAGTAAGGCTTATTCCAGGTTCACTTAAATATATTTACTTCAGGACAAAAAAAGGACAATCCAGTCCTCGAACAAGTGTCAATTTATATGATCACACCTTTAGCTAAACCAGTTGAAACCTACACATTATGTATGGATGTATTTGAAATCCTACTTTGTGGTCCTACAGGCAAATCTGTAATAAACATCTATCACATGGCTACTGGGACCTGACAATCACCAAGAGATCTGCTCCAGCTCTACCATTTTGCAGAAACACAACAATGCTGTGGGGACAACTGCTTTTCAGTCCAGGCTGTACATACCAAAGCTGTATTTTTTCCAAGCAGACTCGTTACTCTTAATGAAAGATACTTAACGTGCAAAACTTGCCTTGGACAAAGAGATCTCTGGCTCCGAAGAGCCTGGAGAATACGGAAGAATAATTTTTGAAAGAAAATCATTGCTTATACCCGTATGCTATAGTACAGCATATCATTTTTCAAATCTTGTATTTAAATGCAAATATGTAATGGCAAAAAGGAAGGTAAAATCTGTTTGTTGACTGAAGCCTGAAGACTGTCTTCATGTTTTCTTAAAGATAGCCCACAGTACTCCAAATTCTCTTCACAGTTATTGTGCATTAGTTACAAGGCTTCGTGCACGTACTGAAGGGTAGTTTTCCTGAGAAAGTCAAAGTGCTTTCTTTGCAAACTGACCTGAACTATTAACACCTACTTAACAGGGTTTGCATTAAATCCCTGTGATTCAGCTGTGTAAAGCTCACTGAAAAGACCTCACCTAGGGGAAAATCTTGCATCCCTACTTTAACATTTAGCCTTGGACTACACACCTAGCGTAGACAACCTTTTCCTGGCCAGGTCGTCAAACAGATCTTCCTTCCAAATCTACCTGTAATGACAAGTGAAATAGCAGTCAAAAAGCTTCCTCGCAGACAAGCAGACTAGGAAGGCTTTGTTTCTGCACAAGTATTTATGTGTTTCAAAGAGTTCTTCATAAAATCCCCAAAGGGATATTTTGGCTATAAATCCTCTCTGATCCTTGGATCTTACTGCCCAAACCCAGTTTCGTGGTCTGGGAGGCGGAGGGACTGTTTAAGCCAGCCACCTGGCTGCCTTCCCCACCATCTTCACAGCAACCCCCACCTTCAGCCCGGAGAGGGGCAGGCAAGGGGTTTTATCTCATCTGGAATGAGTGATTTGCCTTCCTGTCGATTGAACTCCCAATAGTCATACCACAACCAGTCTTCACAGACATAACGAATGCAATGTAGTCATAAATTCTTGGGGAGCAGGCCAACCGGCGTCACAGCTGTTAAATGCTGGTCTCATCGTTTCACATGCGTGAAGACATGTGAGGGTATTTTTGGGCTGTGCTCCTCCACACCAGGAGAGACAAGGCTATTACATTTAGCTGTTCTCAAAGCAAGTATGATTGCAATGATGGTACGCACTGATGCGACTATTTATACATGCGAACGCCCAACACGTCACAGGCTCTGGTATTATCAAAATGCTCTGCAGCGCCCAAAACTCGCAGCTATTTCCCTTCTCTGTGTAAACACTCCCCAACACTCCCCTTACCACCTTGCCTTTTCATGCCTCATTAGTAGAAATTCATTTCTTCTGGGATGAGGCTCTTGGGAAAACAAAGCCTTCCCCGCTGGGAAGACAGCTGAAGATCTCATTAAAATGGGTACCGAAGTTATGACTAATTTAAAACCACACATCATTATGCAATTAAAACAACGAGACTATTAGAAGGCACAAAGTTATAACGCGGTGACTGTTGCTGTACACATGGAGCAAGGTAGGTGAGCAGTTATGGCTTCCCTGAGGGAAAGGAGGGGCAGGAACTTGAAGGATGTGTTGGCAGAGGCCAGGGTATGTTACTCATTGTCAGCTCCATAGTAAAACAGATGCTTTGTTGCAGGAGCAAAACATCCGTTTTGCTTTGAGGCGTAGGATACCCATAAGTGAATTTATCCTCCTAGACAGACATAACGTCAATCACATGAAGATGCTTGAGCAAGCTTGAAGATGCTTGAATTCCTTTCAAGCTGATCAAGCCCCTCCTTTTGGGCCAGGCCCACAGGTTGATGCAGAGTTGTAAAGTTTTTTGCAGGGTTTATGTCTATCGATGAATTCCTCTATGGTACTGGGACACATTTTCAGACAACTCGTGCCGCAGTGTCAGTGAGACAGCATGTATATAACATGCCCAGCAAAGTCCAAAAGGAAACTGGTTTCTGGGACCAGAAGCCCCAAGGACTGTGAATATCACTAATTAGACCTTAAAGAAGAGAAATACTATTTTGAAGTTCTCCAAGTTGAAGGAGGATCACTGGAGGAACATGGTGGGAAATGCAAGACCATTTGCAATTACATTATTGGACTATGTTTCGTTAAATCTCCAACTGATCCCCCTGCCCTGCAGAAATCTGGACAAGTAGGATTCAGATAGAAACATTCAGTGTCTTTGTGGATGCTCACAAGGTGTCCTGCTTACTCTTCAGCTGCTGCCCAAGAAGGTGGATCAACTGTAGGTCATGTGTCATGATGCCAGCCTCATACAGATGTCCCAGATCCCCTTGAAAGGCACCAGTCACACACATCCAGGCAACTAACCCATGCTCAAGCTGCACTGTGTAGTGATTTAGCAAGGAATGCTACAAATAAACAGATCCAGAGCCAAAATACTATGCACCAGACTTTGTGCACATAGTTCCCTGTAGTCAACGAGCAACTATAGCATGATTTGCTTCTCTATCCCAAGAGTTATGCTGCCAAGAAGTCAGGAAATTCCTGTAGGACACACAGCTGTTTTTTCCTCTTAGTACTTTTAGTAACAGAAGAAAAAAAAAGTTGCTGAGTTATTTTTTTGAGATAATAAAAAGATGTAAAGTGTTCAACAAGAAGAAAGAAGAAAAATCACAATATCCTAAATTAACCCGAAGTCTTTTACTTCTCTGCGTACAAAAGCCAAAAACTTATGCATACTACATACCACATGTATGGTAACAAGATCCACATGATACATTGCAGAGATATGATACACCGAATTTGTCACCTGTCCTATCCTACCTACCCACTCCCAGGAAGCAACGAACACCTGCAGCAGTCCATGCTGCTGAGCGAATGTTCTCAACCTTTTTACTTTGGGATTTATTATAGTGTGGGTTTTGTTTTCGTTTTTAAATGAGCCTGCCAGAGCTTCTTTCATACGGAGAAATTACAAAATTGTATGATAAAAGCAGAGCAGGTTGCAGTTGCCCGAGATGATGGCGATTAGGGAAAGTACTGGGCAAGAATTGACTAAAATACGGCTGCAAAACTGATTCAGCCCTTTACAGTCAGAAGGGCTCAACTTCTGTATCAGTATTCTTGACAGTGTCTTTCACTCCACAGGATCAGAGGACCAGCAGAAGGGCAGGCGGAGGGGAACACCACATTGAAGCAAGCACATTTGGTACCAGCAGGTGCAGCCCCTCGGGCCAAAGGCAACGCTGCTCTACAGCAGGGGCAATGAGCGTCAAGGGGATGGAGGGAAGCATCAAGGAGAGGCGCGCTAGGGTTGCTTAGCTAGGAACGGGACGCAGGAAGCTTCAAAACGATGACTGCCACGACCTTCTCTGGGTGGGAAAAGCTATTTTGTAAGAGATTCACGTGCAGCAGCAGCGTGAGCTCTGTAAAAATTTCTAGGAACGTAGCCTTTGCCCTCATCTGTTCAGCACTACTACCTTACATCAGCCACATCACCAGTCCTGGCTAGATGGTGACAGTTCACCCAGAGAAGCCACATCACAACATGTTTACCAACTGCTGGCTTGATTTAATGCTCCACCTCCTCTTGTGCCTGAGAATTACTCAGTTTGACCCAAATCCCCAGTGGTTTTTGCTGTGTGTGGCACTGTCCTTGGGAAGGGAAATCTCAGGACACCCAGGGCCTGCAGCACAGCCGGGCACCGCTCATGTCCAACCAGTACACTGCGTCTGCGCTAACAGCATCACAGCGCCGCGGGCATGCGGCGGGCGGAGGGGTAGCTTAAGCAGGTACAGCAGGGTTGGTGAAAGGTGCTGCCTTCAGAATAGCTGTTCTTCAGGAGTTAATGCGGAAAAGCATAGCTGAAAACAACTCCTAAGTGTATTAAAAGATGAAAGGGAGAGGCTTTGAAGAGTAAAGGCAATGTTTACCCAGCACTGCCTGCAAGGCGGGGAATAAAGGAAAAACCAGAAAACCAAAAGCCTGTTGAAATAGGATCTAGGCAATATTTCATGAAACATAGCAATGCAGTGTTGTGATGCTACTCCAGCTTTCTACTGGGCTATCCCTGTACCATAAATGTATCTTGAAAGAAAAAAAAAGCAAGCAGAAACCAAAACAAACAAAAAACCACCAAACCTGCATCATTCAAATAAATTACTATCTTATTCAAACATAAAAACTATTCCAGCAGATTCTATCACAGAACAGCTAGTTTTAGGAAGGAGAATCTGCAAGCTGGCAACTGCTGTTTTGCAACAGTATAGAAGCACAAATCCCTACTTCCAGGAGCTCAGCTGATAACAGTTAACTGCAGTTAAACCATAGAGACATAAATGAAAGAGGAACCATGATACCAATATCATTTATAATGGATTTGCCACTTGTATGAATGCTTGGAGGTACTTGATTAAACAACTATTTCTGTCTATGTTCACAAATAGCGTCTTGTTTTCTATTTCATAACTTCTCTGCCACCAAGGCCTGCCTTTTTGCCTATATTTACCCAGCTCCTACCATGGGGCACAAGTAACTGAATGAGGCTTCTAGGTGCTATTGTCTTCTAATTATACTATAGCATTGGAGAGGTGATATTATGCAGTGATATTATGCAGTGATATTATGCAGTGATATTATGCAGTGATATTATGCAGTGATATTATGCAGTGATATTATGCAGTGATATTATGCAGTGATATTATGCAGTGATATTATGCAGTGATATTATGCAGTGATATTATGCAGTGATATTATGCAGTGATATTATGCAGTGATATTATGCAGTGATATTATGCAGTGATATTATGCAGTGATATTTCAGAACATTTCTCTCCCTTTTAAAAAAAATACTTAAATATAATTATTTTTCAAATAAAATTTAAAATCATAATAATCTATAATAAAGCTCACATGTATTATAAGCCCTTAAAAGTATATGAATACAGGCATGCTGCACCAATGCAAGGTCTTTAAACTGAAATTCATTAAAAGGTAAATACTTCTTAGATTCAATATAAAAATACATGATGAAGAAGAGACTTCTGGATTTCAAGTGAAGCATTATAAACATAGCACAATACCCTAGGCTGAAGTAGGCACAAGTATTATTTTCATCTTCTACACAAAGAAAACAGCAGTATTTCCGTTTTTCTAAAGGAAGTCCAGTTAGTGTCATCCAGGAAAGCTCTACCTCGCATTACTTTTAGTTTCAGTTTTCCCCAGCACGAATAGGAAGACCGTCGTCTTCACCTGAGCTGTTTTCTGCCAACGCGAGGAACAGAGCGGGCAACGAAAACTGGAACTGCTCTTTCCCTTGGGCAACGGGTGATGTGGGCACATCTCGGGTGGGAGCTTCAAACGCACCCGAGCGGGCCAGACCCCCACCCTCGGTGGCCTGGCTCCACACCTCCGCCTGCCTTTACCTTTTCACCGCTGCTGGCAGAATTAGGCAACATTTACCTAAAATTGCCACATCCTCGCTGCGAGGACACCCAGCCCGTCACGCTGATCCGACGGTGACGGTGTGTCTCGATGGGGCGATCCCAGCGGGCGGGTGCGAGACAACGAGCAAACACGGGTGTTTCAAGGCAAAGCGCAGGCAGCAGCTGCCCACGTGCCTCTTGGCCTAATTCCAGTACGCGGCCCAAGGCAAACCCAGCAACTCAATCACTGGAACCTCCTCTGGTTTATAAATCGGTTAGTTTTAATTGCCTACTGCGTTTCCAGAGGCTTTCATCGTACGTACCCAAAAACGCTCAGGCCGCTTAACTTAAATAACACACAGAATTTTAAAATAATAATGAGGCAGTCTCCTGACTAACAAAAAAGGCACAACAAATATCATAGATACTACACTTGATCTTAGCCAGAAGGGTGAGAAGCAATGTCCATATGATGTAATATGATGTATTTAATATAAAATTATGCCATTAGATACATTATGTGATATGCATTATATAGTTATATATTATTATACGCAATAATATGCATTAATATATAATGTATATCGGTAATAATATAACATACATACATGCAGAGCTTTAGCACACCCATACAAAGGTCATGGTTCCCAATGGTGACGGACTTAGCTTCAGCAAAGCAAAAAGCCTTGGTTCAAAACAAGATTAGTAATTATTTAAACCAAAGTTTCTCACCGCCCGGTGTTAATCATTGCTCGGAGCGGCCATTTCCACAGCCGTAAATCACAGCGGAGCCCTACACCGAAGATCAGGGGAACAAATACACCCTAAAAGGCAGGGAGAAACCAAGCCCTGTCGCAGCCGGCAGCTCTGCGACAGGGCTCGCTGCCTCTACCTGGCCGCCCCACGCCGCTGCCTAAACCACGGCTCGTTTTAACGCGCGCCTCACCGCCGGCCGGAGACCGGAGGAGGACAGCCCCACGCCCGCCCAGCCGCGCCGGCGTTTGCCGCTGCAGATAACCGCACACGGCCCGAGCAATCCCCGCCCCGGGCGCCCAGTGGGCTCTGCCCGCTGCACCGGCGGCCACAGCACGGCCGGGCCGGAGCCCCCCGGGCGGCCGGAGGAGCGGACGCCGCCGCCGCCGCCGCCGCCGCCGCCGCCGCCGCCGCCGCCGCCGCCGCGGCCCCACTCACCGCTCGCCCCCGCCGCCGCGCACAGCCCCGCCGCTGCCGCTCCCGCCGCCACCCATAGGCGGAGGGGGCGGTGCGTCACCGCCAGTGGGCGTGGCCTCGCGCCCCGCCCCGCCCCCCTCCGCCCCCGCTGTCGGTGCGGGGTCGGGGGGGGTAACGGGAGGTGCCGCCGGCGGGGAGAGGGAGCACCCGGCCTCGGCCCGGGCCTGCCGGCGGGGTGCTCCGTGCGTTCCCCGGAGGCTGCTTAATTTTTAAGCCCTGTGCTCTCCGCCTGTGCTCTGGAAACCCAGAGGTGCAAAGCATGGCTTTCCTCAAAAAAGGGCTGGTTTTAGGAGCCTTTCAGTTAAGGAGGGAAAAAAAAAAAAAAAGAAAAAAGAGAGAAATTAAAGTTGATAAATCCAATCAATTAATAATTTAGCTTTAAAAGAGTGAATAAAATCTCTCCTGAAGATTTATTTTCAGCTTTACTTGATTTATCAGGAAATCAAAATACCGGTCGTTTCGTTTCCTTACTGATGTTGTGTATTTTGCCTAAATCACATCTTTGATTGCTCGATGTTAAGGTTCCAAGAGGCATTTGAAATACATGATTAACATTGTGTGCCAGCGCTGGCAGATCGTCTCAGAAATAGTACCGTAACTTCACGCCACATCTCGGGAACCTTGGATTCCTGGGTTTTGGAATCTGGCTCCTGAAAAGGAGCTTAACAAGCTCCGGGAAATCATTTTTCTGTGAGAATGCTTGTCTCTGGCTGCTGAGGCTGTTCTTGTGTGCTGAAATTCTTTTGAGAGGAATAAATAAAAGCGGGTTAGGAAATATCCCCTAATTAGAGTGGAAGGAAAAGAGTTAATTTTCTATTACAACAAGAAGTGGTAAGGGTTTCTGCTTCCGAGGAGCTTGAATCATCTTTACTTATCTATGTACTGATAAAGAATCACCAAAGAATCTGAGCAACTTCTATTTTAAAAAGGAGAAATCACTTGAATACTGCTATACATATTTACTTCATTTCTAAATGCTGAGAAGCCTAGAATCTTTTCTTTTCTTAGTCTTTTTCTGTAAACTATGGGCTGTTTTTTCGCACAAGATATTAAAATATGAAGCAAGTTCTGAGATAAAAATTCTGCTAGAAGAAAATAAGTATTATTAATTTGTCTTGAGTACCGCAAAACTTTCCTCTGATAAGAGCCCTTAAGCAAAACACTACGAAGATATGTAGAGATCAATGCGAACAACAATATATTCATAATAACAGAGTACAGAGAATTACAAGGGGGTTACATGAGGTGTCTACATCAGCCTTTTCCCAAAAATATTTGCCATTTTTGGTCATGGTGGTTCAGCATCGCTGGCAGCGGAGACAAGACTCCAAGCGGCTGCTGGCATCTGTCCTCTAAAGTTGTACAGAGCCCATTTTTGTGGTAGGATGGTGAAAGCACCGAGGCTGGGCATCACCTTTTTTGCTATCGCTGTCAGACGCTGTGCTGAGCAGCGGCCCTGAGCCACTGTCCTGTCCGAGAAATGACTCACAAAGGCAGGCCAACGTAGGAAAAAACTGGAGTGAAAAAGGAAGAATGAGGCTAACTGGCAACTAAATAACACCCAATGGGATTGCTAGGATAAACTCGTTTGCAGAAATCAGATCTTTTTTTATATAATCTAGCATAATAAAAATTATTATCGATGAGATTTATAAATCTTCATTATCTCTGCATAAATGTGAAATAGTGCTACCTCTAAGCCACACAATTTTGCCAGCAAAAAATCGTAATTAGATGTAGTTAAATTTAGTGAACGCAGGCTGTACAGGCAAATGTTCTTGAAAAAGAAAACAATTATGACAGGGAACAATTTTTTCTTTCAGAGAAGGTCTGTTCAAACTTCCAAACTGCTTGTTTATAGGATTTCAACCCTTAATTTCTTTTCCAGACTTTTTTTTTTTTGTTTTGTCCCCCTTCAGTGTCCTACTGAATTACCTCCTTCCATAAAGACATGGTGTGAGGATATTTTCCAGGAAAGAAAGGAGACTGGAAGGCATCAGACCTTACTAAGATGACTGTTTGTGGTGAGCAGCAGAACGAACACATGAACGATGCTCCTATATGAACAGGAAGGAAGAAAAGTTCTATAAAAGCTTGCATCAAAAGGACTGGATGCTGATCATCACAACATCCACATTTTGTGATTCTGAAGTGGAAGATCTCTCCAAGACCTCCTTGATGAATTTCCTCAAAAGGGTGGTGTTTTTTTTCTATAGCCTAGTTTGGTCAATGCACCCAGTTTTTTGCTAGCATAGACAAAATTCTCCTAACCTCAGTTGTCTTAATTGATGTTTCCTATTTTGTGTTCTGTTCTTCATTTCTTAATGGATGATGGGGGCCGCATGCTCCAACTCCTTTCCCTTCTTCCTTCTGCCAGCAAAACAAGCTCTCAGTTTGCCTTGAGCTGTATAATGCTGTCTGGTGAGAGATCCAGAGGAACCTGTTGGTTATTGCTCAGAGCATCTCCCAGTGGATCTACTGCAGGGGAAAATTCAGGATTATTGCAGCTGCTAAATAAAAAAAAATATAAAATATAGCACTCCAGGAAAATAACAGGAAAGACTGAGGAAGCAGAAGAAAAATAGGAAGGGGAAAAAGACCAAAAGACTGGAAAGAGGGGATTAATATCCTGAAGAAAGGGCTAGAAATTGGAGGCAAGGGGGAGTTTTATAAAACTGATGTTGCCAATTTAATTCTGTTGCCAGTTAAGAATCTGCATAGAGGAAATTCCTGTGCATTTTCTGTGTAGTTCTCATGCTGTTTTTGTCCAGCTTTTTTCACACCAGTGGCATCGTCTCCTGACATGATGTCCAAGAATGAATTTGCATCAAGGGTTTTTGTGAGCCTTTCTCAGGGTGCAGCTCTAGTGCTGGTATGAACGATGGGGGCCTGCTGCTGGCATTGGCTGACCCACTGGTCTGAGGGGACTTCTTCCTCTGTGCCGAGAACTTGCCTCTCAACACTGTGATCAAATAATTGCTTTTCAGGGAGTTATTGAAGAACAAGGTATTTTCTCCATGTTTCAGCCAAAAAAAAGGGGGACTTTATTCCACAACAGCTCTCTCTTAATATTTCCACCGCAATAAATTATTATTCTGCTATCATGACATCAGTTTGACTTACTTCAGATTAAGTCTGCCACAGCTATGGCCATCCATTTACTTGGAAGGGCAAACTTGAGTGTGCATCTATGTTAGCATTTTCAGATCAGGATCATTTTGTGGAGCAGCTGCGGAAGACACTGAAGAAACATTTCACCTGAAGCATAACCAAAAGCTGCACTCCAACCACTGATGGAGCCAGCCTGGAACAAACCCTCCAGAGCGCACAGAGCGTGAAGGTTGGGTCCTCCGCACAAGCTGGTTTGCACTGCAGAGCTTCACCTGTTGCATCCCACTGCTTGCTAACATAGATACAGACTAAGTCGCAGAGGGATTAAAATGCTGGTTCTGTTACCGCATGTTTATAGTCCCTCAACTATTTCATTAGACTGGAATAAAGCTCTGCATCCAGAAAACGTTATAGGACTATTTGGATGCAGACTGCTTGATCACATCATGAAAAATTTCAAATACTAAGGAAAATTCCTGAGTTTGGAAGGTACGTTTCTTTGAACTAGAGTTAAATAACAAACACACATGAACTATTATGGACACAAAATACGTTTTTAAAACTCTCCTATGATTTCCTCTTTATGGCTAAAGAGGGGAGGAAATCATGCAGCATTAGGCTAGGGTGGGATTCTTAGGCATTACTATTAGGAAGCACCAATAAATAATGGCAGGAGTTGTATCATTGACTGCAGTTCTAAAAGATGCTCCGTGCTTTCATGTTGAGGAAGATGTAAGGACTAAGAAAAGAGTGAGGAGAAGAAAGGAAGGAACTCTGCAAATATTTCTCATTATTTGGTTTGTGTTCCGTGGTGGGTAACAACCATTGTCCCTCAACCATGTTGTCACATAGTATTTGGCAAGTTGTGATTTCTTTGTAGCGTGTTTGCAATAAAGCATGAAATGAACACATTTTCTGGTGTCCTGCTAATAATTTTTATCCCTTTTCCAAGTATGTATAACAATAAGCAGTTGAATATATTTAAATACTCCTACCTGCAAGTAGGACATTCCCTCAAGCAGCTTGGATGTACATTCTGATATCTAAAATCGCCAGAGGAATGAAACCCTTGGCTTTGGTTTGTCCATTTATGTGAGCATGGCTAAGGGAGGAGTTTTGGCTAGAACAGGCAAGTTGTCAGTACACTGGACATTTTAGTGTCGGGAATGTAGTAGCTTTAAACTCGATCTTGCAAGTGCTGTGCTCTCATACTCAGTAGTATCTGCTAAGTTTGCAGTCTCAAAGGTGCCTGGCTTAGAAAAACAAAGTCTGCCCAAGCAAAATTGGGTCAGACTGTGGAAGGGAGAGGATTATTTGGATTTGTGTGTAATATGAAAAAGGACTGTTTATTTTCTTTCTTTTTTTTTTCTTTTTTTCCCCTGTAAGTAATTCCAGTTTTCTGTATTAGATCTGATCTGAAGACAAGCTAAAATGGAAGGCCACGGTGTTCCTAGCATGAAAAGGAAGAAAGTTATCAATTGAGAAGAAAAGGACTATTAATGAAATCTCTACGCCATCTTTTCAACTCGAGCAGAAACCAAATGCCTTATTAAAAACTGAAAACCATCAGAAAGAGCTATCACCATCAGAAAGGTCCATCACCATCCTCGGTGTTGCAGAGAGTTGTCTGGCCAACCTGCAAGACTTGCATGATATTCTGCAGTAAAAATAAGCAAGCATGAAACAAATAGGAATGTTTTTAAAGGGACTCCTCCTTTACACATCTGATAGAAGCAAAGGAATTCAGACTTTCTTTTCGCTTCTCCCCTCTAACTTTCTTTCTTACAAGGTCTTTGTTGTTTCCTCCCTTTATTTCTAGACAATTTTTGTTCTGTTTAGTTTTGTTTCTTTAGGTCGGATTTAACAAAATAACATAAAGTCACTATGTTTATTTGCACAGATTCAAATTAAAATTGGCACCGAGGGCAAATGCTAGAATAACAAAATATACAGCCCTCAAATTTTGTTTGATATTCATGACTATTTCAGAGAAGATAATAATAGCGTAAAGCAGTGGTTGACTGGAAGAGCCTCAGGTGCTGTTTTTCCATATGCAGTTTCTTACTGGTTGTGTGCTGGTTTCTTGCAAAATATTAGACCAGAACAATATTGTTCTTGAAGGGGATTCCAGCTGAGTGTTTATTTTCATATCTCCCAGTCTGCCCTCCTACTTCTGGCCCTTTGTACTGGGAGGCAAGGCACAAAGGCCAAGAAGCTGGCTGCCCTGTTTTCCCTGCCTACACCAGGGACTTCCCGGTCCCTCGGCTCTCTGTAGTTGAGGCAGGTACAAACATCTCCTTCAGACAATTCAGACTGACTAGGATTTAATTTGTCCTCTGAAAACACCTGTGCCTCCAGTGTCCGGAAAGGCAGTCAAGGGCAATTCTATACCTTGAGTGGGAGGCACTGGGTCAAACTGGCTATAAAAAGGTAGTTTTTTCTTTTGGCTTGCAGAGGCTTGGCCATGAACTGGCATTTGGTTAGCACAGAAAACGTGCATGTCATACAAAAGGCAGTATCTCTGTGGACTACTCTCTACTCCCCACAATTGTCCTGATACATTCATAAAAAGAAGTGGAATAAGAACAGACTTACGATATTCTCAGTCCAAATACTCTGGGTTAGTAAGTACCTTTCCTGTATTTTTCTTGTGTTTTTCCTTTTGATGCAAAGAAACCCATGATAAATCCTCATGTGCCATTTATTCCACATCTGGGGAAAAAAAAAACAAAAAACCATGAAAAAATCAGCCATTCCTTATAAACTTTAGAGGGAGCCCTGCTTTAAGCAGGTTGTATCTGTGTATTTCCGAATGAGCATCTGTTTCCTTTGGCAGGTTACCCCACAGTTCTCACTGCACTCCTGAAGCCTCGGGAACTTGCCTCTTCTGCTGACGGTAGCCCGAGGGGCAGGTAGGTCTGACCCAGTGAGGTGACTTCTGCCATTAACTTCTAGACAGTGCCTGTGCAATGACTTGCTAAGGTAACTTTTTGTTGCCTGCAGGCAGAAGGAAGTTAGAGTACCAGCAATGGGAACCGGGGGGGCCGATAAAGAAGCTGGGAGGAGTCAGTCATTTTGAGAGGCTTTTGGGGTTGATACTTTTTATCTGAGATGCACATGGATGGGAGAGGTCGATTTGGTGGTCAATATTTTAAGAGAAGCTGTAGCAAGGTGGCTATGAATGAAGTTAGAAGAAGATGAAGAACAGCAGAGATGTAATTAGGAGAAGCGGGTTTGGAAAGACCCAGACTGATTGGGTCTGGCATTACTGACAGAGGGGTTCTGTTACCGGGGAAGGGACCCATTTTCATCTGGAGAGTGTGCGCTTGTTCTGCTTACACACTAAATTAACATTTCCCATTGGTACTTTGACAGCAGAGGGTCAGGGCTTATGCCTGTGCCGAAGATGTGGCAACCGAACAAGTTACCGTGCGTCAGCTGAGTTACACTGACTCTGCTGCTAGTTCATGTAAATGCTGTATCATACAATCTAATTTAGCGGGGAACAAGAAAGATTTAAGCTGAATGCTGTCATCTTGCCTTCCCAGTGCTCTGAGATTGAGTCTGTGGGTGGCTCCCACCAGGCCAAGGGACAGACGGACCTTGCTCCCGTGCAGGGCTTCTCCCGCCGTTACCCTCCCTCGGCGCTGTGGCCTGGTTACATGCAGGGTTTGTGCTGGTGTAAGTGCCGTTTAGGGGGGCAATCTTTTACTAGAATAAATATACCAGTACAATTCCTAGTACTAATGTATTACACTGCTTTAAAGCTATCATACATTAGTATAACTTACTCCCTTCCTTAGCACAGGCATAGGCTTATCTATATACCATCCTAATGCCAATTTAATGAACTCTTTGACAAAGCTTTATCATTTTAGACACACCTGCGTGGTTAGAATGGTATTACTCTCATGTGATGGTACGACTCCCATATGTAGACAACCTCTAGTACAGCATTTAACATGTCAATGGCTGTCAGTTTTAATTATATCAATACCTCATTGCTGCAAATAAATTTTACAAGTACACATGGATGAAATCTACTGAACCAGGTGGCTTGTTAAACAGAGGAGATGGGCAAGTAAAACCATCTGTTGTTCAGAATGCCCTCTTGACGCTGTTTTTTAGGGGTCTTGTCTAGTTCTTTCAGTAGTAAGTCAAGCGGATCAGATACCTCCCACTGCCCGGCACAGATACATCAGACAGGCTTTGCCCTCCCTGTTGCTCATGTGTTCTGTCCCTTTTAGAAGAGTGTATCCATTGCCTTAAAGGCGTTACAGTGGAGAAATGGTGCTATTTTTTTCAGACTCATTCTAAAGTCTATATGGAATAAGCAGTCGCATCCATCTCATATTTGAATTTACAATATAAATTACATCATATGCACTAGTACATTTGAAACAGCTTTGTGATTGTCTCATAAACATCTGCAAGGCCATTTATGGCCACAAAAACACATCGTAGGGCGTAAGTGGTGCTGGACTGTTGTTGCTTCTTTGCAGTTGGCAGCCCGAACTTTCTGAGCCTACATGTGTGAGTTGCAGCAACAGCTCAGCATCGCAAGCAGCTTCTGGCTAACTATTACCTCATCATGAAGCCATGCGGGCTATTGTTCCATTTCCTTCATTTTGTACGTTTACAATGAAGGAGTAGTGCACTTTGGATTGATCTATATAAGGTGGTTACTGTGAAACGATCTGAAGTGAGGAATCCAAAGCCCAGCAGCTATCCTGCACCAGTTACTCAAGTAGATGCTCTTATTTTCCATGATGGATGCCTTTCTTTGCTTTTAACATAGTTCACTTCTCATGTGTATTAAGGGAAACCACACAAATGCAAACTTATTGCAAAAAAGTGTCCCCTCGGGGAGCTGTTGCAGAACAGCTACTCTGCAGTAGTTGTTCTGAGCTCTTTCCTGTGTAGACAAGTCCTATGGTGTAGATCATTGCTTTGTCTGCTCTTAATTACTTCATGTGAGGTTTATTCATTATATTAGGTGGTCAAAAAAGCTAAAGCCAAGGACTACCTGAATTGTGTGTTACTTAATTAGACATGCTTTCAAGCATTCGAATGACTCTTTAATTTCCACCTGTGGCTTGATTCCCTCTTTCTGACTCCAAATTCTGAAACATTTGGGGTTTATTTTTTAATTACCTCGTAATCACTAGTGTTGGATATTAGTGTAAGTTCTGTGGTGGGAAGAGTGGTAAAAATTTCTTAGTTAAATTATTACAAAACTCATTGGTCTGACCTTAGGATTTATTGGTATAGCAATATTCCTGGGGAGGTTTGTAATACCTCCTGTCTTAGCTCAGCTTGTGATGTGGGCCTCTACCATGTGCTTGCTGTGATTTCAAATATGTATTTCCATGCTGTACTGTGCTGCACTCCCTCACTTCATTAGCACAGTTAAGCAAGAAACCAAAAGTCTTTTTGCAATAATTTGTTTATTTTCTCAGAAATTTTTTATATGACTTAAATAAAAGAAATTATTTTAAAAAGCACTTTGTCCCTGTGCATTGAGAGCATGGTAGCTGGGCTTGCTGGTGCAGTTATGCTGATTACACTCTGATTACAGATATGTTGTGTAATATCTGGGGTACAGTTAGAATTGAGATTTCAAGGGAGTACGTAAGCAACTTTTCCCTACTTGTAGCACTCACCTACCTTTTCAGAGCATGTTGTATTTCATACCTGCAAGAGTCCAGGCCTTTATATACTGACCTCCAGTCAGACCACTCTCAGCAACTACAAAATTAATTTCTCACTAAATACAGGAAACAGAAAGGCATGCAAATTTTAAGTGAGAGCCTGCTGAGTTGTCTTCTTAGTGAGATATGACCGGGTCAGACACAAGAAAACTAAGCTGGTTCCGTTTTTATGCTTATTCAAAATAGACACAGGCAGCAAGCAGTCTGTAGCAGCTCTAATTGAGCAGCTTCAGATGGCAAGTAACAGGGGATGATAAGCAAGAGCAGGAGGCATTCAATTGTTTGAACTTCAGTTCTCCACTAACAGAAAGTATCTCTTAAGTTTGTAATTCTGTCTTTGAAATTTACTCGAGTGCTGGTGGCTTTATGTACGTACATTGTCCTCCACAAATTCAAGCTTTAGTACTGCCTTAAATTTCGGGTTTGCTTTTGCAAAGCGCTGCCTATTAAATCAAATCACCTCTTTTTCAAAATACAGCATCTCTTATTTTAAGAGCAGCTAATATACGTCATAGGAAAGAGTAAGGGACTAGGAATCAAGCCTGCAGTGGTCTTGGTGTTGTAGGTTTCTTGCAATTGTGTAAAGAAAAGCAAAATGCTCTGTATCCGTTCTTTCCACATAACATCCCCAGTATGTGCTATAACCATTCTATCCGTATGGGTAAGGTGCTCTCATTTATTTGTATTGTTTTTCTTCAGCCACTCTGCTGCATCCTCAGCCTTGCATCAGCAGGTCAGCTCTGTGACCCTAGCCCAGCATTTACTGATATTATTGCAAAAGGAACAGGAACATTTCAGTAGGTGCTGCTTTAAGTGCTGTTTTAGCACGACAGCTTTCTTGGAAAGATAGTGATTTATCAATGCATAATCTTTTAATCAATTTGAAATATCTGCCTTTTGCAGAAGCAACATTTCTAACTGGTGAAAAAGTTTCCCAAATCTATGTTTACCAGCATTTGCTGTGGTTCTTCTGTTGCTCTTGCACATATGCACAGCAAGCAAACTGTGCACATATTGCTATGTAGCACTAGGCTGCAGTCATCTACATCTGCTCCCTACTGCTACTCCACAGCTGTCCTGGATGATGTTAAACAGCTTCTGCCTCCTGTCCAAATGTTCAGTAAAACCATTTGGTAGTCAAGGAAGCAAATAGTAAGTTGGATCTTTAGGGCATCACACCGCCACCAATGTGAGTAGCAGCCATGAAATCACAAGCAGGAAGGTAGCCATGGCTGTCCCAAAATCAGCTCGAGAAGCTGTTCTTTTTCATCAGAACTACTGGCAGGTTAAGAGAGTCCTTTACAATGTCTTTGGTAAGGGATTTTAATGTTCTAATTAATGTTATCTTACATATCTATTCAATTTAAGTTTAAACTTTTTAAACTTTATCATTTAGTCGTTCATCCTAAAAATACATTTGCAAACTTCAGCATGGATCTTGCGTGTCTGCTGTGGGATAAAGAAAAACAAAGTCTCTTTATTCAAACATTGAACCTTTTTTAAGCAGTTAGTATTGAACACTTACTACCTTTATTCCCCAGACCCACTTACTTCCCTCTAAATGAACACAACATCCTCTCAATGGAGGCACTAATCTTCATGATGGCAGCTCTGACTCTGATCTACAGGCAGCAAATAGATTAGTCACTAGAAAGCAATGAGCACAATTAGATTCCTGAAGGAGACATCAGTGCCTGGAACCATCTTGAGGGAAGCCGTGGTTCACCTCTGAAATTCTGAATGGCCACTGCTCGCCATTCCATTCTTGGGACTATCTCGTCTCGAGTGGAGCGTCGCAAGGAGATGGCCATATGGAAACAGCTGCTTTCATGATCCTTCTTCTCCAGTGCTGTCCGTGTTATGTCACAGTGACCAGGCTGGTGGCATCTTCCAGCTCTTCAAAGTCATCCATGAAGATGAGGGCCAATACGCCTGAAGAACTATTCAGTATTAGTGGTTTTCAGAAAGACAGTGCACAGTACTGTGAAAATGGCACCCAGAGTGTTAGCAGCAAGTGGACTGTGGAGCACTGAACATGGGAAAACGGTATGTTGTTAATTTGACCCCACTCCTTAGTATTCCAGTAGGCTGTAAACTGCATCCTGTGGGGCAGTCAAAGGGTGTATCATTGCAGCAGAGCACACCGGCTATGAATTCTTTGCAGTTATGTGGGAAAAACCAAACGTCACCTCCCGGGTCTTTCTGAAAGGAGAGGAACAGACTGCAGCAATCTGCTGTTAAAACACAACAGCCTGGGGTCCCTTTAGCCATGAAACTCTTGGAAGATCCAACAGGAGGGTGGCACAAGGGTGACAGACTCCACGCAAGACCAAGACACCGTTCACACCGTGCACAACCGGGTGTGCTTAGGCATCTTTGGCGGCTCTCCATCATTTTCCCCTCGTAGGTGGCTGCTCAGCCAGGTCGGGTAGAGCCACTCCACCTGCTGGGGGCTGACAGGGCTGGCTGCAGGCAACTGCATGACTCCCAGGCTGGAGTGCCACCTACTGAATCACCACCACCGTTGCCTACGGCAATTTGCTTAGGGTTTGTAGATTTAGCCACAGCATTTGAAATAAAAGCAGCCACACATGAGATATTTTAATCATGTGTTATATCTAACAACATGTTTAAATGCTTAAACCTAGCAACTGTATCTTGAACTACCCCTGAAGGAGTAAAACCAGCTGTAAGTCAACAACTCATTCAAAACAGATAGGTTTAACTAGGTTTTTTTTCTAAATTGAGGTGATAGCATACATTTTCTAAGCAGTGATGTGCAGAATACTGACAGGCATGGCACCTGTGGGTCTGTGACAATTAAAAAAAACAACAGAATTTCAAAGGAAAGCCCACGAATTCTACTTTTTATCTAAGGACTACCATGTATTATTCTATTAAAGCAAAAACTTTTAAGTGCCTCCACCTGGATCTTTAATCCTATGATTATTAACATGACACAAGCATGTCTCAGGTGACTGGAAGCGTGCTGGCTGCACACTGTTTCAGCTGGCTTTTGTTCAACAGAAATGTTGTATCTTGTCCAGGCTACCTGTGGTGCTCAATGATGGAAGGAGCAAATGGAGTTTCAGTTCTTAACCTTCCCAATACGTTCAGTACAAACAGCGTTTTGCAGTTCTGGGAAAACCAAAGTTGCAATTCATTGCCTGCCTTTTGATTGGTATTTTAAAACGTGGGGGGGAAGAAGTTCAAGCAGCCTTTGCATTTCAACAGTGGAAGAAAAAAATAAATTTAGCAGTGTCATATTGTCCAAGTTATCCAAACATATTGGTTCCTATATAGCAGCCTATGTAACTGTATTTATCTTGATTGGTGTAATTCTCTTGGCTTCTTTTGACATAGACTGTCCACAAAAATAAAATATATTTTTAGCTTGCTGACCATAGCGTGTGCACACTAAGGAGAAATTCTTATTGCCCGTGGGACAGAAAAAGACAATATGAATCAATATTGTAGTAGTAAGTGTTTGTGTTGCCTGTAGTTGAGAACTGCATATCTGTATTTCTCAGAATTTTCCTCTGTTTTATTTGTACGTCATTATGTGAAGAGAAAAACACTGACTTTCTAGCATCAGTTACAGAATACTTGGAAATTTGCAATTTAGTCTATTAGGACAGACATCGCTGAGAATTGTATTCAAAATCAAAATCTGTAATTCCTAATGTCTTAAGGAAGCAAGTCCTCTTTATCCACCTTTCCATATGTCTTAGCTGTATCTTTGTAGTATCTTTTTCCTTAAATTTTCTCATCTGTACAGTTGCACTGACCTATTTCTTTGTCAGATTTTATATTGCAGTTAGAGCAATGGAGTGGTCGCCAAATACAGTCCTGAATTCAGAGAGATGCATTTACTAGAAATCAGCCATGCTGTGACTTATCAAAATCAAGAAATGTTCACCAATAGCATCCAAAACTTTAGATTAATCAGATACAACCAATGGAATCATACAGAATAATCAGAAATGCTGCTCAGTAAAAGCCAGTGATGCTCCTGTAACAATTGCAGAATGTCTGTGACAACAAGGTGAGATGCTGTTTCTCCCTTGAGTGTCTGATTTTACTGCCTTAACGGGATTTATGGCTTAGTACAACAATTGGAGTATCAAGTTTAAAGGTTCAGTGTATAAGGTGATTGCCTTCCTTGTCCTGGTAAAAAATTTCTCCTTTCTAGTTTTACAGGTATATGTCTGTTTATTTCAATTATTCAAATAAATGGAAACTAACTGAAACCCCAAACTGCAAGTCTGCTCATATAATCCGAAACGAGTACTATTTCTTAGTTATGCAAAGAGGCTTATTTTATGTAACTATGAGTTCACCAATATACGCTTTTCTGAAATATTAAGACTTAATGCTAATCTGCAGAGTTTTTTGGTTTCGGGTCAATCGTTTCACATGATGGTAAACAATCCACTGAACACCAAGCACTGAATGAGAGTGCAGTGATCCGTGGGGTCAGATAGATTCATTAGACCTCACCTAATTCATTGTAACAGCTCCTTTACTGTGGAGATGTAAAACTGGTGTGCAACTCTATGGGCAAAACTGATTCAGTACCTGGAAAAATTATGGAGAAGATCATGCTGGGTGCTGCTGAAAGACATTTAAAGAACAATGCAATCATCAGGCACAGTCAACGTGTTCACAAAGGGCAAGTCCTGTTTAATTAATTTGATATCCTTCTACAATAAGGTTGCCTGACTAGTGAGTGAAGGGACGGTGGTGGATGTAGTTTTTCTGTGTTTCAGTGGGGCTTTTGGTACTGTCCCTCACAGCACCCTTCTGGACAAGTTGTCCAGCTGTGGGGCGAGCAGATACACAGCGCACTGGGTGAAGAGCTGGCTGAAGGGCAGAGCTCACAGGGTTGTAGTGAATGAGGCTACATCTGGCTGGCGACTGGGTCACCAGCGGTGTTCCTCAGGGATCAATTCTAGGGCCAGTTCTCTTTAATCTTTTTATCCATGATCTGGATGCAGGAGTTGAATGCACCATTAGCAAGTTTGCTGGTGATACTAAACTGGGAGGTGCTGTTGACTCTCTTGAGGGACAAGAGGCCTTGCAGAGGGATCTAGATAGATTGGCACACTAGGCTATAATTAATGGGATGACATTTAACAAGTCGAAATGCCGGATTCTGCATCTAGGATGGAGTAACGCCAGGCACAAGTATAAATTGGGAGAGGAGTGGCTGGAGAGCAGCCCTGTAGAAAGGGACCTGGGGCTGCTGGTCGACAGCAGGCTCAGTACGAGTCAGCAGCGTGCCCTGGCAGCCAAGAGGGCAAACCGCATCCTGGGGCGCATCAAACACAGCATAACCAGCCGGTCCAAAGAGGTGATTACCCCGCTGTATTCAGCATTGGTGTGGTCTCACCTTGAGTATTGTGTGCACTTCTGGGGCCCACAATTTAAGAAAGGTGTTAAGGTACTTGAATATGTCCAGAGGAAGGCAACAAAGCTGGTGAAAGGGCTGGAAGGTGTGTCCTGTGAAGAGCAGCTGAGGACAGTGGTTTGGAGAGAAGGAGGCTGAGGGGTGACCTCATTGCTCTCTACACCTTTCTGAGGAGGGGACGTGGAGAGGGAGGTGCTGATCTCTCTGGTATCCAGTGACAGGACGTGTGGGAATGGCTCAAAGCTGCACCAGGGGAGGTTTAGATTGGACATTAGGAAGCATTTCTCTACCAAAAGGCTGGTCAAACCCTGGAACAGGCTTCCTAGAGAGGTGGTCGACGCCCCAAGCCTGTCAGTGTTCAAGAGGCATTTGGACAATGCCCTTAACAACATGCTTTAACTTTTGGTCAGCCCTGAAGGAGTCAGGCAGTTGGACTAGATGATCGTTGTAGGTCCCTTCTAACTATTCTATTCTACTCTACTCTACTCTATTCTATTCTATTCTATTCTATTCTATTCTATTCTATTCTATTCTATTCTATTCTATTCTATTCTATTCTATTCTATTCTACTCTACTCTATTCTATTCTATTCTATTCTATTCTATTCTAATTCTAATTCTAATTCTATCCTATTCTATTCTATTCTATTCTATTCTATTCTATTCTATTCTATTCTATTCTATTCTATTCTATTCTATTCTATTCTATTCTATTCTAATTTTTCTTCCTGCCTCCTTCTTTCCCTAACAGTACATGCTGAGGAAATCTTTGATGACATTTCTTCCCAGCCGTGCACTAGCAGAAGGGATTGAATGGGTAATCATTTCCCATCCTAGGCACTGGCTCTGTCACTTTGTGCGAAGGAGGTATGTACCTTCTGATGGGGGTGAGAGCTGTGGATTGTCTTTAGATAATTTGACCATCTGAACAAATTTGCAAAAAGCATGTGTGAAGTGCTGTTTTTGAAAGTCTTCTGTGTTCATTTGGTTTAGCTGGGTTTCCACAGGATGGCAAAAGACCACATGTCTGACACTGGTGAGGCTCAAATATCAAGCCCTCAGTCTGAAGTAGGATGTGCTCCTGAACTAAATGGTTGCAAATCTTTTTGATGTGAGGAATACCTGTTCATTTCCCCGTGGACTTTTTTTCTTGTACTCATTTTTAGAAATGCCTGAGCTGTTTCCCTTGGAAAAAGATAAAAAAACAAAAGAGCATGAGAACAACGGTATTCCGTCAGAGCGAAAGTCCATCTGGCCCAACAGTCTGTCTCCAAAGTGGCCAACCACAAATGTCTAAAGGAGAGTGTATGAGCAGTGCAGGTCTACTTCTGTCAGGGTCCTGGGGGTGCTCATAGGCCTCAATGGCTGGGACCGGCCTCCCATGGGACCCCCACCCACACCATCTCCTGCCAAGGGCACAGGGGACGTGTCTCAGCTCAGCCTGGGGCCTTCAGTCCCTGCCTGAGCCATGTGGTAGGTGTCCCCATCTCTGACCCTGTCTCCTGGATGGGCCCGGGCCCTGCACTGCAGATAGTCTCTCTCCTGGGTAGACCCTCAGACCTAGGTCATAGCTTGTCATGCATAACGCTAGCCATAATATAGCATAACTAAACTATTCTATTCTATTCTGTTCTGTTCTGTTCTATTCTAAATTTCATGCATTCATGACAAGTTGAATAATTATGCGACTATGATTTGCCTGAAATGCCAGGGGTTTTTCAGCTCCAAAAACACTTTCAAGGACACAAATCAGAAATACTACAAGTGGAAACAGGATTTTTAATTTTTATTTTTATTTTATTATTTTATTTTATTATTTTATTTTATTTTATTATTTTATTTTATTTTATTTTATTTTATTTTATTTTATTTTATTTTATTTTATTTTATTTTATTTTATTTTATTTTATTTTATTTTATTTTATTTTATTTTATTTTTCTGAATCTGTTTCAGAGCCAACGCTCACAAGCATTAACACAATGCGCATGTGTAGTCAGGAGAAGGCTGATGCATTCTTCAGTTTGGCTTGAAAAAACATCCCTTGCAGTCTGGCAAAGGAAAGCCACAGAGCTACAGAAAGCAGCAGCAGGAATACAGGCCAAGCAGCCCCTGTTTTCTGAAGAGTGAGAATTTGAAGAATGAGGATCGGTACTGATCACACACAAAAGGTATGTGGTACCATGGGGTATTTTCAAAAATGTAACACCTATTGATGACAATCATACTTTTTGCCCTCAAAAAATTCCTCCGCTGTGCTTCTTGGCCAGCAATGCATGAAAAGTGCTCTTCGTGCCTGCCCTGCGCTTGTGCTGCATGCAGGGAGAGCTGGAAAGTGGCGGTTCCTGAGGGTGCAGCAAGGCTGGAGCCCTTTTGCACAAACCAGAACACCTGGGGAATGCAGCCAAGGAAGAGCAGAGCTCGCTCCAGCTACAAACTCGTGATGGGCCGGAGAGCCAGAGAGAGCCAGGGCCCGAGGGGTGCCGTGGTGGTGCAAGAGCACCAGGCAAGAACCTCGCTGAAACGGCCCAGAGGAGCCCTGGCAAGGGGCTGTGCTCAGTGCTACAGAGGACGAGAAGCAACCCCTGGGGGCCACCCTTGGGGCCCACCCTGGGAGTCTGGAAAGCTTCCTCCCCCCAGATGCGGGGCACGAGGCCACCTTCGTGGAGCCTGAGCAGCAGGCACCTAGCCAAAATGGCCCAAAGGAGCCCTGGCAAGGGGCAGTGCTCAGTGCTCCAGAGGAAGGCAAAAAACCCCCAGGGACACTTGCTAGTGCACCTGGGGGGAAAAAAAGCCTTCCTCCCCCCAGCTGCAGGGCATGAGAGGCCATCTTCATGGTGCATGAGCAGCAGGCAGTAACCTAGCCAAAATAGACGAGAGGAGCCCTGACAAGTGGTCATGCTCAATGCTGCAGAGGAAGGCAAAAACCCCCCGGGCACCTGTGCCAGTCTGCCCCGGGGGAAAATTCCTTCCTGACCCCAGCGCTGGCGATCAGCTATTCCCTGAGCACGTGAGCAAGACCTGCCTCCTCATCCCACAGGCTGGTCACATCTCCCAGGAGACACTAGCACTGCCCATCCCCTTTCCTCCCGCAACCTAGAGCTATCTCAGGGGCTTCCAAGTGCAGCAAAGTGCCCCCAGCCTGATCGACCTTGGGGGCAAGAATCCTTCCCGTGCCTGGCAGGACACCAGTGGGAGCTCCAAAGCACTGGGGGAAGCTGTTGGGACATCTGTGCATCCCATTTCTTATGGCTGCTGCCATTGGCTCCACAGGGGATGAGGATGGTGAGCTCTACAGTGCTTCTCAAGTGCCAGGAATGCATTCCCTTGGTCTTGCCACTGGCATCCAGCTGAAAAAGCCTGAGAGCCTTGGGCACCTCCAGGTGTTGGTGGGTCTTCTCATCTCCTGAGGAGCTTGCCTCTGTTTCCCACAGGATGAAGCATGATTTCCCTCCACCAGATGAGCTTTGAATGTGGCCCCACCAGGAATTGCAGTGGAGAACCTCCAGCAGTCTCATCCAGCCTCAAGTCTTCCTCCCTCAGCCCCCTCCAACTAATTCCACCAGATCCTCAGGGAGTTCCTCTCGGATGCCTTCAGGCTGCCCCCAGGCCAGCGGGACATGAGAGGATGCCCCCTTTATCCTGCCCTGAGGTATTGTGACTGCTGCATTGGCAGGTGGTGGCACTGTGACATCGGGGTGATGGGGCCCTCCACAGCCCACCCGCCACCCCTCTGTCCAGCATCCCTCAGAGCCTTTGGGGTGCTAGGCCCGAGGCAGTCCCTGTGCCCACGAGGCCCAGGGGGCTGTCCCTGCCCATGGTGGCCAGGCACTGGGCACAGCTCCTGGGCATCCCTGTAAATTAATCTGTACGTTCAGACTATGTAAATAAGGGCATTTATACCATATACCTTCATTTGATTGTGGCAATGCCAGGGCTGAAAGAAAGGGTTTTGGTTCCCTCTGCATGAACTTTGCAGAGATGTAAAGAGCGTGCAGGATTTCCTCACCATTCGTTATCAACGCACCAAGTGACATTTGCTACTACACTGCTTATGGTGAGGTCTTCTTCTCGGCAAGAAGTCCTGAATTGTTTTGTATTCTTGACCATATTTTTCCTTGCACTTCAATAGCTCTTTTCCTCCTTTGGACTTTGTGCTGGTTGTGGCTGGGGTAGAGTTAATTTTCTTCACAGTAGCTAGTATGGGGCTATGTTTTGGATTTGTGCTGGAAACAGTGTTGATGTTTTCGTTACTGCTGAGCAGTGCTTACACAGAGTCAAGGCCTTTTCTGCTTCTCACCCCACCAGCGAGCAGGCTGGGGGTGCACAAGAAGGTGGGAGGGGACACAGCTGGGACAGCTGACCCCAACTGACCAAAGGGATATCCCACACCATATGATGTCATGCTCAGCATATAAAGCTGGGGGAAGAAGAAGGAAGAGGGGGACGTTTGGAGTTACACTGTCTTCCCAACTAGCCGTTACGCGTGATGGAGCCCTGCTTTCCTGGAGATGGCTGCACACCTGCCTGCCAATGGGAAGTAGTGAATGAATTCCTTGTTTTGCTTTGCTTGCATACGCAGCTTTTGCTTTACTTATTAAACTGTCTTTACCTCAACCCATGAGTTTTTTCACTTTTACTCTTCCGATTCTCTTCCCCATTCCACCAGGGGGGAGTGAGCAAGAGGCTGTGCGGTGCTTAGTTGCCGGCTGGGGTTAAACCACAACAGCCTTTATCCTTGGTATCTTTCTTGAAAGTGATGGCAGCTCTGTCAGCCTTTGTCTTGCTCCTTCTAGTCATCATCTTCTTCTGTAGGCCCTTCATGCCCCTAATCAACTGCTTAGCCTTTGTTTGCCTTCATTCTAGATGGCATTTATCTTTCTTGAACCTGAATAATGAGAAATGTCCATAGGGGTACAGGTGATGTCTCAACAGGGCTTTGCACAATGCTTGCCTTTTCTCTGGAAAGGCTTGTAGCATTTAAGAAATTTGTTTTGCGTTTGTTACAGAGGGTGTTTAGAAATTTGCTGGTGTTTATTAACGTTAAGAAGTGCCTAGTTTGGGGGTTTACCTGTTTTATTACTACTATTGATCTTGAATGCAACACTTCACAGATTGCTGCTTAATTTCATGTTGTTCACAGATCAATAAATTACTTTGATCCCAGTTTGGTTTAAGCCATGTGGACTGAGCAGGTTTTCCCTGCAACACTCAGGAAAAACAAGTAACTCACTCAGTTGTGTAGAATAGTTTGAAAAAAATGAGCTAAATATCACCTCAGGAAAGGGTATCGTACGGAGGGTAGAGCTTTAGAGATTGACAACAAATCATCCGAGCAAGTTTGTTCACATCCTTGGAATGCAGAATGGCTGGTGGTCTCTCTCCCATAAGGCTTATTTCTTGAGTGGTGGTCTATCAGGGGAAAAGGGAAAATCACTGAGTTTGTTATTGGAGCTGTTGCTGTAGGCTTCAGAAGACAGCCCCAGCTGGGTTCCTATCTGAAATGAGGAAATCTTTGTGTCTGTCTGAACAAACTGTTCTTTTAAGCAAAATACCATTATTCACATTGAAAACAACAGTAGAAAATGCTACTGCCTCTGCCCACTCTTGGTACAAAACGAGCATAAGCACCTTTTAGAAACAACCAGGAAAAAATAATAAACACATACACACACAACCACACACTTATCTATATCCATCTATCTATGTCTATATCTATATCTTATCTATACCTATATAATCTATATATACATCTACATCTCTGTATCTCTACCTATCTCCTGCAAATAAACCCTCACATCACAGCAGTACTGGTAAGTCCCATGGAGGGCATGTGCTGAGGACACCAGTCTGAAACACCAGAGCTGCAGCCAAGGCAAAGGGAGACAAGCTGGAGGGAGCTGTAGCAGCAATGCTGTTGCAAGAGCTGTTCCCAAGCAAAGGCAGAAAACAGGAGAAGCTGTGAAGGGACAGCTTGTTGCCAATTCACGCGGTGCCCTGAGTTGACACTGAAAGGGAAGGATGGGTTCTAGGAGTTAAGGACCAAGAAATAGTCACCTCCCTAGCCAGAAGAGCCAGGCTGCGAGGGAAAGGCGGTGATGGATTGAAATCTCTTCTCTGTGTTAGAGAAACAGATTGTGTGCTTGATAAAGGGCAGTACTGATGAATTTTTCTCTGCTGGGCAAAGGACTGGTGTCCTTTGGCACTGGCTGGCATGTCCATTCATGGGCCCAAATGTCAGCCCTGTACCAATGGTCTCTACAGAAAGAGCTGTCTTCACAGCCTCTGACACCCCAGGAGTTGCTAGAGCTCCTGTCACTGTCATAGTTACCCATGGACTCACACCACAAATATCAAAAGCAGGGACTTGCAGAGGTTTCTGCACCATAGGCTACATTTCAGAGAGGTTTTCAGGTATCATCTGTTTTCCTGACCATGCAAACCACCTCTCTTCTTACCATGCCTGCCAACATCTGTTTACATTGATGCCATGCACTGATATATGAAGATAATGCATTAAATTACTACAAATCATCCCTTTTGTGATTGTTATAATTCACTGTTTTTACCTGTCAAGCTGGTGAGAAGTTGGGATACAAATATTTCCTCTGCCTATATTCTTCTGCCAAAAAACTCTACAGCAAGAACTAAAACATAAGCTTTAAGCATATAAACTCTGAAGTATCATGGCATTGAAGGAAAAATCACAACCTTGTCAGCATTTAAATATATTATGACCAATCTCTTGCGATGTTCCTTACTAGACCTTCCTGTTTGGAGGAATTCTGTGTACAGTGGCTAAACCCGATACTGATGAGAGAGAAAGTAATTCCCCTACAAGAGAATGTGCCCTGTGAAGCATCTAAAAGGGATGAAACCAAGGAAAGCGAGCCTTCGAGCCTCTGAAGTTTCAGCTTGAGTAAACATGTAGAAAGTAAAAACTCTTCTTTTAAATCTGCTGAGCGTTAAAAGCTGAGCTGTGACTTGCAGGAGAAGTGTGCTCCTGTGAGACTTCTCTTCCTTGTTCTTCTCCCTTCAGGTAGAAATACTGTGAGAAACATTTTCAGAAGTTAAGCCCAAAAAGCAGCGTTCCAGTATGAAAAATGTTTATGCAGAGCATCGATTTGCTTCAATATACATGTTGTGCCTGTGAACAGCTGCTTCTACATACATCATCACAAAATATCAAACCACGGCAGAAAACAAAAAAAGGAATACATCTTTTACTAAGCATGAATGATACTTATAGTTCTGCTTCATGAGGAGCAGGTTAGCTGATACTCAAAATAAAAATAACGATAATGAGAAGCATAACCAAGATTGTCTTTTAGTCTATAAAAACTCCTACAAATAAAGAGCTCTAACAAGTTAAACCAATTGAGTCTTGGATCTCAGGCCCAAGAAAAACCTTCAGCCTAATGAAGAAGATGATGGAAAAAGAAAAGGTAGTGGCTCAGTGCCACAGTACACAGCAGAGGCATTAGCTGAAAGAGGCAATTTCTGATTGAAAGCATGTAATCTAGAAATGATTGAGAAGCAAAAAAAAAAAAAAAATTACCACCATCTTCTTTTCATTATCATTTCCCAGAGCAGACATGTGCCTTTAGATGTGCGAACAAATATTCTCAGTTCTGGAATTTAAAATACCTTCAAGTTGGGAACAAAGTAGAGATTCGCTCATCTTCCACCCAAAGAGACATAATTCGTCTTTGCTCTGAATGGGCAACGGTGCTCCATTTACAGTCTTGTGATACTACATTGCATAAAGTCTCCACATCCTATTTTGAGATTAGAACTATCTTTAGGATTATTTTGTAAAAATTCCTTGGATAGAATTAAGCAGTATCAGTGCATTTGTATCTTAGACAAGTTGGTGAGTGAGCCAACTAGGGAAGGGGCCCCACTGGACCTGTTGTTTGCAAACAGAGAAGGACTTGTGGGTGATGTGATGGCTGAAGGCTGTCTTGGGCACAGTGATCACAAAATTTTAAGAGTTTTTGATTCTTGGAGAAGTAAGGAGGGGGGGTCAGCAGAACTGCTACCTTGGACTTCCAGAGGGCAGACTTCAGCCTGTTCAGGACACTGGTTGACAGAGTCCCTTGGGAGGCAGTCCTGAAGGGCAAAGGAGTCCCGGAAGGCTGGACATTCTTCAAGAAGGAAATCTTCAAAGCCCAGGAGCAGGCTGTCCCTATGTGCCAAAAGATGAGCCAACAGGGAAGACCGGCCTGGCTGAACAGAGAGCTTTGGCTGGAGCTCAGGAATAAAAGAAGAGTTTATGACCTTTGGAAGAAGGGGCAGGCAACTCAGGAGGACTATAAGGATGTTGTGAGGTTATGCAGGGAGATAATTAGAAGGGCCAAAGCCCAAATGGAACTTAATCTGGCTACTGTGGTAAAAGACAATAAAAAATGTTTCTATAAATACATTAGCAACAAAAGGAGGGCTAAGGAGAATCTCCATCCTTTATTGGATGCAGGGGAAAACATAGTGAGGCTGAGGAAAAGGCTGAGGGACTTAATGCCTTCTTTGCCTCAGTCTTTAATAGTCAGACCAGTTGTTCTCAGGGTACCCAGGCCCCTGAGCTGGAAGACAGGGACAGGGAGCAGAATGAAGCCCCCATAATCCAAGGGGAAATGATTAGTGACCTGCTACACCACCTAGACACACACGGTCTATGGGGCTGCATGGGACTCGCCGGAGGGTACTGAGGGAGCTGGTGGAGGTGCTGACTGAGCCACTTTCCATCATCTATCAGCAGTCCTGGCTAACCGGGGAGGTCCCAGTTGACTGGAGGTTAGCAAATGTGATGCCCATCTACAAGAAGGGCTGGAAGGAGGATCTGGGGAATTACAGGCCTGTCAGCGTGACCTTGGTGCCACGGAATGTTATGGAGCAGATCATCCTGAGTGCCATTGTGCGGCATGTATAGGACAACCAGGGGATCAGGCCCAGTCAGCATGGGTTTATGAAAGGCAGGTCCTGCTTGACTAACCTCATCTCCTTCTACGACAAGGTGACCCACTTAGTGGATGAGGGAAAGGCTGTGGATGTTGTCTGCCTGGACTTTAGTAAAGCCTTTGACACCGTTTCCCACAACATTCTCCTGGAGAAACTGGCTGCTCATGGCTTGGACAGGCGTACTCTTTGCTGGGTAAAAAACTGGCTGCATGGCTAGGCCTAAGGAGTTGTGGCAAATGGAGTCAAATCCAGTTGGCAGCCGGTCACAAGTGGTGTTCCCCAGGGCTCAGTACTGGGGCCGGTTCTGTTTAATATCTTTATTAGTGATCTGGACAAGGGGATTGACTGTACCCTCAGTAAGTTTGCAGATGACACCAAGTTGGGTGGGAGCGTTGATCTGCTGGAGGGTAGGAAGGCCCTACAGAGGGACCTGGACAGGCTGGATCCATGGGCTGAGGCCAACTGTATGAGGTTCAACAAGGCTCAGTGCCGGGTCCTGCACTTGGGTCACAACAACCCCATGCAACACTACAGGCTGGGGAAGGAGTGGCTGGAGAGCTGCCTGGTGGAAAAGGACCTGGAGATGTTGGTTGACAGCTGGCTGAATATGAGCCAGCAGTGTGCCCAGGTGGACAAGAAAGCCAATAGCATCCTGGCTCATGTCAGGAATAGTGTGGCCAGCAGGACCAGGGAGGTGATAGAGCCCCTGTATCGGCACCGGTGAGGCCACACCTCAAATACTGTGTTCAGTTTTGGGCCCCTCACTACAAGAAGGACATCGAGGTGCTGGAGCGTGTCCAAAGAAGGGCAATGAAGTTGGTGAAGGGTCTAGAGCTCAAGTCTTATGAGGAGCAGCTGAGGGAGCTGGGGTTGTTTAATCTGGAGAAGAGGACGCTCAGGGGAGACCTTATTGCTCTCTACAACTACGTGAAAGGAGGTCGTAGCAAGGTGGGGGTCGGTCTCTTCTCCCAAGTAACAAGTGATAGGACTAGAGGAAAAGGCCTCAAGTTGCACCAGGGGAGCTTTAGATTGGATATTAGGAAAAATTTCTTCACTGAAAGGGTAGTCAGGCACTGGACCAGGCTGCCCAGGGAAGTGGTGGAGTCCCCATCCCTGGAGGTATTTAAAAGATGGGTAGATGTGGTGCTTAGGGACACGGTTTAATGGTGGACTAACACCAGGTTAATGGCTGGACTCAATGATGTTAAGGGTCTTCTCCAATCTAAATGATTCTATGATTCGCAGTTTATTTAACATGCCTTTTCTTTATAAAGACAGAACTTCCTGATTGTTAACCCTGCTTATAAAAAGTCAGGCAACAAGGCCCAGTGTTTTTCAAGCAAAAATACACAGAGATTTCAAATGGGATCTCTGTGCAGAGCAGTGCACCTGAATAAGAAAACCGTTTCTGGGAAGGAGGAATCAGACATAGAAGCCAATAATGCCTCTGCTGGTCTAGTGAATCTGAGGGATTTGTACATTCAACCAAGGAAACAAACCAAGCCCTGCCATCCAATACCATGCCCAGAAGGGATACCTTTTAACCAGATTAAAATAATTTTGCAAACACTGCAATGAATGGGAGTACTTGACCACTTACTAAAACCATTATCTAGTAAGAAAATCCATCACAATAGGTTATTGCATTCTGAAACACCATGCCATCAATGCCAGCATCTTTAGACATAAGAATATGAGCTGCCATCTAGCAGGTGCCATCTGGAACCCTGGGAATCAATATCCAGCTCTCTCACCACGTTAATAAATCCCACAGCACTTTACAAGGAAGAAAGGCACCATTCCTGCTTGCATGGGGGTGGATCAATTGCAGGCTCTTTCTCTGGGACAAGAAAGGCACCATTCCTGCTTGCATGGGGGTGGATCAATTGCAGGCTCTTTCTCTGGGACAAGTGCTTCAATTTTGCTTGGCATAATTTTTATTTTTTTTTTTTTAGTTTAAACCATTTATCACTTATTTGAAATGAGAGCCCTGAGTACTTTGGTAGGAGTCCCAGAAAGGGGTTTTGGGAGATGGAAGTTTTCCATTTGAACTTCAAAAGAATCTGATGTCACCCAAGCTGAGGGCTGGGATTGTCCCAACACGAAGGAGCAGGAGCGAAGCTCAAAGCTTCTGCAGCTCTTTCCAGGTACCGCTGAGATGAAGGTACCACCACACACTTCTACCTCAGCTGCTGCACACCCTCTCAAGCGTGGTCACAACTAAAGGCTGGGAGAACAACAAAACACTATCAGGCAGAAACTGCCCATGAACAGTATACACCTGAGACAGATAAACCCCACAACAGCTAGTCTGCATATTCGCTCTGCAAAACAAAGCACAACTCCTTGAGCTAGTGGAGACAGAGCTTCATAAATCAAGAGAAAAACGTGGCTCCATTTGACCCTGCAACATTTTGGTCCAGGAACCATACAGCCATATTTCCGCAGTATTGCACTTCAGCTTGTAAGGTGCGGTAAGTCTGTGCAGCAAGAATCTTCATTTTGGGGGAGGCACCTCAGAAACAAATTTGGGGGCAGCTGGCTTGGCGGCTAGTCCAGGTTTAGAGGCCTCTGTCAGCAGAGTAGATGTGTCTTAACATAAGCAGCTAAATTCAGTTGAATAAAAGGTGACATTTTGAGAAGAAATTCCAAACAGAAAGAGGAGGACAGCAACAGTAAGGAAAACGCTCAGGATGTTGGAGAAAGCTCTTGGAACAGGAAAGGAGGACAATCTCTTACAGTGCAAGAGCCTAATTTAGGCAAGATAAATAATAATTTGCAGTTAAAGAAAAAAAATGTACTAGTTACATTTGAAATTATGGCAACATACGTTGAGTCCCAAATGTACTATAATCCATTGTTAAGAAACTGTCAAGCAGTTTTAGAGAGAACTGGACCATAAATCTAGAATTACCACAAACCATGCAGAATTCGTTTGTGCTGAACTAGTAACATTCACTTGCAATGCCGATAGCTTTTTTTGCAGGTACTATCTGGTTTATTCCATTTAACAGCAATTGCTCTTTAATTAATTTGCAATTAATTCAATACTAATGAACAAATCAGGAGTTTTTAAAAAAGCAAAATGTATTATTCTTTCCTAGCAAAGAAGTAAGAACCAGGCTGCGAGAGGACGATGTCATAACTGATCACGATTTGAATTTTGCGCAAGCCAACGCTCCCTGCTTACATTTAACTCGAGTATTTTCTTCAGCCAGGGTCAGAAGCAGTACTGGAGCAAGCACATCCAGGGTTTTATTTTGTTTTGTTTTGTTTTTCCAGGACAGCAGCATCACCACAGAGTGATCATGAAACAACAGCCTGAAACCTATTTGTTTTGGTATAAGAAAGGACAATAACCAGAAACCTCTGCACAACTCACTAACTACAGAAGATATCTCATTTATTTAATCAGTTAATTTTAAATTAATAACATTTGTTAACTTTTTGCATATGTATGCAGCACATTCAGCATAGTTTTACAGAACTCGTAATTTTGAAGTGTTGCATTTCATTACTATCAAAATGCAATTTGACACAAAGTAAGGAGGGAAAAAAAAAAAAAGAAACAAATACCAGTCAGCATTTCTACCACCATAATGTAAAAAATTAGAAATCTAAATAATTGTCTAACAAGCTGTAAAGTTGTTTAAATGTGAATACAGTGCACTTTTACGGATAGTTAGAAGGAAGAACCAAATGTAATGTAAAAGCTGCAAATCTATATTTTAAGGGTTATAAATTGAGGAGAATCAACCTTTCAACATAAATCTCTGTCTACCACTTACAGTAACCGATAATTTACATCAACTGTTTAACCTGTATTGCTTCCCATCAGCAACTTCATATAAACTTGATATCCACACCTGAAACAAAGTACAGAAACTACAAAGTTTCAGACAGTAAAACACAAACTGTAGAATAAGTTTTAAGACTCTTTA
This sequence comes from Nipponia nippon, assembly GCF_047370975.1. Classification (NCBI taxonomy): domain Eukaryota; kingdom Metazoa; phylum Chordata; class Aves; order Pelecaniformes; family Threskiornithidae; genus Nipponia; species Nipponia nippon. The sequence continues at coordinate 130,711,545 of NW_028262290.1, forward strand.
AAAAGCAGTCCATACTGAAGAAGCAGGCAGGAGAATGCGAGCTGCTCTGGAATTCTTGTTTAGCCAGTGCATTTCTCAAGCTACTGGGTAAAGAAGCAAGGATTTCAGAATCCTATATACTAGGTGTATAAATATTCCTATTACAGGCCTCAAAGAATTAAGCCATTGCTGTGGTTTAACCCAGCAGGCAGCTGAACACCACACAGCCGTTCGCTCACACACACCCCCAGCGGGATAGGGGAGAGAATCAGAAAAAAGGTAAAACTCATTGGTTGAGATAAAGACAATTTAATAGGACAGAAAAGGAAGGGAAAATAATAATAATGATAAAAACATACAAAACAAGCGATGCACAATGCAATTGCTCACCACCCGCTGACCGATGCCCAGCCAGTTCCTGAGCAGCGGCTGTACCCCCCCGCCCCGGCCAACTCCCCCCAGTTTTTTGTCCAGCATGACATCATATGGTATGGAATATCCCTTTGGCCAGCTGGGGTCAGCTGTCCTGCCTCCCAGCTTCTTGTGCACTGCCAGCCTCCTCGCTGACAGGGCAGTACGAGAAGCTTAAAAATCCTTGACTTAGTGTACGCACTGCTCAGCAACAACTAAATCATCAGTGTGTTATCAACATTATTCTCATGCTAAATCAAAAACACAGTACAATACCAGCTACTGGGAAGAAAATCAACTCTGTCCCAGCCGAAACCAGGACAGCCATGAACTCTGTAGAAGACTTACACATATGACAAATTCAGGGTCGTTTGCTTAAGGAAAAGGCAAGAGAAGCTAGCTAGGCTCTGAAATTATCATTACTTTGGTACAAGGGAACCCCCATGGTAACAGAGATACCAGATTTTTCCTAGAGCCACAAAGAGACGGTGACTGAATTCTGCCCAAACCCAGTAATAAAAAATCTTGACAACACAAAGCAGTTACACATAAAAAGGTAATTTAGCATCAGTTTAGCCACCCATGTTTAACTGTATTTAAATGTTTTACCACGGCAAGTTTTGATTCACAATGTAAATGGCTTTTGAAACTACGTGCGGACAAATAGTTATAGTAATGATTTGTGAAACAGTATCAAAAGAACATCAAGCACAGACTAAATTCGTTCATTTGCTCCTCAGCACACCATATGAAGGCTTCCAGGAATACCCATCTTTTTTTAACCTTCTAAGAAAACAGAGCTGGACAATCTTAACTGTCTCACCTAGGACACTGACAGTAGCGTATTATAGAATTTTTTTCTTTTTTAGTCAAAACTTTAAATTAAGGGGAAATTCTGAAACAAGCTTGGCTATTGACAAATGGAGAGGCACAGCTCAAGGCAAACTGTACCATGGTACTCAAAAAACAAATGAAAGAAGGTGTGTAGATGAAAGCAAGTGAAAAGAGGAATGGCAGCTGAAGAAAGAATGGAAGAAGGCAACTTTCCTCCTCCTGAGTTCCCCACCCCTTACTTCTGCCCTTCTGAAGGCATTCTGCAAGCAGCTGATTATAGGACTCACTTTAAAATTCAATCTGAAATAGAAACAAAGTCTTTTGTTTAAAGTATATGACTTAGTATCTTCATTAAAATATTCCACTTTAAAGGCAGAGCTATCTAAGTGTTCTTCAGGCAATGGCCTGAAGAATAATTCCAACCGAAAAAAACCCGCTAGTTACAGTACAGCATTGCAGTAAGACCTGAAATTAAAGGAAAGGCTAATACTGTCAACACATGTCAAATATTTCCTAGTACATCTGCAGAGGCCACCTGGCCTTGTGACCAGCAGCCATACCTAGGCAGATGGTTGCTATCTGTGACTTAAAGTACCCAAAGCACATTCATTCCACAGGCCCTTCCTGCCTGAATAGAACTATGCCTCAGGCATTGTTCACCAAAAAAATACAAAGAATCAAAGCCTGGTATTTGTCTCGTATTGAGATTACAGAGTAGCAATGGGGTAATATTAATTAATCAATCAACCCCCAAAAACCAACTTACAGCTAAATATATTATGAATTGAGAGCTTAACATATCAAAAGTTCAGAAATATCATACCGCTTCAAAAGAGTCACAGCCTATCAGTATAAAGGAAGAATATAAAACTATTTTATTGACCACTGTTCACCAGTATTTACAATAAAGTAAACAATATACAGTCTGATAACATTCAAATTACTACAAAGTTAGTTTTCACCTGGTCTTCTTGGGACCAAGTGATCCCAAATACTAAAAAGAATGGTTCTACAGGTTTAAAGGGCTAGGTTTGGGTAAAGAAGATACATGCACATCAATAGTATAGAAGACTACAAAACATCTGTGAGTTTGTTTACACATTCATTATGATTCTGTAATAACTATGGAAGTTTATGAATGTTTTATAAAAGCTTTTACCTAATATGGAGGAAGTAGTAGTATCAAATGCTCTCTTGTGATAAATGAAACAAGTTGCAGAAAGCTTTTATTTACTTGCTGTTGATGCAAAACATACTACTTCAAAAAAATATCAAATTTGATTCTTGTTAGAATGTATGCTTCTCACATTGCTAATAAATCAAATTTCAGGTTTTAATATTCATATATATAAAAAAAGCAATGCAAACAATTATTGTGCTTCATCTTCTGGGCATGAATGCCAAGTTAGTCGCTCTTCATAAAAAGCGATTACGATCTGAGGACACTTCACGTTAGCTTCTTTGGCCAGGACCAGATCTGCCTCATCAGAGTCTTTCCTGATGTAGAAGAGAGTGGGATTTAAGAAAATGCATAATCATTAATTCAATAAATTTAGCAGCTCTTGATACGTCTTAAGTTCTGAAAAGAATGTCAGCTAGAAATCAGTTTTCAGTATACCTTTCACTATAGCTATCAAGCATTTCCCTGCTAATGGCAAGGTTTCACAGCTGTATCTTCCTTCCCTTCCCATGTTTTTTTCTGCTTGAAAAGAAAATGCTATTCAAAATGAACCATGTATACAGTTACCTATTGCATTATGTAATGAAAGAAGTAAAACTTTGCTAATTTTGTCTTTTAAAGCATAATCAAAAGTTCAAAGTGAGACTTAAAAAATCAACAGCACCAGTCTTACGAGGTGGTACTTACATCCAAATTATATTTACTGTTTATGCAAGCAACTTGCTGTATTTCCTACTGCTACTCTTGATGCTGTCTTGGGGTAATAACACAAACTTTCCAGTCTGACATGCTTCAGATCCCATTTTTAAGTGTATGCTGCCTTTACAAGTCAGTTTTGTGCATATATATTCATATCTTGTTGCCTACACTCGATTACAAAAAACTGATCAACTGCAATTGAACTAAAAAAAGGCTTCTTTTTGTACGTTTCCTTTGTGTTTGATTTTGCCAATTATCGTTACAGAAATTCAAATAGTCACGATCCGTATTTTGCAACTCTTCTAAGTTTCACATAAAATTTATAGACAATTTGAAAAGGCAGAAGGGAGACAGAATCTTCCAAAGCACTAATCTTCAGCAGTCCAGGCACATCACATGACAAATCATTTCTCTGGAGGCCACTCAGTTTGACTCCATTCAGAAAACTATGCCCTTCTCAAAGGCTGTGGAAAGCTATCATTCTTCTCATCCCACCACCTAAGAAATCTGACCCCCAGCAAATGTTAATTCAATCTCTTGTATTCTCAACACTGGAAAAAAAAAAAAATTATCCTATTTGTTCACTGAGGAGACACAAGAAGTCTTCTGTCAACACTGTAGCTAACGAAGCTGGTCTCCCTCTACCCTTCCAACAATGCAAACTCCCCCCCCCATCACTCTCCCCTCTTATTAGCCCCTAATGATAAACATCTCCTTCATATTGTTTGTTCTTCATCTCAACCTCAGCTTCCTCCACTAGTTCCTTCCAATTCTCTATCCACTTGGTTGCACACAGAACAGCTGGCACTATGGTTGGTTAAAAGGCTAGCTAGCTAGCAGCTGGCTTCTGCTTATTGAAACATGTAAAGCTGGAGTTCTGCCTGCCGTTCCCTCAGCAAGAATACTACTGAGATCCAGCTTTTCCATACAAATGCCAATTTTTCCATATTTTATCAGAATTTACCTTTCAAATTTCTACTTCTGTAAAACTGAACCAATAGAACCTAAAGTTATTTTGATTTTGGAAGGAAGAGGGAATAAGTACTAACTGATTATACAAGTTTTTCTAAGAATACAAGGTTAATAAGGAGATCACCAGCTGTCTTACCCCTGAAATGAAGTTGTCTCATTAGCTTAAGTGCAACTGCCTGCCCCCCCCCCCAATATGGACCAGAACTGCGGATGTAAGACTTACCATTTCATGAGGAACATAAGCTCTCCACTGCTATCCGTAGCCCCAATTATCCGCTCAGGATCAAGACCCCTTGCAAACCCTCTTGGTTTATCAACCTATTGAGCAAGTTAGAAGATTGTTATCTAGTTTAAGATAAAATTCTGTTTTGGCATTAGAGCTAGATACATGCATTCTTGTGTGTATATATACACATGTATATCAGAACAAAATATATAGCCTTACATAATTATAACAGCTATAATTACATATAATTATCTGCAGATGACTAATTTTTTCACGGCTCATCTTCAGGCCAAGTAATTTAGGTGTAGAGTAACAAGGAAGGAATTTTATATCAATGCTTCTAGCATCTATTTCTGAAAACTCAATAGATGAAACAAGGGTTCTAAAAATCTTTATAGTAGATAAACAAATAAACATGGCCAGTAAAAGCAACAAAAGAGGCAAAGCAAAAATGCACTCCTGGAAGTGGGAAAAACACATCCTTTTCAGCAAAACAACAGACACCGGTTGGCTTAAGCCAACCATGAAACCGCACCCTTGGGGAATACCTCAGCTCTTCTTGGCTCACTGAGATTGCACTGGTGGTAAGGAATATCACGACTATTTCCTGTATTAGTTCCTCTAGTTTCACAATATCCTTTTTGAAACAGTGGCCACTACTGTACCAGATGAAGACACACAGTTGACTTTATACAGAAACTAAAATATTCTTTGTATTATTCATCAACTATTCCTTCTGATGCCTTCCAACTTTTTTGACAGTAACCACACATCCAACAGCTGTCTTCAGGAAACCACTGACATTGCCAACCAGTTTCGTTTCAAATTGCTAGTTTGAAAGTTTACAGAGGAAAATGTGAACTATTGAGCACATTATTACATGTGCATTATTTTGTACTTATCAGCACTAAATTTGTCATGTTGTTCATTCATTTAAATTGTAGGAGAAACCCAGACCTTTAAAAAAAAGGTAGGCTTTCTTCAGTCACCCTTTCTACTTCTCCTCCACCATGATGTCTGGTCCTAATCTAAGTAACTGCCCGGTCTTCATATTTTGCCATCTTCCCACTCACCTATTTAAAATCATATACTAAATATGAAATATGAAATCCAAACCAACTTCATTTTTGTTCCATTCATGAACCTTTTGCTCTAATACAAACTGACCACTTAATATCATTCATAAATAACTCTTAACCAGTCTTACTTTCAATTATTCAGTAAGCATCATGGGACAACACAAGAACTTTTAGTCATTATGCCAATCAATCATCTTTTACCACCATTTGGTAGTCTCATTAACCACCACGAATGACTACCCTTTTCAAACCACAATTCAAGGTGCTGTGCAAATTTTACAGTTTTAAACCCATGTTTGGTCTCATTCTCAAAGTCACAACAGGATTTTGGGGGGAGATGGGGATGGAGAGGTAGGGAAGAGATACATGAAAAACAAAGCTTAGCACATGAACACATACTTACAGAGTCGCGCTTTTTCTTTGATTTACTATCATCAGATTCGCTATCTGACAAAGATTTTCTTTTGGCACCGTCTGTTTTTTCTTTACCAGCTTTCTGAGAGTTCAGAAAAGCTTCGATTAGTTCTGGACAATCTAAGTTTTCTTCAGGTTCCCATGTGTTGTCAGCACTGAAACATATACACATTTATGTAAAACTAGGAAAAGAAGAAAAACGTAAAACTAGCCACATGGCTCACCTTCAGCAAGCTAATTGTTTTCTCATTATGTAAGGCAGGCTTCTTAAACTTAAGGATGCTTATCTCACCATCTTTAGTAACCTTCATGTACTGCATTTGATGACTGAAAGAAGCATGCTCTGCTACTGTTGAAAACCAATATTCTTAAACTGGAGATACAGAATAAGCAGCTCGATTGACTCCTATGATCTGGGTGGGATCATAGGAATTAAAACAAGCAATCCCCACTCTACCAAGACCTACCTGCCCATTTAAACTGACTCCCTTCCCTGGTTCCTCTAAAGACTGTCCATGCAAACAAACCATATGATATGAGCACTAAGACTTACGGAGAACAGAATGTACACAACGCTCAGTGTCTAAGCTTCTGTATACAAGGAATGCTCTCAAAAGTTGTCTCCAAGCACTGAGATCAACTATACCTGGAACTATCTCCCTCCTTCAGTTGACTACAGGAGGGAACAAAGGTTCCATGTTCAGAGCTGGGCACTGCAAATGTTCCACTGAGTGTGCATTTTGTTAACTAAAATTTCAAGAAGTCTGTGAACATTTCCTACAACAACTGAGCACCTCATCAGAAGTCTTCATGCATGAACACTGCCACAGCGCTACTGCACAAGCAGGATGCCTACAAATTATTTACAGTTACTAAAACGTATTTTTACAACTTCAAATCAGACCCTCAAATACTAAACACACTGTGTTTTGCGTTTATGCACTTATCACTACACAAATTTCAGGTGCTAGAACGCAGAATGTTGCAATGCAGTCACTGTGGGAGGTATGCAACAATAATATGACTGTGTATGTAAATACTCATGTTCAAATGCTAGGTGCATCACCTTTTTTCAGCTAGTAAAGCAGTCTGCCAGAAAGTGTCACGGGAGGGAGGAGGCACAACTATGTGCCTACTTTAACAATCAACATTTAAGTCCACTGTAAGGTTTTCTTGTGCTTCCATAAGACCTGGGAAAGATACCTTTCGGGCATGGCTAATGAAGGCAACCATGCCACAGAATTCCTTATGCAAATTCATCTAATTTAAAAGCAGTTCAGAAAAGTGAATAATAAGCAACCTATCTGCTTCAAATTCATCACTTCAGAGCTGCCTACAGTTTAAATCCATGCAAAAATTTCTTACTCGGAAGTAACATTCATTCCACCACATATATAAATACAACAACTGTCAGTCTAGCTTACCTTGACTTAGCTCGTGTCAGTATCTATCAAAGAACAGTGGTAAAAGAACGATCACTAAAGACCTGGTAAAAGTCTTGGAACGTTTCATGTAGCACAATCACTAAGCTACATATCTTCTATTTTATTTTCATACTTGACTGCCCCACTTGAATACGCATTTATGAATGTCCTTCCCTTGAGGTTCTTTAAAATACATCCCCATCATCCAATCCCCTCTCTGCATAGTTATTTCTAATAAATGGTTAGTACTTAGCATTCTATCAGAAAAAAAATAATGGTAATGCCTTACTCTGTAAATCCTTTCCACTTCAAGTAGTATTCCACCTTTCCATTTACAACACGTCTGTCCAGGACTTTCTCCACAACAAATTCTTCAGGCTCTGCCTCTTCAACTTTTTTACCTTTGCCATTCTGTTTCTTTCCCATTTTGTGCTACAAAAGAAATTCAGAATGACATTATTAATTCTTTTGCTTTACACAGTTACTTCACTGGCCAAATCCAACTTTGCTCAGTAAACAGCAAAGAATCATGTACTTATTCACACTAAAGCCAGAAGCTCAGACTCCTTTTACGTTAGTGCATGTGGTCAGGTAACCTGAGCAAGACATGTTAATGTTTTGGGTTTTTTCAGTTGCTTAATAAGATACCCAACACCAGTTTTTAAAAAGGTGAAATATTTTTGTCCATACACTCAGTGCCTCCACTCCCCTTATAAATTTAATTCTCAGTGCTACATGCTCGGAAATTTATGAAGCTTCTAGAAGTTAACTCTATGCCTGTGAAAAGGCAGAGGGCAAGAAACAGCATAAGGCAGAAGTAAAGAAAAGTAATATGGGAACTGTGAAAAGGCATAAAATAGGAACGGGATGCTACTCAAAAAAAGGTGGTTACTATTTTTTCCAAAAAAAAGGAGAAGCTGATGGGAGCAAAGTTTATGATGTATTGCTACAATAAGCAAAATACTCAGCAATAACCCATAACTATTGAACAGGATGCATGCTAAGAGCATTCCATTACTGCAGTCCCTTCTCATTCTTAGCCACGCACCGATGTAACTTACATTGAAACAGATGTCACAAAGGTGCAAAAATTTAAGACAGCTACACTTGAGTACAGCACTTAACACATAAATGAAATTCTGCTAACTTAAAAAACTTTATAAGTGTTTTAGGTTTACATTTGATACTTCAAATAATATTCTTTAAGTTCTTAAAATAAATATTACATCCACATCATCCTCAAGGCATTCCCAGTTTAATAAGGCACAATTAAATAGTAATAGAAGGACACATTTCAGAATTTCCTTGTTTGTAATCTTAAAAAGGCTGGAACAAGCCTATCATGTTGTCATATCACATTTCTGGAGCACTAGCAGACCAAAAGCAGTTTGTGTGCCATTTTGGACTGCACCTTATACGGAAATTGTTAAAGTGGCAGCCGTAAACTAATGGGAGCATTATTAAGCTCCTGAAACATATAGTCATGCAGCACCCTAAGTCAAAGTGGACCGAAATAATTCCTCACTAATGCACTTCCTATAGAACAGAAAACAGACAAGCAAAAATCACAGAGCACCTCTAGTTGCTTGATGGCCTTTCTCTAGTCCTCTCTAGAATTAATGCAGGTTAGTTTGAGAACACTGCAAAGCAATTTTGAAGCTGTCAAATTTTTAGACTTTGTAAAATTTTATCTTGATGTGGGGAAAGATAAAAAAAAAAATGTATGTTAGACACAGGAAAAACTCATCTTTTTGTAAACTGATGATTTGAAGCAGATTCTTTCTTTCCAAAGCCCTGCCTTTGTGCCTCTTATTTTTCATAATTAATTTTTCCCTCCCTCCCCAAAACCAGCTTTACTCTGGTTAGCAACCCATAAATTGAAGGTGCAAACAACGAAGACCAGGAAACGTTTCAAGTTTCTCTTTCTAACAGCAAGTGTCTGTGTATGATTATATCTCATGTGACATTTGTTTTGACTTGGAAGCATAGAAGAGAGATTATCTAAAACAGACCATGTATTTCCAATTAGATTTTAACTGCCTGCATATCCCAGGTGTATTTTGACCACAGCATTCATGTCTGAAAAGTGTCAACTTAAGCACACTGGCTTTTTTTGCCTCCACAGGAAAAAGAATGTAAGACTGAAATTGAGAGAAAATAAAAACATGAAGATGTCCAACTCTTCTATGAAGGCAGCTTCTTTCAAGAAATGGAAGTGTGAAAAAGAGAAACCGGGTAGAGATGAGGAAAACAAACAAACAAAAATAGAAGCGGGGGGGGGGGGGCGGAGAACAAACCAACAAAAAGACACAGACTCACTATACCATAGTAATAACATTATAATTACTGGTGATGAGGCAAGCAGGCTACAAGTGGGGAACATCTCCATCTGTGTTCTCCGTTGGACTAAAATTCTTTGATTCAATGGAAGATTGTTTTCTGGTACTCTTTTCGGCTTCACTAATTCTTGTCACTTAAAGATAAACGTTTTGGATTTCTGTATCAAAGCAACAATTTTTTTTTTTTTTACTTTCTAAGACTTAAAGTAGCTATGTAATCTTCCACAAAAGAAAATCAATATCATGGGGGTCTGTATTTTCTTCCTTGAAGTGCAGTAAGAAATAATAAAATCAAGAATACTTTGCTTTTTATTTTACATATTAGAGATTTAACTAGGTCTCGTGTGCATCAGCACTGCTTTCCAAACTCTCGAGCCTTTCCAACCTATTAAACTAATACTTGATTGCAGAGCCCGCAGAAATACTGAACATTTGTTAAAAACCTGTACATTCTGAGATTACATGAGCCAATGTAAATCTCGGCCCACAAGTGAATGCGGTACCCAACTGAAGTTAAAGGGTACTAAATGTCCACCAGACCCCTGAAGCTCCCTCCTCTAGGGTTGCATGTTGCAAGCTGTAACTTGGGCATTTGGCCACTGAACGCTGATCTGTGGCTCGTTTCCCTTTCTGCATTCAGAAGTCACATATGACAGATGCAGATGCTCTCCAGTGGATAATCACTCTTTCTTTGAGGGGCAAGATTAAAACACTGATGTGACACTGTGGTGAAGGGTTTTAACATACAAGAGGTAACAAAATCGGAACTACAGTTCCAGAGGTATGCTATCCCTTAATGCATTTAGCTTTTGCATGCAAATACATAATGAAGCAGAATTAGTTATGGTTCCCATGGGAACCATAACTGATTTTCCTGACCTGTGCAGCAAAATTCTCAACAACATCAAATGATTAAAAATACTGCATTCACAGATTCTTTCCTCTCCCTGAGGCACCCCCTCCCCAGGCTGGCTAACTCCTTCTCTTACTCCAATTAGGGACAAGTGGGCAACCCATTACTAACAGAAAATTCAGACATTCACCTTGGCAAAATCTTTTAAAATAGTTTTGTTATCGTACAATATGAAGGAAGCACTCCATTGCACTTCTAAGCCAGGAGTTAATATAAGTTTTTAATATATCTCAATCCAGGTCAACCAGTAATCATTTCAGTAAATTTAAGAACAGGCCTTTTGAGTGCATTATAAATCAGTTCTTCTGCTATCCAAATTTTGAGTTGTACACATGTATTTTTGCTTACTTCCCCACCTCAACCTCAGATGCATCTCACGCTATACTTTTTCAGTTCTGTCTTTTGCAAAACTATATATCATTATTAGTTGAATGGTAACCAACAACCAACTGCCCTTAGAAGTGCATATTTTCATGTCAAGCAAAGCTTTACAGGACTTGAGATCCATGAATGCATCATTAAAACGGTCCAGGAGGGGTTGACATCTGATAATCTCTGCTCCTATGAAATTCAAAGAAACTGTTATTTGTTAAAAATCATTTCAAAAGGCATCTTAACTACGCCACATCATTTCCCAATAATATTATTTTTCATCTGTAAAGACTGCCTTTTCTCAGACAATTAGTTTTTCCCAAATACACTGGGAGAAATTAAATGAATACATGATTTGGATTTTATTTTTTACATATATGATGAATTACTTGGTGTGCTGAAAGGAGGCTAAAAAAATCTTTAGTGTTTTCTACTGTACGACAGACAGATGAAATAGTGCAGAGTCCTTTAATATTTTTTTTTCCCAACAAGTCTCTTTAGAAATGGCAGATTTATTAAAGCCAAAGACAATGTCCTTTCTAGTAGCCTTACTTTCTGGATCTGAAATTTTGGTCAGAATAATGCTGGGGAGGGGAGATGTGGATGTATCTTTTAAATGGAGATGCCAAGTTATAAGTTTGAAGAAAAATATGTTGATTAAATCCTTATATACTTTAGGTGTGCATGAACTTACCAATGTAGTTTTATTGGAGGCCATTTTTATTGCAGACTTGCAGAGCTTTTACTAGAAAAATGCATGACAATTAAAAGGAAGTTTACATTACTCAAAGAAAGGCATCCCAATACAAGCATGGTCCTTGTTCCAACCCCCATGTATTCACTGCATAGAACATTTCTAATACGGATTAAATCCAGAACAAAAAGTAGGTTACTACTTTGTCCGGCATAACCCAGTAATGCACCATTATGCTAGCCAGGATAAATGATACCGACAAGTGGTACATAGGATTGAAAAAAGGTTTTTCCCAAGGCCTTCTAAGGCACAGAGATGTTTCTAGGGAAAAGGGGGAGGACCATCAGGGATGCTTATTTCCTTAAACCCCATAGAACAGGAGTTCAGATTCTAGCAGTTAATCGAGATATACCTAGGTATATTAACTGCGAATCTGGTGGGGAGCAGCTACGTATCTGCGGTGTACTAATGAGTCACCCATTACTCTTACGTTGTAGTAAATGCTTATAAACAGCAAATATTGATCTTAATGCAACTATAACGTTGCCTTCCGATTCTCAAGTTTGCAAGAGTTAAGGCCCTAGAGCAATATTAACTCAGCTAAGCTGTACATGCTACATATTTAACCTACACAAATGATGTTGAACACAATCCATCCCCTTTTCCATGTCATTTCTCATACCGGCCACCTCCTTAGGCATGTATTGTCCCCGCCCCGCTGCAACCTATAGAACTGTTAGCATTCCCCATATGCCTGGGCAAGGCAAAAGAGAAAGTCCTTCAAGGCCAGAAACCCCCCCGGACTCAGCAATCCCGCCCAATTCTCCCCCGACACGGGAGGGGGATTTTGGCAGTCCCCTAGGCGGTGGGGTAGGCGAGGTGGGAGGAGGGCAGGGACCAGGGCCCCAGCGCAGAGGGGCTTGTCTCGTCCCCGTTTGAAAGGCAGGAGAAAGGGGAAAAGAAACAACAGTAATAATAACAAAAACCCCGTGCCACCCCCGCCAGAAAATACCGGCAGCCCCGCGGAGGCCTGCCGGGGGAGGCTGCGCCCCGGGCCTGTGGTGGGCGCACGTGAGGCCGGCGGGGCCGCCCCGGGGCCGCCCCACCGCCCCTCAGCGAGGGCCGGGGGAGGGACCCGCCGCTCCCGCCCCGGGCGGCCGCCGCCGTCGCCCGGCGGGCCCCGTGCGCCGCGCCCCCGCCGCCAGGGCCCCTTCCACGCCGCCTCCCCCACCCCGCCACGTTTCCCCCGGGCCCGGCACACGCCGCCGCCTCCCGGAGCAGGGACGCCCGGTGGCGGAGGCCGTCCCCCGGCGGTGGCGGGCTGGCTTTGTCTCCCGAGCGCCGCCGCCGCCGCGCGGGTACCGCTGCCCCCGCCCCCCGGCGCAGCCCTCCTTCCCCGCGGCAAAGCCCGCTCGCTCCGGGGCCCTCCTCCCTTTCGGGCCGGCAGGCGCCGTGCAAGCGCCGGGGCCGCGGCCCCCCCCCTCCCCGCCAGCCCTGCTCCGCCCGTTACCCCCCGCCGCCAAGGAAACGGGGGCGTATTGACGGGGGGGGGGGGGGGGGAAGGCGGGCGGGCTGCGCCCCGCATCTCCCCGCAGGCCAGGCCCGCGCCGTGGGGCGCAGAGGGAAGGGGAGTCGGGGAGGGGGAAAGGAGGCGGCTGGAGCGAGAGAAAGAGGGAGAGAGAGAAGGATACAGACTTCAATGGTGCCCAGCCGCTCGGGTCTCCCGTCTCCTCCCGGCTCTCGCCCTGCGCGCACTGAGCAGCGGCGGCAACAGCGACATCTGAGGGGGGTTGAGGCGGGGGGTGGGGGAAGGGAGGGAGGAGGGAGGGGGTGGGGAGCGGCTGGGCGGCAGCGCGGCGCGGCGCAGGGCGGGCGCGGCGGCTGGCGGGGCTGGGCTGGCCGAGCTGCTGCGCGCCGGCGGCTGACGGGGCAGAGCGCACGACGCCGCCTACGCGCGAGCTGCAACCTCCTACCGTCGTCGCCGCCAGCACAGGAGGGGGGCCAAGACGTCTCTCCAACGGGGGGCTAGCGCAGGACCGCGTCAGGCGTCCAAAAGAAGGAAGATGCCTCGCGGCGACAGAGAAAGCGACTGGGTGAGCCCGGTGGGGCGGCGGGCGGGGGAAGCGGGCCCGCGGCGCCCGGTAACCGCAGCCGCCATGATGGCCGCCGCCATGAGGGCGCGTTGGGCCGGAGCGGACGCCGCCCGCCGCGGTGCGAGGCCCCTCGGTCGGTGCGGGAGGGAGGCCCCGGCGAGCCCCGGGAGCGGGGAGGGCGGGCAGGGAGCGCCGGGGTGGGTTTGAAGCTCGTTGCGGCGCGGCCGAGGGGGCCGTTTGGAGCGCGGCCATTTCCCGCGTTGCGGCGGGGAGGCCTAGTCGTTAGCGAGGGCGCGGCGGGAGGGAAGGGGGCTCGGGAAGCACTGCGGGGGGGAGCTCGGAAACTCTTCTGTTAGTGGGGAGGGGGGGTCCGAGTGGGCTGGGGAGGCTTTGCTCCGGGCGAGGAGCCGCGGGTGGATCCGCGCTGGCTTTCCCGGGGAGCTGGGGGCGGGGGGGGGGAAGAGAAGAGGGGGCGGGAAGAGCCGCTCCAGCGCCATTTCCCTGGTGCGCGGGGCGGCAGCACTCACCCTTTGTCGCGGTGCGTGCGGGGCCGCTGAAGAGAGAAAAAGGGAGGGAAGAAGGGGAGGAAGGAAGGAAGAACAGAGCGCCGAGGCGGGCGGCGCGCCCGATGTCAGCGTTGCGGGGGTAGAGCGGAGCAGGCTGCGGCGAAATCCGCTTCTCTCCGCCGGCTCCCGGGCCCCCGCGATATGTCGGCGCTGGCGCCAAAATCTGTGTGGTTATCACTTCCTCCTGCCCGGGCGGAGGGGGAAGGGGCCAGGCCGCCGACCGCGGGGGGGAGATTTCGGGGGTGCGCTTGACTCTGCTCCCGCCCGCTCCCTGCCAGTACCACAGGTGGCCGCGGGGAGGGCAGCGGGGCGGGGGGGCCGCTCCGAGGCTGCCTTCGGCTAATTATAACCCCTCGCTTTGAGCCTTCGGGGCCGTTCGGCAATTTCCGGAAAAAAAAAAGCGACGCCGTGCCAGTGGCGACGGGGGCCGTTTCGGCTCCGCTCGGGCGCGCATTGCGAGTCTCTTCCGTTGTCGGAAATTGCCGAACGGGCTGGATGGTCGAGGACTGCTGCGTCTTTTTTTCTCCGGAAATTGCCGAGCGGGTTGCGAGCGCCATTCTCGGCTGCTTCGGCAAATTCCGGAAATTGCCGAAGCGAGTCGGACGGGCTTCCATTCCCCTTTCGGCTTTTTCCGGCGACTGCCGAAGCGGATAAGCTCGACGACGACGGCTTCTTCGGCTCATTTCGGAGACAGCCATTACTAACGGAGTTGATGACTTTTTATTACGTGATAAAAACACGTAGGGGCGTTATACAGAACTGTCCCTTTGGAGATATTTAAGCTCCAGATTCAAGCCTTTTTTTTTTTAAAAAAAAAAAAACAAAACTAAAACCTCGGAAGCGAGCCTGGGCTGGAGAAGGAGGGCGCTAGCACTACGTGGAGCTGAATTTCAAATTACGTAACAGTTAAGGCAGCCATTACTGACCAGTTGTACGGTACTGTCGAGCGGGAATACGTAAACCATGAAGAATATGGTACGTGAAAAGGGAAAATTGAGAGTTTGCTTTTCAGGAGGGTGACAGGTTTGGTTATGCGGATGGAGTGAATTTTTCCGGGTCTGGGCGTTGCGAAAGGGGGTTGAGCCCCTGCCAACGCAGGTCCGGGTGCCGCTGCTGGCTGCCGGTCGGTGCGCCGCGGGTAGGGGGCTGTCTGTCTGTCTTTCCGCAGAGGAAGCGTTAGCGGGGAGGAAGGTTCTGGAAGCGGCGGTTGGGGCTGCTACGCAGCCGAGAGAGGAGGCGGAAGCTGCGGTAGCCGTGCATGGCGGGCGGCGGGTTCTTAATCGCATACCCGTTCGCCGAGCTGCCGTTAAGGTGGCGCCGGAGGGGGGCAGACGGCTACGGAGGTCGGTCAGTGCGCGGCGATCCGGGGAGTCGCCTTCGGCCTGCAAGGTGCCGGCCGGCCCGGGCGGCGCTGCCAGTAATGGCGGTGGCGAGGGGGAGGGGTAAAATGGCGGCGGCGAGACTGGCTTGTGCGTGAAGCTGTGAGGATCGCTGCGAGGATGAGGAAGCGGGTAAGGCGGGAGGGCAAGAGGGGCTGCGGGGTGGGCAGCTGTAGTCGTCCGGTATCTGCGGGGGCGGAAAGCAGCGCTTGCACGCTCTTCCTGGCACCGTGTGTGTAGGTGCACGCTAGAAGCGGTTTGCAGCGCTTAGTTTCTGTTTAGCCCGAGGACCCACGTGTTATTAGCTTTTTTTTTTTTTTTTTTTTTTTTTTTTTTTATTCTGGGGTCGGTGCTTCCAGAAGTTCTTTCCCTTCCCGCCGCATCGCTGTCCCTGGAGGCGACGGCTGCTTCTGGGCGCCATTTTCCCTTTCTAGCTGCGGGGGCCCCTGTTTTCCTGATATCCGCCACATGGCGGAGCCGGCACGGTAACCGCTTCGCTCCTGATAACATCAAGCTGCGGGGGCGGGGGAAGGGGGGAGAACCGGGCTGTTGGATTGCAAAGCCCTGTAGAACGTATAAGGGCTAACGGGGCGCTTGAGGGGGCGGGGGGGAGAGAGAGCAGCGTCCTTCTAGTTTGAGACCAGTAAACCCAGCTTTGCTTTTGGCAGGCCTAGCCATAGTAGTTCAAAGATCCCACTCGTTTGTCTCTGTTAACTGTTTTCGTTACTCCGGTTCTTAACTCCGCAGAAATCTGCGGTCAGCTTGGAGTATTTGTGCACACTTTATTGCTATATGAAACAAATTTTCTTGCTCTGATGATGAATTTTCCAGCAAAGGCTATGCATTTTCCAGTTCTTTGAAGTGTTGCTTTAAGCCTGTGAAGAAAGGCTTAAAATAAGCACTAATGAAGATTCTACAGAGTTCGTAAAGATTTCCTCTTGCACTCCGTTCCTGCCACAGAGTGTACTATGGAAATCTTGAAAGAGGTTTTTCTTACAGCTTTCGTATTGTGGGCCTTGGCAGGAGTGG
Organism: Nipponia nippon; assembly: GCF_047370975.1. Lineage (NCBI taxonomy): Eukaryota > Metazoa > Chordata > Aves > Pelecaniformes > Threskiornithidae > Nipponia > Nipponia nippon. The sequence continues at coordinate 130,728,148 of NW_028262290.1, forward strand.
GTCGTGTTGGGGGGGGGGACGCGTTTTTACCAAATGAGGATTTTCGTCAAGATTCTGAGAGGGACTGGAGTGATAATAATTTTTATCATCCATTTTACAACTTCAGCATAAACTTCAGATGGTCAGAGATCTCTGGACCCTGGTGGGAGGTTAATGCTAGACTATCCAGAGCGTCTTAAAACTGACACGTTTAAGACATACAGTTTCTGCATCCAGAGGCTGTGCATGTATTAGTGGAACATCTTTATGATATTTTCACACAGTGGTTTTAATTGAAGAACTGGTAGTGAATTTTGTTACTGCTGTGTCGTGTGTGGTGCCTAGATGTTGTTCTGGGTAGGGCATGTACGGCATGACACATAATACATGGTAGATTACAGTTTCTAAGAATTCATACATCTGTAAAGTGTGTTATTATTCTGTTTAATGTTTATTAGTAATGTGTGGTATATGTTTGTCCTTTAAAAAACAAATGCAGTTGTTACAGCTAATAGCTTCCATTCTTTCCTTGAGTTTCATTTACATGTTTATAACTGTTTTCAAAGGTAAGCCTAACACTGAAAAATCCTACCTGTCTAGTAAATTTGCTTATTTCTTATATTTTTATAAGAGTATAAAAGTGCATTATTAGATGCATGACAATTGATTATATAGGAAAAAGTGTCTTTTGTGGGCCTATGAAACTGTAGCAAGTAGTCCCTAATTTTCAGGCAGCAGAAATGAATTTGAAGGGAGCACTTTTTTGGCAGTATCGTTGCTTAAAATGATTTCTCTGCTAGCCTATTCAAATTATAAATGATAGTATGACTTGCAGCATATGACTTTTTAGTCCAAGTCTGGTATGCAGCATCCTTTCCTTTATTCCTTTTGAGAGATGAGGAGAAAGGAAATTTGGCATAACATGGGTTTGCTGCTTTTAAACTCTTGCGTCTAATTTGGTCTGCGTACAAGGAGGAGACAGTGCTAGCTTCCTGTGTGTTCCTTAGAAGAAAAAATACTAGATCCAACAGCAGATTCCAAGTGTTGTTAAGAGACATTTAAACTGATCTCAAATACGGTATTTATTTTTTGGAGGGTTGACTTCCTTGTCAGACTGCAGTATCTCATGCTGGTAATAGGGTGATGCATTTTTGAAGAAAAACTGATTCAGTACTACCTACAGTAATTGTCTTCCTGATGGATGCATCTAGATCCAGGCCTTGCCTTGGACAACCTCAGAACGCCTGTTGGTCTACCTGCAGATGGGCTTAATACTTCTTAAAAGCATTTGTGCACTGAACTATTTTGCTATTTTCCAAATCTCATTGGTTGTCGTTGGTTGTCTAATTTCCTTTTTACATTTATCTTAATGTCCAGTGCATAGTTAGTTGTGTTGTGTTTGTTAGTTAGAGCTAACTATACAGTGTTTGGGTTGTTTAAAAAACAATCCCCACCCTAAAGAAAACACAAAACCAAACACCCAAGCAGATTTTCTTGATTTTTAAAATTAGTTAACAGTTATCAGTTAAAGCTGAAGTAATCATTGCATTTGAGTTCTCTTGTCCCTAGCAGGACAGTTCTCTTTCAAACAACATTCTGAAATCTTAAATTTTGTGGAAGGGGACTACTTCTTAGTGCTTTTTTTTTAATTGTTGCTGTTTGACATATGAAATTGCAAAATGCGTGATCCAGTGGTGCTATTGTGTGCAGAAAATGACAATTATGATGCTTGCTTAGTTAGTATACTAAGTTTTTTAACTGGTAGAGGTTGGAAGGTTGTCCTTCCTGCTTTGGTATAATACCACATACAAAATAGTAAATGCAATATCTTATTATTGGTCCTGTTTTTTTTAACTATGTACTTGTCATCACAGCGGAAATTTCCGCTGAACAAGTGCAGTGATAATTTCTCTGAAAGGTAATAGAACAAAGTCTTACTGAAAGCATAATGTATATTAGTGGATACATGTAAGAATATGTATTCACATTTCTGTTTCAAAGGGAATCCACTTAGTTTTGATACTGCTGCTGTTGAGGGTGGATAGGTTTACTACTAATTCCAGTGGTGCAGGATCCCAGATTAATTTTACAGATGCTCTGGCTTTCATTTGTTTTAATAATTAATGAGAAAATATGAATTGGCGACCCATTTTAGAACATCTTTAGCCATATCTTCTTCTTCTTTTTGTTTTGTTTTGGTTTTTTTTAAATGCCTTGGGTAAATAGCATGATAATATTCATGTATAACAATTTGAGCCAGAATGGTTTTTAAAAATAAATGCCATCTGGAATAGAATCAGACTGTATGAATGAATTCATATTATCTGTAATGAGAACTTTTGGTTTTGTTTTTATTTTCCTTTGCTTTAAAAAGTATCTCCTAAAGGTCTTTGAGGGGATTATTCTGGAAGTTTTTGAGTATGGTCCCTTGTTCTTAATATTTGGAGGGAGAGGTGGGAAGAAGCACGTTATTAAAATCTGTATCGTAAAAGTGGACCCATGGAATTGCATAAATTACTTAATTTCTTGAATAGTGGTAGAACATGTAGAAGACCCAAGCCTAATTTTGAAAAATATATCTTACTGAAAGTTTTTGACACTTAAGAAACTCTTACTTAGTGTCTAATTAGGCTGATGCAGAGGTGGTATTGCTAATTATATTAATGTAATCTTCTTTTCTGTGATAGAGGGAAAAGGAGCAGTTCCGCAAACTGTTTATTGGTGGCTTAAGCTTTGAAACAACAGAGGAAAGCTTGAGAAGCTACTACGAGCAATGGGGAAAGCTTACGGACTGTGTGGTAAGTTTGGCATGCTAATGCGCAACGATGGCACAGAATGTTTAGAAATCGTAAAAGTGGGGAGTTTGTTCAATGGGTGGCTTAATGAAAAGATGGAATATTAAATTTTCTTAAGTGTACAGTTGGTTGGTTTATGCATAATTAAGTCCACTGAAGCTATGCACACTTTCACTTGCAAACTCTGTTGATGAAGTTAGGGAGCATTCGCAATCTGTTTCCTGTAAAATCTCCCAGATTATCTCTAACTACTGATTTCAACAGTTAATTTTAAGCTTGGGTGTCATTGGCTGATGTTTTCATAGAATCATTTAGGTTGGAAAAGACCCTTAAGGTCATCGAGTCCAACTGTAAACCTGACACTGCCAAGTCCACTGCTAAATGATGTCCCTAAGCGCCATGTCTTTTAAATACCTCCAGGGACGGTGACTCTTGCAGAAGTTCCTCCACGGAATTTTTGGTAGCAGTAAATACGTATTTCATTACACAAATCTGGTCTTCAGAAAGCTTAAAAGAAATTACGTGTTTGATTTTTTAAGAAAACAAACATAAATATGAATATATGTATGTCACTTGATACAGCAACTTTTCTGAGTTATCGGTAGAGTCCTAGAGGACAACAGGGGTTTGAATTTCTGTGATGCAAAGCAGTGCTGTTCATGTACTTAATCAGCATAGCCTGCTACTTTATTATAATGGTGTTTTGAAATCAAATCAAGGAAAATGTAAACTCAGTTTACATGTTTTGTCCAAATGTTGTTAGTGTTAAGCTTAACATGAGACGGGTAGAAATGGTTTAAACGTGTTAATTATTTTTAGGTCATGAGGGATCCTGCAAGCAAAAGATCGAGGGGGTTTGGTTTTGTAACATTTTCCTCCATGGCTGAAGTTGATGCAGCCATGGCTGCAAGACCTCACACGATTGATGGAAGGGTGGTTGAGCCTAAGAGAGCTGTGGCTAGAGAGGTAAGTATGGCTTTGAAAGCAGATACTTTTCATTCTTTGAAAAAGGAATCTGTTTTGGTCAGACAGTTATGCTGCTTGTTTGAAATCGCCTGGATTTAAATTCTCTAGTTAAAAGGCCGTATTTGGGGCACTATTTGCCCACACTTTCGGTCTGTTAAATGACACTCCTACATAAATGTCTATTATTACAGTGAATTATAAAGTTACTCTGGTTGTAGAATCATGTCTGCAAGGGACTCAACTGGGGTCTGAAGGTATGGTTAGTAAAAACATGTTGAATGCCTGTAATTATGCAAATTCCAAACTAACTCTTCTCTGGAATGGTTACTGTTGCTAAACCTCAAATTAATAAACTCCTGTCAATCTCTCCTGACTCTATTCCAAGCTCTTTTTGGGAATTTCTAAAAGGTATGTAACTGAAGTGACTAAAAATAGAGAATGTAGTAGGGAAACACTTCTTTTTTCCAGTGTTGGTGTACAAAATCATCTTAGGACTACTCTGGTTTTAGCCCTAGGCATATTTGGTTTTAAACTTCAGGGTACAAATTAGGTGTGTGCACAGGAATGCAGTGCACCTGTGAACTTTCCAGCCGGGTTACTGTGGCACAGAGGTACTTGAGGAGAGTTGTGATTTAACCTGGCAGACAGTTAAACCACCACGCAGCCGTTTGCTTGCTCCCCTCCCCCACCCAGTGGGATGAGGGGGAAGAAAAGTAAAATCATGAGTTGAGATAAAAGACAATTTCATAGGACAGAAAAGGAAGGGGAAATAATAATAATAATAACGATAAAAGAATATACAAAACAAGTGATGCACAATGCAGTTGCTCATCACCTGCTGACTGATGCCCAGCCAGTTCCCAAGCAGTGGTCGCTGCCCCCCCCCGGCCAACTCCCCCCAGTTTATATACTGAGCATGACGTCATATGGTATGGAATAGCCCTTTGGCCAGTCTGGGCCAGCTGTCCTGGCTGTGCCCCATCCCAGCTTCTCGCTGGCAGGGCATGGGAAGCTGAAAAGTCCTTGACCAGTGTAAGCACTACTTAGCAATAACTACAACGTCAGTGTGTTACCAACATTATTCTCATGCTAAATCCAAAACACAGCACTATAGCAGCTACTAGGAAGAAAATTAACTCTGTCCCAGCTGAAACGAAGACAAAGAGCAAGTGCAGATTCTAGGTGACTTTTGTTTACCACGTGGGAGCTCTGGGAGGGTTTACCAGTTTAAGGTTGGACACAGGTGTTTAATGCATTTGGACTGCTGAACTGGAATTGAATGAGCTGTCCCAGCGGTCAAGGGAAATGGAAATTGTAACCACTAGTACCCCTGTTAGCTGTCCCAGTTTTCTTTCCATTCCCTGCAGAATGCGGGGTTGGTTAGCATTTGGAAAAGGTAATTAAAGCAGCATCCGTGCATACTGTTCATACACACAAAGCTATTGCTAAGCTTTAGGAGTAAGTCATCACTACCTAGTGCAGCAGCTCGGATATCATGCTCAAAGTGTAAAAATAACCTGTGAATGTGAGGAGTTGTCTTCGTATTTTGAGTAGGGGTTAAAATGCATAGCTGTGGGTTTGCTGAGGTTGAAGGACCTTTGCTGTTGATAGGAGTGGCATATGGGTATCACTGCTGTTGGGAAAATGTGAAGAGGAAGCTGACACATCTTTGTTTCAATTCTAAAAAATCATGCTCTAGTTTAAGGTGTTAATTACTTGCAGTTCTTTCAAACAGTTGATCTTACTTTTTCTCTAAATACATTTAAAGGCTTTTTATTTTATGCATTTCATAGCAGTTTTATGTGTATCTTTTTCAGTGCTTCTAAGGCTTTCACATAAAGGGGGGAGGAAAAGCATCCAAATTACCCCATGTTACTTCCCTCCCAGGCAAGGTTGCAGGGACAGGCATCTGAACAGGGCTACCTCAGTGCTTGATAAAATCTCAGTTCATCGGTATTCCATTCCTGAAATCCTGGCAAAATAGTGATTTGTGAAGTTGTTTTTCTTTGTGTTAATTTAAAGGATTCTTTTAACAGGAATCTGGAAAACCTGGTGCTCATGTTACTGTGAAAAAACTATTTGTTGGTGGTATTAAAGAGGACACTGAAGAGCACCACCTTCGTGACTACTTTGAGGAATATGGAAAAATCGACACTATTGAAATCATTACTGACAGACAGTCTGGTAAAAAGAGAGGGTTTGGATTTGTTACATTTGATGACCATGATCCTGTGGATAAAATTGTATGTAAGTAAGCTTCATTTCACTCTTTCATTTGATAGTATTAATCTTTGCAGTCATGGTAATGGCGTAAAGCTAATCTTAAATAAGTACTGGTTTCTTAAAAATTGTATGGTATCTTGGGTTTTTTAAATGATATGGAATATGCATGGATTAATTTGGAAATTACTTCATTTTTGGAAGCCTGATACTCTTATTTGTTGTCAGATCAGTATATAAATGCTGAGGTACTTTATTTGATGTCGTTACAGTGCAGAAATATCACACCATCAATGGCCATAATGCAGAAGTAAGGAAAGCTCTCTCTAGACAGGAAATGCAGGAAGTTCAAAACTCTAGAAGTGGGAGAGGAGGTATGTACAAGTAACGGTTAATGGTTTGTGGTTGATTTCTGTGTTCACTTTCCATGATCTCACCACTTACAAATGTTGAACTGTTATAGGGAACTTTGGGTTTGGTGATGCACGTGGAGGTGGTGGCAACTTTGGTCCAGGACCTGGCAGCAATTTCAGAGGGGGAGCCGGTAAGACAGGCATGTTTGTAGCATTTTTTTTTTCCTTATTTATACTGTCTTTCTGGTTCTGAGTAACTTTGTGAGCTACTGTTCTTTAATTTAAATGCCACTGTAGCAGTTAGAGAATTTGGGGGACAAATAACTTGCAGACCTCTTCTGTAGTACACAAATTGATTATGTGGATATTCAGTAAAGTGATTTTCTTTTTTTTTTTTTTTTTTAAGGATTTTATTAAAAGCCAAAATTAACCTAAACTTAATTTTGGTAAGGAATTCAGAGATTTCTCTGTAATTCTATGCAGCACTTGCGTGACCTTTACAGTGGAAGGGCTATGTCCAAAATTAAAACTGGGTACCTTACAAATGCAAGAAAATTGAAGATGTAGAGTAATGATTGGATGTGTTATTTTACATATATTTTTCTGAATTCAAGTGTATATGTGCTTAATCAGTAATCTCTTGAGATTTGGTCCTTAAGGTCATAGGGGTTTCAGAATTCAGTTAAGTTTGCTACAGGTGAGTTGAAATACTGTGGGTTTTTTTCTCCAACAGATGGATATGGAAGTGGCCGTGGATTTGGTGACGGGTATAACGGATATGGTGGAGGACCTGGAGGTTAGTTTACTTTGGTGGTGGTGGTTGGTTTTTCTCTCATTCAGAAACATTTTTACATTCACTTAGTATTTGTATAAAATTTATATTAGTTGCCAAAGCTGTTTTGTGAGCTTTAAGAAGCATGCATGGCTGTTGGCTCATGTTAAACCTGTATATGGTAAATTGTATGGTTATTTTTTGGACAACCATGCACTTTTCTTTAGAACAGCAATATTTCTTACATTTCCTGAAAAATCAAGATTTTAATTGAGGCTTTTAGGCAGTCTGACTGGTGGGTTTTGGTCACAATTCAGTTAGGGTGGGAGTTGGTATGTGCCCTTAAAAACAGTGTTCGTAGAAATTTCTTTACAAAACTCCTACCCTTTTCTTCCCCTGTAGACTTCTAAACAGAAAAATATCCTCTGATTCTGTAGAATTTGGTTGCCTTCTACACTGAAAAGTTTATTTTAAAGGATTGTATTGTCATAGGTGGCAACTTTGGTGGCAGTCCTGGTTACGGAGGAGGAAGAGGAGGATATGGTGGAGGAGGACCTGGATATGGCAACCAGGGTGGGGGCTATGGAGGTGGTTATGACAACTATGGAGGAGGTAACCTACTGGCTTGAAATGACCAAGCATTTCAGTTGTAAATTAGTGCAAGTTATTTGAGATGGGTGGGGGTGTGTGTGTAAATGTTGTCTAAGGAACCTCTTGTTTTACAAGTAGTATGAAATAGTATGAAAAAGGAGTTTGTTGCATACGCTGCTGGCATACCTGTGTGATTTTGTACTTTATTTAAGATTCTAATAATGAGATAACTTTGTGAGTGCTGTATGCCTTTTAGCTCATCTAGGTATTTCTCCACTTTTGTATCAATAATGCAGGCAATTATGGAAGTGGAAACTATAATGATTTTGGAAACTACAACCAACAACCTTCAAATTATGGTCCAATGAAGAGTGGAAATTTTGGTGGCAGCAGGAACATGGGGGGACCATATGGTGGAGGTACTATATATGTCCTGACTTGCTTTGGAGCCAAACAGAGCGGGTGGGCTTTAGTCTTTTGGGGAGGTGGAGGGGAAGATAGGACAAGGGGTAACTGTTTTGAACTAAAAGAGTGTAGATTAGGATTAGATATAAGGAAGAAATTCTTTACTATGAGGGTGGTGAGGCACTGGAACAGGTTGCCCAGAGAAGTTGTGGATGCCCCACCCCTGGAAGAAGTGTTCAGGGCCAGGTTGGATGGGGCTTTGAGCACCCTGATCTAGTGAAAGATGTCCCTGCCCATGGTGGGTGGGTTGGAACCAGATGATCTTTATAGGTCCCATCCAGCCCAAACCATTCTGTGGTTCTAAGATGGATAGGTAGAAGTTGCATAACTTCTGCAGTAGAGGGACTGTTAACACCCACATTCTTTCTGCAGGTTGGCTAAAGTTTCTCATCTTGAGACTGCAAAGCTTATCTTGGGGAAAATTATTAGTACTATTTTTTAAAAGATAAGTGACAAGGTACTAACTTTTTCCAGAATATTATGAAATGTTTTGCAGTTTCCGGTCTGTTAAGATTTTAGCCAAGTTTCATGTTCTTTGCTGCCAGCTCACGCTATTTGTAGAGAGTCTAGCTAAGGTCAGCTAAACTTGCTGGGATTTCTTTTTTTTTTTCCCCTCTTGTTGTAGTGTCACTTTTTTCTGACACACTATGCTTTTTGTTGTCTAAATGTTATTTAATATGTCGTGTAAAGCTTGTGAAATGGAAACTGAAACATGAAGCCCTTTCTCGTAAAGGTTTAGCATGCGAATAAAGTCAGCCCTCACAGGCTCAAGACAGTACAGTGCCTCAAATTACATATGACACTGTTGAATCTTCTAAGATGTCAGCATGTAATTCTTGTGGCAGTTCTTGGAGGTTATTTAGAGGAAGACAGCGAAATGTTAAAATCTTTGTTGTATATGCCATCTCTGGAAGTAAAGTGGAGTTAATCTTCATACAGAATCGAAAGCATTCCTAGATTTAAAAAGTGTACTGATGTAACTGTTCTATTTCTTCTTTTTCTGCAATTGCAGGAAACTATGGTCCTGGGGGCAGTGGAGGAAGTGGTGGATATGGAGGGAGGAGCCGTTATTGAGTTTCTGCAAGCATGCCATGGGTAAGTATGTTTATAAGTATTAAAATTGCAGTGATTCTTGAGAGTAGCTGCAGGAGTTAAAAGCTTTTTAGGATCATATTATCTTTCCTTTAAAAAATGGTTAGATGAACAATTTCATAACCTATTTTTTTACTCTTTACTTCTGTTGAAACAGGCTTCACTGTATAAATAGGAGAGGATGAGAGCCCAGAGGTAACAGAACAGCTTCAGGTTATCGAAATAACAATGTTAAGGAAACACTTATCTCAGTCATGCATAAATATGCAGTGATATGGCAGAAGACACCAGAGCAGATGCAGAGAGCCATTTTGTGAATGGATTTGGATTATTTAATAACATTACCTTACTGTGGAGGAAGGATTGTAAAAATGCCTTTGAGACAGTTTCTTAGCTTTTTAATTGTTGTTTCTTTCTAGTGGTCTTTGTAAGTGTAGAAGCATTCCTTTGATAATGTTAAATTTGTAAGTTTCAGGTGACATGTGAAACCTTTTTTAAGATTTTCCTCAAAGTTTTGAAAAGCTATTAGCCAGGATCATGGTGTAATAAGACATAACGTTTTCCTTTTAAAAATTTAAGTGCGTGTGTAGAGTTAAGAAGCTGTTGTACATTTATGATTTAATAAAATAATTCTAAAGGAAATATTGTGTAATTTTAGATTTTTTTTTAATATTGTAAAATAAGGCAAGGAGTGGGTAGTATAAGGTTCCCACAAATAATATAAAGCTATTGTTGTACATGTAAAATTAAATGCTGGTCAGAAAAAAGTATGTTGTCTGTAAATGATCAGGTTTAAAATACCTAGATAACTTAAGGGATATCTCTGCAAGGAGAAACACCTTTTTAGATCTTTTAGATGCTGCTTCTTCAATGGCAAGGAAAGGAAATATCCCCAGCGAGGTACTCTTCCAGGGACACAGGTCTAGTACAAGAGAACTCTTGAAAACGTCACTAAGTTCAGCCAGTCTTAAAAAGCTGCGCTGTATTTCTGCAAAGCTTTAACTACAGTAGTTTATAAGGATGCCAACGAAGGCTGAGGGTGTAGAGCAAACTAGTTCTAAGCTTCAGTTAAACTTCTTTAGGTAAGATCTTATTTACTTTTCCTTTCTTAATGTTCCAAAAACAAGAAACTAATAATTGTTTGACAGTATTCTATCAGTATAGTGATTATCGTTATGTAGTTTAACATAGCAATGAATTGAGTTAACAATTACCAATTGAAAAAAAAAATTGTGAATCCTGTTTTCTTGTATTATTAAATTTTTTACAAACAGATTTTTGTTAATTTCAGCTACTTAACATATTTTTTTCCTACTGGAATCTAGCTATGATATGAACCCTGGACAAGCATAGACTGCTGCCACTGTACACTGCTACAGTTGAACAAATGAGACCTGCAAGTGTCCATTAGTAAAGCTTTGCAAGGGTTCCATCCCTGGTGTTGGTAGTTAAAATGGTAGGTCACAAGTTAATTAAATCATACAACTTTATTTTTGCATCCTGCAACATTTTATTTTTTCTTGGGAGTCTATGCATTACGGTGGTTGCAAGGTAATGCAATGAAGGTAGTTCTGTGCTGTTGAGAATGAACTATGTTATGTGTCTTGTCTACTGTAATCTATTTTATATAACACGTTTCATCCTGAAGGTTCCCAAGTAACTGTAGACTGGTTACGTGTAAGGAAAAAAATTGCACCACAGAATACATCTGCCTCTGTGAAGGATTGTGTCGTCCATTCTTATAACAACTGCATAAGCAGTTCTTTAGGAGGGGAAGTGAAAACTTCAAATGAAACTGCAGGTGGTATTTCATAAGTGTATAATGTAATTACGTAAATTGGAATTTGGCTAGAATGTCAAGGTTTCCACCATTTTTTATAGTTCTTGCAGCTAATAAACCTTAGTGCCAAATTCAGTCAGCCTTACTCTCACTGCATTGAATGTTTGCACCTCAAATTAATGGAAATTTATCAAGTAATGAGTTACTCAGAGTAAGGATGGCATACTCTACTAGATTTGGTTTTTAAATAAAAATCAACAAAACCCACAAAAAAAAGCAACCAAAAAAACACCTTAATTTCAAAGTTCCGTTGCCTTTAAAAGGCTACCCACTGAAGAACATGGACTCGGCTAACAAAAGTCCTGTTCCTTTTTGTGTTAGACACACCAGTGAACTGCTTATACTTTTTTTTTTTTTTTAAAATGGCTGAAGTTCCCCTATTGGTAATTTGGTTTAGACATATGTGATAAACATCTTCAGATACACTTTTTTTTTCTTTGGCAGGAAGGTGCCATGCTGCAGGTAACTAATGAAGAAGTGGTCAACCACAGAAACGCTTCAAGAAATAAGAAATTCTGTATCATCAGAAAATAGTTGTTTTTGCTGCCTTCATTAAAAATCTAGAGGTTAAATGAATACTGATAAAACATCACAATTAGTACAGCTCCCTGTAATGCTGGGTTTTTTTAAATTATAGTAATAATGTCTTGTAAACCTTTCGAATAACATTCAGATTCGTTAGGAGAAACAAATCACTAATGTTAAAATAGCAAGCATTCTGTGAGTAGAAAGTTTAACTACGTATTTTTATAACTTTCATAGCTTTAAAATAAAGTATTTTTATACCAAAGTAGTTCTAGTGTAATGCTTAATAAAACTTAGTGTGTGTCTAACATTAAATAATGTTTATGTGCAGCTTTTAGACCCTTTCATGATTTGAAACATTCCATTTTGAGGTGGATTTAAAACAAAGTCAACTTGGCAAGTGTATTCACAGAACTTGCATCTCTGACCATAGGCATCTGTTCTCTGTTGGGAGAAACAGTGCTGCAAATTAAAAATGCTGATCTTTTTGCACACAAATGCTTTAAAATAGCTTTTTGGCTATGTTTTGTATCACTTTATAAAAATACCTCCTCCTTTCCTGTTAATGAAACCAACCACTTAAGACAGTTTGTCAAAATGTGATAGGACAAGAGCTCTGTCCTTTTCACCTGTAAAGAGCTTTTAGCATCAAGAGAGAAAGACTGAATGGAGAGTTCCTGCTGTACCAGAACTGTATTACTGGTAGCTGCATCTTCGGGGGGCTGGGGGGGAAACAACAACACCACCCCCAAACCAAACCAAGCTCCAGGTGTGAGCTTGGGATTGTATTTGAGGGAAGGTGTCTTCAGTCTGTACTGTTTTAACTTGCTACCTACATACACGGTTTATTCTAAACTTGAAATGTATATGCTTAGTTTTGGCAGAATCATGATGTCTTTAACCTTCTTTATATAATTCAAAAATATTATTTAAGGATTCACATATGATTTTTCTGTGTTAAGTTGAACTTTGAAATATTTGTATAGGTTACCAGTGGGCTGCAACGGAAGCACAAAATGAAGGTGCACAAAATCTGCTTTACTTTCTTCTTTCCAACAGAACGAGTTGACCAGTTGATAAGGAATTTGCCTTCTTTCCTGGAGCTTAGGTTTAGTTAATGGAAGTTTTTTCTTCACAGTTGTCAAGTCCACATTTATATGACATAAAAAAAAATCCAAACCCAACACTTCAAAGGGGAGTAATTCTTCTCTCTTTCTGTTTGAGATATTTACACTCTTTCAGTAGTTTTGCAACAAGGTTTAAAATTCAGTTGAATTAAGTACTTTATATTAATGAGGATGTTTTGATCTACTGGTGATGGGGGAAGGGAGTGTATAGGGGACAGCAGTATGCAAAAACTAAGTTATTGGATATTGAGAGTCTTGAAAGCTTGGAGTATTTGAGTAAGTTTCCTGTTGTCTTAATGTTGAACTTTTCGTGACTTTTCTTTCTTGGTATGTTCTTAAGAATTAAAGCAAGTGACAATCACAGTGTTCACTGATGAGTTCAGTGAAAGAAGTCACCGTTTTGAGTCAACCTGATACTGAAAGCTAGCAACTTTGAATAAAAACAACAGTGTGTGATCAATTACTAGTCCTCAATTTGTAGGTGACGTATACTTTTTCTCTTGTAATTTCTAAGAAGTTGGTTTTATGTCACTTTACAGACTTTCTGTTTTCAAAGTAAGGGTAATGTTGCCGGTCAGTATGTTTCAGCGTACTAAGAACTGAGAATCAGGTTGTCGGTACTAGGCCCAGCTTGCCCCCAGCAAACACTTTTCTGCGGCAAACTGAGGGAAGAACGTGAAAGACAACATAACTTGTTGGTAACTGGTATGGGAGCAAAAAAAAAACCCAAACAACTGAAAAACTGCAGTGCATAACTTGCATTTATAATAAAGTGGTGGTGAAGAGAGGTCAATACTAGGGTTCTGTCCACTCAGACTTTGTGTTCTCTGTATTATTTACAATGAAAGTTGAGTTTTATTCACTTATATTACTTGTGCTTCAGATACTGAGAAGTGTTTAGGAAAATGTGAGAAGAAACTGCTCTTAATATTGTAAAATTAGCAGGAATTGAACTTTGGCACGTGTGGGGAAGAAGATTGCATTCTTTCAGTTCTGTGTTGAATGTACATGTTGTCTTGGGGATGAAATCGTACTACTTCTGGGGGAGAAAAAACAAACCCCCAAAGCCATAGATCTGAATTCTGAAGGAGCTGTCAGCTGAGTTTGTTTTGGCAACTTGACCGCACTTGTGAAAGCAGACGATTTGCTGAGAACATACTGAAACAGTACCTTGCCCATGGCTTCAGCGTTTCAATTTGTTGTCAAAGCAGAGTGGGCGATGCAAGCAGAATCCCATAGTGGTGCTGTTCCTTTTTAAAATTCTCCTAAGGGAACCAGGTTCTCTCGTCATTTATACAGCGATGCTGGTAGGAACGCGCGATAGCGTAACGTGGAAGGGTGTTCCTGGGTAACGTCGATCCGTTTTGCCAGAGCCATGCCGTCCCTTTTAACGGTTGTGTTCTTGCTTTGCAGCTAGTGCCGACTGGCATTGCAGCAGAAGTTATTCCAGTTAGTGTAAGCAAGAACTGGTTTATTTATCAACAGTAAAAGTAAACAGTGTTTAACTTCAAATGGCTGTGTGGCTTGCCTGACAGATTGCTATGAATGTAGGAGGTCAACGGCATTTGGGGACACAAGCTAGTGGTTCACAAACTAGCTTCTGCGACCTGCCGTGCTGCTTCACGGTATGAACAGGGTGACTTTGTGGGCAAGTCCTAGAAAATTGCTGTTCCCCCTACGTTCTCACCAACACATGATTTTTTTTTCCCCCCACCCTTTTTCTTTTCTTCCTTGGTCTGCTCTTCCTTGGTCTGTTCTTAGGCATTCTTGTATGAAAATCAAAGGCTGATGCATTTAATGGAGTTCTGGTAGCTGTGTAGCGGGTACCGAGCTGCAATGCTTTTACAAGGTACGCTACGGTAGTAAGACTTCACGTGGTTACACGTGTCATCTCTTTGGTTTATTGAATAAATAGTTTTTCACTAGAACCTGGTGCCGAGTGTCCTGTTGCTTCATTTATAGGCCTCTACCCACTCTGTCCTCGAGGTTCTCGTTAGAACCATACTTCTGACGCCTATAAGAGACGAATGTACCCTGCGTATTTTGGGACAAATGTTGAGCTGTTAAACTGACAAACTGATCTTGATGAAGCTGCTTTGTCGTTTGTTTCCTCTTCGAAGTTTGTTACTCGGATTTACCCCATTAAAACTAGATTGTGAGCTCTTGAAGCAAGGAACAGTCTTGGTTTGTAAAATTTAGCTTCTGTAAAGAGCAAATCTATTGAATAAAACCAAAACATTAAGCTGAAGCTGCACGTCGGTGCAGTACTGCTAGTGGTGATTCGGAGTGTGTGCAGTGTTCCCGCAGTACGCCGCGTCTCTTCTGTCAGGGCTTTGCAGCGTGCCTGTACGCGAGCGTTCAGCCTTACGCTCCACAAACGATGCTTAGGGTATTGGCGTTCTAACGAAGTACTGCACTTGTGTGTGTTTCTAATGGGAGCTTCCCTAGAAGAGGTACGGATCTGGGAGCTCCATAGCGCCTCTGCGTGTCGCTACCAGCAGGAGCGGGGAAGGTCATCTGTACGCTCTCCGATTTCCTCACCACCCAGTGTGTTTCTCTATATTTACCCAATCCGACCTTTTCTAACCTCTTGCAGATAACTTCCTACTTTTCATTATTAATGTAACAAAAACGCAGTTTACCACTCCAATATTACGGACTACTTAAATACTGTTCCCATGGTAAAGCTATTTAATGAGAACTCCCACGTTGGTATTTGCCTTTTTTGGTTGCTGTATCAACAGCTAAATCTTTGCAATTTTCTAGCAGTATAACAGGTTTTTAAAAAAGTGTTTTCATTGTTCCTACTTCAGAGAGATGCTTTTCTCCATGTCGGTATTCAGTAAGCTTTTTTACTAGATTCCCGCCTCCGGAGTCAGTTTGATACCACCACATCATGTCTTCTTACACAGTGTAGTTCTGGTTTATATGGTTAGGGTTTTGGTTTCTTGAAAGTTACGGTCTATCAATAAGAAAGCCAAGGTAGGCTTTAGTTGGGGGTTTCCCCCATTCAACCATTTCACTTAAAAAGTGTTCTTCAATGATGCTGTTTTCCTGAACAGCTCCCTGCCTCCTGCACAGCGTCTCCTTTTTGCATACAGCTTGAAAATACAGTCTAAGGCCAGTGTAGGAAGCGTATTAAAAGTAGCTTCAGGAACCCTTTGTCTTGGGAGGAAAGCTTGCTACAAAAGCTCCTCGCTCTTTATCTGTCTAGCCTAACTTTCCCAAATAATTGAAGAACGTGAAAATGTGAGGCATAGCCAAGACTAAGCAATGTTTGGGGGTTTGTTTTTCTTTAAATGTAGGCTAGTCCCAGAAAGGTAAGACACTTCCAAAACTATCAATGGTTTTTAGGTGAAACTTAATGGTAGTCTACAAAAATCGAAAAAAACAGGACATTGTTCCGAATTCTGCCTACAGTTTTGTCTTTTCTGTGGGTAGGTAGCTGAAGGTTTGAGAAAATCGTGTAGTTTATCCAGACCTAACGCTCAGGGTCTGTGTCATCAGCACTGTTATAACACAGCCCGCCCAAAATTAATAATTCACTGGAGAGGTTTTGTAGGGGTACAGTTGCTAGTTGAGTTCTCACGAACTGAGATTCACACATAAACTCCTTAAAGAAATACAGCTGAACAACATTGAGTGGGATTAGCTGAGGGCAGGTCATGGTATTTCCCAGTCTGCACATTTACAGGGAATGGAATGGCATTGGGGCTGTTGTCTTCACTTTATACGGATCATTTGGAGTATGCTGCTTTCTATCAGGAGAGCTCTCTCCTGCTACTGAAGGAGTGGGCGTCAGAAAGTTTAGCCTTTTTTTTCCCCCCTCCCCCCCCTCCTCCATTCCCTCATAGGACTGTAGAAACTGGTGTTGTGAGGCCCTAAAACAGAAATACTTGGGTTTCTGGTTTTATCAGTTGTGGGCCTAATCTAATATCTGTCAGAATTTGTGCACATGGGCCGTGAAGTAGACTTAAAGACCTGGTCCTGCAAAGCCTACATACACAGACTTTAAAATGCTTATTATGCCATTTAATTAAAAGATGACAATCATACTGACTCAAACGTACTTTTTTTTTTTTTTTCCCTGGAACTAGAAATAAAAGTTTGTAATTCATCATATGTGTCTGTTACCTGTTGCATGTTTTGGTTGAAGCTCACGAACTAGCGATTCAATAAACTCCTTGTGAATACCAGTTAGGATAGAGAACGCTTCACACTGATGCTTAACCAACAGCAAGAAATTTCAGGGCCTCACTAATGCAAGTTTCTGCTATGAATTTACCCCATCAATTTGAGGCTGTGGAGAAACTGATACATAAAAGAACAGATGCACACATTTATTTAAAGAAGTCTTTTAATATAAAATGCAGAGCAAATTGTTCAAACTGGCTGTTCAAACAAACGTTATCGATAATTCAGTGCATTTTGCACTCGGAGGCAGTGCTCCCCTTTTTACAAAATACCACTTGATGCTACCAGTTACTGTAAACACAAGTGCAAACAACCAACATGATTTACATGCTAATGGCATAGTTTATTTCTTCAAAAGGTATAATTTGGTGTTCAAACTCGTATTGCACGTATGTGTACTTTTTATGTGTTTGGTACAAGTGTTTGGTTTTTTTAATATACCTGACCGTTAAGTTGCTATGTTGTCATCATACCATGACCAATGAGATTTACTTTAATACCAGTTTTATGGGGGTTGTTTATGAAAGATACAAAAAGTATTTGTTGCTATCTAGTTGTTAATATTAGTAATTATCTTAGTATCTTACAAACTAGTATACCTCTCGCCATTCCTTCCTTATGATTCATTACATGCCTTTTAGGCCATCATTTTTGCAGACCCTTTTCAGGTTGTAAAACAGAAAAGGATCAGCTGTTGTGAATAAGCATGCGGGTGAACAAAATGTCGTCTTTTTCATAGCACAGATAAATAAATACCAAAACCAAAAGCTCTTCTCTTCGTTCAAAGCCACTATCGGAGTGTAACCTCATTATCACAAGTACAGATAAACAGTAATTTGGTTCGATGTAATTTACTTTAAAGATTTGGGGAAAATCTAAAAAATAAAAAAATTAAATCCATAACATTGAAGATACTTAAAAAACACCAGTTTTAAAAAGCTAAGAAGAAAAACTTCAGTACTTCTCCTTGAGGAATGTATCCAAATGGGGGAAAAGGGAAGGTACACAAGTAAATATATCACAGACTAGGAAACAGAACAGGAACTCATTCGCCGTTGCTCATTTTCACGGAAGAAAGTTGAGAATGATTCAGATGCAGAGGATGATGGTAAGACAATATTGCATCAGATACTAATTATTTTTCAGAATCTATTTGCAGACTGACCGTATGCGTTGTAAAATTAATTGGTACGTTATGTTTGCTTGGAGCTATGATGGTGAAAGTAGCGAGGAAAAAGGCAATAGCCTCCTAGGCCTCTCAAAGGAAACCTAGGAAAAGCAGAACAGTTCTGAACAAATGCAAAGGACAGAGTCTCTCTTAGGAATACATAAATCCACAGTGAATTTAAGGTGAAGATGAATTTGAGCTACAATTTTTCTTTCAGTGCTAAAAAGGAATAATAAAATAAGGTCACTTTGTGTACGAAGAATCGAGTACTCAAGACTAAAACACATTTTTCTTCTATGTGTAACTGATCTAAAGTTTGCTTTTTCCCCCACTGATGTTCTCCCTCCTCCCCCATCACCAGAAACTAAATTCCTAGTTTTACATAGGCCTATATAACTACGCTTACACCGATCGCCTAGCTGCTTTAATTCTAATTAAAACTAAACAGATTTCCTCATCCAGAAGCCTCACCTAGTAGACCTTGTAACAGATCACAGTCGGCTGGGTTTGCCAGACCCTTGAACGTACAGTCTTCCTCCTCAAATGTAGTCTTTTCTGTTTGTACTACTGTAATCACTGACCTCCAGACTTCACGCAAGTATCCTTACCATTCTTTCAGGAAAAATAAAACCTAAGTGGTCTTCAGCCATCTTATTTTTGTTTCTGCTCTTTTTCGTTCTCTTGTTTCTGTTTCAATTTGACCAAGTATTTGGGTATTATGAAAACACTGCCATCGCTACTGCAATGAATGACATATTGGCATGGGTTAACAGGTCTGTCCTGGTCATCCCTCAATTTACTGAAAATGTCATGGTACAAGTTGTTTAACTTCCGTTTCATCCGGCTGATTGATCTGCTACACCGAGAGTGCTCCTTTTTAAGGCTCTCCTTTTGTGTTTGAAGATTACATACATCATCTTCCAAGTTAAGAATTGCCTTCAGTTTACGTTTACGACAATTCTGGGCAGCAACTTTGTTTTTCCCTCTTCGTCTGATGTCACGTAGAAGTGATACCTGAGTATCTGTCAGATGGTTCTTTGCCAGCATGGTGCTGAAAGAGTGGATGGGCACGTTCACAATTTCATCTACTGAAAATGGTACTCTCGGAGCTTTTCCACTGTGTTCATCGCTGCTAAGGTTTGTATCAGTAGAATTGTGGCACTTATCCTTTACTTCGTTTGGTTTCTCCATCCACATCTGCTGCTGCTGCTGATGCTCGAGAGTGGATGCTGCTTGACTTGGCAGCTGATTATAAGTGTGGTTATGAAGAAACTGCTGAAGTGTGGCTTCTCTAGAACACTCTGAATCACCTGGATATTCCACATGGCCATATTTACTGTGTTCTCGGCTATGGCCACCAACAGCTCCTAAGCCATGCGAGGAAACAGATTTAACATCACTGCTGTACCCAACAGCACCTTCACTGCAGACTAAGTAAGAGGCGGTGCTGTGACTTGAATTCAAAGACAGTCTTGAATCTGAGCCAGGTTCTTCAAAGAGCTGAGAAACTTCTATAGGATCAAAGCATTCCTCCAAAGCCAAAGACATGAGTTTACTTTCATCAAAATTATCATCACAGGCCATGAGGTTTCTAATGTCAGCAGCTGAAAACAGCCCTGTCAAATTTGACCCATGAAGTAGTGATTCTGGATTTGTGATATCGGAGCTTGACTGAGGAAAAGACTCTTGCCTCTGTAAATGTCTTGTTTCTGAGTTTGATTGAGTGGGGTAGTCTGTTCTTAGTAGCGTGGCATCATGAGGACTGAAACAGTGGCAAAGTGTCTGGGTCAAACTTATATTGTGGTGTGAGGATGATGGGTCTTGGCCTCTACTAGAAGTAGCAACTTGTATATCTTCCAGTAAACTCGCCTAAAAGATGATGGGGGGAAAAATGGGATCTTTTATAAAATGAATGCCTCTACATTCCTCACCTACACAGTCTTGATCAATTTATTTTTTAATATTCCACTATTTGAATCTATTAAAGTCAAAATTTTATATGTTAAACAACTTCTAGCTATCCTGAATACTGCTTCCCATTTGTACACAGCGTAACCTGCACTGGCATATGGCAAGAGGAAGCAGGAAGGGTGCAGAAGAGAAGTTAAGAGGTAGAAATGGGACTGTTGCTAAGTGTACATCAAACTACAGCCTACGTGTTCACCTGATCTGGTCTAAGTAAAGGTCCTTCTAGGAGGGGCGGTCCTGCCCCTTCCCTGGTAGTGGTTTTGATGATCATCTGATTCCAGGGTGAGCTGGTTCAAGGTGCTAAACTGTTAGAAAATTAACCTTGTAAAGAAGATAAATAGCTCACTGGCAGGACTGGCAGCGACAACAGTGGTGTAAGAAAAGAGGGGAGGAGGACAGGAATGTTAAGGTCACGCTGGCACTTTCTCACTGCTTTTCTTTCTCAGTTTATAAAGCTTCTGGGGCTGCGAGCTGCCACATTTGGCTTAGCTCCTTCTTAACTGAGGTCTATTGTGTTCAGATTTCAACTGAACTCCTTTACTAATCAGTTTGGAGGAAACATCCTCCCCCAGATCACACGTTCTGTGGATGTTTTTTGACTTTAAATTACTGCTGTTTTTTTCTTCACAAAAATAAAGCTGCTGTATGATCCCTCAGCCCTCGAGTCCAGATGATAAAGAAGTGCTGCAGTAGCATTAAGGCCCATCTTTTGTGGGCCTGGGTTATAGTTGCTGGGTCCTAGAAGTACAAAGCCACTGCGCAAGATTATGTCGGGGCACTTGCTGACAGGTAGAGTAGTCATAAAATACATGGATGCAAAAAAAATTGAGAATGTAAATACATCAAGTAGGAAGCATCTGATACGGTTCCTCCACAGCTGAGCATCCCTACTGTGGTGCAGGAAAGGAACTTTCTGACTGCCGTTCACTGAACAATGTAAAAAGCACTTTCCACAGGGAAGGAATGATGTACCATAAAGACCAGAAGGTCTGTCTTAAGTTCTCTACTATGCTTACTGGGAGCTCAGGTAACAGAAGAAAGTCTTGCCTTATTTCTCCTAGGGAGTCACCTTGTACTAGACCATCTGTAGTCTGATAGAGCGAGCTGGTATTTTCAATTAAACCCTTGAAAGGAAATATTCTTAGCAAGTTAACTATTAAAAAATCCCCCACACTGTAAAGACTTGGTACCTGGAAAAAACAAGCAATCCATCTTCAACAGATAAATTGTCACAAGATGGCAGTGCATTAATAGTCTTAAATAACACACGCAACCATGTATTGTTATAGCTACATGAAGGCTACAGCCAAATTCCTTTCAAATTATGAAACGAACATAGAAAACTAAACTGATGAACTTCTGAACCTTGTTAGTGTGGAATCCATTCCCAAAGCTGAACAGAGGAGAAGGCTAATTTATGGGCTGGGAGGCACTATCCAACCTAGAGATTCCTAAAACATGAAGGTGTATGGAAAACACTTATGATCCTGTAAGGTTCCTACAATGGGAAGCACATGTAAGATGCTCTCGGAGTACTGCAAAAAAGGAATGTAGGCAGTAGCTTCATGGTTAATGATTGCAGCTATAAGCTGTGGGAGAGGAGGGAAACTCCAATTACGATAACAACTGTTTCTTTGTGAAGATGGGCACCCAGAAAATAAACAATAGTATCAGAAGCCCAGAAGATAAAAGAAAACAAAATGGTTTTGCCACTAATGCTGACTGACCCAATTTGGAGTGAAGATGAGTCTATTCTTCTTGAGGGTAGTATCCTTGAAAGCACTTGACCCAATATTTATGGCAACTCTAATCTTTGGCTGCAAATGCTTAATAGCTGCTAATGCTTAATAGCTCAGTGTTGCTCTAGTGAAACACACCAAGAGCTGCTGTATAAATATGAATTGGCATTAGGTTTCAGAAAGGGAATTATTAGTTGAACTAATTAAGTTCTCCAGTGGCTCCATCCAACTTTGAACATCAGATGACAGAGAAGACAGGACTTTGCAGTTTTCAAATTCCAGACAAATTACTAGGGAAATTTTTTTGAGTAGAGCCAATGACAGCTGCTGTAAAAGGTGGATACTAGCATCTTTAATGTCTTCAGGTAAGTTTTACTGCATTGATTTGCTGATATATTCACTGTTTTTTTTTTTCAATTAGACAAAACAGAGTAAGTCATTATCCAATGATCACTGACTGTATCCCAATCTATTAGCAATACATGTGTTTTCTCATTTACCTCTAGCACGTTTTCCATCTGCAATGACAGAAGCTGTATATAGCCCTCTAAGGAGAGAAGGGAATCGACACGGTTGTGGTTGCTCTGTGACAGAAGAAACAGAAACACTTTGTAAAGCACCGTTATTTTACATAAAAGGAGGTAAAAATCAAAGTCCGAGAGGAAACAGAGCACAGCTCTGTGAAACACTACTGCTGACCCTGCCATCAAGTCTTCATCCTGATGGGAGATGTGATGTTGCTAGAACAAGCAGAGTAACTCCATGGCAAGAGCATCCTTCTCTGCCCCGCAACAGCAGAACCGGGCTCTCCTCCTCTCTGAGGCTGCACCTACCCACCATTGTGGAAAAATCAAGTATTTTTTCAAAGCCTAGCTGCCAGGGCAGTGGCAAACAGAGAGGCTGGCAAGAAAACCAGATCCGATGTTCTCAGCTCTCATAAGGTCTCAAGAAGCTCTCTTTTCATTGTAGCTCTCAGAGAGAACAAACCCCAAAGTGCACCCATTTCAGTTTAACATAATTAAGATTATTTCTCTGCCTTCTAGCTACAATACGTGTTAAGATCTGAACAACCCAGTTTCCCAAATGTAATTCTATGTCTGAGCATCAACCTTTACATAAATTGTGAAAGCAGTATAATTTAGCATCCATGTCTCAAGTGTTTGTAGGCCAAAAAAAATCCTTGCCCACAAACACACCACCTTCACGATGGAGAAAATAAAACCAAATTGAAAAACGGTTAGTCGCAAGTGATTTCTGTAATCTTTAGAACATTTCAACTAGATAAACTGGGGGCGGGGGGGGGGGGGGGGGGCAATTTTCGAGAAGGTGTACAAGGGCATCATTCACAAAGTATCATCCGAAGTCACTGTCCCTTTCCTGCCCTTGCAAAAGACGCTCCAAATGAAAAGAGGAAATCAAATATTCCTTTCAAAACCATTCACTCTGTTTCTTTCACTACTCTCTATCTCAGTGATAAGACCTATATCCTCCCTCATTTCCTCTTCACAGTTTGCCTTTCTTCCGCTTTTTTCATCATTTACTTGATTTATGTCTTCCTCCTCCTCTTGCAGTTCCAGCTGATCATCTCCTTGGTGTGGACAGCAGTCATCCAAAGCTTCCCGACATGCTTTCAGGTCAACATCCTGAAGAAACAAATGAAACAGTTCTATTTAGCAACAAGCTGTCAAAATTAATCTTTAAAACGCACTTTTTTCTTTTTTTTCTTTTTTTTTTTTTTTACAGCTATAGCATTTCCAATAAAATAGACACTGAACAGTTCATTCATGTGGATGAACTGACTCTGTGTAGGCTTTGGGGGCAGAATGAGACCGAAGTCAGTTCAGGAGTGCAGACGCCGCCTCCTCTTTCAGTGCCCAGGCACTGAACCCAGCTGCAGTAGAAACGGACATTCATAAACACTAGAAACCAATTCTTCTAAAACAGACACATGAGGATGTAATTTCATGGAAAGTTTGGGCTATCAGTGTCTTTTTGATGTCATTTCACAACAGCATATCCAAGGCAGATATATAGTCAGTGATGGAATCTTAAAATAGGCAATTACACATGGCCAGTTAGGAAAATCCCTCACTTTTTCTTTCAGGAAAACAATCACATTAATGTGTATTGTAATAGCAGCTCTGTTTCCCCATCACTTCCATGTAGTCATTACCCAGTCTTCATTTATTCAAATGATTTTTTTTTTTTAATCTCCAGCAATAACATTGTTCTGATTTAGTGGTCTCAGAAGCATTTTTCAAGTTATCTTTTATCTATAGTCATATCAGCAGACTTTTTAAATTTTTATTATAGGGCTGGGGTATCGCCAGGTGTCGTGGTTTAACCCCAGCCAGCAACTAAGCACCACCCAGCCGCTCACTCACTCCCCCCCGGTGGGATGGGGGAGAGAATCGGAAGAGTAAAAGTGAGAAAACTCGTGGGTTGAGATAAGAACAGTTTAAAAATTGAAATAAAATATAATAAAATAGTAGTAAAGTAGTAGTAGTAGTAATAATAACAACAACAACAACAACAACAACATACAAAGCAAGTGATGCACAATGCAACTGCTCACCACTCACGGACTGATGCCCATCCCATCCCTGAGCAGCGGTCGCCCCTCCTGGCCAACTCCCCCAGTTTATATATTGGGCATGACATCATATGGTACGGCATAGCCCTTTGGCCAGTCTGGGTCAGCTGTCCTGGCTGTGCTCCCTCCCAGCTTCTTGTGCACTGGGCAGAGCATGGGAAGCTGAAATGTCCTTGACCAGTGTAAGCACTATTTAGCAACAACTACATCATCAGTGTGTTATCAACACTATTCTCATGCTAAATCCAAAACACAGCACTATACCAGCTCCTAGGAAGAAAAATAACTCTATCCCAGCTGAAACCAGGACACTAGGGTAAGAAGGAATCACTGCTAAGGACTTTGCATATTTATATTTAAAAAAGCTTTGATATTTCAGCTTTTATAGGGCAAGTCTGAGTTATCAAAACGTGAAACTCGGTGGAATGGCAGCCAGAAAACCAAGTGGCCGCACTGCATTAGTTCCATATATCCCCAGCAAAATGCTATGGCAGCAGCAGCAAAGACAAGCTCTCAATAGCAGCAAACATAACAAGTTAGGTGTTCTGTTCTAAAAATCACAAGAAATTTACTTTACAGGTTTTATACGAAAGCATAAACTATATAAAAACTGCAGTTGTAATAGTCATCAAGATGTATTAGATTTTTAAATTATTGCTTCATACAAAACACATTAAAAATTAAATGTAAGAAGGTTTATAAATAGGACTTGAGTAAAATTAAATATAATTTGAAAATAAAGTCATACTAATTTAATCTTTATTAATGCTATTAAAATTTATTTTTAAAACTACGAAAATTAATTTTATTTTTAACTTTTTTAATTTGTTGGCTTTCCATTTTTCTGTACTTTCTTTTCAAGGATTGGAAGGGAACTTTGATTTTATAAACAGTCATTTCTAACACCAAATAGATATACAGGGCACTCATCTGTCACTCTGATGTAAGAAGTACTTTCCTTCAACGATGCCCAACACAATTTCTAGCTATTAAAATTTTTTATATTCCAATATAGTATGTCTTCTTTGTCAGCTACAGTTGGAAATGACCAGATGACTTATTATTGCCAAATATGAGAAAACAAATTTACTTTTCTAAACACACACACACAAAACCACAGTATTCCTCTATGTAGTAAAACAGCAGGAGAGGGAATTTAGTGTACGGGACACTGAGTACCTGGTAACTAGCAACTTGCAAACACTTAAATGAATTCAAGGGAGCTACTCACAGGCATGGAGTTAGTCCTATAATTACATGTTTGCAAGATCAGGGTTAGTCTTTAATTTTACAAACAACCAACTTGTCCAATGAATATGATCTATGTGATCATCCTAATTAATAAAATTCATCATCATCAAAAGCAGATAAGTAGTCAAGGACAATCGCTATTAAAGACCTTACGCAGCTCCTCTTGAGCTGAGCGGCCTGGGAAGCTGCTGCTGCTAAGGCAGAGTATTCGGCTCCCAAAGAACAAAGCAAATTAATTACTCTACTGGCTGACAAAGAGGCAAATGCAGGACACAGTTAGAAATGTCGTATCTATAATGTGACGCTTTGAAAAACACCTGTAAGCACAGGTTTTAAATACAGAGAGTATATGGGTGAGAACTCGATGGTTCCTATTAAAATTACCAGGGGTACAAACCTATTCTACTGCCTGGGAAAAGAAAAGCGTGCGGTAACTTCGTGAAGAGCCCATGGTGTGCCCTGCAGATCATTCGAAACCCTCACAGTTCAACTTGCTCATGGTGGAAATCTGCCTGCAGATGATGCCAGTCTGCTGAAGTCTACGATGGAGATGGTCCTTCCCAGCACCATCGTGAGGACAGCTGAATTTCTGGTGTGCCTGATGGGGCAGCTCCTTCCTGAAGAGAAACTAGATGCTCCTGAAGCTCATAGAAATTTGTGGAGACTTTCATGGCTTCAATTTCCCCAGGACGTCAAAGACAACTGAATTTTTAGGTCTTTTCCTATCAATATATAGAGCTGTTGACCACTAAGGAGATGGGGAATACTTCTGACCATCAATTTTAGAGTTTATCTGGAGTCTGCATTGATTTTTATGTATCTTTTGAGAAATAATAATGTTGTTGACTATTTTCTCTGCTTAAGACATAGACAATGTCTTGGTACCCTTAGTTTCCAGGCTGAGTGCCACCAACTGCGCCACGGGATCACTTGCCATTTTGTCCTAACCACCCTCTGGCTTGAGAACAGCACCGAGGTCAGAGTCTCCCTCTGACCTTCGCACAAGGCTCCGGCTGAGGTGAACGGGGGTGCCAGTGGGGATGGGAGGGAGGCAGCGTCTCACATTTGCAATCATGACCATTCACTGTAGTTTACCAAAGGGAATGTGTATCACCTCCGCTGAATGAGCTTAATAATGCTGCACCGTCTGGCTTTGAAGATTAGTCTTACTACCACCATTTCTTCCTCCAGCAGATGATATTAAAATATACTCATGCTCGCTCACACTCATTATTACTGCAATAAGTTAACCATCCTTTTAAAAAACTTGCTTTCACCACTGCGAGGGCAGTTTCTGAAGGAGCATGGCCCTGTGACCAGCTTTTCACAACAGTGGTGGTACAGATAAAGTGCATGCAAGATCGTTCACAGCACCAGTTTCTGTGTACAGGATCATTTCAGTGAAACACATGGAAATCATGTAACACAACCAGAACCTTTTCCCTTTAACTTCTCAGTTTTGGCTTTTAACAAAAATCCCCTGGATTATGTTGTTAAAGATTTACTCGCTGACATTACACTCCTCTCCAGCTTGTTAGTCTTTCCCAATGATGAAGAACAGCTGGAAAATACTACTCCACAACTGAATGCTTCTTACCATGCCCAGGCATCACTCTGGATTGATTGCTGAGCTACTGCTATGGGAAGAAGAGGAGGGGTGCCTCCCCCAGAAACAGCCATATCATGTTTTTGAATAAGGCATTTATTTAAAGATAGCTTAATTTTGCAGTCTGAATATACAGCTAATGACAAAAGAGATAAGGTGTAAATACTACTTAGCACTGCACTGTCACACTTTGTGTTTCTGTGCTGTTCTTTATTTTGCATTAATGGTAGCACAAGAAACAGTGATTGAGTTATAGTAATGCTGCTATGAGCCCAAGGGCTACATCAGGACCACAGGTGGGTGGTCTCTGTACAGAGAAACAGACTGATTCTTGATGATTGTAGAAGACTTGCTATTAGCACTGAACCTATTTATCGCAGCAGCCTTTCCACTTCCACCACTTGCGGCGGCGTGCTCCCCGCCCTGCGGAAGCCATAACCACCAGTGGGGATCCTGATGGCCGCATCCAGCTTATGATGGACTTCAGGGACGGATGGCACCACAGTAACCAAGGGCTGTCTGGACCAGTAACCCAGACATCTTGCTGGTATGCAAATATGACTATAAGTCAATCATCTTACTCTGTAAGTAGCGGGCGGCCCAGGGCCAGTTGAGCTCTCCTGCGCGGCAGCGGGCTGCACGCCAGGATCTCCCCTTGAGCAGGGACGCCTCTGAAGGTTACTCCTCACGGTTGAGAGATTCCTTGCTGCAACAGGTTCTTGGTAAGTGACTAATAGCATGCTAAACTCTGAAATCTTAGCTAAGTGATATAAAGGATTGATTGCGCACAGATAATCCTTTAGACATTAACCGTTGACCAAGTCTGGGACTAGGATTGGATCCAGCTGCACCTAGACTCCTCTCTGAGAAGGACTTTAGAAAGCAAGGGGGTCCTTTCTGAACGTCATGACTCAACGGAAGGGTCTCCCTGACAGTTTTGTCTGACCTTGTCCTCTATGCAGTAAATAATCAAGTGTACTTTGCCACTGAATCTTGTTAAACCACTGTCACATTTACCATTGAACCTGGTGAACTCACTGCTTTATATCAATAAAGTATTGCACGCACACACACACACAGAGGTTAACCTGTGATTAAAATTTCCCTTTTCATGAGTTTCATGAATTACTCATTTTTATGTGCCGGCATTCATCAATGGGTGAACCTCGTGAAATCAGGCCTTTGAGTCCTCGCAAAGTCATCGACGGACGATCTTTCAATCCTCACAAAATCTACCGTGAGAGCCATCCCAGCTCTGGGGGAGACAGTGGGTCACACAGCCCGCTGAGGTCCCAGGGATTTTGGATCACTATTTGTAGGATCTCGAGACGATTGACTTTGGTCAGTATTTTCCATTCTGGCCACAATTCGTGCCGAGTCATTCCAGTATACAATTCAGGCAGCAGATGGCCCATGTGTGGCCAGGGGGTGCCTGGCCACCCCAGCCCCAGGCTACTGCACTTGCAACCACGAAAACAGCACAACGGGAGTTTTTCCCAAAGCATGCATGGCTTATCCCGAGATCTCAGGGTGGCCGAGGGGGCTGCACCACCACGCTGTGCAACCACAAGGCAGGAGATTTACACTAAAAAACCCACCAAAAAAAAATATCCAAGTATCTCAAATTCTAATCTTGCTTCTACCATTTACTAGTTTCAGTTGGGCTACAGAACACAATCTGAGACTAAGTCCCATTTACCAAATTATCCATCAGCCTTATATGCTGAAGGGCTGGGCTCTTAATCGTGCATCTGCCCTTGCCCTAAGGTACAACTTACTGCAGGTCAACTATCAGCTTCAGTTTGTCAGTTTTTGGAATATGAAAAATAGTCATTTATGTCAAATCTGCTACTTAAGGTGGTCCAAGAATCAATGCGGAGGTGAGAGAAAGTATGTTTTTGCAGGTGGCATGGCCTACGTTTAATTGGAAGAACACTGCGGGCTCTGGCAGGTTTTCTTACTACATTAAAAATAAAGCCTTCAGTTTCCAATTGAGTACACTGGGGTATTGATCTTAGCATAAATCGGGTGCACTGTACATCAAACTCTCCCTCCATGTATCTCCTCCCCCTGCTTCCCACACCCATATATTATTTGTTGTCCATAAAACAACGTGTAGGGAGCAGAACCTGTAAATATATCAAAATAACAACAGGTCTACCGCAATGCATTGGATGGGTGAACAAGACCCCTCTCTAGGAGCAGCAAGAAAGCATAAGCAAGCCATTTTCAGCTATTGATCAGTGTGCAATTGACGAACAGGGCTAAAACTACACAGCTTAGGGCTACAAGTGCACAGAAATATCTTAAGTACCTCTGGAGCTGCAGCAGAACAGAGCAGACCGGGTGGTTTGCCCAGGTGTACAGGCAGCACCGGGTGGTTTGCCCAGGTGTACAGGCAGCACCGAGAGGCAGAGGGGGACCTGCCCTGCAAAGCCCTGTTTCACTGCAGTCAGGGTCTGAGTTATCTCTACAAACATCCCAGCACCGGAGCAAAGGTATATGACCACCACTATTTGCAAAAGGACATAATCTTTTGTGCTGATTACTCATGTGTCCTGTCCACATGCTGTCTTCTAATTCCTCTACATTACATTTTCTTTATTTTAGTTGTCAAGTTTTAAATTGCTCCATTACTGTCATTAACCTTTGAGATGCTTTTCTGTCAACTTGTGTCCCTTCTCCTTTATTAACTGCACTTCTCTGGAGAACTGGCCCTCTGCTTCCTACTAGCTGACAAGACGTGGCACAGGCCTGGTGATCTTTGCTGCGTTTTGAATAATTAACATTTCCAGAAAATTGTCCCACACCAGTTCAAGTTAGGCAAAAGACATACAGCTTCTAGTAACATAACCAGTAGTTTCACTTTACGACTTTGTAGGATTAAATACAATTAATAATTAAATATAATGATGTGTAACTGTTTTCATATAGCTCTAAGGTTACCGATGTTGCTCTTTGCCTATGTGCTTTAAATGTGCGATGATAATTAGTCTTACCAATTGATATCTACTTAATTTCAGTGAAAAAGCAATATGTTTCTTCCTGTTTCTCTATATTCATAACGAGCCCTAAAATATCCTGAAAACACAGGAACAGAAGAGTACTTTATTATTTGAAATGCAGCCAGGGTTTAGAAAGCATGGAGGGTAGAATGGCGGTTGGAAGCACCAAATGTCAAAAGTAACTCCTATGTTACATAGGCTAGGCTTAAAAATCACACTAAACCATGCTAACTAAGCAATGCAATTGAGTAAATCAAATGGTGCATACCTGTGACTCCAAACGTGGCACCTGTCAGATGTCTGTGACACATCGACTCCAAACCCTAATACTACTGTCTGGGCTGCAACCAGACGCGCTCTGCTAAAGGCACTCCTGCTTGTTGCAACGAGTTATTAGCACCTCTCTAACCACGCACGCATTTCGGAAACAAAACCGCAAGGGATTTACATAGCATGGCTCAGCTGTG
The DNA here is from genome assembly GCF_047370975.1 of Nipponia nippon. Lineage (NCBI taxonomy): Eukaryota > Metazoa > Chordata > Aves > Pelecaniformes > Threskiornithidae > Nipponia > Nipponia nippon. The sequence continues at coordinate 130,758,864 of NW_028262290.1, forward strand.
TCAGCTATTACGAAGCACACATACTCAGTGCACTCTACGCGTTTGGCACACGCACAGAATTAACGCCAACCTACTCCCAAATCGAGGCGGAGACGGGTGCAAGTTGAAGATGCAAGCATAAATTGTATCATCGCTAATTTCAATTAAGACACCTGTTTCCATGCCAAGGACAGCTCGATACACCCTTCAAAATGAACCTTTTAAACTGCTAATGAAACATAAACCAGTTTTACACTCTAGCCATTTGGTCCTGTGCAGGTGTTTTGCACCAGAAACTAATTTCATCCTACAGGATGCAACACCTCTGATGGTAAATCTGATGAAGGTTATTAAATTTATTCAGTCACTCTTTCAGAGTGAGCACATTAAAAAAGAAAGAGCTCTTTCTATGCCTCTGCTGTCCCCAGATCCTTTCTATTGCAGTCAGTGAAGTACACAGCATTGTGGTTCTCCAAGAGACTTCCTTCCTTCTCTTTTTCTCTATCTTTACCCAGGCCAGACTGCTAGTATATCCCCATTGGTATGACATAGTCACTACTGACTAAACATAAATGTGTCCAGGGCCCACCCTTTCTGATAAAACTTGGTCCATAACTCAGTTCCCGATGTCCTCCTTTGGAGCCCTCCCAGGCAAACATATGTTCTCAGGTATCCAGCTCCCACCTTTCTCAAGCTCTCTGCCTCCTTGCAACACCAAACGCCTGCCAACTGACAGCTCTGAACGGGGAGCGCTGTTAAAATCCACAGTCTGATATTTTAGCTACTCCGGGATTTGAGCATCTTCACCTTCCCTCTGCCACTGTATGCGATTCCTCTTCTATTTTCCACATTTACAACTAATTCCTTCTTCTTTCTGTCTGATATTCCCCTCACCTCCTCTCACATACACCTCTCATGCACATCCTACACCCGGAATACTTTTCCCGCTCTCCAGGGAGCAGGAAAATGGAAAATGCTGGTGTAGGTCAGCCCTTCACCACTGACTCCCTCTACACCCTTCTTGCTTGACCTAGCTTTTTCAAAATGTCTCTCCACAGCAATATTGCCATGTCCTAGTGCTCAATGAGTTAAAAAGAAGAAAAAAAAAAAAGAATAATTTGAAATATGTTCTGTAAGTTAAGCACACAGATTCAGTGGGACTGCTCTCAAATCAACTGAAGAAAAGCCTTCAGAAAAAAGCCTACCTGGTTTCTACTTACCTTTGCTTTACCAAACTTCCGACACTTACCAAGTGTCGTAAATCTGTAACTCAAAACTATTCTCATTCAGTGTAAATACTTCAAATGGTGCCCAAATTCCAGAACGGATTCACCCCATCCAGTGCTTTAATATTGTGAAACTCTAACAGTGTTGAAAGAACTGTGCTTGTATGAGGTTTCACATAACCTGACCCAAACTGGCCTTTCTAAACACGAAGGTCGAGACTACAGTTCAAACAATACAAATTATCCACTGTGCACCGTCTTCCTTAACTTTTGCAACTCATAAACAACAGCAATGTTATGCTGTTAATTATTAATTAGAGCAGGTGGTCTTTAATCGAGCACAGGAATTCAGCTCTTGGGAAGGGCTTCAAAATCCGTCGTAGAGAATGTCATACATCCAGACAGAACAAACCTGCTTGGTTTGGGTGGGGGCACAGCCTTCCTCCTCTGTCCCACCTCGAGCTGGAGCACGTCCCACATAGGGTGCGATGGCCCAGCACAGCAACCGCTGCCCTCCTTCGGGTACCGCCTCTTCTGCTGGCACGGGCAGCATCAGTGCTTGGGGGTTCACATGATTTGGAAAGAGAGAACATTTTTACTGTAGGATTCAGGCCACAGATAAAAAACTGAAGAGCTACGGAGTCCATTCCTGCTAATCGAAATAACTCCCCATGTATATTCCGAGAAAGATAAAGAACCCATCCAATTTTTATACTCCCTTTCTTCAAATGTACACATACATACACACACACACACACACACATACATACATCGAAATACCGATACACAAAGAGAAAAGAAAACCACCGGATCAAGTAGGGCAGCTCTTAACTCTTGCAAGATCTTCAGCTAAGACACTGTTACATTACAAGCTTCTTGACACTTTCTATGGATCTGTGAATACTATTACCACATACATCGGACTGATGCCACATCTTGTAGCATGAAGGCCTCACATTTCCCCACACACAGTTTTTAAGATGCTTTGGAAAACAGGTCTCGTTCATTTTGCATATGGACTTGTGGTTCAATATAACAGCTTTTGTAAGTGTTACCGGGGCAGGTTTACAGTGAGAAGCCTAAGGAAAATGCAGCCTTCAGGTGGCACGGACTGCATCCCAGGTCAGTGCCTGTGGGATGGCTTCTCTCTTTTCCCCACCAATATCAGACCTACATCCAGTGCCAGCTGCATGTCTTTTTTCTGTATTTTTTGTTGCTTCTTCTATGCTTAAAACCTGAAAATTTACACAGCCACAGCCACAGAGTGTCCCAATTTAGCGTTTTCCTTAAAACGCACTGCTTGAGCAATCCAACAATAATTTACAAGCACATTGGGAAAAAATAAGCAGACATGCCTAACTTAACCTGTGTGAGTAAGTCAACGTGACCTACTTACAGATGGCCTACTCCGAGTGACCAACCTGTGTGAGTAGGACAAAAAAAGTCAGGCACCCATGTTTTCAACAGTGGATGTCAGCATTCAAATAGGTGCTGAATATACTGTCAGCATTTAAGGAGTACGTGGTGCTCCCATTATAAATTCTTTCTTAAAAAAACAAGATTGCAATCTGTTTTTTCAGCAAACTACGAAGAGGAAGACTAGGTGGTGCACAAACACTGTTGTATCTGGAAAAAAAAAGCACCATGAGAAATAATCACCCCAAAGAAAAGACAAGGTTTACTCTTACGCTTTCTATCTATGTCCTTAGCAAACATGCCCACTGGAGCCTAAAATCTTGGCCCGGGGTATTCTGCAAATGGTAGGACCTTTCATTACTATAGAAATGATTCAATTTCCTTGCATGAACTGATGTATGTTTTCCTGGCTATTCAAAGCAAAAGTTTATTGCTTTCCCCCATTGTAAAGATGTAACTCGTGGCTCCCGTGCAGGAACCCTGGTACCTTAGTCTCAATCTTAAACATCCATGAGAACCAAATCTACAAGCTTTGATTCTGTCGTTGACCCAGATTAGAACAGCACAGAGGCATTAAACTAACATCCTAAGACATATGAGCACATCTTCTACCAACCCCCTGCTATGACCTGCTGTAGGTAATGCAGGACAGTGAATTATGTATAGGATTCAGAACAAAAAACTTCTTTTGATGTAGTCTCTGCTGTGGTACAAACACTTTATCCCTGGCCCTGTTACACACATCCATCTAAGAAAATGGATAGCAAGACTCTGAGATCACATGGTTATTTTCTCCACTAAAAGGTGTATTTCAGAAGAAATATATTTTGTTATTTTTATTACTAATGCAACAAAATATTCCGGGGTTTACATTTCATCAGCAAACTTACGTTCGATTAGAGAAAGGGACAGAAAGAAATAGTTCGCTGGGAACACAGTGAATACAAAGGTTAGGGCTGACCCCAGTCTGTGGGGCAGCAAGCTCAGTGCAGGAACCCACCCGTTGGCTGTACTCATCGCCAAAGCGCTCAGGCTGCCCTAACACTGCACTACACCTCGTCTTAGCACGGGACAGAAGAGGAGGCCAGGCAACCCCATACCGTTTAGCGTGCTCCAACAGCCGCTGAATTCATTTTCTTTTTCATCTGCAGTTGTCTTCCAGAGTGGTTTTAAATACCGCTTCCCTAAGGACGAGGATCAGCAGCTCGCGTTGTGTTGCCAGCAACGTTCTCGGCAAGGACTGGAGCCCGATGAATAAAATTAATCCAGGGGTGGGTGAAGCCAGCTGCAGACTTTTCGGAGCTCAGACAGTCCCACAATACCGGGCAGAACAAAGCAATCACTTTCATCTGTTTACACAGACTCCTCATCCTGATCTAGCGTGGATAAGAGGAACGCTAAAAATAGCTCGGGTCTATTTTTACAAAAGGCAAAATGAAGGTTATAAACCAGCTGAACTACTTTGAAATCCATTATATTGTTACAATAACATTTTGACAGCACGAGTGGACTTTTCAAGCCTACAGAGGTCACCTTTAAAACAAAGACCAACATTTTCTTCTGTGTTTCATGTTTTGGACCTGTCATGCGCTTCAAAAGAAGTCTGGTGGAAGAGACACGGGGTTTTTCACTTAGAAGTCAAATTACATTTTAAGTCGAGAACTTAATACTGCTTTATCTTGCTCCAATCAGTCCTTCACTTAAATAAAACGTACTTAAGAGAGAGGCCCGGACCTACATTTAGCAGAGATGGATCATCTTCTCTCCACAGAAACAAGTGATCCCTTACAGCTAGGGCCTTGAAACTTGGATCATCTTCTTCATCTTGGATCATCTTCTCTCCACAGAAACAAGTGATCCCTTACAGCTAGGGCCTTGAAACTAGTTTTGCAACTACTTTACGAAAATAACCAAGCTAACACATGAGGAGATGGGGGGCGGGAGGGGGGTAAAGAGGAAAAAGGAAGAAGGAAAAAAGAAAACCTACCACGCAAGACACATTTAATATTGTTAGTTGATGCTGGTCTGTTCATTCATAATAAGAACCAGCTATTCATAATGCTTCAAAACCAACTTGAAAAATGTTGGTAGTTAACTTGATATTTCAAAATGTACTGAACATGTGAGTCACAAAATCATCATCTTGGCATTACTGTACCTTTTGTATCCGCAGAGCGTATCACAAGAGTCTCAGATCATAAACTACTCAGGAAAAATGAAACTCTATGCCCACTAGTGACTTAACTCAGAAAAGCAGTCCCTGCAGCTGAATGGCTCGGCTTATCTTCGAATTCCAGATGTGCGCGGCTCTGCCGCAGGACGAGGGGCTGAGCGGGTGCATACGGACAGAAGTCCAGTTAAGGACCGCGCGCTGTGCGGCCGAAAGAGGGAAACCGGCCATCGCTGCCGGGTACTAATTGTCCGAGCGTATTGTCCAAGATGCCACACTGGTAATAGAGGCAGACACAACCAGGCTGGAGTTCAGCCCTGGCACAGCACGACTCCCAAGATGCAAGAGATGCTCCTGACAAGCGCAGTTACCGGACGACGACATAGACGCGCCCTGCCCCAAGGTGAGGGGTGCAGTTCTGCTCCCCATCGTCACACGGAGAAGCCGCGTTTCCGCAGCCGCGCGACAGCGCGCGGGCCGCCTGTGTGCCCGCACGAAGAACACCGAGGCGATTCCGGAGGAAATGCCAAGCAGAAGCGGCGGCCCAGGCCTTGCAACCCTGCCTCGCAGGTGGCGACCCTGCCTCGCAGGCGGTGCTGGGGCCACGCGTGGGCCCCGGCCAGGGCAGCTCCCGAGGGCTGACGCTGCCCGGGTGCCCGGGGAAGCACGGCCAGCGCCTCCGTCAGCAAAGGCTGCGGGGCGTCAGGCGCCACGCACGAACGTGCCGCTTGCTTTGCCTTCCCTCCCCACTGCCCGTGACCCCCGGCGGGACGGGAGGCCACGGCGGGAGGGGGGGGAAGGCGCAGGCCAACCCTGCCACCGCCCGCAGGCGCCTGGGGGTCTCACCCCTCCATTTTTTCGGGGGGTCTGGCTCAGAAAAGCGTCCCCCTTCGCGTCCCCTCAGCTCGCCCCCCACCTACGCTCCCTGACCGCCCGCCCGGCCCCCGCCACCCTCGCTCGGCCGAGGCGGCGGGGCCGAGCCGGAGCCCGCCGCGCCGCTGCCGGTGCCCGGCCGGGACAGCCCGCGCCTCTCCCGCCCCCGGGGCCGCCCCGCCGCCGCCTTTACCTCCGCCATGGGGCCGCCGGCGACCCGTCCTCCTCCCGCGGCGGGGCGGGGGGCGGCTGTCCCGGGCGGGGCGGGCAGCGCCGGGCGCCGCCGCTCTGCCCGGGGCCGAGAGCCGAGGCGGGCAGCCGCCTCGGGGGGAGTCGGTGGCCCATGGCTGCCCGGCGGCAGCCCCGCTGTCCCCGCAGCCGACGCGCCTCCTGCGGGTGCGCGTCCCTGAGGGGAGACGGGCGCCGGCCGCCGCAGCCAGGCGCAAGCCCGGCCCTCCGGCCCCGGCCCCGCTCCGCGCCGCGCACGGCCTCCCCCGGGCGGGAGGCGGCGCGGGGGCGGGACGGGGACGCGGGACCGGGACCGGCACGGGGAGGCGGGACCGGGAGCGGGAGCGGCACCGGGACGCGGGCCCGGGAGCCCCGGGACCGGGACGGGGAGCCGGGAGGCACGCCGTACCCCGCCGCCGCCCAGGCAGGCGCCGCTCCGCGGGGCCGCGCTCCCCACCTGCGGCCCGGGGGCAGCGGCAGCCTTCGGTTGCTGGAGCGAGCTGGAAATAAAGGAGGCGAGTTAGAAAGTACGGTAGCAGGGGAAAGGAAAAAAGCAAACGCAAAGCGATTCTCCACCTGCCTCTGGTAGTAAATATTCTCCGCCCCCCCCCCCGCCCCGGTTTTTAAAATCCCCAAATAAAAGAAAATAAAATACAGGTACACGTTTTAACAACAATCAGCCTGGTGCTACCCAAACTTACCGTCCCACATGCTAGGGATATCTTTTCCAGCTGTTTTGTTCCCTCTGTCCTCCGAAAAGGCCTTTTATCACATCTCATCACGTCTAATCTGAGTGTTTCAGACTTGTGGCATTTACAAGGCGTAAGGCTGTTTGGGCAGACCCTGAAAGCGTCACTTCTTGCGTGATAACTCTGTGTGTTATGGGTGCAGTTTCTCACTTTTCTGTAATCGCGGATGACATTTCCCTTTTCTCATTGTGTCCAGCGTGATACGATGCAACGGGTGTGTTACAATACTCCTAGCGTTTTCTTGCACCTTGTTTCTCGAATTCCAATAAAACAACAGTTTTCTTTCAAAAACCCAAATGAATGGGAATCTGCTAGGGTCTTCCATTGCCAGCTTTTCTTCCATGCCAGAGATCGCTGGCTTTTTAACTGGAAGCATAACTGAGGGTAATAATGTTTATTGTGCTGTTGCAAACAAATTTGTTTGTGTTCTAAGCTAAATGCAGGAGACTTCACATTATGATTCATGGCACAAGTGTCAGGACAGACATCCACCACAAGAAGTCCTTATATTCCACATTATTCATTGGTGTTAACCATTTGGGTTTTTTTCAGCATAGTAAAAAACTTTGCAAATAATTTTTAAGCTTGTAAATCAACTCTTCTAATGATTAGGAAATGCATGGCAATTGAATGTAGCCTATAGAGTTTCTTGCAAGAGATGGGGAAGAAAAGGAGTGTGTGCTTTGAAGGCGTTGGTGGATGTGCTGCGGGAGAAGACCTTGCGGGATGTCTGGACACATCCTAGGGCTAGAAACCAGTGTTCTAGTCCCTTGACTGTTGTGGTTTAACCCCCAGCCAGCAACTAAGCACCACACAGCCGCTCGCTCACTTCCCCCCGGTGGGATGGGGGAGAGAATCGGAAGAGTAAAAGTGAGAAAACTCGTGGGTTGAGATAAAGACAGTTTAATAGGCAAAGCAAAAGCCGCGCGCACAAGCAAAGCAAAGCAAAGGAAAGGAAAGCAAAGCAAAGCAAAGCAAGGAATTCCTTCACTACTTCCCATCGGCAGGCAGCTGTGCAGCCATCCCCAGGAAAGCAGGGCTCCATCACACGTAATGGTTACTTGGGAAGACAAACGCCATCACTCCGAACGTCCCCCCCCTTCCTTCTTCTTCCCCCAGCTTTATACGCTGAGCATGACGTCATACGGTATGGAATAGCCCCTTTGGCCAGTCTGGGTCAGCTGTCCTGGCTGTGCCCCCTCCCAGCTTCTTGTGCACCTGGCAGGGCATGGGAAGCTGAAAAGTCCTTGGCTAGTGTAAATTCAACTCAGCAAGAATGAAAACATCAGTGTGTTATCAATATTATTCTCATCCTAAATCCAAAACACAGCACTATACCAGCTACTAAGAAGAAAATTTACTCTATCCCAGCTGAAACAAGGACATTGACCTTGTCAGTGACGATGCCCAGTGCATCCCCAGTACTACGGGAAGCACAGCCGTTGGGTTACAGCACAGGGCACCCTCCTGCCTGACCCAGCGCTTGGCCTGCAGCTTGGCACATCTCATTCCTCCAGGGAGACAAGAGCCTCTTTGTGGCCACTGTAGGCCACTACAACAATGTACATTACACAGGCCCACTTAATCGCTTGGTCTTTTCCTTTAACAAGACAGTGGATTTTAAATGGTTAAGAGGGTACAGAAGCTCTGCACTGTTGCAGTTGCTTTTGGCTGTTAGTTTTCCATCTGAACTGAGTTTTGAGTCGTGGTCCTTAAGACCCTCAGCAGTGCACACAGGCCACTAGAGAGGGACTGAAACCTCTGTCAGGCTGGCCCAGCCACCTTAAACTGGACATAACCTTTGCTCACAAGAGATGTTATGGTGTTAGATTTAGGGATGCTGTTCAGGTCTCTGGCTCCCAGTATTCAGGACTTTAAAATCCTGCACTCAAAGAGTGATGAATAAGGGCGAGCTCAGTTAGCAGCGTCCCACAGAGAAGGCGTCAGTGCCAGAGAGCTCGTGTGTCCTCTCAGTCAATGCCACGGCTGTTCTGTGTGTCAGACACTGCCTACAAAGGCAGGCAGCCCCTCATCCCGATCTGCAAAGTCAGTATTATTTCTGTGCATGTTTACTAATAAATCAATGCAAACACCACGGCATAGATGATGTTATAGCGTGAACGCTTCTTTTAGCATGAATCCTGAAACAAGAGATCTCCCCAAACCTCTTAATCAAGTTCAGCACAACAGCAAACATGGCAGTTTATATCAGTTTGCTCTGCCCTGGCAGCTCATTGATCAGGGAAAAGAGACAACCAGCCTCCCTAGGTCTGACTAAAAGCTTGATCTGAGTCTGTGAAAAATGTTATCATGTAAAAATGAAGGCCTTCTCCTTTCTTACCCCAATTTGCAATAGAATAACTTCGCAGAGTTTCTCCTCAGCTACTCAAATGGAAAGGAGAGTTGGTCCCTATGGCATATGGTCCCTCAGACTCGTCTCCGCAGAAGGGAAAGCTGGGCATGCAGCCTGGGTAAGTGCCACAGTGTCTTCACCAGACTCCTGGTGAACAAAGACAACAAAGACCGCATATGTGTCCGTATATGGAGCTGCAGGTGAGCTTAAATTGCATCTCAGCTGTTTACAGCTCCTAAATGCATCTGTAGTCATTTATTCCAGAGGAATCTCTTGATAGTTTCAAGTACTCTGCTAGTCTTACATCCAGTGAATCTAGGAAATAGCTGTTCATTTTTTCCTTATTGCTGAATTCTGATAATAATTTATTTTGTTTAATAACACATCAGCACAGTTTCTTCCATGTGACATTTCATGCATCATTTCTGATTATTTCAATTTATAAACCTACTTCTTGTGAAACATACTTTTAATCAGAGTAAGCAATTCATAGATTATCTTATCTCAGAGAAGCATTACCATCAGCTTTAATAAATACGTTACTCAATTACTTGGTATTGATTCCACCGTGTTAGATGGGTGCATTGCTCCCCAGCATGCCTTTGTGCTTCATGCCAGCATTGAAAAGGAGGGACAGGCTCTTTAGCATCAGTGTGTTTATGGTGGAGGCTAAGCGATGGAGTACAAATGCTCGCAGCAGCTCTCCACAATGATGCAAGCATTTAAGTTTGGACCCTTATTCGGAGCAGGCAGGTAGTGTCAGTCACAGACATACAAATGTCAAGAATTTGTCGCTTAGTTTTAGACTGTAATCATTTTCCTACTTTATTATCTGACTGGTTTCTCACCATCCCATTAGTTTGTCACCCTGGCTGTGACCAAGTAGCAACATTTTTATTACTTTCCTAATGGGTGCCCCCATTCTAATTTTACTTTCATCCTTCCTGCGGCGTAAGAGATCCTACAACTGGTACTGGTTTTAGCCACTCTCTTGTGAATCCTTCTATGCATAAGGAGCTTCATTTATCAGTCCTAGCAGTGTTAGCTATAAAACAAATAGAAAAAAAAATTCTTTGTTAATTTTGGTAAAATTTTTGCTCTGTGCTTTCAAAAAAATTAATTCATTAAAGGTGTTTGTGTGGGCAAAAGGAGAAAAAGAGAATGAATCTGCAGTGGCCAGATCTGGCATATTCCGAATCAAATGGCACAAGCTGAGCATACATCTGGGACCCAATTTTCTACACATCACACTTTTATCACATGACTCGAACCAGCTCTCCTTTATGTCAGATACGCAGTTACTCCACCAGTGAAATCACCGTATAAATACCTGGATGGATCATGTATCTTATTGAGCTCTTACTACAAATCCTGTGGCAGGGCTCTGAAATAGCTGCATTAGTGCTGCTGAAGCCACAGTTTATAGACCTGGGCACAGATCATGAAAAAGTAGCTCATGAAATCCTCCTAAACAGGTCTGTAACGCATGCGTGCTTTCATGCCTCGTCTCCCAGTACATCCCCTCGCAAGGGATATATACAGAGAGAGAGATATATATACTTGGGGATGGGAAGTCGATTATGTCTCAACACAGAAACACCTTATGGTCAAGATATTGAAAAAGTAAAAAGCTTTGTCCCCTGGACATCGAGCCACCCATTCACAGATTCAGCTAGCTAAGCGTGCAACAAGAAGTGATGTGAAGCTGCAACTCGCTTGCTGCAACTCACCCCCTGGATTCGTTCTGACAACTTAAACAAGCTCCTGACTCTCCTTCTCCAAACTCTTAGCCAAACTGCCCCCATCTTGCTGGTGCTCTGCGTATGCACAGCAGGCTCCCACAGAAAAGTGATGGGCCCAGGTTTTCTCTTTTGACCAATACCCTTGCCCACCTACTTAGTGTATTTCTCTCTACCATCTGGAGAAAAGAAAATAAATGGCAATTCCTTTTAAAACCAGGAAGGTATCATTTTCCCTCCTTGCTATACAGTTAAAAAAATGGCAGACCTCCCAAGTCTGGCATTGCCTTCTTTGAGGTGTGCCTGGATAGGATCCAGCTGCCTCTCCATCCTCCACGAGGGAGGCCATTTGCCCTGGCTCAGTAGTCTCAGTTCGGGAAAATCCACCCTTTGTTCTTCTGTGGGCATCTTTTCATTACATCGATGGATCTCAGTGCAAGGACAGTTGGTAGAGGCCCTGTACAGATGGGTGTTAGGCACCTACGTGCTTATTTTGAATCTGTGCCTTAATGCTTTCTTACTTCTTCAGACGGTAGCTGGGGACCAGCTGAGGCCGCGGCTCAGCAGGAATTCCTCCTACCAGCACAGTCACAACAGCATGTGCCAACATACAGAAACACAGTCGGAGCACAGGGCTAGTGGAAATCACAGTTATGACCTGAGGAACACTTGCCTTCTTCCTGGAGAGGGTGATAAATGAGAAGCCATTGATCCTTCCACATAAAAAAAAGAACTCAACACCCAAAGCCAAAAGGCTAAACCAAAAAACCCAGCAGGGATGCCAGCTGAAAGCCAAGGAAAAGAAGATAAAAAAAAAAAATCCAAAGAGAAAACCATCTAAACAGTCTCAAGCAGAACAAAATATACCGAAATGCAGAAAATAAAATCATTTGATACAGGTAGCAGGAATGAGTTGGCTTTGTTTGGGAATTGGGAAGGGAAGAGGACAAAAGCCATTGCTTGCTACACATGGCTAGCATGGCTAGCACTTGTCAGTAGAAAGGACTACATTTCCATTTCTTTTTCAGTTGAAGCTGTCACTTCCATGGTAGTGGCATCTGTGGGACCCAAGGATATGTGATGGGATAAGAGGTCCTGACTTTCTGGAGGCAGTCAATGTCTTGATAATCTTGATAGTCTGAAGTGCTGTGCTGCTGTTGGCTACTAACTACCAAAGTAGAGGAAAATAGGAAAGACAGAGCACTCGGTGCTTTCGAGATCTGTTTGCTGTACATCTAAAGCTCTTGGAAGAAAAAAATCTTTTTTATATTTGGTTTCTTTTTACTTATTGATGCAGTGGTATGCCAGGAACAATTTGTCACTGAGACTGTAGAAACCCAGGATAGAAAGGCAAGATAGTGCAAGGCGAAAGGAGAGATTCCATTGTATTTTGCAGCTGCAGCATTTAGAAGGCTAGTATCCAGCCAGCAATGGAGTTCATGGCTAAATGACAAATATGTTTTGACTCAAGTGGATTTGCTGGAACAAGAAGAGTTACATAGCTCTGAAACTTACTTCAGGCTTAAATGATTTAACAATTTTAGGAGTTTAGCTTAGCCTGGAAGTTTCAGCTGGAACATGGGAGTTTCTCTTAGGCAGAGGCCTGTGCCAGGTCAAAAGATTGATTCTTAGGCATTTAGGAATCAACACCTGTCAGAAAATATTTTGCTATGCCTGGAAAAAAAGATTTCAGCTCTGAGGTTTCTTACTCAAGCTGCATTTATATTATTGCTAGCTGCCTGAGCAATTTTTGAAACTTACTTCAGTGCCTATTGGTGCTTACAATTTTTCGTAACTGTATCTTTAAAACATTTTAAATGTTCCTAAATCTCTTTCTTCCTCTTTTTCCTTTTTGATATCTTAAATCTATATCACTTACGGATCTCTCATACTAGGTTGCTATGTGCCAACAATGCACTGTACCCAACCTGTTTGGCTTTGGGATGCTTCCAGAGAAAGGGTGGAAAAGGTAGAAAATGTGGTATTGATCTAGATTAGTACAACAGCTGCCACCTTTGCAATGACTGGATCTTTACCGTGATTAGACCAAATGTATGTTGAAGCTGTACATGTATCATACTGCCTTTTCTCTTGGAAGCTGTTTGCAGAGGCATCACTAATGTTATGTTTACCTGGCACCTTTTGGGTAGTATCTGTTTTTCTGTTTTGTTGATGTTTTCAGCGTCAGTATCGGTCTCTTTCAAGCATCTGCTTGTCTTCTCCCATGGCATCCTTTATGGTTGGGATGACTTACACAAAGCAATTCACCATTGCCAGATTGAAAACCTTTTGTAAAACATCTTCTGCACCAACGCCTCCAAGTGATGAGCATGTTGGAAGGCACCAGCTATGCATGCCTAAATAAAAACCTAAACCCCCTTATATCTGCTGGGATCCTGCACCTCATATTTCTTTTAAAACCCTTAATATGGTTGCTGTTGCTAAAATACCAACACAGATGATAACAATAGCAATAACAATAATATTTGAAGAGTCAACAAAGCATACAGGGTCTGCTAGTGACAGAGGCTTCTCCCTGCATTTATGTGCCAATGCTATGTTGGCTGAATCACTCTCTTCTGTCTCTGTGTGTATTGAACCCACAGAATTAATAGAATAAAAGTTATTCCTGAGTATAAAATTGATTTTGAATCCCGTAATTAAATTAGAACCACCACTTTCTTAAGCACTTCTCCAAATTATATTCCTTATAGACTTAAAGCAAAGAAATGTTAGTGAAAAGTTGACACCGTTTCAAACCTGGAGCTTTTTTTTGGTCACCTCGTAGGGGATGTTTTTAAATGTCTGAATAGCATGGCTCTTCATAGGAGGCAATGAAAAAAGAACCTGTCCCTCATGGGTCTGTGGGTTGGTGCAGGGAGTAGAAACACCTGCTGGGTAACCCACCGAGGTGCTGCCGGCTCTGCAGCCCACAAGGCAGCATTGCCAATGTTCATGGCCCAAAGGACCTGGCAGAGCAGGAGGCGCGAATTACTGACAACTCATATCCCTCACATCACTTTTTTCGGGACCGAATAAGATCTGTCAGTCTTTTTCTGGAGTAGGTCTCATGGCCAAGATAAGGACCTTGCTCCTGACCTTGCTTCTCTCCCTCCCATGGTGTCAGATGCTGACCTGCCTGATGAAAGAGTTCATTTAATAATGATTCTTTCTTCTCTGCCACATCTGCTCCTTGGGTCATTCAGATGATACCAGGATGTTCTTGACTCCATTTTAAATAATACGTTTGTTTTTAAGCTACTGTTAGATGAGGAGAAAGGAATGAGATACTGTCTCCTTAAATCACAGCCCTGGGTAATTACAGCTAGGTTAAGCACCGAAGGCCAGAAATCAAACCCAGACTATTCAATTGCTGTAGCTAAAAAATTATATTCCCTAAGATTCAGGGTATTACAGTGCCATCTTCATAATGAAAAGTATTATTTTCCTGGCAGGACACCCTCCAGCTCGGTTAATGACACTTTTGATTCTCTTATCCCTGCTGCAGCACCTGGATTTCTGCACAAGAGCTCAGGTACTCCCTGCATTTTGGCATGCATGCATTGGCTCTCTGCCCCTGAACTTTAATGGGAAAGCATCACAAAATTAACCAGTAAAAACAGCCTAGCTCAAGATGAGATGTCTGACTCTGGAACAACGAAGTTGTAATCACTGCCTGTCTGCAGCTTTAAATTTCTGCAGCCTGAAATACATAAAGGCTTCCTAGATGGGATGAAAACGATCAGTAATTCCACAGTATCATGTCTGCACTGTGCCCCAGTGCAGGCCCAAAGGTACCCTCTACTTCTTCAGCTTTGTGCTGCTCTAACTATGCAAAGCAGATGGCAAATTGGAGGGAATCATATGGAATATATGTGTTGTAATGGCTCTCTTCTGCTGAGGCACAAGTGGGAATTCTCACTGCCCTGCACACTTCCACCCATCAGCATCACCTTCAGATGCTTCATGAGTAAAACAGCTACTCTACATTGGAGACCAGACTGGTAGTTGAAGTCCTGTGAAGGGAAACCACAGAGTCTGGCATCAACTTTTTCTCCTATTTTCTAATCTGTTTAGTGTGGCTTTAATGCAGCCCAACACTTGGCCTATCGCCTTCAGGATAGTCCCGGCCGGAGCTGTATTTGCTGTCCTGGACTCCATCAGCTGTTTTCACAACAGTCAGCAACCAGCTACCTGTCCAAAGAAGACATTTCTGCTACACTGTCTGCTTGTGTATTAACTTTTTGGTTCCCTTATTCTTTATTCTTTAAATGTACAAAAAGGCTGAAGAAATGTTGGGATTTTGAAGAGGAAAAGGAGGGACCACAGATGTGGAATGGGAAAGGGTAAGCATGACAGAGAAACAGTCCCGAGCCATCAAGCAGCTAAGGAGGTGTGTTTGGTCTGTATTTGGCACTGACATAGCTAGCTGTTATTTATCTTTCATATTCATCATGAAATATCTTTCATGACATCATTCACTAGAGTGATACAAAGCTGTTGGCTAAAGCATACATTCACAGTCACACTTACCAAAAATACTGAGATTATGCACGTAGCCAAGTATTTCTGAAACAGTCCAAGTGGCTCTTCAATGCTTCAACAAGTTATTTTCTTTCCAAAAGGTCTTTGTCTTTCACACGTCAGTTCTGTTTACCATCTCATGCCTTTTATTGCTTTTTACAAACTTCTCAAAGTATTTTAAAACTAGAGTTTAAGCATTTCAGTGACATGAACCAAAAATTCAGACTTCCTATGTCAACAGTGAAAAGCAAAATCTTAGATTTGGTTGTAATAGATAATACCAACCACCAGATTTGTGGTTCCCTGAAACCAACACCACAGGGCTTGGTTTTGTTGATGGTAGACAACTCTGTCTTCTCTTATTCATGCTGGGTGCCTAGTATTTCTAAAAAAACCTTAGCTCTAGAAGAATATTCTAGGAGACCAAACATGCTATGGGCTATGGTGCATGTTCTCTGAGCCCCTAATGGAAGAGGAGGCTGCGTGCTGTTGTGCCTTGCCTAGCTGCAGTAACCAAATGGGGACCAAAACACTCCAGTGGGCCTCAAGTTCATTATTTGCATTTGCTTTTTTCTTTAGACTTTTGAATCTGCTCCACAGCAATCCCTTTATTTAGCAACTGCATACTTCTGGTTTTTCCTTGACTACAAAGATGTGTAACTTCTTGACTCTTTTTCCAGTATTATTCTCATTTTCTTGGCAAACTTATAGAAGGAAATGAGGAAAAGCTTACGAAGAAATCAGAAGTTGCACTGTGACTCACTCAATAGAAGCAAGATGTCTGATTCTAGTAATCTGTTCTGACAAATTAAAATTTATTTTAATAATGAAATTATTCAAGATGGATAATAAGGTTATTTCAGGAAGATTTGCCACTTGTCTAGAACCCACGCAATAGAGAAAATCCAACATATTGAAAAAAATAGGTTGCTAAGTTCAAAACCAACCTTTAATTTTATGCCTCAGTTTTTACATTTAAAATTAACCGGATGTGCATTTTTGCAAGAATGATTGCATTTAGATAATAGCTATTAGCATGGAGATCTCTAACCGAGGTCCAACTCTGAGGTCAGAAATCAAATGTGTGTTTTCCACGTAGGATGGCTAAGCAACTAAATTGATTGCATATGCCATTACCTGTAATTTTGTGTCTGCAATTCAAAATAAGAAGCCTTCCATCCTCATTTCAAAATTTGGTTCACACCACTCATTTATTAGAGCCTTCTCTTTTGAGTATTCAGCTGCACATAATGACACCAAAAACTAAGGCTAGACATGCATGACCAGTTGATGATACCAGAATAGTACATCAAAGAAAGTGTCTTGTAGATGACTGGTCAATAAATCTGCTTGACAATTTAATTGGTATAATTGATAAAATCCATATAACTACTAGGGAGGAAATTAAATTACTTTATACAAATCAGATTGGGATTTAGATTAAAATTTTCTGGGTCAATTCTGTTTCATGCAAATTATGTTATGGAAGACCCCCTGGTTTGGAATACATTTATTAAGCTTTCTCATAAAAAGTGTATTAATTCATGTAGAATGGTGTAGCCTAGTATCCCTACACACAGTGTATGTATATTTCCCATGTGGTCTTCAAATCTCCACATCTGTATGCACAAAACCGCCACAATAACCACAAGTAGTATTGCTGTTTGATTCTTACACGATCAGATAGTGCCTTAGGAGACACAACAGGTTGTAGTAATGCTCTGACGCGAGGGGTGTTAAAGCACCGTTCACCTGTGTTATTCACAAAGGCCTTTTACTGTATTGATGGTGAGCTTTAGGACTTCATCCAGTCCTGAACTAAAGAAGAAGATGGCTGGAACTGTTGAACGGAGGTCTGCGGCTTGCATTATACAGGCAGGGAGACTAAATAATTACAACAGCTTCTTTCAGCCTTAAAACCCATGAACAAAAACACATATTTTTTTGCTCTTCAAGCTTGATGGAGAGCAAAGGAAGAGCTTGTTCTTTCTGGTATGTAATAGAAGAGTGAAGGATTTTTTGCTGATCCCATCGTTTCTGTGATGATGCATCTGGACTTAGGTCCTGAGGGAGAGGCACAATTGCTTCTGCCAAGTCTCAGAAATCTCTGTGTATTTCTGATACAGGAGAGTTTAATGGAAGAAGATCAGTAATCCCGGCTTGCAGCCTTGGGAGTGCTTGAACGCACATTCATAGGAAAACAGAGACACGTAGGACAACTGTGCTCTTAAATGGGAGGGGTAGAAAAAGCCTGGAGGCCACTCCAGTCCCACAGCCTGCTTACAGGAGATGGTACTGCAGTCACTGAGGGGGGAAGATGCTTTTTATGGGAACATAACACCATCTACCAATTGTCAAGGAAAAGAAACGGTCGGAGGCCTGCTGCTTGTGTTTACATGACTGCATACCAGCTGTACAGTAATATTGTAATAAAAGCTGTTTGGGCAATCATTGTTATGCTGGTGCTGTTTAGCAGCCTGCTTCCAATATTGCATTACAAAAATTACATATTTCATATAATCAGGCCTGTCTCTTACTTAATCATCCTACTCTATGTATAAATCTTTAAAATGGACAGGTCTATAAATCACATGCATTTTTCATTTACCGTTTATTCTAAGCCAGGCAGTTTCTTATTTAAATTGCCATATGAATAAATCTAATAATCCTTATTCACTTACATCATCTCAAACTTTAAATCTAGTTCTGACTGAGGTCATAAGTGAAATCAGTATTAAGGGCAAAACTAGCAGCTGTAACAACTATAATAGCTCACCAAATTATGTTAACGGACTGAAATAACATTAAAAATGAGGAAGAATTGAATTACATTATTAAAGCATGCTATGCTGAATCAGGCAAACATTTAGCCTAACCAGAGATCCTGAATGTGCATGTACTGAGTTTATCATCACACTAGTCCATATGCCCTGGATAAATGAGGAGTAAAGCCACTTCCCCAGATGTGTCTATAAACTGCATTTGTATATGGTATTATACAGATTTCTTTTTAATGCAATAGCTAAATTCTAAACAACTGTCCTCACAGCTTGAGCCAGAAATACACTTCTTGGTCTAGAACGGGCAGTTTTGCTGGTCTTGTATTGGGTGTGATTCTGATCCTTTTAATCAGCAATATAGGAGATGTCATGGAAGAGCTATCAAAATTGTTCCTCCCTCTTCCCAAAAAACCCAGCAGATCCCATTTTGCTGTTAAAGAAAATGATAGAAGGACTGACTCAAGCCCTCCATCTGTCTAAGAAACAACTTACAATTTCTATGAAAATTCACACACAAAAGGAAGTGAAAGATTTCTTTGGTGGTGCGGGAAACAGTTATACGTCACAGAGGAGGGCCTGAAAACCTTCAGCATTACTCCCAAGCGGCAACAGATTTCAGAGGCTTTGCTTACAGCAATTGCCTCGGTGTCACGGCGCTTGCCTCTACATGAAGCTTCCTGCAGCAGGTTCTGCAAGGCAGTGTCCCTCCAGAGCTCGGGCAGAAAAAAGATGTACTTCACATTCTCACTACTGTTTTTAATAGTAAGTGGACTTTCAGCTATTGTTATTTAGTGTTTGGATCGCTGCAGCCTATAAACGGGAACTACATCATTCATTACATCTACTTATTTCCAGCGCTGATGGAAAGAGCGTAAGGAGCAGGGCAGGATCCTTCCTCTGCTGAGCCCTTCCAACTTCTGGCAATGCACAGCACAGGGTCTTCTCTTGCCAGAGGTTGCATCTGGGCCATCATGTTTATCGGCTGTCCCTGGGTCTATTTCCTATGAATTCATCAAATTCCCTTTTGAACCCATTTCCACTTTAGATCTCCACAATGTCCTCATACACTGCTTGGGGCAATCTGCTATTTGATCATTTTACTAATTGTCCCTTATATCATATGATCTGTGTTATAAGAAACAGTAAAAAAAAAACATTCCTTGTTTGCTTTTGCCATGCTGGCCATATTCCTACAGACCTCTCTCAGTCCAAACCTTCACGCGAGCTAGTCCATACTTTGGATCCACCCTCCTGCCTGTTTCCACACCTTTCTGCACACAGTACCGGCAGTTTATGCAGTGGCATAATGATGCTCTGTTTCCCATCTGATTGCCAAGACAGCATAACATTTTATTTACCATTTTCTTCAGGAACAAAAGGTTGCCAACACACAGGCTCCACTATACTGGGCTCTGTACAAACATCATAAATAACACATATGACAGACTGTGCCCCACGAAGGTCCGTGTTTAGAGTATAAGGAACAAGAGGTTTTAAGAGAGACAACCCAGCAGGTTGCAAGCTGCAATTAGGTGACTGCAGGAGGGACAGAAATAAGTATCTTGGGATATACACAAATCTGAACTATTTGGTAGTAGACATTGCTGCTTTTTATGTGCCTTTATTGGTCAGGTTATACTTCATTCCTAATGGAAGAAGTGACTAGCAAGAAGGGACTGGGAGGATTTTTATGGGACTGATTTACAGTTTCAGTATAGCCAAAGTATACAGGACAGGCTGAGGAAAGTGGAGGGAAAGAGTATCACACTTTTCTATAACTCAGTGCAAGACAGTCCCTGATCTTAACATCTAATGAACTGCGTACGCACCCCTCTCAAAAATGCATTACCCTGTGAGCGTCTTGTTTGAATTTGTAAGATACTTGCTGTTTTCTGAGAAATGGCTAGGAAGTGCACTTGGCTATAACAAACACTTTTTACAAGCATTTGCCACACTGCTGGTTTGGGAATATCTGTGCTACATTTCTCAGCAGTCTGTTTGGCATTCGGGAGCCGGCCAGGCGGGAAGAGCGCTGGCGGGATGGTTAGGAGGTCCCTGGGCTTAGCAGGGCCCAGGACAGGGAGGGGAGAAGCAAAGCCCCAGCTCCCCTGCCTCTCTTGGCTCCAGCCACATCAGCACTGCTGGAGCTGAGGCCAAGCCTGAGCATCCTCAGCCAGCCATTACTTCTGTAGATTTCCCCAGTTCTGTGCAGTTTGTTAGGACAAAGCCAGCTCACTTTGCCTTTATGCATCCTTCTCTCATAGTAATGGCTTTTCTAGCAACAGGCTCATTGGCACAAGTAACCAGGAACTGCTGCAAATTGTTGGTTTTTTTTTCCCCTCACTGTAATTCAGAAAATTCGGCAAGCAAGCACACATACACACACATAAATAAGGTCAGGATAATGCATTGGAAAACACTCCTAGCTCATTTATTTTGCCAGCTGTAATTACTTTTTATTCTTTATAAAAATGAATAGTACAATAAAATTTCATAGTCAATATGCAGTAATTGCCAGGGCACCATGGGGACTGGGTGCTCCCTGGAGTCCAGGACCACGGGAGCCCCCCAGGGCTGGCAGAGCAGGACCTCGCAGGCAGGATCTGTCCCACCACCCCAGCCAGGCAGCAGGACTGCCTGGGACAGCCCCAGCCCTGGCCGTAGGCACCTCCCTGGGGAGAGCTGGGGGACCCCGGGGCCACGACAGAGTCCAGCACTGGCACAGCAGTGCGGGGAACTCCTGAAACATGGCAGAACCCAAACTGAGTTCAAACCATAGATGTTGACACTTCAGTGCTGACCACCGCAGGACGTGACACCTTGTAATATATTTTGTAAAATAATTAATTTTTAGCAATATGGGCCTTTCCACTGTTACCCAATGTCATATCTTTACTAGGAGATGGGTCATCTTTCAGTGACTGTGACTGAAGTTACAATTATCGGAGCATGGATTGGTGAGATCTGGTATTTAGCAAAGGCATGACATCTTCCAGCAGGTATAAAACAGTGACTTTTCTGTTAGGCAAATTAAGATATTTGATAAGCCTCTACCTTAATTCAGCATTAAATAGTTGCCATAATTTTGTCCATTTTAGCTATATAACTATACTCTCCTACATTTTAAATACATTTCTACAAATTAGCAATGAAGGACCTGCAAACATTTCATACTAAGTCCCTGCGGAGAGTGTCAGGTCCTTCTAGATTTTAAATGTACTTGATAAGTGGAACCACATCTGTATGTACCAACAAGTTACAGTAAACATCTGCTGCTCTCTATCAGGTGGGACCGTGCTGGCTTCATAAGCAATTCATGGCAACCTCGAAGAAAATCATATTAGGCCTTTGTGCATTCATTATCTCTCCTATGTCTTTAATTTTTTCTGTGACTTTGCAAATGCTAACAGCTGTCAAAAATAAATAAGGCATGTCTGAGTTGCTGCCTTTCACTGCAAGAGATCTCCAAGCAATGATCCCCCATGTCACCTGCCTATTCCTTCAGTACATTCAATAATTACACATCCAAAGGTGCTACTCTGGGGATGTCAGATCCTGTTTCTCTCTGCAGGCAGGCTTTAAAACAAAATGCATCACATTGCCCCTATTCCGAGCTGGCCCTGCCCTTTAAGAATGGAGGGAACTTTTGTGGACAAGTATCCTCAGTTTCAGTAATAACTTCTTTTTAATGATGGAGTCAGAGAAGAAGTGGTGGTTTTGGGGGGCAGGCATGGGAGAAGAAGCCTATGGGGAAAAAAAAATCCCTTTTTGCATCTAGGTGTGCTGGTAAGGATCGGTGGTGGGAGCTCCATGAGCAGAGTGGGTTAACCTCTCCTTTTCTTCCAGCTGCCAGAGGGAAAAAAATAACTCCGAGACTGCTGGGAGTTGCAGTCCTAGATTACGCCAGCCTTTAGTAGAGGAATCTGGCAAAAATCCCTGCTGGAAAGGGCATGGTGTTTATACGGAGGTCTCTTTGCACACAGGAACGTCTGAGGAAGTCTGAAGTGCTAACTCCTGTCCCAAAAGGCTGAGAGGCCTCTTCTCTTCTCCTCCTCCAGGCTGCAAAACCCAGAGCTGCTCTTGGCTCCATGCCCCAGGGGTGAAGCCTTCTCTCTTTCTTTCCTTTCTTACTCACTTAACCCATAATCTTAGGAGCAGAGTCCACTCTCAGTTCAGGATCTTGCCTTGCCTCCCCCACTCCAAGCAGTCCTGCTGGGTACGGGGATGTCACACCTGAAGTGCCTGTCTCAGAGACATGTCATGCACTGCCATCCACTTGGCACCCTGATCCTGAAATCTTCTCCACAGAGTGCATGCCTATAATTAATTTCTTTCAGGGAACCGTAATGACTGCCTTTTTTTTTTTTTCCTCCTTTCTTTTTTTTTTTTTTTCTCTTTTAGTAAAAGCAGAGTGCTGGTGTTTACCTTTCATTTAATGGTCTGCTTGGTTAAAACATTTACTCTGAGCAGCCATGAATTTCGGACCTTTTTTCACATAAGAAAGTGGTTTCATCCACTGTCTCTTGGAGAGCACCTTCATGACCACCACGTGGGCAGAAAGAGTTTACAGGGGACAAGTTTACGGGAGACCCAGATGCTGTCACCTGGTGGTAGGGGTGCTCAACAGGAAGGAAGGATTTTTGTGTTCAGGACATTGAACACTTTCATTCAATGCAAAATCCATGACCAGTGTGGGAGCTGTGCCTGTTGTGCTGCCTGGTGGCACAGCTTCACCCAGAGAAAGGCTGAACAAACCACCCAGCCCAGCCAGTAGCCTGGTACCCTTCTGGCTATAGAAGATGGGAATTTGAACCCCTTTGGGCCAAGAAGGGAAATCTTCAGATTACTTAGGCTGCATGCAGAAGAGGGATGACAGCTCCTGGTCTAGCTCAGCCTTGTCGCTACATGTCTGCGTACATGGACGAGGTGGGTCGGACTTGGGAGATTTTGACTGCCTGTGAGCCTGCGAGCTGGGGCAGGGTAGGAGCTCCAGCCTGAGCTGCCCCAGCACCTCTGGAAGCAGGACCACGGGCACTGCCAGAGGTGGATGTAGGCAAGTCAGGCATCCCCACAGCTCAGCAGCAGCTACGTAATTTCTTGGAGCCAAATTTTGGCCTCTGCTGCCTACAGCTTGCCTAAGCCATCTCTGGGATCTGGATGGCGAGGCTTAGATAAGGTCCCCGAAGTGAAGCTATCGGAAGTCAGAAGGGAGTTGGAAAATCTCAGTCCTGCTCAGGCTGTGCCATGAGTACGAGCACTTCTCCAGGGACCTGCCAGGAGGGGGCTCACGGTGGTGAGGATCAGTCCATCCATGCCTCCCTGCCCAGGCAAGTCCCATCCAGCACCCCTGGCCCACCTGGCTTTTCTGTCTTTGGAGCTTGTGAATGGGTCAAATTCATCCCTGAGATAACACATACAAATTATTTAATGCATTATATTTCAACATCTGTGCTTGAAGGTATGGGGGATCTGGGGCATTATTGAAGTTTCTCCTAGCACAGTAATTCACATTCAGTGCAAACAGGGAAATGATGCACTGCGCTGTATAACATCTATGTCTTAGTGTCAGTGATTAACTTTCTGTAAGCTCTGACATGCTTTTACATTAATAGGAACAAATGAAATCATAGAGCAGTTGAGCCCAATTAATTACGGAACCATGTGGTACAATTTCAAAATGAAATATATCTGTTGCTCCATTTTCATTTACAAATAGATAAATAAACTCATGTCAAGGTAATGCCTTAATGGTCTGCCAGTAAAAAAATCAGCATTGGTAGACAGGTTTACACGACAACATCTATGAATGTAATTTCTGATTTTTTTCTTGCATTAAAGAGAATGCTCTGGACTTGAGTTTCTCTCAAATAAAACACGGGGAAATCCCCTCTGGAAGAAGGTGTTAATATTTTTGAATTGGCATACTGTATCATGCTCTGTACCTTTAACACAGTATCTAGCAGTACCTGCCCGTCTTTAATGCCAAGAGATAAGGAACAGCGTTCTGTGCTATATGAACTACCAACAAAAAAAAAGGAAAATTAACATTTGATGTGCAAAGTCTTGGTTCTGTCAGACTGAAAAATGCCTCTCTTCTGCATCCTGCCTGCTTCTGCACTCAAATGCTTAACATACTTCTGGGAGCTGTATAAATAAATAATGCTCTTATTTGATGATAGCGTTCCAGAAAAAGTCATTTGTAAAGAGAAGTGGCTTCGTGAAGATAAGTCATAATCTCCCATTCCACGATTGCTGTCATGGGTATAATCTATAGTACAAATTACTTGAGACAGGGATTAGCTTCTGAATTTAGGTCACTACAGTGTCTAGCCCAAAACATTAGGTCTGATTTCTAATTCTACCATACGCTTAATTCCTGAGCTGTGCTGACTGCTGCAGTTCTTGATCAGTACTGGTAGGTAAAAGTGTAATACAAATCTGTACAATCCATTACAAAATTACTGCCTACAAAATTAGCCAGTATTATTAGTTATTTATTGGTGAGTTATTGTTGTACAAGTAAATTGCACTATTCTAAGTATCAGCAGAAGCTAAGTGAAGTAATTTACATTATTTTTACTGCAAAGGAGGTGAAGCAGGAGGAGATCTGAAAAAGATGAATTTTGTAAGGGCAGGGATAAATGTGAGTAATTAGAGCACACCAAAAGTTAAACAAAGCACCACACCCAGCATGAAAGTTAGCACATTTGTTTTGTAGACACAAGTGGGCTGAAATCACCACGCATTCTTCAAATGGAAGAGCTAATGGCCTTCTTTCAATGTATACATCTCTTTTTTTATCTGAAACTGTGCAGTGTTCAGAATCAGAAGGTTTTTTTCAGCATAAGTTAAATCATCAGAGCCGATATTCATCTGACGACAGTTTGAACTTGATATACACAACGGTTTGGATCACAGGCTTCATAGCTTCCTTCCTTTTCTCTCTTGCCCCTCTGATGATCATGTACTTCACCCCATCCTTGGTTGCCTTTCCTTTATATGTTGGATTCAAAGAAATGCCCTGTCTTTTCAGGCTACCTCATTCTTTGCCTGCCTACACTTCTTCATGGAAAGAAAGGTCTTTCAGCTAGCGCAAGGTGTCCTAACAGCCTCCCATCCACTCCACTGTCTTCTGGCATAATTTTGGCCAGGTCTGTGCAGGAAATTTCTTGGGTCTTTAGCATTGTAGTAGGTTTGCTTGTTGTCTTTGTGATCGTCTGTCTTTGACAAAAAGGTTCTGTAGATATGTGTGTATATATATATAAAGCTGCTTGTTCATCACTTGCTGAACTGATGTATTCATGAAGAAAAAACTATTTTTGCCAGCACATGCTTTTTATTGGCGGAAATTACATTAGCAAACCTCTTTTAATGGGGATGAGGCATAGCCCTCACCTAATTCTCCCCTAATGCTCTTTGTCTTTCCTCCTGCCCTTGAGTCCTATGTACTCTCAAGCAACATTTTGCACTTGGATCAGCCATCCCTTCATTAAGGTATTTCCTTCTTTGCTTTCAAAACTCTCTTCAGATGTTGTCCTTCCGCTTAGACTTTGCTTGGTGTGCTCTCCGGCACTACCTGCAACCACCTCTTCGCTTGATCTTTTTGTTCTTATCCTCTGTATTTGGATTACATCATCTTCTTCTTGGGGCAAGGATCTTGCTTCCTACGCCTTTATGAAGGGATGTTTTCATGTCCGGGAATGCAGAACTAGGAGAATACAAGCCAAGAAGAAAATGTTTTCAAATTCTATTCTGAAATTTCAGCTGTAATTTTGCTGTTGGATAGGCAAACTGAAACCACCGTTTAAAATTTACCAGTGTAATCTCCAGAAGCAAAAAAACCCCTCGAGCTCAAAAATTAGAAAATGGAAAAAGATTGCTTTCCAGAAATGTGTTATGATTTGAAAAGATCTAGATACAGGAATGAATAGCTAATTTATATGTATTATCATTTAAGAGCCAAATCCACTAAACACACCCCTGACTTGAAAGAAATCTAAGAATAGGAGGCATGTCAATTACTGCAATCCTTAAATTATGCATACCTTTCAAAATCTTCTATCAATGTCTTAGGTTTCTCTTCATAGGTGGTTTCTGCACTTCCTCCACAAAGCAAAATAAAATGTTGATTTATTCCAATAAATGCTGTGCCTGAGGGGCTGCTATTTGTTACCAGGAATTAATTAATTAAAGGGATCAGCCCTTGTCATACAGCCTAAAAGGAGTTTTGGTCCATCAGATCTTACATCTTGCTTCAGAAGTGATCAGCATGTAGAGGAAAATGCTCTGCTTCTTTTTCCCAGAAGGGAATCAATTATTCAAAAAATGTTAATGTAGAAGGCAAGCAGAGAAAAACTTACTCCTTCAGTAACTTAAAGAAAACGTTTCACATCTGACTATATCAGAAAGATGCAGATACAATAGGATTTTGGTTTTCTTTTTAAGAACCCTAAAATAAGTGCATCTGTTAGCTGCAAAGGTAATCAATATACAAACATATGGGTATGCAATGAGAGAAAAAAAGACTATATCATCATTCTTTTCATGGCTTATACAGTAAAAGGCGGGGGTAGCTCACTTGCATGACAAAGGAGGGTGAGCCTTAGGGCACAGATTTTGAGGAAAGTGTTCATTCTTGAAGTTAAGCAGGTATATAGATTATTCTTAATGCAAGGCCTGAATGCACACAGCTGGATTTGAGGGAAAATGGAGCGGTTCTCCCTTATTTACATGGAGAATTTCTATTTCTTTAACTCTCCTGGTACCATGGCAGGGCCTCCCCTCACTGGATTCAGCTCTGTAAGCGCAGAGATTCTCATGGCTGAAATCTTTGTCCTGGTAAAACAATATTTTAATTTTGATATTAAATTATTTAAAACCTGACTGCACAGGTCACAGGTTGAAAGTCTCTTTCCAAAGCTTCTCAAAGTGTCAAGTCACTCCTGGAGGGGGCTCGTCATTGGTATTTCCTTTGCTAACGCCATAACTCCTTTCTTTTCACCTGCAGCCTTATGACCTGATCTGAATATGAAACTGATCAACCTCAAATGCTCTTTTGAGCTTAATAACTAAGACAGTTAAAGCCCAAGAATAACATTGCCACCATGGGGCCCAGCCACCTTTGACTCTCTAGCTCCACCACCAAATCCCTCCTTATGAATGGGAGAGGTTCAAGTCTGAGTCTCGAGCAAGGACTTCTCTGTCCTGCTCCGCCATGGGTCAGAGCTGCTGTACCTCCACACCCTGACAGGAATTAGGCTATGCCACACACTATGTTTTGGTTAACCCATCATTATTCATGAGTACTGATAACATTTAATACACTTTGCTTCTGTACCATCTGCCAGCATATCCGTATTCCTCACAATAATCATGACAGGAGCATGGCAGAAAGGAGAGACGTAAGTGTGCAAAGCCCATTTTTTGTCTAGAACCTATTTTTTTGTTTGTTTTCTACAAGAATTTAGGCCATGTTTTTGAGAACAAATAAGAGTCTGATTGCAACTGTTTGCATATATTAATCAAGTAAATGCAAATGCTTAACACCTCTTTCTGGAATGTTCGTGTATGTGGTTCTCCACATGCTGGTATAATAGTAGAGAAGCATGAGATTGATGGTCTCAAAGACAAACCCCCTCTGTGCAAAAAAGAAAGTCCAGACATCAACAGAATAGGGGACCAAATCTCATGGGAATTGATTGACTCAAAGTCTGCCCATATAACTCTGCTGCCAGATAAGACTATCAATTAAATATTAGACTAGCAATGGGTTTTGGAATATGATCTTCAAAATGCTGGACTTGAATGATAAATTTGTCTTACGGAGTCTCTGGACAGATGGATTTTATGTGCTACTACTGAATCAGTGCTATCTGAATGCATCCTGAGGCATCCAGTTCTCCTGGCAGGCTCTGAAGAACTGCAATCATTAAGTGTGATATTTTTTTTTCCCTTGAGGTGTACATCTAGAAAATTATTTTAATGCCATAACCAGTCATCAAGAAATACATAGCTGCAGTTAGTAATCCAGTCTATGGGATGCCATATTCCTTTGTTACAGGAAGAATTTTCATCTGCCCATTTTTTGGCACGAGAGGATACCCTCAAAACTGTTTGTCAAGATAAACATCCTAAGAAAGCTCCAGTTTGAGACAAGTCTTGAGGCGCCATGTTTTTGCCTTGGCAATCCACTGCAGCATTTTAGGAGGCAGATCGAAACTGCTTATATAAGCTAAAAAAGCTCCCCTCAACCCTTGCACACATGTGTGGGTGTGTTCTAATTAGAGCTTGGTGGATAATGAGTAATTTATCCAAGATCTTTCACCTCCTTTGTAAATTGTCCACAACGAGATCACAGTTTTCTTGAAAGTATTTCTCACTGGAAATTACTCCTTGGGCCTAATTTGTTTCCAGTTTTCACCAGTTCCTACCTTTTTCTGTATCCTATTTTTCTTTTGCCTTTTTCTCTCTGGACTCTAACCACACGTGATCTATATGTATCACTAACTACCTTTGTACATGCTACATATCACTGCATTGTGTTCAGACTCTGCTCTTGCTATTTTTTGCCCCTAAACCTGTGGAGTCATCCAGACCCAGGCAAAATGGATGTAAAATGCTATCAGCTCAGAATGGGAATGTTTTATGCTTCTTTTGTACTCAGTTTGTACACTCATAAATATGTATGTAGGTCCAAGGAAAACGAAAAAAACAGTCTGTTGTGGTTCATCTTATGCTTTCGCATTTAGTCGCTAAGGTACTGTAATGATTTTGCTAAAGCTGCTATATTTTTGCTTTATATTTTTCTTCTCTTGTCATATCATTCTTTTTTCCTAGTTCCCTAACTTTTCCTTTGTTTTTAGCACAACTACCATTTCTGTAAGGCCACATATTTGCCGGGGAAGGAATAGCAATGACAGCTCAGCAACAGCAGTAGCTCATTTGTGTTTCTTTCAGATGCAGAAGAGGCAGTCTGTATATTACTGAACTCTGATATTGTGATAGTTAGATGTTCAACAGTTTATAGTTTCCCAGCCTGTTCCACCTTTCTGAGACCCATTCAGGTACTGTAACCCCCATGCATGGGGGATCTTTCACTAGTTCACAGAAATTCCAGGTCCAATGGCAATGCTGGATATTGAATTTGGATCTAATGATTTTTATCACTTGGCACCAGCCCCGCTCAACCCGTCTTGATCACACAGACTCAGAATAATCTCAGGTAGGCTGCATCCTTGGAAGCTTTGTTCTTCTCTTCTAACCTGGAATAAATCCCTTAATTGCAGGTTCAGACTCTGCAGAATGCCAGAGGTGCCAACACAGTCAGATATACATGGAGGGGAAACAGGCATGCTGCTATCCCTAGCAGAAAAAAACACACCTAAAAACCACTTTTAAGGCTTTGGACACATAACATCTTGGTCTATCATAAACAGCATATTGGAAATCTCCCCTGTGCCCTTACATTTTCTTAGCATCAGTGTGGCTTTGAGAAAAGACTATCCCTTTGTTTTTACGGCCACTATGGATCCTGCTAGGATCCTGCAATCTTTTGTTACTTTTGCTAGAAATACCTGGAAAACGCTGCTGAACGTGAGAGACCAGAGAGTGAAACATGATTATATTTCCTTCTCAAGGGAAGTTGTTTCTTCCAGTGACAGATTACTGAAATCAAGAAATGAAGTTGGAAGGAAACAGTACGGCTAAAATAGTTTAAAAAGAGAGGAAAGAGGCAGATTTTAGATTAATTTCAAAGTATTGTTTATGGTTCAGAGCAGAACAGAGTAGCGTTAGCACCAATGGCATTCCAAGGGGGCTTAGAGAGGCCATACTTGATGCGTACGCAGAAGCAAGGGAGGCAGCCCAGTGCTGCCGCAGGCTCCCTGCTGGACAAATTGCAGGCAAAATCCAAAGTGCTGTTAAACTCTAAAAAGGCAAGAGCAAAACAGAAGTGACAATCTGGGCTTTTACAAAACCTCTGACTGTCTGATCTATAGCAATGCTACTAATGCAACATTGAAGTCTCCTGCATCCAGTACCGAGAGGTCTTGGTCTTCCAGCTGCTGACTTCTTTAGATTGCTTTGCAAGTGAAACTAAAACGTACAAAGCAAAACCCTGAAAAATCTGTCTGCTCCAAAAATAAGTATCTTAAATGCTGACAGCTTTATTGCTGTACAGCAGGTGGGGAAACCCTAGGAGGAATGACTTGCAAAAAAGAAGTATTTGTTCCATTTTCTGTTTCTTTATTACAACCCTCCCTGAAAAACTAAACCATTCTTAAAAATAGGTTTCTCTGCTTTCTATTTTAGCAGTCCATCTAACTTGTGACTTCTTCTACCTCACTTCCAGGTATCTGCCTTGAACACATTAAAAGTTATCAGTGTATTCTTTTCCCCCCCATCCTGAAAATCAGGACCACTTTAAATAACGTTTTCTGAATTTCCATTATTTAGTTGCTGGTGTCACTAGAGTGCTTGTAGGTTTTAATCAAGCATTAAAATACAGTTACGTGCTTCAGAGCACGTAAATCCATTGGCTTCTTATCTCGGGGTCTAACTCTGGAGACAAAAATAACCCTGAAACACTTGGGTGAAGTGTAGGTATGCAAAGCTTTGTTTCCTGTATGGCAGAGGAACTAAAAACATTGAAGACTCTTACTTCTTCTAGCTTCAATGACTGTGGGCTTGGCTGCATACCTAGCTTCACTCAAAGCTGGTTTGTCTACTTTTCTGAGGGAGGTAAGAGCTGCCTAAAGGGCACTGTTTTCTTGGCAAAGCCAGGAGCTATTTCTTTATGATAAGAAACCAGAAGTGCAAGGTAATAGTCAGTACCCAAGCCCACCTATTTTTGTGGTTCTGACTTAATGTGCCTTACAGTGACCAAAGTCCTACCAGGTGAAAATAGCTTATGGGGGTCATAACGCCAATAACTGGTCCCGTTGTGCTACCCTCTTGTAACCATAGGGTAACTCCCCCGACTTCACCAGAGTTTGCACTCACAAAACCAGGGTAGCAGAGAAGTGGGTAAGCCATCTGCTTGAGTAGAAAAGCTGCACTGCAAAAGATTTCCAGTGGGAATACCCTGCCTAGGTCTGCTGCAATGCCTTCTGCATGGGACAAAAAGGCCTCAAACAAAGCGTCCTACTTCTCCATTTCATTCCTGCAGTCCACAGTCACCCTTGAGCTTTGACTGCTCCAGCATACAAGCTCCAATGGGATGTTCAGTCACTGCTGTGCAAATGTGTGTCACCTCATTGCAGTCACTGTCCTCCAGGCTGGCACCTCGACCTTGTGATGAGCATAGCAGTCTTGCTTAAAATGATGGGATTTCGAAGAGAGTTTGCAGGATTTGGGCACAATCTGTGCTGCACCACAGGTTTTCATTAGGGATGCGCTCACCTGCTCTGCAGCTGGGGCACAGGAGCAGGAAATGAAATGGGTACGTGCTCTCTAGAGGGGACACACCTGCAGATGGCTTGCCCGTCTCGAAACAGTGAAACCAGAGCGTTACATCCACGCTCCATTTTTATAGTCGCTGACGCTTCCCTTCTCATCAGCCTGTTCCGTGTGGCATGCGGGGGAACCCTGTAGGACCACAGAGCAAGAGGCATGACCCAACTTGGCTGCCAAGGCCGAGAGGGTCCCTCATCGGGGGAAGATGCTGTGAGTGATGGGGTGAGGGAAGCAGCTGGCACAGGGGTGCGCAGGGGCAGCAGGCAGTGGGCAGTGCTTGCTCATTGATAGTGTTTTATTGCAGTGGGTTTTCCTATTGCCATTTAGCCATGATTTCTCTCAGTCTGGCAGAGCTGGGTACTACAGGTGCCTGGTCAATTTATGCAGTGCCTGGTATTCATGGAGTCTCTGGCGTGTCTTTCTTCTTGGTGTAAGGATGCTGTGCATGATGTGCCAGATCTCTGCTACGGAAAGGACAATCCTGCTTGAACCTTGTGAACCCCTCAAAAGTCAGCACCCCAGCCTCTTCCACAGCTGCTTCCTGGTCATTCCCAGGCCAGGGCTGAAGGAGATGTGAGCAGGAGGTGAGGGCAAGGAAAAGAGCAAAGTGTGACCAGATCTGGGCATCGGCTTTGTGACTCAGATTTGATGGTGATAACTGGGCTGGCTGGTGGAGAGGACCATCATGAAGACATGGTGTCTGGATCTCTTTTTGTATTTGGAAATCCACCTTGGCAACAGCCAGCCCTCAGTTTGATGCTGTTCAACTCTATTGAACTCCCACTACCTGCTTTTGGGCTGTAAGCTGTTCAGGATGGGTGTGCAGGGGACCTTCCTCACCCAGTGTGCGCACTAGTGTTAAAAGGCTAGTCTCTGTTTAATTGATGGAGAAAGGGTCTGCCAAGCTGAACGAGGGCAGGAACCTAGCTTAAATGCACTGTTTCACCTCCTCTCTCCACTGAACATCTCAGGAACTTCCACACTTGGAGACAGGCATCTCCATAGATTTAGTTTGCTGTGCTACATCAAAGACACTCACGGCACCATAACCTAGTGACAATAATCTAACGCTAATAAATGAACAATAATCTGGGATTGCTTTAAAATGTGCAGCAGTGATAAACATTTATTTTGTTACAGACAGGATTTATGACAGCAGCTGTATTCATGTCGGGGTATAATTAAGTGGTCTGTGAAGATGTAGTCAAGACATAGGATGATTCCAATATTGCTTTAGACTGGCAGGCTTTTAAAAGTCTCTTGGGCCAGATTCTTTACTTCTTTGCACCTCGTATGATCAATTCTGCCAGAGGAAAAATCAATCCAATCAGAGCAGTCACTTTGCAATGGAGGAGATTACGTAGTACAGTGAGAAGCAATGAAGAGGCTGCACTGCACTGCCTTGAGTCCTTCCCCAACTTAATTCTTCATCAGCTTGCATCTTTCCCTACTGTCTGTTCAAGAATTACAGGTTCATGAGATTATTAACCACTGACCCACTCTCTGACTTAATTATAAGTGGGTATTTGTGGCAGACTGGCAAAAAGGAAAAGTTTTAGGCACCCCCAAAAGTAACACCACGTCTCTGAATTTGATTACTGCTCTTCTTATTATGAGCGTATTCTACGTTCTCACTCTGTCATCATTTTCCCAATGCAGATCAGCATAGACATTTGGAAAGCAATACAGACCACTATTGAAAACAATGGTTTGAAATTGTAATAAATAAATCAGTAACAAATTGCATACCCTTTCATTTGCATATTATTTGTTTAAAGCCAAAACGGTTGGACTCGATGATCTTAAAGGTCCTTTCCAACCTAAACGATCCTATGATTCTATGATTCTATGATATGAAGGTGAGCTTGTCTTAAAATAAGCATTTTTTTAGGGGTTCAAGGGTTTCTGCACCAGTGAGCTGGGAGCGTCAATCCAGTTGTCACTGTGGTTGGTAAGAGTCAGCAGGCTATTTCATAGACATAAAGATGGAGTGAACCCTAATCACTGGGATTTTTACTGCCTACCCCAGCGCTATGAGAAGATATTTGTTTATCGTGACATCGCAAATTACTTCAGCACAAGCTTAGCTGAAAGCATTTGAGTATTCCCAATGAAATGAACAGGTCTTTAGCATGTTATGAAGCACCTACTGGGTATAGAAAATATTGTTCCCAAAACTGAGCATTTTCTTTGCAGAATTTGAACTTTAATCAATGTTTAATTTTAAAGGCTTATATTTCAGACAGTTTATAGATAAAATACCACTATATGTATGACTGTTTCACAACAGACATTTAAGTGAATGCGCAGAGGGAACATATCATACCGCATAAGGCAACCCACGTCTGTAATTAATAACACGTTTTGTGGAGCTTGTACTTAACTGAAACATAAGAGAAAATTGCTTCAGGAAACTAAAATATGCAACGACGCATAGCAAGCATTTACGGTGGCCTCAGTTGTATGAAATGTAATAAAAATATAAAACGCATCCATATGGTTTAAATAAATGGAAGCGTGTGTTCTGAGTTAATGAAACATGCTTAGCGGAGAGCCATTCCTTCTCCTGCCGTGAAGCTGGAAGGTAGTGTCACCTCACGCTCCAGCCAAGCGAGTAAGGCCCCTCTTCTGAGAACATGTGTCAGTGTTTCCAGATGTAGAGCTGTGTAGTCAAGGCTACTGTGGTTTATTTTTAATTTTGGTCACTGACTTGCTCTAAGGGAGCATGCATGGACAAACTCTTCCTGGGAACCAAGTCATGTGGAAGCCTAAATCTGGGTCTGCACATGGCAGAAGTGTTTGCACCCAAAATCAACAGGGTCGCTGGAGGTACTGGCACAGGGAGGCTCTGTTCCCCAGCCGTATGGAGACAGGTGATGTCAGCCCTGAGGTCCTACAAAGTCAAGCCTAAGCCTGAGTACCACCTTAAATGTGGTAGAGACCTAACCTTTCCAACGGAGAGTAAGCACCTGAACAGGCTGAATGCATGTGGAAATTTTAGGTTGAGTTCTGGTCTGTTTATATGAAACCATTTTTCCTACCATGAGGGAAATAGGTCAGACTGTTTTGAGCTATAGGCTGTGCAGAAACTCCCTGTCCCAGATGTGTGAAAGGGGCCCTCGGACACCGGGAAGGATTCCTTTGGCATGGGGTGCCATTCCCCGTAGGGCTCTCATGCAAGACGAGGTCAAGAGAAGGGGATAAGGAGGGGTTTAGCATGACTAAAGAGAACTGTTATTGCTACAGTCCTACAGTGCAATATTACTATGGCTATAATAATTTGTAAAAAATATCCCTGAATTTGTAATATTGTTACACACATTGAATTACTGCAGCTGGTTCTGGAAGCAAGTCATAAGCTCCACAGGGTTGGGCAGCTGAGGGATGGAGCCAGGCAGACTGCAGGGGTTTTAAACCTCCTTAGTGGTACCCCCTGGGCTACTGCTGCAGTCACAGCTGGAGAGATGGTAGAGACTTCGGTAGGCTCTGCATTATCCTTGTCTTTCTAAGAACAATAGCAATTAAAGGCAAAGCAGCAGTCCTTAACATTCTGCTTTCTAGTAAACATATGATAGAGTCTC
The DNA here is from genome assembly GCF_047370975.1 of Nipponia nippon. NCBI lineage: Eukaryota > Metazoa > Chordata > Aves > Pelecaniformes > Threskiornithidae > Nipponia > Nipponia nippon. The sequence continues at coordinate 130,793,934 of NW_028262290.1, forward strand.
CCATATACCAAATGAGTACTACAGCTAATAAAAATTTAAATATTTACAAATATAAAAAACCCCAGCAAGTTATTGATCTCAACTTTTCTAGATCTTTTAAATGCATGCACCAAAAATATCACACTATGTATTTCCTGAACAATCTTAACTCTGCCTCTGACTCAATCCTGCCTTGGGGTGGAGAACTGCTTGAGACAAGGCAGCAAGTAGGCTTTTGAAATTCACTGCCAATTCCCTATCAAGGACACCTTTAAGTGAATCAGATAAGGGCCTGACTGTACCCCTTAAAACCAGACTCTGCATGCACATTCAATTATTTTGTGTGAATACAATGAGTAAGAATTGAATTAAACTCCCCTCCCAGCCAATATATTTTACCATTTCCTGGCCTAAGAGGGATGGTTTGAGAAAAGTCTGTGGGGTGCAGAGAAGGAGGAAAACAATGTAACGTTTTATGAAATCTCTGATCATGTATTATTTGTTTCTGCTCCATAAACTACTGTTTTGATAGTATCTTCAGGCTGTTCTCCTGATGGATGAGATAGGATCACCCAACCAGGGAGCAGAGCCAGTATTATAGGACCTTTGCAATCACAGGCAAAATCAATTTAGTAGGAAAAGGAACACACACACACACACACACACACACACACACACACACACACACGCACGCATCCAATGGAAAGGACTGAGCGCTCTTAATTGTTTAAGAAACAAAGACTCAAGTTACTACACTCATGAACAAAAAATGTTAACTATGTTTGGGTAATGAATATATCTGGTGAAACTGCAAACTAAGTGCAGCTGTTATGCAAACAGAAAAAGGAGAAAATTTGTGTTTAATTGCTCATTTGTCTGTATCAATTGGTACTGAAAAACAAATACTGTTTTCTGTGTTGATGTGAAATGGAAACTTCTACAATAAATTTGATTTCATCAGCAAGATTATTCTGATGAACCTTTACCTATCAAATTCCAGCTTAACATTTTTTGTCCATCTTTTCCTTTGAAGAAAATAGGTGTTTTGAATATGTAACATAAAACAGGATTGGATTTAGGATATTACAGTACGTCCTGATACATTGAGTTGCCTTAGGGGAAGTCAGAATTACTTACAATGTGAACTCCTGCATCGAGCAGAGTGTTTGGCAGCCACAGCCAGAGGAATGCACTTTATAAACATCAAGTGGTATTTATTTCTGAAACAGTTTATGTTTTAAAGGACTATTTTTGATAGACATTGTTCTTGGTACATGAAGATTGGAGAAAACACATGCTTAATTTTTTTTTTTTTTTGCATAGCAGTGTGATATATGAGCAAGTAATTAAAGACATTTCTATACGGATAGAAAATGTATCTCAGCTCAGAACCACACAAAATTTTGTAAGCAAATTTTTGGCCTAATAAAAACTGTGTGATGAATGTATGGAATTCAGAGAATGTATTTCTCTTGGAAGCTCTTGGAATCTTGTTCTTATGTTTCTCTGGAAAGCATATAGCATACTTCTTTTTTGGTGTTACAGGATAGGACAGGTACTGGGAAGCATTTATGAAACCAGAGGTGAGAGGACCTTGAGGCACTTAAGAATCGAATTTATTACAAGGACTACAGAAAAAAAAAAAAAAGAAAGAAATACTGTGATACATTGAACCTCAATAACTACTTAAGAAGCAATTTTATGGCAAATAACTTGGGATGCACTACATATCACACTATGTATATTTTGTCGTAAGTTGTGATGTTTCCTTTAGGGAAACAAGGAAAAGAAGTGAGGGTAGGAAAGTAACAATTATCCTGTTCAGCATCAAGTGCTGTCTCACCTCCACGCTTGTTCAAAGCCTCACGAAGATTTTCCAGCTCCATCACACCTGTGGAGTCCCACAGATCTAAAGTGGTGAGTGGATCCTCCTCTACATCTCTACACAGAAAAAACAAATATAAAGCACCAGAGAAAGAGTTGCTGGCAGCAATTTCAGGGGGCCAAATTTTATATCCACCACACTCCAGAAGGGGGAGGAAAAAAAAACAAACAACAACATTCAGCTCTCAATTTTATTTCTAAAGGTTTTATCGGCTGCCCTCTAGTGAGACCGTTCAGTGACACACTCCCTAACCTTGGTGTAGGAGTTGGCTGTGCAGGAGTCAAGATGCTGTGTTTAACCTCTTTATCTTCATCTATAGTACTTAAACCTGTGGCATTTAGTTCCTGAGCAATAGTGATTAGGCACTGGACACATGCAGGGGCAGGAAAGAGGTGGTGTTGTAGGAGAAATATTCTGGGAATTTATCAGCATTGTTGTGATGGCGATTAAAGGGTGAATTTCTCATTAAAAACATGGGCAATAGCATGTACTAGGTTTTCACAGTTATATCACATCCTAAAAATCAAGGATGGAGGATTGTTAATTGTTATCCATGAAAGATCATCTTACCCAAGTGTTTTAAAATCTGATTTAGCTAGCTAAGTGTGATAGTCGTTATAGGCCACCATTTCTTACAAAATCTATGTCTTGAGTATAAGTCTGTTCTTTCTTCCCTTCAGATACCCCAGACCCCTATGAAATGGTGATATTATCACAGCCTTTGCAGTCACATCTTCTGGTAACCCTTACCTAGAAAAACCTGTGTTTTAACGCTTGGTTCAGGAGTCCTCTTGCTTGAACCTGGAGCTAGTCAGACCTACGCCAGCAGAGGAGCAGGTCTGTAAACTCAGAGGGGCCAACATTACTGCTTCCATGCCTGGACATGCTGCTAACGTGTTTAGTTTAGCTCACGTTTGACTTTAGAAATAAGAGAGAATTTTATCAGGTTGGACCACATGAAAGAGGCTTGATAACTCTGGGAAACGAGACAAAGGCTCTTTCTTCTAGAGTTGCTTTCTGTTCCTATGATCCACATTTTCATACAAGAACATAATTTCCCGGCACCCACCTGATGTGCAGAGGCCTTTCTTGTACCCACACCCGTAAGGGATGCACATCCTCTTATTTTATTTCTCTCCAGTACTATCCTCCCAACTCCTTGCTCACGCTGTACTCGCAGGAAAGGGTTTGAGTATCAGCGACAGTTGTGTATGAAGTGCACATACTATAAACAGGGTCTGCATCAGCACAGGCATGTGTTCTGTATTAGTCAGTGTCGGAAAGGATGGGTCAAAACTGGATGATCAGAATGTTGGACAAAGCCATTTGCTCACCACCTTTGACAATGGATGCGCCGTAAGAAAAGAGTATTTTATAGCACTTCCAATTTTGTTTGCAATAATCACAGTTTGGCACATCTCCTCTACCACAGCAGGCAAAATGCAATTAAATGGTGTCAGATGTAGGGGAAAAATGATGAAATTTTTCTTCCATAAATCATAAAATCCTAAGCCTTTGCAGTCTTGTAATGGTCTTGTAATCCAAGCCCCTGCTTACATTACTTTATCTTTATGAAGGTGGTAAAGAAAACATAACACGGTGTACTTGATTATAAATTATAATTTTATGAGCATCAAAAAATGCAAACTTGCAAAACTTATGTTCATGCTTATGTGTCCACATACTTAAGTGCCAGCAGATGTTCAATGATCAATAAAACTCAATTTATATACGTTATTCTGAAGCATCCTTGGTCATAAATACAGGCTGGGAATGTCTAACTTTACTCTGAGTAAGAAAGATGACAATCGGCTACAAAGTTACAATACAGAATGCTCTTGCAGTAAGTTTTATTTCAACTCTAGAAATAAAACATTTATCGATTTCCATCAAGACTGCTGGGACAGAACCCCCTATTTAGAACCTAAACTGTAGATTTATGGAAACAGCAAGTGGCTAAAATGAATTTCAGCATTGTCAGGCATGGTTGACTGAAAAAGATCTTGTTTATTATGGTAAACTAAATGTCCCCAGAGACTATAAGCTTTGAAACAAGGTGTCCCTGAATTGTGGTGTTTGCATTCGTAATGATAAACAAACTTACCTTTATTGGGGAGCAACCACTGATTCATTCAGAGACATACTTAATTTCAGGAGTGACTCTCCAGGCTCACTATATGGAAGCAAAAACTGGGAGGGTAAGATGGGAGTGTAAGATACTGCATATAAGCTCAAGTCCACCTGAACAGAGTATGATTGGAAGAACAAACTCTTCTGAATCCAGGTGTCTGTCAGACGTAATAGAAGATGGGTTAACTAAATTTGAAAACTGGAGCAAAAAGGACCACTTTTCTGCACTTTACATGGTAAATAAGAAAAGTGAAACATTCAAACAAAAGAAGCAAAATAGGAAACGTGATATATTGTCTTGGTTTTTCCCTGTCCTTCCACTGCATTTTGTCTGTAGAAATAGCAAACCCAGCAGAATTAGACAACAGCAAAATGAGACCAGCCCATTTCCCCTCAACTGTAGTTACTTCACTGCTGCAACTACAATTTCTGGCTTTCCTGACCTCTGCACTTTACTCCCTGCCTTGGATAAGAAAGGGGCGTTTGATCAGTCAGGGGTGTTAACTTTGCTTACACTGTTACCAGACTCCTGTTCCTTCAGCATGCAAAGCCAGCTATGAGGTTGCTGCTGCCCGTCCCCTTCCAGCATGGACATTATACAGCCCCTTCCACTGCGTCAGCGAAGAATTTGCATTCAGGAGGAACAGGTTAGGCCGGCTGCTTTCCAACTGCTAGCTCCTATAAGAACAATTAGGCATAGTTACAACCCCCAGGTCATTTTTCAAAGGTACTTCTTTCCGTAAACTACAAATCATTTTATCAAATATAATCTCAAATTATTTTCTCTTTTGCTGAAATGCTCCCCTTTCATTGGTAGCTGTAGTTTAAATTAAAAAAAAAAAATCCAGCCTGCAGAATTAGTCTATAAATCTTTGCAACTGCCTTACGTGGTGGAGAAACTAGCCTGATAATTATTTTGCTTTGCTAGTTAAAGCTATTTTTCTAGATACAGCAGGGCTTATGTTATTCTTGGTTAAGACTAAGTCTATGAGAGCATAGCCATGAAATTTTCAGCTGTAAATTTTCTTAGTATAAGTCTCCTTTGAAACATGATGAACTGTGGAGCTCAGAGATGCTTTTGTTCTCACTGTAGATGTTTATTTTCATCATATAGTCTTCTGAAAGGGTGTATGTTGTAATTTTTCGTTAAATCATTCATGTACAGGCAATGTCCATATCCAGTTCTACATAATATCTGTCAACAAATTCATTACTGACAGTGAAAAGAACTTTCTGCCAACATAGTTTTTTCTGGCTTATCCAGCTACAAGCCCTCTTTCATTCCAAAAGCCGTCCTGATTCAGAATCCACGAACTCAGTGGGCACCTTGCTGCTAACTACACTAGGCTTTCAATTGGGTTCTTACTACTTCTGTGCATCGAGACAGTATTGCTAGGGTTTTTTTTAATCATTTAGTGATGTACTACTGTTCAGATATTTCTACTTACCCCACCTGTAATAGATTTCTCTTCTCAAGAGGCTGTAGTATAATTTTTTCTATATAATTCTCCTGCCAAACAGTCTCCTGAGACTCCACACATGCTAGCACATTGATAAGGGTTTTCACACTGAAATGAAAAACACATTCTTTCCCAAAAGCACTGGCATATATTCTTGCTGGGGCAGTCTGAAGTATGTACAGATGAATGTCATGCCGCCCTCGAGACTGCAACCTTGTTTCACAGAAATGCACAATAGAAAGTTGACTTAGAGTTTGGAGAGAAGACGCAGAGTGAAACCCCAAGTTTCTATGCAGAGAAGAAGGTATTGCTGCTGGTTCAGCTGGCAGCCGTCCTCCTGTTGCGTTAGTACTGAACCAGCATCCCAAAATGTGACAAGGCATGTTTCAGGACATGCCATCTATAACTTGTTCCTGATAAATGTCTCCTTGTGCCATACTGCCATTTACTGAACTGCTCCGACCACTGTGCGTGTATGTCTCTGTGTGTTACTGGTATTCATTTAACATGCATGCACAAATAATAAAAATTGTAGAGTGCCTTTCCATGAGGCAGTTGTTAAGGCAATGATACAGCTTTGAGACAATTTATTATTATTTAACAACTTTTATTAAAACAAACTTAGTTTTACACTTGACAGGATTTGGTCATGGTTAACCTCAAGAATTACACATCTCATCTTTTCACATGTGTAGCTTTCACTCGTTAAACTGAGCAAAAGTTATGTACATAAATCATGGTGAAAACACAACTGACAAAGACAGGACATAGAGCCCAGTAAAGAAATACGATTTTCATCTCAGTAATAATTTCTACGTGTTCTGAGATACATCTGGAAGCTGTAGTTAGGATGTAAAGATTTTGCCTGTATTTGTGAAAGGTGTGTTTCTCTGAATGTTTTGCCAAATCCGTGTGGTTTGCTATTGATCTATGCAGACTAGTGCACTTGGAGCAGACTTTTTCATTGAGCAGCATCGCCAGAACAGCACCAACGCCATTCATGTAGGTTTGTGTCCAGGGGACACAGAGGTCGGGCTCCTCTCACTGCCCCTCAGCTCCAGGTGCATGTGGCCATGCGTCACAGCTGGCACCCTGTGCCTCCTCGGGCTCTGCGGGACCTTCTTGTGTAAATAATTGCGGATAGTTGATAAATGGGTGCTTTGTATTGTGCCGGTGGCAGGGTTTTGTTAGCATTTCCTTTGATCGTTTCGTAAGGAAACTGCTGTTATTTACCTAGGAGGTACTCACCCTAATATGTTCATTTACTAAGTCGGAATATAAATCTTCAGGCTGCAATGCCTCTAAACTGCGGACATGCTAAATGCTCACTGCGTCTGGAAGAAGAAGTCACACCGTGGAGAGATGTGACATCTGCAAATCATTTTCTAAAAAACTCCAAAGAGAAAGGGACTCTCATTTGAAAATGCTTTTATTTGAGAAATCAATGTGTCCTTCTTTTGATCCTGAATTGCCTTGGGCAGAAACATCTGAGCTTCCTTTTTAGAAAAATACTTCTCCTCCTTTTACACAGCTGTCTAATGTTTTGATGGTGAAATTTCATTCTCTGCTCTGGCAAAACTTCTAGTGATAAGGGGAAGAAATAGTGTAAACCTCAAAGGCAAAAAAGACAGAAGTCTTCCTTTCCAGGCCCTTTACAGTACAGAGTCCATAGATCCTCCCAATTTCTCCAGATAAAGGTGGTTTGAGACCTCAAAATGGTGCTGCTGGCACTTATGCAGGCATTGAACACAATCCTGTGAGCTGTGTATGGAGTGAGGCAGAGATGACCTGACCTCACCATCGGTGCCCCTCGCTGCTGAGATGCCTCGTCCCCACATCCTGCAGGTTTGGCTTTGGTAATGGAGACTGTCCAGTTAGCAGAAGATCTGCTGTTTTCTTGGTCCTTAACTGGACCTCTTAATTGCAGAGACAGTATTCTGGTATCACCAGAAGTCCCTAGTATGTATTCTGTTTTGAACAAAGTTAGGTCTTTTGGTCTCTGTGCCAGTGCAAGCCATGCATGCAGACCCACTGTCCTCTGAGACCTTATACAAACCAACAGAAATGTGGCTTGAGACTTCAGCATCTTTCCCCACCATCGTTACCCTGAGCAGTTGGCTCCTATGCACAGAAATTCCCTATCGGACTCCAAGCAGCTCCGCATGATGGGGGATCTACATCCTGCTTCTCTAAATTGTCCACATTCCTCCAAAATGATCCAAGCTTCCAGGAAAAAATGCAGGCAGGTGACCTCACTGCTTTTATATATCTGTATCATCTTATCGTGGTAGTGTAATGTCACAGGACCGGCTCAGCAACTCACTGGGCTCTTCTCCAGACCAGTTCAGCACACGAAACTGGCAGATAGCTATGCCCAGTTTTCTGATGCCTTTAGTTTTCTTCTGGGTTCCTGAGTTGAGCAGGCCAACGGAAGGGTCTGCTGGGTGCCAGAGCTGAACAAGGCAAGCTGACATGGAAACTGGAGTCAGCGGCAGAATTGAGAAGAGGGAACAGGACCTTCTTCCCCTTTTGGCGCCAGCAGCAATCGTATTTGATCAAGTCATGTTGTGTGTCTTGACACTAGGACAATCATGTGGGGCCTTCTGTAGTCAGTGGAAGAATATAAGCACCTCTGGACAGTGACCAGGATCCTAGATGACAGACAGATTAGAAACTGAAGTTTTCAATGGCTGCAGTTAAATGAGAAGTAGCCTAATGATGGTTTGCTTCTAAATAAGACCATTATAAACAATGGCCTCAGTAGTCTTTCTGGTCCTGATACATACTGCCTGAACCATTTGGGACACAGCTTAGAAATTTCATAAAAGAAAAGCTCCCTTCATCAAAGGGAGAGACAGATCTGTATTAAATTTTACTGACACCTCACATTTGCATACAAAGTCCTATAAATCTCCCTCTCACACCTCTCCATTTGGAAATTGCATGGTTTCTGGGTACCACCCCCACTGTGTTTCTCCGGGAAGCACAAGTTGTCTATGCCAGCAGGTCCTATGCTCTTAATTATCTTACAGAGGTACTCTTTTCAGAAGTGAGCTTCAAGGCAGCAGGAATGTCTTCAAAATTCAGAGGAGAGGGTTTTTACTTTTGGACTTCCCTCATTCTCCAAAAGATGGGAGGATGGAGACCTATTGTGCTCACAAGACAAAATTTTAAAAGACTTCATCTAGCTGAAAGTTTTGGTTTGTTTGAGGTTAATGTCATTGCCAATAGCAGTTTATCCTTAGAGCCAAACAAACGGTACATGCTTCTCTTGGTCTCCAGGATCTTTATTTCCAGTATTGCAATATGCAAGATCCACAGGTAGAATCACAAATTGCAATTTGTCAGTATTAAGTGTTATTCTCTCACCTTCAGACAGCACACAGAATTTTTCGCAAACTGGCTTAGAAAAAGTCTGTAAAACCATACCTGTAAGTAGCAGATTCTGCATTTATCACCCTGATAAGGTCTGGAAATAAAAACCAGGCAATACTGATTGAGGTAGAAAATAGGGACTCTACCCATGCTGCTCAAAGACTTCAAACCAATGAGGATTTATTTAGAAAACAGATTTCAAGTTGTTCTGGAGTCATACACCCTCCTATAGCTTCACCTCGGGACATCAGATGGCTTCATTTCCTGGCATGGAGATTAGTTGGCTGACTCTCTCAGTAAGAACATTTGATCTGAAGTCCCAAACATCCTGATTCAGAGCAGAAAATACTCCACTGAACACATGTATTCTGCAAAATGGGGAGATTAGCAATATGGTCCCCACTGTGTCAACTGCCATCGTGCTGATCACAGCGTCCTGATATGCTGGAGCAGCTTCTGGAGCAAAAGAAGTCGGGAACACGGATGAGCTTGCTAAGGGTTCATTCTGGCACTCGAGCAGCGAGATTTTGAGAGATGCTTTACCATGGGCTTCTGAGACCTGTCTGAAGGATACCTCCTATACACCCAAATCCTATTTAAGTGTTCAAATGGGGCTTCCTTATGAGCACCTGGCAACACATTTTAAACCAAACATTTAAACTTTTTAAATTTTACTTCAAAATATGGAATAAACAAAAAATGCATCTATTTACCGCTTCCTTGCTAGACACCTTTCAGAAAGATGAGGAATCTACAAGGTTTATTTACAATGCTGCCACGGATCCACTTCCAAGAAGACAAGTTTCCAGTAAGACCCCATCCAAAATACCATTCCAATTTCCAGTTTCTGCTTAGATCACATTTTTCAGAGTTTGCTTCGTGGAAGTTTGGGGATTTGCCTGCAGTTATGGATGGTATTACATTTTTCTGCAGTAGAAAGAAATGGGGTGGGGTAAAGGACATGCTTGGCAGCAGGAACTTCTTCCCAAAACATAGCATGGGGTAAAGAGAAGTGCCTGTCCCTGAATGTGCCTTGGGGTGCAGTCCCCTTGGGGTGATGTTACATCACTTCATTTCACTCTGGTACTTCTGTAGCAACATCTTTATTTTGTCTCACTTTGCAACACCAGACAGCCTTAATGGCAGAACCAGGCAATGGTTTATTCAGCAAGAATTCAGGCAAGAGTTTTGGTTACGAGATGGAAAAGAAAGGGCTGTAGGTAGGGCAGGTGTGAAACACGATTCTAGTTGAAGTGTAATAACTGGATATCTTGGCAGCTGCTTATTCTGCTTTACTCGCTGGGCAGTAATTTCGCTGCTGCGGTACCAGCTCTGAGGGCTGATGACCTGACTTGCACTGACTGACTCCTGCACATGGACAAGTAGCTGATTTTTCTCTGTCTCCCTCATTTACTTTGGATCATGGTTCCTGATCCTTATTTACTACTAACACAGTCTCAAAATTTTCCACTTGCCACCTGGACTGGTTCACAAGCCCTGCTCTGGACTACCCAGGCAACTACCCATGGCAGCCTTGTTTCAGCCTGAAAACCTGAAGAGCAAGCTCTCCTGTGGTCAGCTCACGCTTAATCAGCCTGTGGGACAATTCACTTTTCACCTAATCTAAACTGTTTACTTTATACACTTAAGCATGAGTTGCAACTTCTAACAGCTGATATTAGATACTATAGAGGATATCAGTTATACACATATGCCGTAAAGTTCACAAAATTACACTGTAAACTGGCATATTACCAGCTTTCTATGAAGCCCATACACACCACATGAGCAAAGCAGCTGTTAAAGCCGGTGACAAGGTACTTTGTCCAGCTTCCTCATGGCTTTAGAGGTTCTGCCATCCACCTTTCCCAAACCACAAACCAGCAACACAAAACGCTGCACCTTGGATGCTGTCCAGGTGTCTTCACCACACAGCACAAACCCTTTTGGGCCCCCCTCCAGCTGGAGACCCTGGGTGAGGACACACACCATACCTGCTCAGAAGCTCTGATAAGGCTCCCAGAAACTTCTTCTCACTATTAGGCTTTCTCCCTCCCTCCTCCAGCCATTTGTTTCCACCCCGCAAATACACTGGCACATCCTGGCACGACTATTCATGCAACTACATGGTGACCTGGATCGGGGAACTGATCCGAGTTAAAAATAACTCAGCAAAAGAAAAGGTTATTTTTAACCCAGCTGAGTTCCCCAGTCCACTCTCACGAGCAGTCGTAGTGCCGTGGGGAGGGTATAGCACAAAACCTGCAGCAAGTGGCAGCAGTGAAGGGAGAGGTAGGAGTGTCATCCCTCACTGATATCATAGCAGGAAAGACCCATAGCTCCTGTAGAAAGCGCATTAGGTAAGCCGGTGCTTGTGAGCTGCCAAAGGCAGAGATGTAGGATGATGTTCAGCCAGCCTGGGCAGGGAAGCCAAGGCTGGCAGGCGTACCTAGGGTTTGCATCGTTCGTTCCTCCCTTGAACTTGGCTCCCATGGCAGTGGTGGTGACTATGTTAGATAGCTGTCACGGTCTGACGATGGCCCAGTATTTGTGTATACATAAAGATAAAATATAGGATACATAAAGAAAAAACTCTCTTGTGCTATAAGTGCTCCTTTTCTTCCACTGCAGACTGTGAAACATGAAACAAATTACCAGCTGATAAGACCCTACAATCTCACATTTCTGAGTAGCTCTTAGGTACTGATAGATAATCACTAGATCTGCAAGACCTAAAAGAGAAGAATGGTCCTGGTTCTTCCTCTACAGTGATGGAAATCGGGATTAGCTCCGGACACTGACTTACCTTTGTATGAAACTGATGTGGGAAGCGAGGCAGACTCATCATCTGGTGTGCTGGCAGAGAGGATACTCACTTCCAATTATGCTGATGCATTTGTGTGAGTTGCTTTTCAAGAGTTCAGAGATAGCTGGCTGCAAGCATCCTTCCCCTTGTAGCCTTTGAACACACTATTAATGAAGTGATTTTCATCTGATATATCTAACAGGCAGGTATTTCCTTCCTGCCCTTCCCCTTGCTCTTTTGGAATGACTACATAGCTTCTTTTTGGCATATGTACTTTATATACTGTGTTCAAAGAACTATATAAGAGCAACAGCATGACAGGCAACCCATAAAACATAAAAGGGCTGCTCATATCACCCTGCGTGTCAAGCTAATGTTACCCTCCAGCCATATGCAACCATTATATGTAGCAATCATTAAAAACTGCTATAAAATGCTCTGTAAAGAACAGCCCTGCCTTAGCAAGGGATGGCTTAGATAATCTAAAGGACCTTCTTTCCACTGCCTGCTATGGTATTACTGGTATATTTATCCTCAGAAAATGAGTCACTGCCTTCTTAAAAGTAGTAGGCAAATCTCTCTTTTTCTGTCATACCAAAACTAAATGGGTTTCAATGGTGTTTCTTCAAAATTGTTAGAAAAAATGAAAGCATCTGCAGGTGTTAGAAAATGAGCTTGTTTCAGAAGATACAGCCCTAAATAGAGCCTTGGAAAATAATGAAAAAACACTACTTTGTATTGGCAAGGGGAAATATATGTGATCACTTAACTAGTAGGTAAATTTTATTATGGCAGCTATTACAAAACCAGATGTTGGAACACATGGTTTTCATATGGGTATAAAATATTTGAATTTTGTTACAATGTATTGATAATATATATAGCATTAATAACTCAGGCCTTTCCAAATGCACACAGCATCACAAATAAGGCTTGTAGGGACCTATGAAAATCATCTAGTTCTTCCTCCCTGCCCTAAGACAGCATCTACTGTGCCTATGCCTTAGTGGTTTGCCTAACTGAGTCTTAAAAGGCTTCCAATGGTAGAGTTCAGTACTTAGCTACCCTTAGAGTTAGAAGAATTTTTTTTCTAATGTTTAGCTTAATTCTTTCTTCATTTTAAGCCCATTGTTCCTTGTTCTGTCGTACATGGACATGGGAAACAGATCATCCCATTCCTTTTTGTAGTCTTCCGTAAAATACTTCAAGACTGTTATCTCATTCCTCGGTTTTCTTTTGTCTAGATGAAGCATCCCCAATTTAAGACCTCTACACCAAACTCTTGCCTATTAGTCCATATCTTTCTTGAAACTCATTTCCTAAAAATGGACACAGGCATCCAGCTGAGGTTTTATTAATGCTAGGTAGAGTGGAAGATTACTTCAAATGTCCTACAGACAGTAATTCTCTTTATTCATCCCATGGTGATACTTGCCTTTTTCATAACAGTGTGACCTCGTTGACTGCTATTCAACTTGTGATCTGCAACAAGCCCCAGATCCTTTTCTGCAGAACTCTTCCCTACCCAGTTACTCCTTATTCTTTCTTTGTGTAGTTAATCACTCTTGCCTAACTGTAAAATCTTCTTCTTATTGGATTGCATCTTATTTCTAGGTCATTTCTTCAGCTTGTCAATTCTTCTCCTTCCTTCCAGCCTTCCGGGTTTGCATCGTAATATTAACGCATGCACATCTTTCCACCTTACAAATAAAAATGATGAAAGGTGCCTTAAGACAGACCCTTGGAAGACCTAATAAATATTTCCTGAGTAGTTTTCTAGCCAGTTCTGTCCCCGGTCTTTGGTAAGTTCATTTTTTTATATTTACTTAGCTTGCCCATTTAAAGAGTGTCAAAAGTTTTAATAAAGTTGTGACATATGGCAGCTATTCCTTCTCCCTATTCACAGGGCCTACTACCTAACAAAAAATTAAATTGCTTTGGTGCAATTTGTCCTTAACAAATCAGTGGCAGCTATTATTTATTTCACTGTTTTATTCTACCTGCTTACAAATAGTTCCAAGATTTTTCTGGGAACTGAAGTTTGGCTGACCCGATTACCCCTTTTAGCCTCCTCTTTAGATAGTCATGGCTCTCCCTTGGTGGTGCCCAGGGCAAAAATGCAGGTAGCTATTTAGTGTCAGGGAATGCCTCTGTTAGACAGTGTAAATTACGTCCTCCTCTCATGATGCCACGTCATATGAACATTTTCATCCTCCTGTGATCAGATTACACTGCACAGTTAGTAAAGAACTGAGACCAGGATATATTTTTGCACCTTTGGCTCCTCTCTTGGCCACAGCTTTGCAGGCACTGGGCTTCTGGTGTAACTTAACTAAGCAAAACTTGCATCAGACTCTGCTAAGTACATTTGCTTTCAGAGTACTAGAGATAATAGGGATCAGTGTACCATGAACTGCAGCTGAACTTGAAGTGGACAGTGGTTGGGCAACTTATCAATGCTTCTTTGCTCTTTTTTTTTGCTGCTTCTTCTGTTGAAACAAAGTCTCACAGGCATCAGCAATATCTCTATTCAGTAAGATTACCTCTTTTCCACAAAACTGTGACTCTTCTTACAACTAATTGGAAGTCAAGTTTCTCTCCTGTTTTCATTCTCCCATTACAGGTTTCAGCCTCTGCTATCCCTATGTTAAGAATACACATTAAATGAATAATGTCCTTTTGTCTAAGCAGCTTGCAGGAAACAACAGATTAAGAGGTAATTCGTTCTTGTGACACACCATGGGTGAAGCGCTGATCCAAATAAAGCTTACAGGAGTTTCACCACTGGCATGACAAGGGTCAGAATTTCACCCCAAGTAGACGACTTTTTTTTTAAAATACTGATGACAAAATAAAAATATTGGATTGAATCATTATTCACCAGTTGTTCTCAGTGGAAAGACAGATGTGCACTCCACCCCTCAAAGACTGTCTACAAACTTCCGCCTTCCCAGAGAGTACGCTTGGCAAGCGTCCAGATATCAACAGCTTCCCTTTGAAAATTATTGATTATATGGTTCTTACAATTGATAAATCCTCCATTTTTTGAGCCAAACTTTGCCTTTGTTTAAAGGCCAAAAGAAAAATTAGGAAACGTTCTTGTCTTGATTAAGGAAAAATGATAATGTTTAAGGGATGGGGGGGAACACATAACAGTCAAAAGAATATGTAAGGCATCTGGCTTTCATATTCTACAATTTGATAAAGCAGATGAATATTTTTTGATAATAAAAACCACACACAAGAAAATAAAAAGAAATCAGCATCTTTACCTACAGCAAAGTATAAGATAAATTAATTAAGCATAATAACCTGGCACAGCACATTCATAAGAACAAGTAATCTTCCTGCACCACAACAGCACTATCACAACTCTCCCACTTTAATTTTCATTTTCTCAGCTGACAACAAGGTTACCTGATTTTTTTGACCACAGTAGAAATAGGGGGTTCTTAGGGACTCTATAAAGTTAATTTTGTAGTTTCTGTTTTGCTTTGTTTTCTTTACCCTCCTCATCTCATTCAGCAAAGTAATTGTGGATGGGAGCACACTGGCAGCTGCACTGGGATGTTTCAGCTCTGTGACTTGATGTTTCCAAGCACCATGTGCACGATCCCAGCCGTGGAGTACATTAACAGGTAGCGCTGGTTCACTGCACTGTCCTAGCTTTAGGGGTCTGGTCTGAAGTTTTGAGAATACAATCCCTTTTGTGATTTTGCATTCTTTTGTTAATGTCTGCAAAGCAGAAACTCAGCTTTTTGGGCAGGGGCCATCTTATCTTTTGTGTACAATAGTTAAGTGCACAAGATGACTACTGACTTTAATGGAATCTTCTGGTGCTATCATCATTCACCATGGCTGTGTTGCAGACAAATGAATAATGATGACACGGATGATGATATAGCTACTCAGAAGTAACGCTGAAGTGGCAAACAGAAATTCAGTTTCTAAGACATGATGTGGGCAGGATAGGATTAATTTTTCCCCACCATTTGCTCTTTCTCTGCCATCTATCTGGATAGCTTCCATTTCTTTCAAGTCTCTTCTTGATGTCTTTCTTGCACTCATACTTATTTGATCCTGTATCAAAAAAGAATACATTTA
The DNA here is from genome assembly GCF_047370975.1 of Nipponia nippon. Classification (NCBI taxonomy): domain Eukaryota; kingdom Metazoa; phylum Chordata; class Aves; order Pelecaniformes; family Threskiornithidae; genus Nipponia; species Nipponia nippon. Next base: position 130,809,673 of record NW_028262290.1, read on the forward strand.
AAGTAGAGGTGATGTATGTGCCAGTGCTGAATCTCTGTTAACATGCTGTCATATGAAATAGTAGAAAACTTCAGAGACAGTACAACAGAGATGGCTCCTGCACAAGTCTGGAGAGTCTACTTTCAGTGTCTCACTTGAGAAACAGCATTAAGCAACAAGCATGAGATCTCTGAAATGTGGCAGTATTCATTACTGAAATCTGTGCCTTTTCCATCGAATTTTGATTCCTCTGTTTTGATGTTACCCAGAGAAAAGAAGAATTCTCTAGATATTTTGGGGAACTGTGTTTGTGGTTAGAAATTCATATAATAGATTATAATTTATCCAAGTATTAATAGTGTTGCCCCTAAATATCTTTTCAAACCATCTATAATAAAGGTATATTTAAGGAACTTCCATAGGCAGAAACCAGCTCTATCTATAACCTAGGAAACACATGCTTTTAATGATGCAGCCATCGGTGGCTCCTCGGCACACCCATCTGACACGCTTTATCTAACAGCAGCTCTCACTCCCATGAATTTCAAGGAGTGATGAGCAGAGGTCCCTGCCTCTAGCCAAGATATGGGCAGAATTGAATTCTGGAGATTCTGTACTAATCAAAATCAGATGTAAGACATTGAGGTAGACCAGCTGAGCTCAGGACAGGTTAACAGTGCCAGCACAGAGAGCACACGTTGTAAGCAGGCTTTCTCTCCAGCTAATGTTTGTGAGGGACCTCAAGAAAGGACAAGGATGGCTGTATGTACTAGTCTCTTCATTCATGGCAGTCAGTGAAGATCCTGAATTTGTCTAGTCATGCCTGGGAGAAGTAACAGGGAAGCAGAACTGGTGTTGAAGCAATAAGCCATTTCCTAGGAAATGATAGAGTATAGCTTGCTTAAGGAACATGAAGGCAAGCAGAAACTGCTGGTGAGGGCAAGGGTCCACAGTCAGCTAGTGATAGCGAGAGTCATTCCACCCCTTTTCCAAGACGCTTGTGCTCAAGGTCCAGCCTGCAGACCTCACGGTTTGATTTCATTAGCCATGCAGTAATGTTATGACTCAGATAAACACGGGAGGATGGGGTGGCAGGGTGTTTTTGGGGGAGAAAAAAACCCTCAACCACCCAGAAAGGAAGGTAGGAGCTGGAAAACACAGCAATGCTAAGAGCTTGAGCAGTTCCACTCATCTTGCACCCTGTCTCGTCTGGTAAATCTTGGCCATCACCCCACATTCCAGTAATTCCTGCACTCCTGTAGCCACCTTCCTCTTCAGCCAGGGAGATATTTCAACCAACCTTAACTCCCATGCAGACTATTAATAGAGAAGATATCAATCTGAAGTGATAATGGTAGCTGGTATAATCACTGGCCTCTATTAAAGAAGGACATGTGACAGTTCTGGAGACAACCTTCCAAGCCAAAGCTCCAGGCAGCAAATTCTTAACATAAAAACTGCTATGAAGTGGTATTCAGAGGGGATTTAGGGACACTGCAGGATTAGTGCTCCTCTTTCCCAAAGACAAGGGTGAGTTTAGGGAGTCACGGACCTTGGAAGTGGTGGCTTTTGCTATATCATGGTGGATGTGTGTGGGGGAAGAAATCACCATGTTCTTTGTCTAGTGATCGTTTTCTAATTAAGACCCATATTGTTTGGTCTGGCCAAACTGTACCAAGCACAGGGAGAGGGAGCAAAATTGATTTGAAGCAATCTTTCTTGTTCTCTCTTTTCTTTGTTCATTAAGAGGATACTGTGAAGGCAACAGGAGCTGCCAAAGAAGGAAAGCTGGGTGAAGTGACTGCTCTGAACTGGCATAAAAAGTTGTATGATCCAAGAGCTCCTGAAGAGCATACCAAAGGCTATGTGTCATGGTAGGACATAGACTTTACACAGCATGAAAAGTCCTCAGTCTTTGCTACTGTGTGCAATTTGACAATTGATGCAAAGATAAAAATAACTGATATAAAAAAAAAGCAAAGAAAGTGTTACTAGGATACCAATCATTCAGTGGAGGACAAATCAGAACCCAATGAGTCTGTAGGTAATGATAATTATAGTGCTGCGTAAGCATGTGAAGCAGGATACCAGTAATCCTTCCATTTGTCAGGGGAAGACAGGCTGGGGTGCCTGGCTCTGAAAGAAAATTTGGTTTACATTAGATTGTTTTATTGTAGACTTTTCATTGCTATACTTGTTCAAAATACAATCCTTTTGCAGGGAGAGAGGACTCCATAGCCTTTATTAATGATTTTACTCAAGTGGCTTCATAGCTAGGATTTTGTCCTCACTGTCAGATCCGAATCTGCTTTGCTGTCGATGAAACTAATTTCTTTTTGTCCTACCAACTCCCAACAGATCACTACCTTCTCTGTGACAAGCTTATGCACTGGGAGCCTGCTGTCGCACCCCTTGTCATTCCCCTCTAGAAGGCGGCAGCTCAGTCTCTGCCACCTTTCTTCATATGTTCTTATCACTTCTGTTGATTCCTTCCGGATTCTCTCTAATTTGGCTATCTTTTTAAGTACGCCTGGAGCTGGAAACAGGACTTCTGCTGAAACTTCCTAACCCCAACTTCTTACACATGGTCTAGCTCTGAATACATTTCCAAAGCAAGACTTGCATTTTTTGTAACAGAACCATGATATTCATTCATTGAGTTTGAAATCTGTCGTAACTTTGAGGGTTTTTTTCTGCAGTACTCCTGAAAATATTGCATTTATTTCCTATTGTGTAAACGTTCATTTGATTTCCCCTTCCCAAGTGCAATGCTTTAGATACATTTTTACTGAACTCCATTTCATTTGCTTCATTTGGAGTGAAGACTATTTTGAATTTGGATCCTGGTTTGCAAACTGCCTGGAAGCTCTCCCTTCCCTATTCCTTGCTGTCACCTGCAAATTTTGTAGGTGTATTCTCTGTTCCACCAGAGAATATCCATATCAAGAACAAACCAGATATACAAGGTCTTCCAATAAGATCCCATTTAAAATAACCACTGTGTGTATCACATAATTGAGTGTCTGCAACATTTTGTGTGTGTTCTTTTAGATAGCAAGTTTTCTTGCACTTAACCGGATAACATTTTCAGTTAGTCTCCAGCTTGTTCATAAGAATGTCACAAAGGGTCATGCCGGAACCCTTGCTAAAATAAAGATACGGCCTATTGAATGCTGTGAATGTGCGTTATCTGGGAAAAGAAGGAAATCAGTCTGACTTGGTGTGATTTGGTTTTACTTTTTAACACCTTCTTATCCTCCAAGTGCTTGTAAGTATATTGTACACTGAGTTGTTGGAGTCTCTTTCTGGGTGTCAAAGGTAGGTTGACTGTCCTATAATTCATTTTCCCCTTTTAACAGACAGGTATTATATTTGTTTATTATATTATATTTATTCCCCTCTTGTCCCTCACGTCCGCCTTGTACATACTCCCAGGCAACTGCTAATGGCTCAGACATTACTGTGACTAGTTCCTTCAGTACTTCTGGGTGAATGTGATCAGGCCTTGAATATAATTGATTCAGATAAGCATTTCTAACTGTTCCTTCTCTGCTCTGGCCTGCCCCCTTACTCTTTTATTTAAACTATTTTTATTAAGTATTGGTCAATAACTTCTTTAGTGAAGACTGAAACAATGAAGGGATTTAATATTTTGGCCTCTTTTGTGCTGTCTGTTATTTGCTCTCCCTGTTATACAGCTGTACTTCTTTTGTCATGTTATGTTCTGGCAACATTTTCTGGTTGCCTTTATGCCTCCTGCTATTTGTAACTCCTTGTGTGCCCAAACGTTTTGCTTTATCTTTCCATATTATATAGTCAGGTGTCCTGGTTTCTAGGTTTTCTGTGAGGCTTTGATTTCCAAGTGCCTAAAGAATGCCTTAGAGTACCACATCAATCTGCAATTGTGCTTTCTCTTTGCTTTGTACCTGAACAGCTTGTTGTAGAACCTTTAATATGTATTTTTTTCAGTATCTGTCAGTGGTCCCCTACTCTTTTATCCTTTCAATTACCTTCTCAAGAGGCCTCCATCCCAGCTTATGAATTTTTAGAAACCTGTTTTTTTGTAGTTCATTCTTAATAGTGAGGCTTTCCTTAAAATAGCGGTCTGTCATTTCATACTTGCTTTCACCTGGGCTACCTTCCACCTGTAGATTCTTAAGAAACCCCTCATTATTAGCTGAATCAAATCCAGTTTAGCTGTGTCCCCAAGTATCATCCCTCCTCACCCCCCACCTTCTGATAAAAAAACTGCCCTCTGTATATTCCAAGACCCTGACAACTGCCTGTGCCCTCCTCTACTGCTTTTCAGTAGATATTATGCTATTTGAAGTGCCTTGTAGGGGCGAGGCTGACTCTTTTGAACAACTCTGTGAGTTGCTCAAGCAAAAAGACCCTCATGTATTTCTTCTTTCTCATTATTTAGTTTTCACCAAAAGACCTCCAACACGATATCCATCTTGTTCTTTTCTTTCCTCATTTTCACCCAAAGGCAGTCAAGAAGCCAGCTCCTTAGCTTTCCCTGAAGTGGAAAGCAAGTATATGTGTCTAAATGCCTTGTCCTGTCTATTCTTCTGGAAGAAGCTGTACCTGTGTCCCTATTCCAGGTCCCTGATTTGTTCAATCAGGACTTCATGGCACCTATTATGTCATGGTTTTCTGCATACGAAGCCTTTGAGTCTTCCTATTTATGCAACATATTACTGATATTTGCATATAGCTATTTTGGATATTCAGCTGTTTGCCCTATTACTCTCTCTCCAGTCTTTCTTGTGCTTTTTGCTAACAGTTTCCCTAGGGAGATTGTTAACAACGTACTAATTACTGCCAAGCAAAGGGTATAGTGGTGGCTTTGTGATGCAGATACTGGTCAGCCAGGAACTTGACTGAGACTCCAAAATTACTGTAATTCCCATCTATTTCTGGACAGACTCCAGATAGTAACAGCTTTCAGTCTCTGCCAACCTGGTTTGGAGCAGTTTGCCTGTGTGTGATTTTGCATGTCTGTCAGCCAAATCAGAGAGCCAGTGCAAAAATCTAGTACTTAGAGGGTGTTTGATACCCGTGGGAGCTGTCTGGGTCAGGAAACCAATGACTAGTTTATAACAGATTGGGAAAAAAGAGAAAAGGATAGAAATAATATGGCCAGCATTTTAGTTACAGATACAATTGTAATTAAATGCAAATTACCAATGTAAATCAGAAAGATTTTTTTTTTTTTTTTGCGTAAGTGTTCCCTGACAGTCTTAATAAAGATTAAAGCTGAGTTGGAATTGCTCATACAAAACGTGAGAAGGAGCTGCAGCCGCTCCTGACGTGTGACATGGTTCTCAATGAAGTGTCATGTTGTTGGTTTTACAGAGCAGGCAATGTGCAGCCTAGGTGGGAAATCACAGCTGGAGAAGCTGCCACCGAGATGTCTTTCACTTCCCTCAGGTTTAAGTCCTCGATCAGAGAATAACACCAAAAGCACCGAAACAACGATGACTTATTATAGAGCATGCACAACAGATCCTTTAGACCCCTGCCCTGTAAACATTTATATATACACATAGCTTTCCTATGTATATCCTACACAGACATACTTTTGTTTATTATTCAATTCAGCATAATTAATAATTAATACACTACAATGAATAACATCATAATAATAATAATATAATTAATACACTATAAGGAAGAAGATGATAAAGCTCATCAGAAACATCGTCAATTGCTACAAATGACAAATAGGCAACAAAACTGAAAACCCTATTTGTGATCTGTGTGAGTTACTTTCTAACTGGATTTGATATGTGTACCAACTTCATTGTTCCTGATTATGGGAATGTTTGTGCATTTTCAGATAAAGACAATTTTGTGCTCATCTATTGCTTTATAGATGTTGCGAGGAGATGAGTAGGAAGCCCATCCTGGACCAGACAGCTAGAATGTTCTGAACCACATGTTCGGAAGACAAATGAATGAGAAGTCCTGTTTGTTTTCCTTTAACACAACAGGTCAGTCATAATCACGCACAAAATACCATTACGAACTATGACCAGTAATAATCCAAATTTACCAAGCGTAAGAGAAGAGCCAATATAAGCACTCCCTGTTCAATAAATCCCTCCCACTAAATTCACATTCTCAAAAATCTCAAATCTATAAAAAACCCTTGCAAAAATCTTGGGATCTAGAGCACCAAAGCAAAGCAATAGTCATGAGCCCTTTACTAAGAATGACCGGTCTTAAGACTTTAGCTAGGCTTACCCAGAAACCATTAGCTTCTGAATCCCAGCTTATCTCAGCTGTTGGGTAAAAGCACAGGGACTAGTTTTTGAGATACTTGTGGCAAGGCCAAAATCATAAACTACCTCACACCCAAGCCTTGAACTGCACCTGGAAAGAAGTGGGAAACGAGCACTGTTTACAGAGCAGCGTGTTCCTTGTGCACACAAGTACTGAGTGCTAAAAATTGATAATTTAGGCTTTAAATGGACAGAGGGACTTCATAAACGTCTGAGAAGCTCTCTGAACCAGCTGATCTACCCCAGAGACTGGGCAACTCAGAACAGGATGCACGATACATGCCTTTAGTGAATGCACAGAATAAGCCTTTTTTTCCCCTCCAGCATTTTATTCAAGCTAATGTCTAATTAGAACTGAGAACTTGGTGTGCTTTTTGCTGCTGCTATGACAATTCCTAAAAGCATTTTGTGGACATCAATTGTGTGTGGTAGTTTTGCACTAAGCTCCCCAGCTACTGAAGGAGAAGAGGGGGACAACATGAGCTCTGTTTTATTATTGCACAGTACAGATAATGATACACTAACCATATCAAAAGGAGCTTTGTAATTATTGGCTCAGGAGCTCTTGTGGTTATTTTACATTTAACCCACATACCAATTTGGTGTCTGCTGGCACATGGTGGCCATATGGAGGGCAGAAAGCATTACTGCCTACCACAGGAGAACATAATCTGGAGAGCGGAGGCATTTTCATGTGTTGAACAAAGTTCCACCCACATCATAAACTGGTCATTCTGCCACATCACAAGCTGCAGAAAGATCACATAAATCTTCACAGAGACTCTACAGGACTTCAATCGGAGACTCTGTCTTATGTGCAGCCCATGAATGAACTGTTGATGCTTTAGAATAACAAGTAATAGTTATATATCTGCTACCAATACATTTTGTCATGTAATACTACTATATATTGTTGGAGCAGTGTTGAAAGGCACACAAACTATTTCCCTGCTATGAAAAATGTTAATGAGGCAAATTATTGCCCGATGAAGACGGGCAAAGAAAACCATGGAAATTTATGCTAGATGAGAATCCACAGTGGTCATTTGTAATTCCATCTTTTCATCTCTTAACTTTTGGGGAGTAAAGTTTAAAAACGTCTGGAAAAGTTACATACATATATATATATATGCAACCTTGTGTTGATTATTGTATATTAGCATACACAAAAATATTTCTGTGGACAAAACACACTTGTCTATCCACCTACGTAATTGTGTTTGTATTTATGTATGTACGTATGCCTGCTCCTCTGCCTGTGTGTTTGTTGGAAGAACTTGTATCTAGGTCCTGCACGCTTACTAACATTTTGGGCAAGTTTTCTGATTGTTTTTCTGAGTGGAGACTGAAAAGGAGACAAAACCAGCAAATTGGTTTGAAACAAAATTCTCAGCTGTCTCACTGGTCTTGTACTACATTATAGCATAAACGGCAAGGGAACTTAAACACATGGAAGGGGGGGATTTTGTTTGCATTGCCTAAGCAAATATTTTTTTAGTAGTATAAAAATAGGTGGAACAGGAAGATAGGCAGGACCAATGCAGAAGAAAAGCACGTTTGTGCCCAATTCACCGGAGAGATTGTTAAAGAACATTTTATCATAATGAAAATATTACCCTTGGAATGCCAGCAAGATCAATGTCAATTTAAGTTGCCTGTCCTTTTTACTTCTAGTCACTAAAGTTAGACTTGTCCTAGAGTTATTGTGACTAGCTGATTTTTTTTATTTCAGAAAATGTTCTCTTTCATTCACGAATCAATAGCTCTTTGCTAGTCCTGGCTTTGCTCCTTGCTCTTCTCCGTCGGCCCTTGCTAAGGGCTGTTGCTAAGGGCCAGAGGAAGTGTCCTATTGCATTCGGCTGAGAAATCGGGGAGGAAAAGCACATTTCTGTGAGGTGCAAATGAAGCACTTTTCCCACTGCTGTCCTGCAACATAGGAAATATGATTCTAGCCGGAACAAGCTGCTCATGATTAGAACCCCCATGTGTTTCAGAATTTTGACAGGCTATTCCTAAACTCATAAAATTAGCAGAGTGCCATGGTGGGTTCTAGAGAGCAACATTTTTCTTACAGTACAGGACTCCAGGCAATTCGTTTCAAAAGGAAACTTTTATAAAGTTTTCCTCCTTCTCTTAGTGAAGTTAACAGAAATCTTCCTGTGGATTTCAATGAGAAAAAAAAAAAATCCTTTAGTCAGACAGCTTGTAGCTCCTTTATTTGAAAGCAGCTGAGTAGGGCATACATAAATTTGCTAAAAGTTCTACAGACAACAAACTAATAAATCTAGTGAAAATCTTTGTTTAATGATAGGGAATTTAGCTGGAGGGAACAGAAACCTTCAGACCCGTGGAATATACCTCATTTATTTTCTGATGTATTTAATTTTAAATATACTGTTCAGTTATTCAGATTATTTATTTAAATGCATTTCATGGTGTGTTACACAGATAGCTTTGACAAAATCATGTATTTTTCAAAAAAAGACATACTCTTATTTGTGGCTTACTACACCTAGGAAGTTCTGTCCACCAATTCCGGTACTCTTTTGGGTGACCCTACTGCTAAGTGATCACTGCATCAATTAGTGTTTTTACTGAAGAGTTACTTACCCTCCAGCATAAAAGAAATACAGTTCTTTGGGAAGCTGCATGCAGGGGAACCTGTGCTATCCAGGTTTCTCATGCACGTGAGCTTGGGATCTAACAGGCTGCTCTATCGAGGTCATGCGCGCATTGATAAGGAACCACGGCCAGGGTTATACGGTCAACATAAACACAACTACATGATCCAGTCGTGTCAGGCAAGCCCATTTGGTTGCATCTGCGTTACCCCATCCAAAGGCTGAACGTTTTGTGTGCGTGCCTACTGCCTGTACGTTACAGTGCTAATGAGCCTATCTTGTCTCCTCTGAACAATCTGTGCTGGAGTTGGAATATATTTCCTGTGGTTCATCAGAAGAACTGGCAAGCAAACAAGGCTGATAGATGTAGTTCAGACTTGTGAGGATTTCCTGGTAACATTGTTTTTTCCCTGTGCAACCAAATATGAAAGTAATGGTAGATTTGAATACCCATTTCCCTTTGTTTGCAGTTGCAAAAGTTTGGCATTCACTGATGTTTCCTGGTGGTGTAGAAAGCCAGAGGAGTAATGGGTTGCCGTAATGGTTTGGCCTGAAGATCCTTCCTGTAGACCTAGCAGATGGTGATTTGAATTATGTGTCCTGCAAGGTGAAAGCCACAAATCAGACCTGAGCAGAGGTGAAAGTCTAAGTGATCGTTAATGTTCTGAACCTAGGGTGCCAAACTTCCTTTCATCTCTTCAAGGTTTGGACAGGACAAAGATACTTTTTCTTCTTTAGAATAAGGAAACAGTGGAAGCAGAAACTTTTGAACTGTATTCTTCAGAAATTCCCAGGAGGTGCAATGAGTGCACTTCCTCTTTCAAGACTGTTATGAAAAGCCATAGCGTTCTGGAGGAGGTACAGATGGCCTCTGAAGGCTGGCTGTATGGTGCTTATTTCAGTGGGACTCCGAGTCATCACACCCAGCCTGTCACCTCTGAGACAGAAGGTGACGTTTTAAATATGATCATGGAGCTGGACACCTTCTGGAATAGCCAGGCTGCGTCCTGGATGAACACCTGAGCTGCTGAGTGTTCGGCACAGCAACAGTCTCCGAGGGAGCTAGAACTGGAATGACCCAGAAAAGTCCACAGCTCTGGGATTCATCGAGGAGTGTAGCACGTCTCCCATCCCCAAGCTAACTAAAGCCTTTCCATTAGAGCAGGTCTTTCCTAGTCAAATGCTCCTGTGTCACAGGATTGTTTGATAATTTGTGATGTAGGTGTTTAAGGAGACCAAGGAAAGGGCTTTTCTGCTAGAGATTGTTTCTTTTCCTTGAATAACCACATCTTCCTCAAATTCATGCTTGGATGTAGATAGTAGAAATGAAATAAATGTGGTAGAGATATTCTCATTTTTATCAAGTAATTGTTCACTGGATATTTCTAAGTCAAATATTATTTTAAAAAATATTTGTAAATAGTAGTTGCTACCTAGGATTTTATTGCTTTGCATACTTAGCAAGTAAGTTTCAGTTAATATTTGTGCTTGTGCCTTGAGGGGTGAGCTGCGTGTAAGACACTAAAAATTAAGAAAAAAAAGAAAAAAGAAAGGATTTGACAGGCAAATGGTTTGGAGGAGGAGAAGAGAAACTGTCACATAACACAACTGTCACACGTTTTTTCCACCACCCTCTATCTTCTTTGGTTATTCAGTATGTAAGAAGAGTTTTCCTTTCCCAAATGCTTACCAAACTTCCCTGCAACACTAATATCTGCAAATAACACCATTTTTGCCTCTTTATTAAAAAGGTCCAGAGAAAATGTGTGTGCAGGAAGGAGAGGGCGGCTTTCTTTAATATTCTCTGCACTCTCAGCTACTCTGCAGTTGCCAGCTGCATTACTGACGTTTATTCATTAAGTTTTGCCACATGAATTCTTTCCCTCAGCCTCGAAGGTCACCAGTTGTGGTTTGCTAGCCTTGAGAAAAAGTTGCAATCAAATACTGAGGCCACAGACAGATGCCCACCGGAGAAATGGCAGCGATCGTGTAAGACTTTACAGCTTTCACCACGGGAATGGTCTATGCAAGTGCTTCTCTCCATCACTGTGAAGGCAACTGGGTTAGTTTGAACGGCCAACGCAGGGCAGATGGAAGAAGCAGGTAGCTTCATGAATGCCCCAGCCGTTTCCGCAAGAAGCATTTGACTACTGCCTGAATGGTTCTTGTTCTAGTTATTTGCCTTCTTTTCACATTGTTGCAGCCAGAAGATTGTTAAGTGCCTTTTTAGGACAGGTTTGAATTCAGTGAGACTACTTACATAAGTAGCTGTTCACCAATTTGAGCAGTGTGACCCTTGGTTTCCATTTCTAGGACACGTCGTTCAAGAAAGTTGGGCCTGTTATGTCAATAACCTCTTGGTTGCTACATCTCAGCCCTGGTCCTGCAGAATCTGCCAACGAACTTCAACACAATCCCCATTAAAGTTATTAGAAACTGATTAAATCATGGCTTGTGGTGGATGGTACAGGATTTGGTTATTTATTTATCTCTGATTTTCTCATATCAAGGATTTCTACTGCCCTAAAAATGAAAGGTTAAATTCCTTCAAGTCTTTGTCCTGGATACTGCCATGTCACTTTATTTGGACTCTATAGAGGATCATATGTGTATCCCTTTGTAAATGCCGTTCCAATAATTCTCCCTTGCATGATTTTTTCTGAAGGACTCCAAAGTAAAGCTTGTTGGGAATTTTCCCACAATATATTTGTTTGTATCTGAAAATGCTGACTTGCTGAAACGGAACCTTTTTGTGGGAAAGTATTTGTTCCAGTAAGAAGGCTTCTCAGATTCAGAAATGAATTTCTGGAAAAAAAGTGAAAGACAAACTTTCCCTTCTTTTCCTCAAAATAGATGGCTGCTCAGTGTTCAGGCGTTCCCTGGGGGATTTGGGCGAGAGAGCTTCAAATCCCATTGATTCAGCATGTTAGTCTCTCTCTGGGCCAGCTACGCAAAGCTGAACAGCTTCAGAGAGGGTAAAAGGGAGTATTCTCACTGGGTTCTGCCTTTTTATGCCTGTTTCGGCATTTTTTCAGGAAGGTCCTAATTTCACTTTAATGCACAACAAAAGCACATTTTGAAATTTCTATTGTTTTCCAAAATCCTAATGTTTTGCAGATCCTGTTAAGCTAACCCAGTACTGATTGCCTTGCAGATCCATTTGTATCTTCCTAAAAATGCAGATGACAGAGTCACTCCGTTTGGGATCGATAACTTATAGGGAGTCCTTCTGAATCTTTGTGGGCTTTTTAGGAGACATCGAGGGTTTGATTCTGCAAATTTCTAAACTATAAGACGTTATGAGCATTAGTTATTTAACTAATGGAGCTATTCATACACTTGATGCCAGCACATTACGAATTGATAAAAGTTTTATTAAAGTAAATGGAACGATTTCCGCTGGACTTGAACGAAAGTTTGCCACATTATGTCCTTGTATCTTGAAGTTTTAATCTGACACTTGATCTTGTCTTATTTTATGATGTTCAGATTCTGCCAAAATTATATTTATATCAATCACTTATCTCTACAATCACAGAAAGACTGTTTACTTTGTTTACTTTTTAGAGAGAAAGTGGGAACTCGGGAAACCTGGATTCTTTTCTGACTTACCACTGACTTGCTTAGACTATCTATCATTATTTATTAACTTTAGCAATTAATTTTATGATTCTAAGATGCAAGGAAATTGAGGCACTAGGAAATATAACAGTTTGGTAAAATACTGCATTACAGTGCTCATAACATTAATTTACTCAATGGCAATTTCACAATTAGGACATTATAACGCAGTTTTAATGCACATTTATTATAGTAATGAAGTACAGAATTACACAGATATAACACAAATCGTATTTAATCAAGAGCAATCTCAGATAATAACCAACTAAGAATTAGAATGATATGCCACTGAGTTTATAAGTGTCATTTTTCTTTTATCAATAAGTAGTGCTACAAATTGCCATAATATAAATTGCTTACATTTGTTTTAAAATGTTCTATAATATTGATTGATGTTTATGACTGAGTCTTTACTTATTGTATGAACACCATGAAAGTTCCCCCACTAATGAGATAATTAATTTTCCATCCTGCACAACTCCAGTTTCAAATTAGATTTAAATACTAATTCTTATAATGTACTAATTGTTTCAAAATGGAAAAACAAAAAAAAAACCAAAAAAAAACAAAACCCAATGTACTATTTCATAAATCTGGCAGAGGAGGACCCTTGGAAAACAGTCTTCATAAAAGTAAATTGCATCATAAAAGTCTCCCACCTTTTAAGTTAAGGCTAACATTCTGTGAAATATTGTTCATCCTTACTTCACAAAAAAGTCACAGCTTGGTCCTCTGTATCACGTGCTTTTGCCTGTCTTGTGTAATAATCACCTTCTTGAATCTTCTTAGTTGAAAGCATGCTGCCAAAGCAGATGGATTCTTAAAGTAAAATGCAACCCTAATTAATTATTCTCTAATCTTCAGCTATGAGTTTTACCTTATAATTTAAATTGGAATAATAGTTTTATTGCAGTTTATCATACTTACACTGGGAAAAACATTCTAGAATTTTAAAAAATTATATCATAGTGTTTTTAATATATTTTATGCTACTACACTACTATTTTTTAAACTATACCTAAAATACATTAGGACATATTGCATGTTTTGGGGTATGCTTTTAAGAGTGGTAAGTTCATAGGTTCCCAGCAACTGGTAATACTAAGTATTACTACCATTCCTTTTGCATTTGATTTCTTAATGAACTTTAAAAAAAAAGTTAAAATGAGTAGCTTTCTATAAGGAGAAAAAACATCCATGCTTGAGAGGAACAAATACTTCTTCAAAACAGTGTCACACATAAGCACATTGGAAATCAGCGGTCAGTGACTGAAGAAAACCAACTGACTTTGGAGAACCCCCAGTATCGTATGCATCCGTAGGTAGCGGTATTTTACATTTGGAAGCCTTCTACATGAGTCATGTCTTGAACCAGAGTTGTAACCGAAGGAAGACATTACCACTCCAGTCCTGCGTGCCTCCCCAGCCACCACTGCCAAATCCAAGTCTGCAACTAACAATGCAGATGACAGAAGAATAAACACCTTTGCCTCTTCACTGAACACGAGGGCCCCCACAGCATCTCTACATGCACGTTATTCTGCACAAAGCATCACGACATTTGCAAACATAATATTCGCTCCTCTCCCCATTGTACACATCTGTACTCGCTGCTGCAGCGAGAGTTTTTGGTAGATGAGAAATAGCCTCTAACGAAACCAGAAGATAAAATTACTAAGCAAAGATAAAGCTGTATCGAGCCTCTCCAGAGCTGTGGAACAATAGTTAGCTTACGCTAATCTTGACTCTGAGCCTGAGAATGCAGTGGTTTCGCATGTCATTTCAAAAAGCACTTTTGCTAAATTTTCAGGCATGATGCAACGGTTTAGGAAGGGGATAATGTATCACGGAGAACCCTCTGGCTGAAATCCCAGGTCCATTAAAATCAGTGGGAGTTTTTACTCTGGTTTTGTGTCATATATTCGTTATTTCTCCTCCCTCATTCTTTTCACTTACACTCATTTTATGACACTCATCGATATATGCCGCTATATCGGAGTTCATTAAAGCACCGCATGTTTCATTACATAATCAGAACCCAAGTTTGCACCAAACAACGGAAAATTATTTTTTTATTTGCAGAAACAAAAATTATTAATTTTTCCTCCCAACTGTTTTTTGATAGACATATGATGGGTAAGGGGAAGAGGGGGTTTATTGAGCTCTAAAAAATGGATTGCACGCCTGAGGCATGCTTTTTGTGTATGTCGCCTGCAATGTGTGACATTCTGTTGGATACGACTTTAAAGTAACTGCGTGCCCTGCTGTAAGTTAAACACTAGAACATAAACACCTACATTAAATCCGAAACAGACAATAAAATAAGAAAACACATTTCCATTTCCCGACTGACCTCAATCTCTGAATGAGGACCCCTGCATGTTACATTAGGAGGCTGGGCTCCATTACACTGCCGCACGCTCTGCTCAATCTACTGAAATATTGATTTTTTTTACAGAGCAGACACACTGTAAAATCAATATTCCCGTACACAGAGCCGAGCGGCAGCAGCATAGCTGAGGCCAACTCCGTGGCCTAGCAGAAGGGGTGCGTGCTGAGGGAGCAGGGATAGAGGGGGAATGGGAAGATGGGAAACACTGCACATGGAAAACCGCTGCAGAACGGAGTACGGCTGAGGACTGAACGGCACGGCGAAGGTGCAGACAGGGAGGGAGGAACACGCGTTATAAACACGACAGAAAGGCTCAGGAAAGACTTGCCATTTCTGGTTCTGCGGACAAAGGAGCTGAAGAAGAGGAGACAAAATTTAAGTATTTAAAGGTAAGAGGTTCTTGAGGTTCCCCCTCCCCAAACATTATGCTTTAAAGTTGGTTTAAGTAAAAAAAAAAATATATATAAATTAAAAAAAGAGGAAATATTTCAAAGCATTTTTCAGTTTATTTCCCTTTCAGATACTGAAATGACAGCCATGGGCTCGGATTAACAGGCGTCGCTGTGACCCTGCAGCAACAAGGACCAGTCCAGCGCTGGGGTTCACCTGCGCGGCCACGGCACTGCAGGACAGGGCCTGCGCGCCTCCTCCCGTGCCCGCCCTCACCCGCATGTGGCACGTACAGATGAACGGCTCCTCTGGGACGACTCCCGTGCCACAAGGACCCGAGCATTTCTACAGTTGAGGCCTAGGCGACAGCAAGCTTAATCCTGGATCAGTTCCTCAAACTGTTAACCGTGTCAGCAGCTTCATCCGAGTCTAGCGAACAAGCTGATCAATAAGACAGGTTTAACTTTAGTGACTTTAATCCAATATAAGAGATAAAAACAATTGTAGGAATTATTATTTTCAATATAGAGCTAGTGAAGTATTGACACCACCTGAAGATGAGACTAGAAAACTCTCCAGACAGCAAATCCCCCTCAGCTTTTCTTTCAGGGTGAGGAAACACACTTTGAAGTAAAAGCTGTTACACTCTCTTCAAAATCCTTCACATTCAAAGCGGGAACTAGAAACGTCGGCGATTTTCCCCTGCTTGCACCCCTCACACTCCAGGTTGCCGCCTCTGGGGCAAACCAGGCCCCCTGAAGGGATTTTAGGAGCGGGGTACCGCAGCAGGCAGGGCTCGCTGCCGGCAGCCCGGCCACCCCTCCGTTATACCGAGTCACTCCACGGCCGGAGCTCCGGGAACGGGCCGGAAGCCCCCCTGCCGCCGCGGGCTCACAGGTGTCGCCGGGGGTGCCTGCCCAGGACGGCGCTGAGCACCTCCGAGCGAGGGCAGGACCCGGCCTACGCGCCTCCGCCGCCGGCAGCGCGGCAGCGAAGCTTCGCCCTCCCCGGCCGAGGCTGCGAGCCGGACGGGGCGGTAAACGCCGCGGAGCCGCAGGCGGCGAGGCGCTCCGAGAACCGGCGCCCCGTCCACACCCCCAGCGGGCCCGCGGGTAAACCCCCCCCCCGCCCTCGGCGGCGCGGCGGGCAGCGGCTGCCTCAGGCCGAGGCGAGCGAGGGGGCGAGGAGCCGCCTCCCGCTCTCTACCCCCCCCCCCCGCTGCCGCTAACGGCCGCAACGGCCACCGGGGCCCGGCGCGGCCCCGCCCCTTGGGTGGGCGCGTGGGCGTGGCGGCCGGCGGGGCGGGGCCGCCTACGAGGGGGTTTGGCGCGGAGCGGCGACAGCAGCCGTGACCTCCGACCCCGCCCGCCGCCGGCCAATAAGAGCGCGGCTCGTCCCCGAACCCAAAATTTCCACGTCGGCAAAAGTCAAGATGGAGCGGCGCGGCGCGCGGCGCGGCGGGGCGGGTGCAGCCGGCCGCCGCCGCCCGACGGGACGCGGTCGGGCGAGACGAGGCGGCCGCCGCCGCGGGGGGGGAAGAAGGGGGGGCTGCCGCGGGGCGGGCCGGAGCGGAGCGGACCTGTTGCGCTCGGCGGCGGGGGCCGAGGGGAAGGGCTGGCGGGGCGGGGGGGGGGGGGGGGGGGCGCCGCTCGGGTCCTTTCGGCGAGGGGCTGCGGGGCCCCAGGGGAGGGGATGTCCGGCGGGGGCCGGGGCTGCTTGAGGGCCGCGGCGGCGGGGCTGTCAGCGGGAGCCGGCGGCTCCCGCCGGTTTCCATCGGCAGCGCTCCGGTCGGCCGCGACTTAGGCAGGGCGGCCCGTTAGCTCCGGGGGAGGGGACGTGGTTTTGGGGGGTTTTTTATTTAAAAAAAATGCGTTCGTTTCCTTCCACCCCCTCCCCGGCCAGCGAGCGGGTCTTCCGCCGAGCCGCGGCGGGGGAGGAGGCGGAGGGGGCTCCCTTCCCCACCTCTAACCGTGTGCGCCTTCCCTTCCCAGGCAGGGAAACGGGCCGGCAGACGGCCCCGGTGCCGGTACCGGAGGAGGATTGGAGCCTCCGGAAGCAAAGTTCTGTGACACTCCGACTCTGGGTACGATAGCAGTCAGTGCACTACAGAACTTTGTCTCCGGCGGCGGCGGCGGCCCCGGCAGCCTCAGGTGGACACGTCACTGCGGGCTGCCCCGACGGCACGGCCAGCACGGCCTCTGCCGAGCACCGAAACCTCCGCTGCAGCCGTGGAATAAAGTCTTTGCTGTCGTGGCCTCCCGCTCTGAAGTTTTGTTGGTCTTTTGGTTGTTTTGTTTTTGGTTTTTTTTTTTTTTCCTCTTTTCCAGGGTAAAAATAGCGCAACATCTGGGTATCCGAGGGTTATTTCGGTGCAGTCAGGCCAGCCTGGCTGTCGGCATAAATGTGAAACAACTAACCGGTGCTGGGTGCGACTGAATCGGTGGTGGGTATGTGAACATGCTTGACGCTGCTCCTAACTGTGCTTTGTTGTAAGTGTGTGACAGAACAGTAGCTTAACTAGGGACTGCAGCTGGCTAAAGGACTTTGTGCTTTTAGCAAAAACCTGTGCTGTAGAGCCCTATTGTAAAGCAATGCAATAAGTGTGCTAGTTCAATGTTTAGGCCTCACCTTGTGGCACTGAGCTGTTCGCTTTAGGAACCCCAAACCCCCAACTTCTGTTGAGTAATAGCTAGGACTTAAATTCAAGCCTCTGCATCTTCAAAAATCACAAGGTTTCTCGTAAGTGCGTACTGCAAGGCTTTATCCTCACTGATGGTGGGGGAGGCTTTGGGAGGATAAGTAACACCTGTATTTATTAGTGCAGTCACAAGGTTTTATAATATAACCTTATTTGACACCTGCACCGTTCTCCACATAGACAATGGCTTTAAGGGCTGAGGGAGGAAGGGCCAAACAACGTCTTTTTTTCAGTTTAAGTTGGAAGCTGGCAACAGTACAATAGCTGGCCTGGCTTTCTTCAGAAATTTTGCAGTTTCTTGATGTGTAAACTAAGCTGTGGAGCTCTTGTGAGGTGGACATAATCAGCTGATCAGCTTTCATCATAATGAGAGTAATAGGAAAAACAGGAATTGCTAGAAGTCAGGTGGAGTAAGATAGGGCAATTTTTTTAAAATTAAAAATCAGTATGTGCTGTAGAGTTTGTTAGCCAGTAAGTCACAGCAGCTGCATTGTATGGCATATATGCTGCTTTTTTATTTATATGTATACAAATAAATATATGTGTGTGTGTGTATACACATATATGTTAGAGGTCTCATTTTTTTAGCTTTTTGTAGCTAATGATCCCCTTTGGGCTTGCTAGAAACCTAAATCAACTTTTCCTTTCTGCCATTCTGAACATGGAAGGTACAGCAAGATTATACAGTTCATGGAATTGGGCTGGAAACTGAAACGCTATTCTAAGTACATGATTTTTAGCTCAAACCGTTTAATCAAAGGGTAGGTAAAGTGAGGAGCACTTACTGTATGGCAGGCCATGTGACCAGCTAGCGCTATATTTGGATGCTGGAGGTTTAAGGAATCCTTTTTGCTAACCATTTTTGGCCAATTGCCCGCGGCTTTATGTTGTGCAGTGTGATGTCTGCTAAAAAGGACTTGGAAGTCTGGTGTCTGCAACTGTTTAATCGGTGCAGTTATAGGGAAACACCTTGTACTGTCAGGGCTAAAGTTCCACTGTATTTAATTTAGGGGTGGTTCCTGCCTAGCAGGATATGTAATGCAAATTGCAGTTTCCAATTTTTGTACTAAATAGCCTTGAAGGGGGGTGGGGGCAGTAGATCTTATAAAGGCTTCTTAGATACTCAGATTTGGTGGTTAAAACTCTATATAGATTCTTACCGTTCTGGAAACACACAGACTGGAGCATACACTTACTCTTTCCAGGTAAGCATAACATGTTTGGATCTTGGCTTATTTCAGTATAAATTCAGCCCAGAATAGGGGGGGTGGGATCCTGAAGTCTATTGCGCTGGACTGGATGTGATGGCAGATAGCAAACCTCAGTCCAGCTGTGTTGGGAATGAACAGTTTGTCCGCTTTCTCAGCACGTTTCAGCCGGAGCCAATTTTCCGCCTGCTTTCGTTCCCCAGTGGTCGAGCTGACCAGCTGTGAAGGCAAGGTGAGTAACGCTTGGCCTCCTGGTAGCCCTCATTTGTCCTTGCCACATGTCTGCAGCATGTTGTGCCTCCTGTCCTACAAGTAATACTTGAATAGTGACCCTTTGGTGACACTTCTGCTTTGATACAGGAAATCATGTGGCCTTCAGGTGGGACTAGAAAAGAGCTCAACACTTCCGATTTTGTGCTTTAGTCTTGCACCAAAATGTATGTGATCTGATAGTCGGCCTGGCATTTGAACTTTCTCACTTCATTGCAGTGTAAGGCTTTTGAAAGAAAACTTCAGGGGTGTAGCAGTGCTTGGGGCCTTGAATGGGAGATGGAGAGTTTTGACTAACCTTTTAAGAGTAGTGTTTGAATAAGACGATGCAGGAACTGGAAACAGAAAAAGAACTGGTGGTGCTATTTAAAATAAACTCTGAATGCCAAACCATGTAAGTGCATTGATACAACTTATTTTCCAATGACTTCTTGGCATCTTTTGCTTCTCTGTTAGGCAGTGCATCACTGGAGACATACTCTAAACTGCTGCTTTTTTTTTTTTTTGGTACTTTTTGGCACTTCAGCGTGTCTATTTCAATTACGGTCCTTTCCTCATTGGAAGAGTGGCAAATGAGCATGCTGAGTAAATTACACAAATTTCCAAAACAGTAGAGGTCTGTTATTTTGAAGGGGCAGAGGCAAAAGAAATGATACCCACCTGTTTATTATTCTGCAAGCTGGAGAACAGGAGTTGTCACAGGAGTGAAGGTTGAGGCTGAATGCATTTGAGCATGGGCCAGCCTCCCTGTGTGTATCAATGTGGCTGTATGTACATGCTTGAACTCTGTACATAGGTGCTGAAGTTTGAATTCAGAATTTTAAAAGAGATGTTTTAGAAGCATAAAAGCTGTTCCCTCATGCATTTTTGTCTTTTCCAGGTCAGGATCTCCTTAAAATCCTAAGATTTAGTTATGTCTGAACACTGCTGGGAGTGACAGTGCATGTGTGCATGTTAAATGGCAACCACTTTAGTTTGCTCTGTGGTGGGAGAATAATTAAGAGCACAGGGAATACAGAGTAAAGGCAAGCTGCACAGCCTGTAGCTGGTTAGTCTCAGGATGCCACTGGACCTGATAGAGTTGAGGAATGTGCTTGCTTTAGCTTCCAGAGGTCTGATTTTGAGCTAGTGAAGTTTTAAGCAAAAAAATCTAACTCTTGTACCTGTAATGTAAAAATGCTGTCAAAAGATGAAAAGGACAAGGGTTTTTGTGTGTTTTCGTAGAACTAACTTGTACTGTTTTACTAGAAACAGAAGTAGGCTTGCTGACTTCTAGCAACTGTATGATAAACAATTTATAAATAGACCATAGAGTATAATGAAATACAAATAAAGTATTGGAAGTCATGAGCTGACTCCAAAAAACATTGGGATATTTATATTTATCTGCTGCCTGGGCAGCTATGTTCAAGAAACTTCTTGGTGTCTACGTAGACTGAAGTGCCCTGAAAGCCCACCCAGAGCAGCGGGTTCTGGAGTCTCATTTGTTGGGCTTTTGGTGGTAGCGATGGTCTTTCCTCTAAATCTTGGGACAGCAGGGTAGAAATATTTGGCAGGATACCTAAGTAACCAACACAAGGCTGTGTGTACCTGTCAGCTGTAGAATGGGAAGCAGAATTGCAGCAATTGAGGTAGGTCAATGGCACTGTGTGGTGAAGGATTTGCCTCGTAGCTGGAGCCAGAGGAGGGGAACCTGCTCCTGGTAGAAACAGGGCATTGAGCAAAGAGTGAGTGGAAACTGGAACTGCTAATCAATCCCAAGTTTATTTTCTGTTTTATTCTGGGAGGGAAGTAGAAGTTACAAACACTTGGCAAATGCCATTGAAATAAGGCTATTTTCTTGCTTTGAGTAACAGACAGGCTAGGAACTCAACCACATGTCAGTCATGCTTACTGTACTCCAGAAATAACCTTTCTGTGGCCAGGTTTTGTTTTTTGGAATGCTGGTGCTAATACTATTGAAAATAGCTCAGTGCAATTCAACCTATATTTAAGATATTAGAGGTGTTGTACTGAAACCTCATCCTAATTAACTGCAGAACGAGGGAGCTGAAACTTGGCTTCATATAGCCGATACAAAAGTAATTGCTTGCTGAATTATATATAAACTTTCTGAAATGAGCGTACAAAGTCATGAGCTCTATGAAAAAATCACATTAGACTATTGATGAATGATTGCCGCTTTGTTTTGAGTTCAGTTGGGCTGTGAGGCGATAGCGCCTTTTTGTGTAACGGCACTTTTTACCCTGTCTGATGATTCTTACTCTTAAGTTTTGGAAACTACATTCTTGCACCAACACTTGGTCTCTTGCAAAGCTCATGTGAATGTTCTTCAGCTGTAGTAAAATGATGCATTGCTGCTTTTAATAAAAGTAAGTCTCAATACTGAATGTTGATCTGCTTGTGCAGTAAAATCCTTAATGCGTTTTGTAGTAACTTGC
Organism: Nipponia nippon; assembly: GCF_047370975.1. Lineage (NCBI taxonomy): Eukaryota > Metazoa > Chordata > Aves > Pelecaniformes > Threskiornithidae > Nipponia > Nipponia nippon. The sequence goes on from NW_028262290.1 coordinate 130,831,580, forward strand.
AGGAACACTAGTTGTGGGAACATCATTAACAGTACAAAAGACTCACACCAATGAGACACAGCGTATTTAAGTTGTGTGAGTAGTCCTATTTAGGTAAGCCAAAGCTGTTTGGTACTCTGCGTTTTAGCAGCTGGGTGACTTCTAAGGTGTCTAAATTCATATATAGGCAATAAGCTCAGTTGCAGTAAGTATTATTGCTTTTGCCATACTGACTGCCAGCTCTCATTAGGATGTCCCAAAATTGTGACTGACTGTCACAGTTCCCTCAGGTGCTGCTTCCTTGGAAGAAGCAGAGAAAGGATGGTCTTAGTTTGGGGAAATGTATGTAGATAGAGCAATCAGCTCTCATCCTTTAGTTTCTTTGTTCACAAACAAACACAGGCAGCTCTGAACATCAGGAAAGACACGCTCTGAGAGTGACCGAGCACTGGCTCAGGTTGCCCAGGGAGGTTGTGGAATCTCCATCCTTGGAGATATTCAAAAGCCGTCTGGATGGGCAACTGACTCTAGGTGGCCCTGCTTGAGCAGGGCAGTTGGACCAGATGACCTCTGGAGACCCCTTTCAACCTCAGTGATTCTGTGTGATTCTTTTCCTAACTTTATACCCAGAAAACGAGTTCACCTTTCCTGCTGTCTTCTCCCCATCCCACAGTTTCTTCCATTGCTGCTTATTGTCACGTGAATAATCCTTTCATTTATAAAGCAGAAGGCAGAGGGGGAGAAGCATTACAGAAGATCAATATTACTCTGAATAAATGTAATGTAAAGCACATAGTGATCAGCTTCAACTCAAGCGTGTTAATTAGCTTGAGCTGAGGCTTGAGTGTATAAAACAGAAGTTGAATCCCATTAGAAGTGGTACGTTCTTGCTTTAACCTTCATAAGTAGTAAAGTACAGGATTGAATGTGTGTTTAATGCAGAGGAGTTCTCGCTTTCCTGGGTGATTGGTAATCTCTTACAAGTAGTGGGTTTTGCTCTTCAGTTGTGGCTGGGCCCAAGAGAGGAAGCAACTGAAGCTGAGAGATTTCTTTTGCGTAAGACTTTCCCAGCGCAGTGATGTTAATAGACTGGGCAAATATTGCGAGTGTAATTGCAGCTCTTAACCAAACCACACCAGTGCTGGTGAGACTTGCTCCTTTCCCTGTTGCCCCTTCACCAGGGGAAATTAGCTGTGCTGAGGTGGGGAAAGTCATGGCAGGGCATGGCAAATCATGCTTCCCTATAGGAGGGAAGGACCTTGCCAGGGCAGAAGTGGTGATGAGGTGAGGATTTGCTGCAGCTGAAAGCAAAAGGAGCTGTTGGTATTTTCCCCTCACCAAGTAGTGTCAGGTAGGCATGAAGGCTTCAAATAATGATAACTAATGTCTGCTTGGCTGTGCTGATTCCTTTTCAAGGTCACTCATGTTTACTCTTAAGGGAGTCGCATCGCTATATCCCCCACATAGCCTTTAAGGCAAGAAGCTGATAGCGTAGAGCAAGGCTTGGAGAAAAGGTGCATTTCACACTAGTTGTTAAAGGTAAGCTCTTGTAGTCCTTGCCTTGAAGAGCAAATATGCTGGAGAATATTTGCTTTGCTGATGCTGCGTAACATACTCCTGCAGGTATGGCTTGAGGGACTGGGAGGAAGAAGGAGGTGTAGACACAGCTGGAGAGAGAAGCAGAAAGGGGGAGAGGAAGAGGTAGAGGGTGGTGGGTGGAAAAGGCCATGCAAGTTGCCAGAGGAAGCAAGATTTAGGTTCTGCTGTGAACTTTGATGTCCATGTGATCGTGATTTGGTAAGCACTTTCTGAGACGTTAAACTTAAACTGCCAGACTGTACATTGACCAAACTAATTTGTGAGCCTTATGTATAATTACACTGTGTGAAAGGAGCCTGTGCCTCCTGAGATCCTTTAGTAAGTACGTGAAACATAATGTTCATAAAATACTATGGTTACATAACATGGCCTTTTAATTTATGCTGTACATTAATTCAAAAATAAAAGTGGACTTCAAATTCTAGAGTCTTACCGCTTTTATCATACCCTATAAATCCACTATTTCAAATATGGTTAACTAAGCTAAACCGATGATGACCCGCAGTACTCAAAGTTGTTGTTGGCAAACAAGCTGTAATTAACTATCCTCTTTAGAAAGAGGAGATGCTGCAGAGCACTGCCAAGAAAGTGGAGCTGCGCTTAACCCTTGCACGGTAAACAATCAATACCAATAAAGTCCTAAAGAAGGAGGGAAGGCTCACAAGTCTTCCAAGGTAAAAGTTTCAGACAGCAGCATTGTAAGTGACTGACTGAGGAAATACATGGCTGATGACAACTTTGATTTCCAACCTGATGTGTTCTCAGCCAGCCAAATCTGAGACAGAACTGAAAAGCAGGGAATAGCACATGGGGACAAAGATCGGTGGTCCAGGAGAGCTGCCCTCACTCTGGATCGCTCCTGGAAGAGAAAAAGCAGGCTCAAGCCTGCAGGAGGGTACTTTTCTCATAAAAATCTTTTTAAAAAATATTTTAAAATAACCTGTTCAACTTATGCTCAGCTGTGGGGTTATGTATTGGCTGGTCTGTTGAAATATTAATTTTTTTAGTTTCATTAAGCACAATGCTTTCCATGTGGGTTTGATTAAGCAGCAAGAATAAAAATACAATGAAAATTGAATCCTGTCTTTAAAAGACTTCATTATTCAAATTGTGTGTTCTTGGCTTAACATTAAGCATCCAGTTCTGGATTACACTGTTGTTCAATATGGTTCACTTGTCTGAAGCATATTGTTTAAATTTTGGTGTTAAATTTAGTTATAATTGACATCAAGCAAACAAATGGGAAGACGTAAAGGCAAACCTTAGTGACTGCATGCAAATGAAGCAAGGGCATGGGCAGTGTAGCTCAAAGCCTAGGCTCATAGCATTATCGCCGAGATACTCTCTTCGGTGTTGTATGGACCGCTTGCTGTGTACAGTCAGCAGCACGAAGGCTAGTGAAAGCATGAAAAGCTTGTATTGCAGGCCCATATCGATCTTGGTCTCAATGCTTTGAAATCTTTGTGCTTAAATCGTGTTAAATCAGCAGCTTATTTTTAGGGTAACATTAAAATGCTAAGCTTTATATAACCACGTTAAGTTCACTTCTGATGTATGAAGGCAAACGTACCGGTGATAGTCACTGTTTCAGTGTATAGAACAATAAGCAGTAGAGGTACTGCTAGCTATGTAAAGCTTTCAACAAAATGTTGCCACTTAGTCACATTCAAAGTTATTGAATGTGAAAAGAAACCTAATCAAATACCTTGGACTACAAATGGATTTTATAGTCTCCAGACTGAAATTATTTCCCTGCACTAAGAATAAAAACCATTTGTAAGAGGAGTTGCTGTTGGATCATACTTTGGCAAATCAATGCTATTTATTCTGCTTCAGAAACTGTTTTGGGAGGGGAGAAAAAAAAGTTAAATGATATATGATTATCTAAATATATGCACATAAACACATATTTATATATGCATGTAAAAAGTATGGCTTTAGATTTTTATGAAGTTTTTTCAAGGGCATGGTATACAGAAGGGATCTTTTGAACATAGATTTTTGCATAGTCAAAAACTAATTCACTGGAGACACTAATATGTATGCTTTTTTAAGTAAGATTTCATTATACCACATGTCACAACGGAGTGGTTGTAGGCAGGGGAGGAGGGATACCTTTGTGTAACACTGGGCAGAGGATGGCAGTGTTGCCAGCTTGGGGAATTCCTTGTGAGCAATAAGCAGTTGCAGCAGAAGAGCCATCTAGTCCAGGGCAGTGCATTCCCTTGAAGAAAAGGGACAAAAAAAACTGAGGAAGAATTAAGGGATGTTTTCACAAGCATATGGAAACTTGTCATGACTTACGCTGCTTAGAAAAAGTAAAAGAGTTGGGACGTACGTAAGTTTAGTACTGTGAACCACTGCAGAAGTGGTTTTGCCATCTAGTTAGTGTTGTGTTTTGTTTTGTTTTTTGTTTGTTTTTTTTAAGTTTTGCAAACATTTTCATCAAATAGGAAGTAAAAGTTAAATGTATAAGAACAAACTTATAAAGGACGTGCTGTGGAGAAAGGCATGCAGCTAAATATTTTCCAGTGCTTGGAGTACCAGAGTTTGGGAGATGCAGTTAGGCTGTGATGCATCCAACATAACTGGTTTTGGAGAGAGCATTTTTATGTCCATTTGGCCCAATCTAGTAGCTTTTTTTAGGTTAAGGGCTATACCAGTGTTGCATGAATATCCTAAATGATAGAACTGGGGCATGACAGGAGATGGATGGTTAACAGCTGGACCTGAATATCTTAAAGGTCTTTTCCAACCTAAACGATTTGGTAAGTGGAGGCTCTGAGCAGCTTTGGAAATAACTGCTAGATATAAAGTAAAGGGTGTTAAGGTTTTGTTCAACCGAAACAAATGGGTGAGAAGCCGGGGTAGCACGGAGGCAGGGAGGAGGTGTGATGGTTGGGGATCTGGCACACAGGGAGGTGGTGCAAAGCCTCTGAGAACAGAGGAGTATGTGAGGAAATTCACGTCTGACGTGGCTGTTTGAATCATCAATTGCCAAGTAAGACTGTGAAGATGCCAAGTATTCATGGGATCCAGATCTTAATAAAGAGCGTGAGGAGCTGAAGGCATTTGTTAACAAAGACGCAGTTATGGCACGTGATGGTAGAAAGCACGAAACACATCCCAGCCAGAGGTGCTGGGCAGTTCTTTATGACAAAACTGTCAAAATGGGAGCCCGGTGGTTTAGGTGGTAACAGGAACAAAGTGCTGATATATTCAAGCAGAAAAGCAGCTTTGGCTTTAATCCATAGGTGTGAAAAGTTTCATGCCTATTCATGAACAAACGTTATCTGAAGCTCAGTGTAACTCATTCTTCGTGCTCACCCAAATGAACTGGAAAATACTACGTCTTAATTTGATAAATACATGAATACAGGTTGAACACAAACAGAGAGAGATTTAGTGTTGCAAATGTACTCTCTAGAGCATTTAACACAAGTGCTGTGGAGCAAAATCTGGACGTAAATTACATGCCTACCTATTCTCTCTCAGACAACAAAACCTACCTTTCTGGGGGGGATGACATGGTGTAGACAGTGAGCTGGGCTGCAGTGCCAGAGCGGGTCTTTCAGGAGACACACGAGGCTGCCAGTGACAGAATGCATTGGTAGCCCATTGCTTGCCCACGGCACTTCAAATGGAGGAGTCCTTGGTCATATTGGGATTTCTTTCAAAGCCATTTCAATGATGATCCCCATGGTACTATAGGGGAATACTCAAAGAGTGAGGAAAGTCATTTAGGGACTGACAAACCTAAGGAGGGCTGGAGACAGTTTATATTGACTTAAAATGAACAAATAACTTATTGCACAAGCTGAAAACACAAGCAAGTTTCTATGCTTGATCTGTGTCCAAGCCTTCTGCTGACGACATGGACGGTCCATTGTGTATTGACAGTCATGCATAATCTTAAATGTTTATGTAGGCTCATAATTAACGTGATCCAGCCTTCTCCTGATAGAACTTGTTCAATGTTTTTATTCCTGCTCTTTACTGGAGTGCCGGACCTGTTCCTGCAGCGGGCCTCCCTTTTAAAGGCACTGCTCCTCTCGCTTTGCTGAAGCACCGATGCGCAATGTGCCTACAGGAGCCAGCTATTGGTTTTTGGAGCTGGTGACTGGGCAATGTCTATGCCTAAGAAAAAGGCACCTTTGAAAGCATTTAAATTTGCACAAGGAACTGCAGAACTAGTGATATGCCTCTTGTTAAACATCTCAAGCAAAGATGTAACCCATTTAAAGCCGTTAAGATTTTTGCTTTTCAACAGTCATGGTCCCCATTCAACAATGCAGAAGTTTTAAACATGCCCCTTCTTAATGTGAACACTGAAGAGAAAAATAGAGCAGGCACCACAGGGGTTAAGGCGCTTACTAGCTGGAAAAGAAAGGAATGGTAACAGGTAGCAGCCAAATGCAAAATGACTGGTTTTGGCCTGCAGCGGTTTGGCACAGGCAAATTTAAAAGATGGGTCGGAAAGCCTCCCTGCTAAATAGTTGCAGTAACAAGACAATCCTGAGCATGGCCACGGGCAAGATCTGCACCGATAATCAGTTTGTGGGTTTCTATGTCATACTGTCCCTAATGAATAAATCCCTCAATATGCCAGAGATGTTTATCACTGATACATTTCATAATTTTCTTAGCATTGCTTCTCAAAATTATTTTATGGGAGAACAAAACCAAAATTCCAGCTTTTCTTTTCACTTCAGCACTTTCAAAACAAAAAGGGGTCTGCAGTGTATCGCGAGTCTTCAGTTACTCAAAACCAGTCCTCCCTATGTTTATTTAATTCCTTATTCTTGGGTTTAAATCAGTACAGCTCTGCCAAGAACAGACTTATCAATAAGATATTTTGTAAAGAGAAGACTCAAACTTGTCTCTCTTCTTCAAGGAGACACTAGACTACAAATGGATTATGAAGCATTACTTAAGTCATTACTAACCACAGCCTCATAAAAGAGGAACACTAAAATCTCAGACTCCCTGTGTGGATTTGTACTGTGCAATCATAGAAGTTTCTTAATGGAGGAGTTGCACAGAAGACAAAATAACCAGCATAGATGAAGTCACTTGAAAACAGAATGATCAGGTAGAAAGGTTTTGCTGACATGATATATATTCGTGTTTAGTTATAGGGCTCCTTGCCCTTTTTTTTAATTCTATTATTTGGTGAAGTATTTAATGTTGTCTTAAAACCTAAGCTGGATAGAAATCTGTCCCCGAGTTTCTACATTTTAAAAAAACCCACAAGCCCATCATTTCAATTCTTTCATAAAAGGCTTCGTTCACATTTGAAAGCTGCTAAACAAAGAAGAAAAAACCTCTATTCCGAAATAAATGATTCTTCACCTTTAAATACGGAGCTCTTCAGCTTTAGTTATTTGTAGTATGAGCATTATTCATCTGAGCTCATGCACTAGAATATTTATAACTAAGAGCAGGAGAAGTGAAAGACATTGGACATAGAGAAAAATTTCTTTCCTCGGCTCTGGGAGGAATCCGGCTGCGTCTGTTCGTTAGTGAAGGTTGTGCAGCAATACTCTGCAATAAGTGCTGCTGTGGCAGCTTGATGGTTGGTTTTGTATGAGGCGTTAAGGCCGACCCTGGAAAACCAACGTTTGTGTGCAATGCCAGTCAAACAGTCAATGAACCTGATCCCAGCGCAGAAGCAAACTGCCTTTCGAATTGCTTTTGCTTCTGAGGCAGCTCAAACCAGGAGAAAAAAATACGTTGCAAGTGCACGACGTTATCCTATCAAGGCCCTTGCTCACAAGTCCAAACACTGCACACCTTTGAAAATTAATTCTGCCCCAGTGCTGCCAATGCTGCAATGGAGCTGACAGTCATCCTAACGGGAGCAGGGGAGGAACAATGGCAAACAGTGGCCAATGTATTTTTAAAACTGAACCAGAAAATAAGATAAATGTGCTCATCTTCAAGAGCTCCATGTACGTATAATAACATGATCCTACTTTGGGGAGGGGTTTTTTTATTTTTTTGCCTTAAAAAAATAACAAAGACTGATGAACAGAATAAACTGTTTGAAAAATGGAGGTCGGCAAAGCTCAAAACTCAAAAGATAATTCTCAGGACTGGATGGTCATAACCATTAATTCTGTTAATCCGCTCTGTAACTTCTTGTGTCATTCATTTTTCAGTTCTTTGCTGGATATCTGTTGAACAGAGAAAAATGCAGTCCCTGCTGGCAAGTAGTAGTAGTAGTAGTGATGATGATGATGATGATGATAATAATAATAATGATGATATCTAGAAGACTCTTAAGCAGTACTGTAGTCCTGAGGCAGTGGTACCAGCAGGCCAGTACTGCATGTTCCCCCACAGGTCACAAACTGCCTGTGGCAGTGGTCACTTTTTTGACACGTACTTGTATAGCGGTAAGTAACGAAGGCTTCCTAATGCTGCTATAGAAATAACACCAGCGGTACAGGTAATAGCGATAATAATGAACTCAGTGAAAAATAAAGTGACCACCTTCCAACCCAGTTATCCTTGGCATTAAAGCCACTAATCCCTATCAACCTGGCTTTATTTTGTGGTCAGCCACCAATAATAGTATTAAGTGAACTTTAAACATTATTAAGCTCATTATGCAAGTGATGAAATGTCATTTCTCCTCACATTAATTGAGAGAAGGTACTTGATAGGGTGCTTTGGGATTGCTTTTTTTGTCGCAGTGAGGAACTTAATTGCAAGCATGACTTTATTACTGACGGCGAAGTGCTGTAGGACTCTCTCTGAATGGCCCCAGCAGAGCCGCTCGGGGAGGAACAATGTGAGGCCAGGTTGGCCTTTGTCAGCCCTTACGCTGACTCCCTCCACCAGTGCTTGCAGAAGCTGATCGAGGTCCTTCAGCAAGCCATAACGAAAAACATGAAACTTGTGGTTTGGCACTGTTTTTTTGCATCCCCACTCATCCCACAGGCTGGGATCCGGGGCATATGGACTAGGCAGAAACAGCAACCTGGTCCAGCTGGGCAGGAACATCACTGGGACAAGGACCAGACCTCACCTTCAGTACAGAAGTAGCTTTGAAGGCCATGATATTCACCAGGATCCAGCAGCAAACGAGGGTACTGGATGCCAGCCACTCAGCCATGCCCACTTCACATAGCTGCGAACACCACCAGACTTCTCCCTCCCACGCAGCCCTTAGCAAAACCCACTCCTGATATCAATAACCTGACTGGCAAGACATTCTTGGATTAATTTCCTTCTTTCAATAGCCCCTTGAGGGTTTCAAATACCTGAGGGGACTTTGTCCCATTAAATTATCCTCCCAACACTCACTATTCCTCAGCTCGAGACCTATAAAAATTACACTTTTTCATTTCTTCTACTAGGCTGCTTCTGTCTCATAAAAAAACTTATTCTTCCCTACAGTGTAGAAATCCTCCCAGTAATTCTAGACACTTGGCATTAAAAACAAAAGCTAGAGTAAATACGCAGCAAAATTGTAAAGCAGAGGGCTAAGAACCAGTCTGCCGAAGCTGCAGAGAAAGACGACATAGGAGCTAACGTTCTCCTTATCTGGAAATGTCAGCGCTTGATAGCAATCATTTGAGGCACTTCAAGCTGGTTCCATTTTACAGAAACTCGAATTAGCAACCCACTGAGCACAACGCTGAAGCAAATGGCTGCTTTCTTTCCAAGCTCTCCAACCTAATTTGTGGAGAAGATGCTTTGCTCCCTCAGGAGGTCAGACAGCATATTTTCCAAGGAAACTCTAGAAATATGGAAAAAAAAATCTGAAAAATCCTTTTGCAGTGCCAGTATTTTAACTGCATTCTCGCATATGTAGGCTATTGGTTTTCCTCCAGAGAGGAAAGCATTTGATCTAAAGATCAGCCCTTCAAAGTCTGAAGACTTTTCTATGGTGCGAGAGAACTGTATTTGAATGAATTCCAAATTAAATTTCAAATAATCTACTTTGAATGTACCATTAAGCTAGGAAGTGCCTAGATATGATTAATAAATGGTGATATTTAACAAAAAGGAAGAATTTCCCAGAAGAAACATTAACTAACTATACTCCTTTCTTTTCCTTACAATTTCTTAGCTGAAAATACCTATTGGTGTCTGTACTACCTACGACACTTTGTATTAAAGATTTTAATATTCTTCTTAAGAAGAGCTAATGCAATGCTTTAACTTATGTCCATTTTACTGCTCACCCTCAGTTTTGGGGAAGAAAAAAAATTAAGCAACCTTTCACATACTGTAAATGGTATAATCCATCATCCCATTCATACATTGTTTATGTGATTGCTATCACGCATGTTGATTTAGGACACTGATCCATCATTTCCTATATTCCAGGTTGGCAAGTGGCTCTGTGTTAACTCTTTCCTCGTGCCCTGGGAAGGTGCTGATCAGGCCAAACTCCCTGGCACTCACTGAAGAGCTCAGAGCACATCTTTTTGAGCAAAAAGCAGGTCTTACATCTATAGACTGCCTGAACAAAGCTTGCATGAAAACATGAAAAGCAACTCTATCTTAAACAATGCAAAACAGTAAAAAAATGCTGAATTATATAAAGAGTGGAGCAAATATGCCCAGAATATCCTGAGACTTCAGTCAGTGATCAGTTAACTGGAAATGATGGTTAAATTTCAGGAGATGTGAAATATGATTCAATTTGTTTATGCCTCAGGTGTGGCACTTACAACTTTTAATCATGGCCTGGAAGCTTTGTAAATATTTGAAGACCAAACCCGCCCCTTCTGCATGCAGAGGGTTAGATCCTCAGCTGCCACAAGATTTGTAACTGATGAATGTCTGTAATTAAGCATCTTACACCCAATATAGTTTTCTTTTTGTTGGCATAACATTTGGTATTTTTAGTCACCAACAGGTCTGAAAGCCTCCCCAGGGGCCGGCAACCTCTGGCTGCTGGCAGACTGGCCTCTGTTTGGGGTGAGGGTGCTTGGCCACAAGCTGGGGACACGGGCACCCCGGGCCACAGGCCACTGGAGGCTGGGGCAGCATCCGATAGAGTTGTCACTGCGTATGTCCCTCTTTGGATACACAGCCCACTTTGGCTACCCCATAGATGAGGCACATAAAGTTTATGTGTACAGTTAAGTTCAGCTCTGGAGAGTTATCACTGTAGCTGCTATCGGTTTCCTTGGGGGTGTCACTGGCTTCCTCTCCCTGTTGGGAACCTTCCTCCCGTGGAGGAGTGAGGCCAGTTTCTTTCCACAGCTCCAACTTGAAAAACTGGTGGTGAAGACCCTGCCTTGAATTCATGCCACTGTTTTTGTTTGGAGGAAAGCTCTCTGGTGCTCCTTCCCCACCAGGCTTTCCATCTGCTGCTGCTTTTTTGAGATTAGCTGTAGAAATTCAGTTTTCACATGGCTTTGGTAGAGTGTCACTGCCCCCCATCTCTTCAGAGGCAGAGATGAGCAGCCATAATAATATATATTTATATATTATAATAATATATATAATATATGTGCATATATATAATTAATATATTATAATATATATAAAAATGTATAATGGCATGGCGTGGTGTGGTGGGTGCCCTTCCCCAGCCCGTGGGGCTTGGAGCATTGGGGATGCAGCAGAGATGGGCGCCAGGCTCAGTTAAAATACATAACCATAAAGAGGTAGTGCTATGGCAGATGAAAATTATTTTGGCAGAGGATTTCCCCCAGCTGGTTTGTTGGTCTTCACGGACAAGAAAGCTCCCACTGGAGGTCATGGGTGCCTGGAGCTAATCTGGATCATTTTCATTAAAACATGCATATTCTGCAAAATCTTTTTTTCCCCAAAGTTCAGTTCAGGTAAACTCTGCGGCTATCAAGGTAGGAAGCTACTGTGATGCCTTCTGTTTCTGAGGACAGTTACTGTCTTCATATGGAGGGCCTTGCTTTTGTACGTATCTAATAGGAGCTTGTTTTCTGAGATAAGTCCAGTTTGATTCATTTCCTTCATCTGTGGAAAAGGTAATTTCTAAGTCAAACTTATTTTGGTCATTCATCAGATCTCGGCATCCTCAGTATCTCATACTACTGCTTTTATGGAAATACTGCCTAGAAAATGTTAGGCAAAATTAGTTAATCTTATCTAAATTCATTTGGCATAGGACTTTGGTTTGAGGCGATTCCTAAAACACTATGCTTCTATAATGTAAGTGACTGGTTTTTGCAACTAGCTTTGCTAACGAGCATGGTTATAAAATTAAGAGGTAGTAATGACCTCCTAAAGCAAATCAGTAATGCAAAGTAATGAAGACAAACGTGTGAAATAAAAGGTTGCACTTCTCTCTTCCTGGATGCAGCAGCGCTGGATGTTAGGTTTTCTCTGAGCATCAGCCCCTGACTTCTACTGGGGTGGTGTTATCTCCATGCCACAGGACAGTATCAGTCAGCTTCCTTCTGCACTTCCCTTCACAGGAATGGTAGCATGAAGCAGAATAGTTTTGTTTTCTATTGGGGAGGACAAGTTTATGGAGAGCATCAGGCACTCCTGGGGTGCTGGTGGAGCCCCATGGGAGCAGGGGCAGGAACAGGAGCAGGACCGAGGCTGTCACAGCAGCAGTCACGGGGCCAGCAGAAGTGATTCATAGCCTCAGCCACCACCATGCTCAGTGGTGAAGGCTTTGTGTCAAAAGACTTTAATCAGGCTTCCTGCCAGATTAAAGGCTGCTGAACCCCCTCAGTCATGTCCTCAATGTTTAAAGAGGAGGGGAAGAGTCATCAAAGGGGGATACTAAAGACTTACCAGGATGAAAATACGCTGGGTTCTTGGGTCTTGGTGTATCTGTGGGAATATTTTGTGATCAAGGCCCTGTATCTTTTACCTCTCTTCCCTGTTGTACCGATAAGAAATGTCTCAGTGCACATGTGAGAGCTAAAGTTCAGCACTTTGGGAGATTTTGAAGGAGGCCTTCCTAAAAGCACTGAGCCAGCATGTTTGATAGTGAGGGGAACCCTAGTCCTGGGTGCTAGCTTTCATTGACCAGCTCCTTAGTACTTGGAGAGAAGCTAATGAAGGTAGTTGACTATGAGAGCATTCTCACTGTGGGAATGTGAGAACATACCTGTGGCAGCCATGCATCCCAGCGTCCGCACTTCGGATGTGAAAAATTGCCTGGTTCTGATGTTGGCTTTTTCAGTCATAAGTGCTGAATAGGATGAGCACAACAGGCATAGATGCTTGTTTCCTTTTAGAACGACTGGTATCCTAAAGGCTTCTATTTCCAAAATACAGCACTGGGAATTATTCTCCAAACTTCAAGACTTTATGTGTTGTCATTCTTTTTTTCAGAGATCTGAGAAATTGTTATTCCACGTTAGCAACAATCGTTATTCTACTTCTTCAGAAGAAATTTGTCGCTGGTAACTATAAAAAGACAGGCAGCACTCTCCTCTGCATGCTTTTGAATAGGACTGCTCAGACATTTAACAACGCATTTAAGACAGAAAGGCTATTGCCTGGACCATTTACATTTGTCTCAGGGAAGTTAGATGAGGCTCTGTGATGCTTCATCTGAAAGGCTTTGCATATTGTAGTTGGAACCATATGGGTCAGAGAACAAAAGTGTCAGTTTTTGCTAGCTAAGGACTAGTCTCACTTTACCAAAGCATCCATCTGGTGACCTTTCAACCTCCACTTTTTAGCAAAGAGGATAGCAATCTATTGGGCAACTGTTTTACGCAAGCACAAAGCAAAACCATCAGATAACCGCTGTACTCCTAATTTGCCCTAGTCAGGCAATTCAAACCCTGCCATCTATCTCTAATATAATTTATATTTTGGTTACTTGTTACTCCTTGAAAACTGCAATAGAGTTGATGTAGAAATTACTTTTCTTCTAATTTTACTTACACTTTCCGAATTTGACATTTGGAAATAGAATACCGTCAGCACAGAAACTAGCTCAGGTGATAGTTCAGACTGTGATGAGAAGGAACTGCTACGTATCTGCTAGGACTGACTTGCATTTAATTGCAGGCTACAGATAGGTTTGTTTTGCTTGTGTTTTCTGTGACTATTCAGATGATTCAAGGAGAAATCAATGAAGGCCTGGAAATCCTGAATTACCCAGAACTTATATCAGCAAGCTTACATATTGTTCTCCACTCACCATTCAACTGTTAAAAGTCCCATCATTCACTCAGAGAGCAAAAACAATACCCCATGCCTAATGACACATAATAAACTGCAGGATAATGAATTATAGCCATGAGCAGTTTGGAAGCCACACAGATTCCGTGCTTCTCCATTTGTAAATATCTTGTAATAGTACAAATTACTTTACAGGCTTTGGAAAGGATTTGCCAAACACAAGAGGCTCAACAGAAACTTCTTTGACTGACTCAGAAGAAAATGCTGAAAGATATCTGCTTTTCAGTCTTACTTGGGTACATTTAATTTTTGGAGGAGGTACCTGTGGGCAAGTCAGAAGGGCAGGGCCCTTAGATCTGGATCACAAAGACAGAATTTTCTTTGCATGTCCAGGCTATGGTGTCTCAGCCCTTGGTCTCTCAAGTGGGTATGAGATGAGGTCCCCTCAGCACTGGTTGCCACTGATTTGGTGCTCTGCACCTCTTCATCATTAGCTGAATTCAAATCAACAGATCTTTTGGGACAGTCTCAGATAGCTGTTCCAGAGCAGCACTTTCCTTTCACAGCCCTATATGTGCTAGCCAGAGATCAAAAACTGCATTTCTTTTCCACCTGAGCCACCTTGTGGGCCCTCTTCCTATAGCAAAAATGTTTCTTTTAAGAGAAAAGCTACCATTCACGGTGTACATTTCAGAAAACAGTAATGGAAACCAATGAAGACAGCAGCACTGTGGGACTTGACCCATCACTGCTTGATCCCCAGACTCTTCAAAGACCTCTCTGAAATGAATTAACTTGTTTTGATGTAGTTCCCAGAAGACCAACAGCCTCCAGACAAAAAAATCAAAATTGGGCACCTGGACAGTCCCAGCAGACATAGGAAGGGATGACAGGGGTGTGGGAACAGAATTGCTTCCTTGATTGCTCCCGATACTGTCAGGACTCTAAAATACGTTCAGTGAAGTTCACCAACAGATTTTCTTGACACTGCTTTCACAATAGGAAGAAATCTGGGAAGTCACTAAGTTAGGTTTAATGTTACCTTCCGGCCCCTGACAGAGAAGCCTTTCTGTCTGTGGAGGTGGGAATCATCTGTTAGGGTGCTGTCCTCCTTCTTATTATACAAAATGTCTTGAATGGTGCCCCAAGGGGCAATAGCGCTGGGAAACTTAAGCCAGTGAAAATGCAGTGGGTCCATGTGAAATGGTTTTCATAGAATCAGAGAATGGTTTGGGTCAGAACGGACCTTTAAAGATCACCTAGTCCAACCCCTCCGATGTGGGCCGGGACATCTGTCACTAGATCACGTTGCTCAAAGACCTGTCCAACCTGACCTTGAACACTTCCAATGATGGGATATCCACAATTTCTTTTGCAAGGAATGAAGTGAAAGGAAGAGTTTAACAGAGGGGGATTTCTGTGCCCTTCTCAGCCAGCCAGCTGAGGCTTTGTTATATTTTTTCACAAGCAAAGAGCATTCAGATGCTTCTAGGCTCCAGCCTTACTTTTTTGAATCACATGTGACAAAACTAGGATGAACAACAATGCTAACCTCCAGAAGCCAAGATGGTGTGCCCCTTTCTGGGCAGAAACCCTCTCTGATCTGCTAATACCACATCTCTGGCTTCTCTGGAAAGGAAAATGCAGGAAAGAAGACAATGATGATTTCCCACATGTAAATAGTGGACTGTTGTTCCCAGGGCTCCTTCCTGGGGACAGAGGCCTGACAGCAGCCATGATGCTCCAGAGGTGAGGGGGATGCTCTGAATCCACAAACACGAGCAAGGAGCGTTTGACTGCACAAAGGTGAGGCCGCATAAAAATACTCCTGCTGTGCTGCATCTGAAGCATGCCAAACCCCAGCCTTGGCAAGCAGCAAGGGGTGGGAGCTCCAAAGGTTTATTTATTAAGTTTCTGGGTGGGCTGCTCGTTAGGCTGTTGAGCAGCCGGGCGGGGAGCTCTGAGCGATGCTGGCCACGGTGGTGAGCATGACAGCAGCACTGCTGCCCAGCCGCCGCCACCTCCGGAGAGCCGCTCAGTATTTTCAGTGATGAGAAGGAGCAGAGTGCTCACTATAACCCCATGCCAAGGAACGCGGGGTTAACGCTTGGCTCGCTGTGCTTGGGCAGCATGTCCACCAGTTGGAAAGTTTCCAGCTTTTGCTTGAGGAATTTATCAACATGAAAGCAAACAACTGTCATATTTTCTGTTTATTTTGCATTTCGCAGGGTCACTGCGCAGATTTCTCAATTCCACCAGCTCTGTGGCAGAGCAGGTTCAGTGCGACTGGCCTTTTCCTTCTTTCTTTCCTACCCCTCATTTTTCCTCTCCAGCCCAGAAGAGCCTGCACAGGCATAACACAAACCACCTCGAGGGCATTGCCTTTCTGATGCCCACAGGGCTTGGAGAAAGCCTGGCACAGGTTAGATGCCGATTCCTTAGCCCACTAGCCTCAAAACCTATTTATGTGGATGTACACCATCACATAATAGTTTCTTTCTGTACCAGAAGGAGATTTTTTTTTTTTTCTGATTAAAGGTAAAACAGAAAGTGTTTTATCTGCTCTGGGCTGTGCTTTGAGTTTCTGGGTTGCTCCCTCAGCATCTGCTAATAGCGCTAAGCCCTGAAATATGAAAACAGCTACTCTAGCCGTCGTGTTACCAATGCAATGATTAGCTCTGTGATGGCTGCACAACACATACAGAAAATACATACGTCATTTTAAAAGGTTTCTTTACAACGCCAAAGCTTTGCTTTACATTGGAGTAAATCTGAAATAGCATCTTTGCCTGCCTGGCACTGGTTGCCTGCCCATAGCTAAGAGCAGGCTTTGCTCCATGCCCTGAAAAGATTTGGATTTCAAATTAATTTGTGCCTTTATTAGAAGAACAAAAGCCGACAAATATTCCAGGCCAAACTTGAGATGATTTCCCAGTGAGACAATAAGCTGTAAGTGCTCTAACCTCACAGTATCACTAAATTATTATGTTCCTGAACAATACTGTATTGTGGAAACAAAAAACCCTAGCTGTAGCCTTCTGTTATCAATCAGCCAGCGGTGCAGGAATAAAGTTATTTAACTCTCATTCTCAGAAGCAAAGAGATCAATATCACTGGGTATGGGGTAGAAATGGACAGGCAGGCCTTGATGTTTAATTGATTGTAAATTACTAGCTGTTTATAAATGACCGGACTTAAGTGATGTATAAGTGACAGCATATGATGATTGTGAGCATCTTGATTTCCCAAAACCTAAAAGAGCTGTCTTAGAAAGACCACGGCAAGCCGGGGAAAGCACACGCAGCTGAACAGTCACAACTGCTTCATATATTTAAAAGCGGTTCTTGATTTCCAGTTGATGTTGCTAGCTAAAATAAATAGGCTCTGTGCACTTATGGCACATAGTCTGTGCTCCTAAGGCTTGGACCTCAGCCTTTTAAATTAATTCAATTAGGTCTTAAAGTCCTACTGTATCAAGCCAGGATTGTTTTTTAGATAGGCATATTTAATTTGGACTGCTCTTTTTATTTTTGCACAAACACTATTTGACCTCCAATCCCCCCCCCCTCTGCTTTGGGGGCACCCAGCGGGGCTGGGCAGCACCAGCGGGCTTTGTACTTTTAATTTTCTGCCATGGGGAAGGAGCGGGAATAACGCGTCTGCGGCGATACCTGGATGCAGAGACATGCGCGCGCATATGGCTGTACCTATAGACACAGGTGTGGTGTAGGCACTCACACCTACCGGCACACACACACACACACATTTATTCCTAATTACAGACGTTAAAAGGATGAATACAACAGGCGCAGCGCCCAAGGAGCCAACGGGCGCGCGGGCGGGGCGGGGCGCGCGCCGGCGCGGGGCCAGCGGCTGCGCGGTGGCGCAGCGCCCCCTGCTGCCCGCGCGCCGCCCCGCGCCCCGCGGAGCGCCCCCTGCTGCCCGCCCGCCGCCCGCGCCCGGGGCGGCAACCCCCAGCCGCAGCGCCAGCCCGCTGCTTTCTGGGCGAAAAAAGAGCAGATTTGCTTGCACGGCAGAGAGTGCCCCAAGCCCGTTACACTTTTCCGTTGTTTTTTTTCCACGGCGAATTAGTTTACGCGGCGTTTATACAAGGAGTTTCTCAGCCTTGGCGTAACTTTCGCCTTCAGCGCATCCGCGCGTAGCTGGCACAGCCCGCCACCTGACCGAGGGGAGAACGAGGATCCTTCACTTAGAGTTTGCCCACTGTGAAAAGGCAAAAGATCCCTCGGGAAGCCGTGAAGCACAGTCAGCCTTTGTTGGCCACCTTTGGAGGAAGGAAGCAGTCGCCGGCTTTGTGATTTAAAGGCTGAATAATTTGGAAAGTTTCCAAGGAACTTGAGCACAGCCCAGTCAGTGGAAGCAATGAGGGGTTTGGTGGTGACATACCTTTTGGGAAATCCCACTGGATGCCTGTGGGCATCTTCAGATGCTGACCTCTGGGCCTTCATCATTGATGGTGAAGTTCTTCTGCTGGCTACTACCCCAGCGACTAAGCGTGGACATGTGGGTCTAAGGACAGGTCTCACACCTGCCCTTATGGGTAGCAGGTCTCAGACACCCACCCAACTGGCTGGAAATTTTCCAACACCCCGCGTTGCTGCTAAAACCTCTGTTGCCTGAAATGAGCCCAAGGGACCTCACAGTAATTCCAGGGGAAGACTGGCAGGATGCCCTTCCTTCAGGCAGGGACACTTGGAGATCTCCCACCCAGAATGCAAAACCCTGAGCCATGGACCTTGCAGCCAGGGAATCCCTCTGTCCCCCTGGCAAAAGCATCTTCTAGTTTGGACTGAAACCAGATGACCTAAACCCCAGTGTTTCCTGTGGACAAGAATCGTGCTTTCTGGCCACCTCTCTCCAGTCTGACCTGTATGCCCCAGTTTCACCAGCAGAGCATATTCCCTCCTATTGCATGAAAGATCTGTGTGACACTGAATACAGCAAGCACTAAAAGCAACGTTGCTTGTAGTATACAGTGATATGAGGAAGTTCCCTTGGAGGCTCACAGGTTTTCTTGTCGTTGCTGTGCTAAAGGACCACAGCAAGTGAAAGGGATTTGTAATTGTCTGTGCATATTTTGAAAAGGTGAGGTGAAATAATGCCTGCAGCTGAAGTTATACCTATGCAGAGCTAACTGTGGGAGCTGAGACCTAATATCCCCATTCTAACAGTTTGGGCACCAGCAATCAGGAGACAAGGCTAAATTGGTGGCTAAATTGTCCATATCATCCAGATTAGAAAGGGATCAGCCCCATATACTCTCACCTACCCCTAAATACACAATTGATCGAACCTGCAATCAGTGGGGAGGATGAAAAGCTTGTGCTATGATGTGCAGTGACATTAAACTTCCCTCAAACCTGCTCTCCACCTTCCTGGGGGGGACATTGTCTTTGAGTCCAAGGCCATCTTTTGGCCTTCTCCTGGCCAATGCAGAAATTCTCTGCTACGTGTTCAAGGCAGGCTATGACCTGACTCCATTCTAGGATTGCCGGATAGCCTGCGTTATAAAGGATACCCCATATTATACTTGCATTAAAAGTTTACGGGAAATGGCCTTCCTTGGATTTTTGCTGCATCCAGTGCTTGTCTGGCAACCTGGATCCTGCAAGTCCAGAGATGTGACTATTGCACACAAGCAAATAAATCATTTATTTACTGTACAATTTACCTCTCATGCACAATGAGCTGCAACTCACTGCACAAATGCAACTCATCTGAGACTATCCCAGATTTTGATAAGCAAAATGTACCAGCCCTACATAGTGTGCAGCCCTGTCTCTGCAAAAGTAACTATCCCTCCATGGACTGCTAACTTATAAATCATGTTTTTTATTTCTCCATTGCAGGAATGTACTGCAGATTTATAAACATTTAAGACCCAGTGGCTAATGTTTCATCTGTTCATGAATATCCTCAGGGACCAAACTATTGTTTAATCTTCTACAAAAATAACCATGATTTATACAAAAGTAGTCTGAAACATTTTTGTTTTATTAGCAATACCATTGCACGTCAAAACCAGAACCTAGATTTATCTACTGTTCGTGCTACCCATACACTACATAATGCTATGCAGATTAAGTAAGGAATAAAAAAGTAAATATTGCTCCTGTTGAGTGAAGATCTACAGATAGATGGCTTCATTTTTGAGGTGATTTGGATTATCTAGATCAACATTGAGCAGCTATAAGAGTTGATAGAGCCTTGAGTGTGCTAAAGGTCTGATGCACTCCCTGTCTTTGAAGTGGCTTTGCAAAGCAAAATGAAAT
Source organism: Nipponia nippon (assembly GCF_047370975.1). NCBI lineage: Eukaryota > Metazoa > Chordata > Aves > Pelecaniformes > Threskiornithidae > Nipponia > Nipponia nippon. The sequence goes on from NW_028262290.1 coordinate 130,851,547, forward strand.
GTCATGGGGAAAAAAGCAGTTCTGGTTGCCCTGTCTGGCTGCCAGAGTGATACTTGGACTTCCTCATGTGGTTCAGGTTGGACATCCTAAATTGGGGACACTAAAATTAACAGCTTTTGGAAACGTGGTTTAGAAAAGCATGATCTAAACTGGCAATCCGGAGCCTGCTGCATCTGTAAAAGTTCCAAAAAGGACTGTAAAAATGGAGTGACCAAGGGGGTCTCACAGACCCCATTTCCCAAAAGTTACAGGAGAAAACCTCCTTTCTCCCCAACCTGCAGATTCTGAAAGCAACATGTCCTTCTGCACCACACCCTGTGCCCAGCCATCCGCACACCGAGCAGAGACCTCGGGGCCACGCTGCACCGGGAGCCACCTCCGTCCTACCAGCAGGACAGGACCCAGGTCCCAGCCTGAGCTCACCTGGCTCCGCACAGCCCACAGGAGCAAGAAATAACAGGAAAAAAATGGGGTTCAACATCCACAGCTAGGACGATGCATACAGGCAAGGAAAGCGGTGATAAATATTTGTATTTAGTCACTTCTCAAGGGGCATGTTAAAGAGGGAAGTGTGTTTATTATTTCCCATCAGAAACAAGAGTGGGACTCAGGGGCTGAGGTTGAAAGTGCATATCAATAATTCAGTGTAGAATATATTACAGGGATATGGTGTAATTATCAAAAGCAAAACAAAGAAACAAAGAAAAAGTCACTCCAGCTCTCGAATTACATTTGGTCAAAAAAAGGTTTTTATTTTTCTTTGTATTTTTTCAATTTTTATTTGAGAAACAAAAGGGAAGCCTCTGGTTAGCACATCTGCACTTTCTGGTTTCAAGCCCATCTGAGAACCTCAGACTTTTCTGCACAGAGAAGGCAAGCGGCGAGGAAAAAGAAATGACACTGAGCTGAAAACTATTTTCTCGAAGAACACAAGCTCGATTAATAGTCACAAGACATTCAGAATTAAAGTTAGATTTTAACAAGTGCTGAGATACAATAAATACTTCAGAATGTTGCTCATCTGCCCAAGAAACCAGAACTTGCCTTATGGGACACTGTAACAAGCACAGGACTGTAAGCTGAGGATTTTGGTGTTTCTGATCACATTGAACGGAAAAATTCTCTTTGTTTTCTTTTATACGTTAGTACAGGGAAAAGACAGTTGTGGTTCTGAGCAAAGCTTGTACCTGAATAAAACTTATGTACTTGGGTCCTACCTGATTTAAATACATATTATTTCACTCCCCATTCAAAAGCAATACTAATTCTTAGTATTAGCCAGTGCAATTCAAATTGAAAAATTCAAAATCAGTGGGTGCCATTCTCACTGACATCAAGAAGGATAAAGATGAGCCTTTGGTTTCAAGCCTCCTTTCATCAACACTAATAAGGCTGTGTGACCTGGAGAGCGGCCTGAGAAAAGGAAGGATGAATCCATGAAGAGAGGAGAAAGATGGAGGAGAAACTCCACTGCCGTTACCTGATGCAGCTTCCCTGGACCAGTTGGTATCAGCAGAGGAATGGGCTTCGCTTTGTGAAAGATGCCCTTCTGTTTTGCTTTCCCTTGTTGGCAAAGAAAGATTGATACTGCCGAGCCATCGGCACAGCAAACTTTCTGTGGTTTCACAGTACATTTACTCCATGAGTTCACCTGCTGCGACAGAGTCTCTGAAAACAAGAACCAAGACTCAATATGGATCTCAAAAAAAATCTTTTACTTTAATCCTGCACACACTTTGCTCATCCTGGCAGGATCTAAAGCAAGGTTTGTCTTTCCTCCTCCTTCTCTTTTTTTCCCTTAACTTTGAGACTATTGTTAGCTATTGATCTTGTATGCTCATTTGCTGACAGAATTAATTATTTAGGCTTTATTTTACTGTAATTCTTGGCAGCTCTTCTTACTGAAACTCAGCTGCCAAATGAGGTAAAAACAGATATTAAAATGTTCGTTCAGTATATATTAAAAAACCAAATCATTCTAGCAATAAATCATTGTCTTACTTATGGCTTCTTTTGTCATCTAAATGGCTCTTATGGCCAAACCACAAATCTTAGCAGCAGAAGAGTAGTGGGAAAAGAGCTGCCTTCTCTCTAATTTTAATGTAAATATGCAGGATACCTGTACTACCAGAAATGCTGGAGTTGTTCAGCAGAACTTCTCAAAATCCCAAGAACGAAAGCCACATAAAGATGGTCTTCTTCCTCAAAGGTGAGAGTGACCTTTCTTTAAATAACCACCATAATATTAGGCATAAGGAACACAAACTGTAAAAGTCAAGTCCTCACCAGTATCACCAATGTGTTTTTAATCAGGACAGATGAAAATAGATATACACACACTCATGAGGTGTAAAAAGGAAAAGACCACTGAAAAACAAGTGATACAACACTCTTCCATTGAACTTTCCCCACATGGTCCTCAGGGTACTTCACATAAAAAAGCTGGCGCCCTCTTTTTTCCCTCCATTTTGTAAACCGATGCAGATAAGGTGGAAAAGATTTGAGGTTTCAGGCTCACACAGGACACCTCATCAGAAGGGAGTATGGTCCTAAACAAGTCCCGTCCTCCCCTAACTGGGAGTTTGATGGGACCAGATTTTCAGCCCCGTTCTCCTGAGTGCCAGGGCAGGGACCTGCCTGTCAGAGCCCGCTGTGCCGGGTAAGCCCCGTCAGACAGCTGGCACTGCACAGCCTCGTGCAAACTCATTTGTGGGACAGCAATTTGCAGCAATCCAAAATGGCCTAGGAATGTTCTGTCAGAAGGGAAAAGGTATCATGTTTGAGTTTAGTTGGCTAAAAAGCTATACTTAAAAAATAGAAGGTGTAATTCTACTCACATTTTATTTGACCGGTGTGATTTTTGGCAGAAAGTGTAAGGTAAACAAAAGATCAGGAGCCAAATTTAGTCTCAGTTTCTATTTATCCATTAATTCCAACTGCCATAAAAGACCTCCGATTTTGGCCTTGAGAAGAAAAAAATTGTTTTCCATAGATAATCTGCTCAAAGCATATTATGATATCCCTATAGATAATAATGAAAAAAAGAATTTGGACCTGAGTAAAAGGCACAGCGATGAGGAGAAATCTCATTCTGAGCAGAAATCTTTCTACTTGGTTACCACGCAATCTAATCCTGACAGTGCACCCGACTTGAAAAATGACATCCCCATCTCCAAGAATTGAAAGGTGGCAGAAAAAGCAGGCACTTTGTGATTTGGTCTAAAGCAATTATGAGCTCCTCACAAGCTCGAAGACAAGAATTGATTTTCATTTCTAGATTATCAAGAGGTGGGGGCACGGAGGTCAGGAAATCTGACCCTATCGTGACCTTGTGGATTGGATTGTTCTCAGACCTGTTCAATATTGAAAAGGATTGTTTGGGATGGGAGGGGGGGAGGAGGAGAAGAGAAATCCTCTGGCGTATTTTGTGCCCACTGGTATCTAAGAATCTTTTTTTACCTCGCTTTATGATCTTAATAATGCAACATATAGTCACGCATTTTAAGGTGCTTATTTGAAAGGCATTTGCCCATAAATGACCAAATCTGGTAAAGACAGCAGAAGCTGCAGACTGCTGAATCAGGGGAGTGTAAAAGCAATGTAGAAATAAGCACAATCTGGCTTTAGAGGGGACCTGTAATTCTTTAGATCACTCCTGTGCTATACGTATACCTATAAACCAACCAGCTGACCTAAGTTTTTTGTTATCATGGTAATTAAACATTGGTATAACACTGTCTATTTCAAAAGACTCCACACCATTGCACCAGTACTTGGCTTCCATGGAAATTTTGCCATTTACTGAAGTGAGACACATACAGCTATGCTTTAAACTGAAATACAATGAAACCTTTTTAATTCAAGTGCATGGGGACCATATCACTACTCGGATTACTGAAAACTGGAATTACTGTAACATTGCTTTATTTTCACTTTAATTTTAAATTATTGCTCTTTTTTAAAATAAGAATTCTATAGATGCTTTAGATAAACTCATGGGCTTTTTTTTCCCCACCAGGAAAGAGTATTTTGGCTACAGGGTATAATACACAAGTTAAACAATAACTTCAAGGAGTAGGTATGAAAAATATAAACCTTGTAGAGGAACTAGAAGCAGCAGGAGGTCAGGATTAGGCCAAACACTAACCCAGCCATTCAGATTAATCAGTTCCGGAGTAGCAGGGTCCCACTCTATAAACTGTATAGTGTGTGTACAGTCAGCCGCCGCTGAAATATTGCCGTTTCTGCCAGAAATGCCACAGCTGCTTAACAGCCCACATTGACACAAGCCCTCAAAGGAAAAAATGGGAAAAAAACCCGACCAAACCTTTAGCCAACTGTAACTGCAGGACTGCTACAGCAAAATGGAGTTGGTCGGTGGGAATTGTGTTACTGCAACCATCTGGTTTCCCAGACCTTCAGGAAAAATGAGGGGTTTATGAAAGGGTGATGGAAAGAGGCAAGCAAAGCCATGCATGCATTGCAGCTGAGTGTAGGCATTCAGGGCAGTGGGGCAGCAACAAACACACATAGAAATTATGTTTTCTGTAAGAATCTGTCTGGCTAACACATCACAGTGCCCAGCATTTTCACTCCGGTTTTAAACTGATGTGTACCTCCAAAATAAGAATGAACAGAAGGCCACTTTGCCTTTGTCCTGATGTATTACTGCCCTAAATCAAGCAAAGATTTGAAATTAAAATATCTAAAATGCCCCAAAGTAAATCCCTGCTGCTGCTAAACCTCTTCAGCCAGCCTTCCAATTTGAAAAGCGAAAGGGAAATTATCTGCAAGCAGACCATGTGCAAAATAACAAATGAACATGTACGTGTGATGCTGGTTTTGTAACTGTAGTACCTCGCTAAAGCAGAAGTTTGAGGCACAATGGCTCTGCATACATAAATGCTATAAAATTAGTGCAGACAGCTGGCAAATCATTAATTAACAACAGTAATGGTTTCAAACTAGAGCTCTGGGGACTCCACAGGAAATAGGAAGTACGCTGGTGCTGCTTTCGGTTGTGCCTCCAACCTGGTTTCTTCCCCATAAATAAGAAGAAAAAAACCAATCCATGGCTGAGCCACGATATCACGCAAGCCCCCACCAGCAGTCCTTGAGATAACCCGTGCTCTGAACGAGTCGTAGCACAGAGAGCTTTCTTCAAGCATGCTCCAGCACCAGACAAGCTGCAAAACCGACTCTGGAATACTATGCATACAGTGCTAGATAATTAAAGTAATCACAAAGACCATTCCACAGAATTCAAAATTAAAAAAAAAAAAAAAAAAAGAAAAAAGGTAAGGTCTTCTTCCTTCTATTGTAGCCTAGTTTTTACATATTAGATGATCCATATTGTTTCCTGGATTGTCCCCAGGAGTATCACACAAATAGAAGTGCACATAAATGCTAAGCTAATATGTAAATGAGAAATAATCTCAAGATTTATCTATGAGCTCCAGCTTCTTTTAGCAAATTAATTCATTGACACCAGAAGGGTTACTGTCTCTCTGTGAAACATATGAGGGAAAATGTTGGTTCACAGCAGATTTATTTCCACAATAGACCTAACAGGTCCAATAATTATTATAGTTCACCATGTTGTTCCCGACTTTGTGCTGAAGATTGTATTCCCTGTTAGCACAAAATATATCTGCAGGGAAAAGACAAGAAGAGCAATTTAAAATGCGTAATATTTTCTCCTGAGGCTGAACTCAATTATAGCAGCATCTCCATATTCACAAGATGGAAGTGATAATCTGGAAATTATGTACTAGTAAAGCTCTAGGGAACAAGCAAAGAACAGTTATGTTATGGCAAGGGAGATACCGGCTGGCCTCAAATGTGCACTTTATGCCGTCCTTTCTGCAGGAATATCCAGTCCCTTCTGTTTTGAGCTGGCAACGCTATAGGTCCTACCACCCCAGAGCCAGCCTGCTGCTTTCTGGCACCCCTGGCCCCGAGCTGGGAAGGTGGAGGTGTGAGGGCAGGGGTTTGGGTGGAGAAAAGCGACAGACACGCAGAAAGCCCAGGGCTGGGGAGAGGCAACGTGGGCACCACAAAGTCACCCAGTCTCCCCAGGGCTGCGGGTTCCCCTGCTCCCTGTGCAGCTAGCACAGCAGTCCCAGTGCTTTATGCCACTTGCTGCATGGGAGCAGGGGATGACAGATGCATGGGGACATCCATTTAAGTGGCAAACCCCGAGCTTTTTCTGCCTCCACAGGAGGAGACTGAACATTACACCTGCGTCTGACTTTCTGCACCAGAAATGCACCAGATCCCCTGTGCCTCTGCAGTTGCTGGGGGGGGGCGCGCTGGTAAAGGGGAATGAGATTTTCCGCTTTGCTCTTATTTTTTGTGTTGGTATTGAACAAGATTTCCGATGGTTGAAAAAACATGGAATGGGTATTTTGGCTTACTGATGAGAAAAGTTGTCGAGTGACCAAAACAGGTTGCACAAAACTGTTTAGCACTGGAAAAGACTGAATTATTTAGATAACGGTGTATTTAAACTATAGACCTGACCAAGAAATGTAAAGTCACCTCCTGTTCAGAGAGAGTGCTAACCTGAGCTAACGCAGCTCATGTCTCTCTAAGATCCCCTTCATGCCCGCCGCTTCCTTTGCTCTGTTTCCCTTTGATTCCTCCTGGTTTGCTGCCATGGGATTCACACCAAGGACCGAAGCAGCACTCGGGAGCTACATCTCCGCGTTGCCGCGGTCCCCCAACCTCCCTGCGGCAGATTAAAGAATTGCTTCGGTGCCCTGCTTTCCTGCACCCCAGGTAACACAGCTCTCTTGCTCTGGGAGGCGAGGGCTGCCAACCTGCCTTCGTTCCTCAGAGCAGCCTCTGGCAGGCAGGCAGGACTCCGGAGGGGAAGCTCCTGCTGCCCTGCGAACCAGCCTCAGACCTGGCGCACTGGCAGAGATTCGAGCATCTTAACTGTTTTACCACATGATACGCTGGTCTTTTTATTCTGTGGTCCAGCGATGTCCAGAATGGCATTCACATTCGTAAGCACATGGTGTTTGTAAAGCTATATACCTCTTCTTTTCAAGAAGGCAAGATAAGGTTTATAGGGCAGGTTTTTGTTACTTTGGGGATGTGACGTGGGCTTCACAGCGAACAGTCAGGATACAGGAGCATGATAGACTTTACCATGAGTGAATAATTCAAACGGAATTAGGGGGACAGGGAGGGAACTCACAATTATAATAGTCTAAAGTGAAACAAATTCTTTAGCCTGCTTTGGGACAATCTACACTTACACCACCACACTGTAACATAATCCTCATTCAGCAGAAATCTTGGAGAGGAAGATTTCTGTAACTGCATTTCAGAAGCTCAGACATGGCTTGGAAAAAAAACAAAATAACAAATGAGCTTCAAGTGTCCAACTTGTTCAAACAGCAGAAGTTTTTATGCCACTAAAATACTCAAGAAAAGAAAAAATTCACTGAGCAGTTACTACAGTGTGCTTCACACGAGCTCTTTTCTGTCATGTTCGGAAAGCACATTTTCTCCACTTACTTTACTTTAAAGACTTCAGTTTGTGCTTGGTATAGGGAAAATTGATCTCCTGATGCCTCTGTGAATTATTCCTGATATTTTTGATTTACATCCACAGGCTGAATGGTTCTGGCATGCAGGAGCTCTGCGCTTTCTGCCTGTGTTTTTGTTACTGTTTCCGCACAATGCTTTGTATTTCTAGAAATCTTTCAACAGTGATTCTTGGAGCATTACAAACGAGGTCCTTAACCTGCTTCCATGAAGCAAACTCTGACTTACCATCCACAGACCTGTAAATTGAGACAAGGTCACACACCTGGTCGGTCCCCAGGGTCAGAAGCAGAACCTAGGACTGACACTTTGCTATCCTGTCCTCGTTGCTAGGCAGTACAGTCCCAGGTGTAAACCATTCGTGAATCTCTTGCAATAAGTAGTAGTTATGGTCTCCCTGTATAGTTAACTGATTTACTCTTTCTTTCTGTGAGTAGCTACCCAGATAACATATTGACATAAAACAAATAAATGTGGAAGAACAAATGTATTTCCCTAACATACACAGAACAGCCATCAGTGGCAAAATGTGTTACGTAGCTGTTGCGCAAACCACAATAACTATAACACTGAGAAAAACAGATCTAATCAGCTTCCATGCTTATTCATTCTTTGGCATTGCATGAAATATAGCGCATGATTCCTTTAGGGCATAATCCAATGTCTGTTAGTCACTGGAAAGACTCCCATTTATTTTAATGGGGAACAGACCTTGAATGAAGCAGGAAATATGACGATTTATGATATTCAAAAAGGAAAATATATATAAACATTGGCAAAAATAAAAGTGGTTTATATATTCCAGTGTTCTGCTTCAGACAGATATCAGTCCCAGATGATTCAAAGTAAGGGACAACAAGTAACTTCATAACAGACAATTATGAAAAAAACCTGCACCAGGAACCACAATTTCCAGCAATGTAAATCTAGTCATTGGTTTACATGCTGAGGGATAAATATTTATATCCCTTATACATGCCTGTATTACCAGTACTTTGCTTTTTATTATCCATACAGCTACATAATCCTTTTAGAAGTCCTACTAAGCTATTGGGATCTGTAGCATCTTGTGCCACTGAGTTCCAGACATGTTGATGATCTGTGTCTCAAAGGTAATTTAGAAAGCTAAACTAAAACAGGATTTAAGAGACAATAAAAATAAGCTGACACCAGTTGTTCAGCAATAGTCTTTTTTGTTGTTGTTTCCCCCCCCCCCCCCCCGTGGGCCTGATCCTGTATCTTTATGCATCAAAACTCCTTTTGCAGTTCAAGTAAATTAAATCCCAGGACCTTAAAAGCATATAAACCTGTCAATATCACAGATCCCCGTCTAGTGAGAAATGTTCCTACCTATGCCAGTTTAGGTCAGGTAAAGAACCAAGACAACGCAGTTGTGTTACCTCTCTGCCTCCGCAGCAGGAATCTGCAATACTCTTATATGAACAGCCAACGAATTATTTGCTTATTTTAAAGTATCTGTAAATAACAAGAAGCAGACAACGTCTAGAAAGATACGCAATTAAGCTAGAAATTAATCCTGTCGTGTGGGTTTACTACAAGCATTCAGCTAGCTTTTATTTCTGTTTTCAGTGGCTGACCATGTCATTTATGTCAGTGACAATATGGGAAACATGCACAACTCCGTTATTAAATTACATGAGCAACTGAAACACTGGAAAACAGTGTAGAAAATTTTTAACAATGTAGCAAAAAAAAAAGGGGGGGGAGCATTTTACATATTCTGAAGTAAAATAAACACACATTTTAACTTTACAAATAACACCCTCGAAGGCATGCTATCAAGCACAGAAAGATATACATTTCAGGCTCGCTCTTCCCTCTCTCAGGCACTGAGAGCACTTCATACACCAAATATACAACCGCAGCAAACCTCAGCATGACCAGATTTTCGATACCGCATCCTACAACCACATACTGGGTGTATTTCTACTAATTTTCTACCCAAGCCTGACCCCTGAAAATGAGCCATACCCAGCATCTCAGGTAGTGTCCTTGATTTTTCATCAGATTTATTTTTCATTGGATGGGTCGTTTCATTTGTCATTTGCTTGATCCTTAAGCAGGGACTTCGTCCCTATTTTTGCAAAAGTTATGAACAATTTATCCTAGAAATGGTCCTAATAAATAGCAAGGACTCACCCCTGTAGCGGTTCCAGGATCAGAGCTCAAACTTGCCTCTCTGCCTGAAACCCCGGCTCTCCGGCTGTCAGTGCGCTTAACGAAATACACGGTGAGATTTTTTTTACTTTGAGTTTAGAGCAAATATTGGAAAAAGCCTTCAGGAATAGAGAGCAGCACCTTACAAACCACCCTCCCGTACAAACGCGCGGTAGAACGGTGTAGGGAGAAATATTTGCTGCCGTTCAGAGGGATTTATATGTCATTTAGGCATTTGCTCGGCCAGCTCTGTGGTGAGTTCCGAAGGCACGGTTACACCCTTAAATTATGCTATATTATTTCCCCGAAGTTTTTACGTCAGAGATCGATTCGCGCGCACTCGAGAAATACAGTGAAGAACAACCTGCGAAGTACGGTGTCAGTGGTAAAAAGAAAACCGTAAAGAACAGCGAAGAATGATTATTCAGACATATATATATGTACTGTCAGGTGTTCTTTATTCTTAAGCTGTTAGCTAAAAAAAAAATTTTTTTTTTTTAATTTTAATTTTAAAACAGGTTTAAAAGGTGCCTTTAAGACTCCACGGACCATCAAGGGATTTTTGCTTTGGAAGTGACTTTAACGAAAACGCTGAGATGGCCGCTTAGGGCAAGACGACCGCTCCAGCCCCTGCAGACAACCACTTCAACGACGGCGCCGTGGGGTTCGGGCACTTAAAGAGGACGAAGCCGCCCCGGGCAAACAGCGCCCGTGCGCTTCGCTTCGTTTACACCCCGCAGCGCACGGCGGGGGGAAGGCTCGAAGCCGTGCTTGACCCCCGCCTGGGTGGCTCGGGGACGCCGTTCCGCGGACGGCGGGTTTTCCATCGCCGCCTCGGCACGACTGGCGTTATTTTTCTCCGTAGCCGACGAAGCGAGGTGGATACAAACGAGGGAAACCCCGGCCTCGCCTTTAGAGCCCGGTCCCGGCTGCACGGAGACATTTGAAAGCCAGCCCCTTCTTGCCTTAACGGGACCGGTCCTCTCCCCCGCCCTCCATCAGCGCTGCCCCCTCAGACCGCCCTGGGTGTCACCCGCTCCCCGGTGATTTACGGGTCCCCCCAGCGCCCGCCGCTCACCGCCCCGCGGGCTCGGGGCCGGGGGCGGGGGGGGGGCACACGAGCGGCGTCGGAGGGGCGTTCCCACGCCGGGGTGGGTGGTTCGGGGCCGGCGGCCCGGGCGGGCGGGACGGGGGCGGGGCGGGGCGGGGCGGGGCGGGGAGCGGGCGGGAGGCGGAGGCCGCAGCGCCTCGTGGTGCGTCACCCGCCCCGCCCCGCCGCGGGCAGGCCCGCCCACACCGCCGGCCAATGGCGGGCCGACTCCGCCCCGTTCGGCGGGGCCTCCCGCCGCCGGCGCTGCGCGCCCAATCCGCGGCGACGGGGCGCGCACCGCCCTCTGTTCATTTGCATTCAGCGCCGCTATTGGCTGGAGGGCGCGGCCAGCGGGCGTTCCTTGGGGAGGCGGGGAGGACGGGGGCCCGCTCAGGAGCAACCCGAGCCCGCGCCCGCTCTCATTGGAGCATCGCCCCGAAGGCGTCACGCTCGGGGTGGGGCTATTCAAATCAGGGTCCGGCACCGCCTCCCCGCCCCCAGGGCGGAGTCGGGGCGGTGATTTACATAGAGGCGCGGCTCATCGGCATATGCATGAGGGGCGGGGTCCGGGGCGGAGTCCGGGGCGGGGCCCGCCGCCAGGGTCCCGCCGTGGTTTACGGCGGCCCGCGCCCCCCGGCTCCCCGGGCCCTTCCGCCCCGCCGCGCTAATTGGTGCGATGTGTGGTCCGGCTCCCTCCGCTTTCGCCTCGGCTCTGAAACCCAAGCCCGCTCCCTCGCCGTTTTTAATAACGCCGAAATCTGGGCCAGCTGGGAACCATTAGCGACCCCATCCCCTCTTGCTGATCTTTATAATCTTATTAGTTTAATGGGTCACGCAGTGCAGGACCTATTTCCTACGGATCAAAGGGAAAACAAACAGGGTAATATCCCACCGGGCTTCCTCCGCTCTGCCCCCACGGGTGCCGCTGCCGGCCGCCGCGGCTGCTTGAAATGTCCCTCCTTATTAGCCCGCACCGGCCGCCGGTTTTAAAAGGCTCCTGGGCTGCTCTCACTCCAGGCGGGGGCTCGATTCAGCCAGCCGTGCCCCAGCCCGCACCGCACCGCACCGCACCGCACCGCACCGCACCGCACCGCACCGCACCGCACCGCACCCGGTCCCGGCGCCGGGCTCCCGGTGGCCCCGGAGCGGCACCGTCGCCAGACGGGGTTGCGAGGTTTTTCCCGCTTCTCCCCGTTTAACGGGGAACGATTTTCTGCTTGGGGACCCTTGGGGAAACGCTCCCCGTTATCAGATAGGCGGGCGCGATACCGGCGGATCGCCTTGCAGTATCCGGCGGCTCGTTCTGTTGTTGTATTTTTTTTTCCCCAAAAAAGCATGAAAGCGGCATCCCGTGGGATGGGTGACGGGGTCGAATCGGATATCCCGCGGCTTTGCCCGGCTGACCCAGGGGCGGCGTTTTCCGCTCGGTGGCAAAACGCTTATTTGTAGCCTGGGGACCCCCTCCCGCAGCCCCTGCAATAACTTTTAGCGCAATAAATTAGAGGTACGCGCACTGTGGTCCATTACGCAGGAGTGTTGTGTGACGGCTCCTGTCAAAGGTTACCGGCCTTCGTGCAGCCGCATAAAGCGTTTCTCTAGAGGGTAAATATTTGGGCTTATTAACGGGCCTGGAAGCTGTGGGCTACAGTAGGGAAGAAAGCCCCGGCGGCCCCCGCTGCCGGGCAGCCGGGTGCCCGCCCCAGCCGGGGCCGGGTCCCGCCCCGGCCCCTCCCGCCCCGGCCGCGGCCGCTCCGCGCCCCTCTGGGCGGCGGGACCCGGCGGGAGGCACCGCCACCGGCCCGCAGGCCGGCCCCGGGGGGTCCGCCGGGCTCCCCCGCTGCCCACGCTCGCACCTTTTTCTCCACGTTTCTCGCTATGTAAAAACGTATAAATATACACACGTATACAATGTATATACACACGGAAAATATTTATCTATGAACCACACGCATTACATACGTAGGCAAAACCTAGGGAAAACTAAGGCTGTGGATGGAAAGCTCCGAAACCGTGACGCTTAACACCCACCGGTGTCGTCTCACGGGTCTGGTGGAAATCCCTACGCAAAGGGGAGCGCGCCTGTGCGCAAACAGGGAACGAAACGGTTTAATGCCCTCGCAAATCTCCGAGATATTATTTTCCAAACTTCTAAAGAGTTTTCAACGGGGGAAAAAAAAAAAAGTCGATGGATTTTTCTTTTATATCTCATAGAAAATCCATTCTTTCCAGTTGTGTAGTCTGGCTTACAAAATATTTAAGCCATAAAAAAACCCCACTTGTTGAAATATCGGAGATGATATATTGTTCTCCCAGATCGGAAATGAGATCTCAGTACGTGCGCGCAGACGCACAGATCTATAGGGATCTATCAATACGTGTTAGTGGGTATATGTATGTGCCCCCTTTAATACTACCTGCGCTGGTTACCTAACAAATTGAAAGCTGGACGGTGAGCGTAGCCATATGCACGCAAACCACACACATACACAGTAAGCTTTATTTTATTAGACACTATTAATACACAAGCCCATAAAAATCTACCCCTATTTAAATTTTATGGTAGTCTACGCTTTGAGGGCGCCTGCTTGTGCATGCAAAAGGAGCTGTGAACGTATGATTGTATATAGACGCTAAGCTTTTTTTTTTTTTTTTGTATGTGTGCATTTTGTTATACGGATTATTATAAAACGACGGATTAAAAAACCTATTGTAAACGTAAATGTCCACTTAAGGGCCGCTTAACAGACAACAGACGGTGCTTTCCCCTGTCCGTACGGCCAGCGGCGACTACGCCAGGTTTTGTCCCTGTGTGTGTTTTTTACCATATTTTCTCCTGGAAACAGATGTGTACTTTATTTCAGGCGAGCTTTCTGCTTCCCCCCCCCCCCCGCCCCCCAACCTGCTAATTCCCCGAGTTTATTCGTGCCATTGACAATAAAGCCATAAAGCTGACTGCAGAAATTTGTTTGCCGTAACGACGTGTTATTTGAGTCCCGGCTTTCGGGACTCTGACACTTGGCCAGATCAAAGAGCCCCCTTAAAACCCGCGGGTGATGCAGAGCCGGTGTGTGCGTGTGCAGGGAGCGGCGGGGCGGCCCGGGACGGAAACCGGCGCGGGGGGCGCCCGCAGGCGCCTCCGCGGCTCCCGGCCCCCCCGGGGCTCCCCGGGCCGCCGCCCCCCTTCGCTCCGGTGCCGGTGCCGCCAGGGGCTCGCTTCCCCCCCCCGCTCCTAGGCTGGGGGAAACCGGGTTTAGAGGACATTTTTCCCCTACTCCTCAGCGCCAGGTTGGCCGCCTGGTTTTGGGTGTCTGCCCCTTCGTACCGCATCTACCCCGACGCGGTTTTAAAGCACCACGTCTAATTGCCCGGTATTAGTTTTACTACCAGATATCGACTCCTGAAAAGCAGATTTGAATTACGTGTTAGAGAAGCGATACTATAAAGCGGCAGAAAACAGAATCCCTCCTCAAACGCCTTTATGGGCTAAGGCTGCAAAGATCACAGGCTTCAGGTTTTGCCTTCGGTTACAAGGTTGTCCCGGCACGGGAAGTCATTTGATAAACCTTTAAGCTGTATTTCATAATCTTTACTGCTTTATGGAGCTTTCCAAATCTTTAACACGCTGTAACCTTTTCAAGACAGATTGCCAGACAACATTTCGGTGTTAGGTTTACTTAATGCGGTTCTGGAGAGGAAGTGAATTTTTCACGGTACCCACGTTACCGCCGGCCGCTGCCCCCCCCTTCCCTCGCCCCGGCCCCGCGGAGCCGTCGCCTGCAAAGATTTATTAAACCTGATGATTTATAATATCACCCCTACGAAGTTTGATACGTCAGATGACAGCCGACGCCGTCGGTGAGGCTGCCAATGGTGAAGGGCGCTTTTGGTACATATTCCTCCGATTAGCGCTTTCCTGGAGGGGAGGGAAGTTATGATTTATTGCCGTGCTCAGCCGTTTAGGAAGCAAAATTAACCCCAGAATGCCTCCATCCCTTTTGAAGTTCACGGTTTGTTTTCCTTACTGTACAGAGCGCGGATCAAAGGCTCGAAACGCCCTCTTGTGTTTACTTGATTTGCAAGGAAAAAAAGAAAGAAAAAAAGAAGAGGAAAAAATTAGATCTGTTTCGGGCAATTAAAGCATCAGCTCGCCGCCGCCGCGGAAACCCAACACCCGGCGGCAGGCGCGGGGGGACGGCGGCTCCAGCTCCCGGTACCCCCCACCCGTGACGAAACGGCCCCTCCTTTGTGACGTCACCCAGCCCCTCTTGGGGGTCGCACCTGGCCTCGGTTTCTGCAGTAAATAAGAGCAGTGAAAGAGTCAGGACGCACCTGTTTTTTTTTTTGTTTGTTTGTTTTTTTTGTTTGTTTTTTTGTAATCACCGATAAAAAGCCCCCTGTGCAGGCAGCCGCCCGCACCCCGTCCCCGGGCGGGGGGCGCAGCCCGTCGGGGCCTCTGCGGCTGCCAAAGCCCCTTCGCCGCGCGGCCCCGGCGGAGCGGCCGCCGCTATTGCTGCTCGCCGAAATACCAGGGCGCGGGGCCGGCGGGGCTGCCCGTGCCCCCCACCCCCGGACCCGCCGTAGCGGGGTCGGCTCTTCCTCCCCGTCGCCTCCCGAAGCGCGTAAATCACCGGCCCCGCGCTCTCCCAGCCCGCCCGCTGATTGGTGCCGGCAACCGGTGACGTCGGGGGACGGGCGATGACGCGTGGCGTCTCGCCAGCGGCGGGGCTCCGGAGAGCGGAGCCGGCGGGGTGCGGGCGGCAGCCGGTCCCGCCCCCGGGCGCCCCCGGGCGGGTAAGCTCGGAGGCCCCGGCCCAGGCGCGCCGCTTCTCGTGTGCGCCGCAAACGAGCGGCTGCGGGTTGGTTTGACCCCGTTTATGTCGTTTTTCCCGCTGCAGAGGCCGCGCTCGTCGCTGCCCCGCAGGGAGGAGCTCGCCCCGGCGCTGGGCGCTCGCTCTCCCTTGCCGTCATCCCGCGGGGAGCGGCCGGGGCGCGGCGGGGGGGAGGTCCCACGCCCCCGGCTCACGTCCCACGGAGGCGGGAACGCGCCGTGCGGACGGACCGACGGCGTGTGTGTGTGGGGGGGGGCGCGGCTTCGCCTCTTCCTCCCGCGGCCGGAGGAGCCGGGCGCGCGGGTCCGGCCCCCGTGTAACGCCACACGTGCACGCACTCGCGTGTGCGTTTCAGCGCTGGGTTGTTCTGTTTCTCAACGATTTTTGCACGTGCGACGCGTACGCGCCTGCCCGGCAGACGCAATTATCACCGCTACGCGTGCGAATAGAGAGCTGACGCTCCGCAGAGCCATACGCAAGGCTGGGGAGGCGTTAACGGATGGCGTCGTTATTACGTGCGCTGACTCCGTATGACCGGCAGGCGCTGCCGCGCCTCCCCCGCGCCCCCCGCCCCCTCCCGCTCCCACGGCGGGACCGCGCTGCCGCCCGCCCCGCGGCGGCGCGCCCGGCATGCAAATTCCGCCTGATTGACATCCCCTCAGGCAGCCAATGGCGGAGCGCCCGGCGAGCCATTGGCCGGCGAGCCTTTGACGTCTGAGGTGACGTAACCGAGAACGCCGGCCAATCCGCGCTGCGTATGCAAATAGCGGGGGCGCGGGGGGGCGCAGTGGCGGAGGGCGCCGCCCCGTGGCCGCGCGGGGCGCTGCAGCGGCGCGGGGCGGCGGCGGGCGCGGTGCAGGGACGCGGCTTCGCACCGGGTTTTTGCGCTCGGGGTTGGCCCACGCTGCCGGGAGAGTGGAAAATACCCACGGGCCGCGGCGGCGAGAGCGGGCGGGCAGCGGCGAGAGCGGGCGGGCAGCCGGTTGCGCCACTTGGCTTTTTATTTTTTAAGTTTTCGCACTTTTGCCGCGCCTGCCCGGGGACAAAAACTTAGAATAAAATCAGCAACGAAGCCCACGGGCACCCGGGGAGCTCCCCTGTTCCCCCCCGCCCCCAATTTTGTATACGACGAATCTCCTTTCCTTGGCCCGGGGAAGCGGCATTTTATTAAAGTTAATTACACAAAGAAAAGCGGGTTTATTTCTTCCCTGGAAAGGGACAGGAGCGAAGGGCTCCAGCGGGTTATTCCAGCGCCGGCTCCGGCGCGGCTCTCCCGGCCCGGGCTGCGCAGGGCGGAGCCGCAGCCCCGCGGCGCGGCCGGAGCCGCCGGTGCCGGAGCGGGCTTTGGGGCCGCCCGGGGCCGCCTGGGCCGGCGGCGAGCCCCGCGGCGGGGGCTGCAGGCTCGGGGGCACCTCCAGGAGCGCCGTCAGGCGCCGGGCGGGCGAACACCCCCCCCGCCAGGCAGGCCCGGGTCCGGGCCGCCCCCGTTAGTCCCCGTGCGGGGCGGAGAGCGGGGTCCGCCAGCCCTCTGCGGTAGATAGCCCGAAGCGGCAAGCGTGGCCGGCTCGTATCGAAGAGCTTCGGGCGTGATCGAGGTCTGCATGCCGGGGTCCCCGCGCTGGGAGTGCAAACACACCTATGTACACGCACACAGGGACGGGTTTGTATTTTATGCGTGTAATTTTACGTGTAAAACCGGAAAGTTATCCTCTAAAGAACGTCCCCGAGCACTTGAGCTGCTTCTTATCGTCTCCTTCTCGTCCGCACGCCCCGGGACTGCGACAGCAAGCGCCGTCCCCGGGGCCACGGCTGCCGGCCGGGCTCCCGCCGGCGCCTCCAGGCGCCGCTGCCCGCGGGTCCTGCCCGCTTTCCGTCCCGCGTTGCCGGGGTCTGCTTTTTTCCTCCCGGGGAGCTTGCAGCCCCTTCTTTCAGCTGTTGAAGTTTGTTTTAGCAGACGAGGCGCTCTGAGGCCACTGCGTAGAGTTTGTGATTTAAACAACTTTTAACTGGGCTAGGAAACATCACGCTACGCCTTTGACCAGGGTGGAAATAATGCGCAAGGGCACAGCACCGCTCCGTGCCCCTCGGAGCTGGATTGTGATGGATTACAAGTGTGTCCGTGCTGGTGCACGGGGAAAAGCGCTTGAATTCAGTGCTCGGCATTTAGAAATAATCCCATGAAAGAATAAATGTGATGTTTGTATGTAGCAAGAAAAGGATTTTTTCTTTTTTTGGGGGGGTATTCTGCTTTTGCGACTTGGACAAAAATTTAAAATCGACGCTCTTTGCATGACAGTCCACGACAGTTTATCCTGCAGTGACCCAACACATGAAAAACGTTTCCCTTTCTAAGAGAAGGGTGAAAAGTCGCCTTTGCAACCACTGACAGAGCAATTTCACGAATGCCTCTGTATTGTGTGGCTGGAAGAGGCTGGGACTGCATGTGCGTGCGTGTGTGTGCACACGCGTGTGTGCAGGAGAGGTTGGCAGGGAGATAAAGAGGCTGCGGGCGCTGGGAAGGCAGCGATTCCTGAAAACCCATGTGGAGTTCCCCCCCCCTCCTTTAAAATCCTAAACAGACATTCCAAGAAGGAGGAAACAATCCTGATTTGTTTTCATTCGAGGTTGTAAACCAGGACCCAAACAGAGTTAGAAACATAAACCAACTGAAAGATCTCCCAGCTGTTTAGCTGCTGCTGCCAAACAAGCCCGATCTCTTTTTCTCTCTCTCCCCTCCCAGATCTCCCTGGCTTGTGGTTTCTCTCTAAATAAGGAAGGTTCCCTAGAGAATAACTCGCTGGAATTCACTCCCTCAAGAAATGACTGCATAGTTTGGTGAGAAGTGAAAGGGGCCTTGAGTCGGGGAGGGCGCAGGGAAATAGAGATGGCTCCGCAGCGAGGGGAGATATCTGCTATGGTAACAGGGAGAAACAAACGCTACGCTCCAGCGCACAAGCCTGATTACCGAAGGGCTCAGCGAGAATCCCCTCTCCCATCCCCAAATAATCGGAAATAATTGACCCTGTGCAAAATTGGTCCCCCCCCCCTCCTCTGTTTGCCTGGTGCACTGGTCATTCCCAGGGACTGCGCCGGGAGTCGAGCTTGCCCTGCGGTGAAATGCATGTGGTCCCCGATGAGCTCCTTAGGGTCACCGCTGAGCCCTGGCCCCCGGCCTTCCCCCTCATTTTCTCCCCTCCTCTTACTAATCCTCTGCCCCCAAGCCTCTCCCAGCCCTTCTCCAGTATCCCACCTCATTTCTGGTCTGTTCTTGGACAACCGTTCCTTTTGGTTTTAGTCCGACCACTTTGCACCCTCAGGGTTTTGAATACCGAGCCTGTGGTTTCCTTGTCTGTTTTGTTTTCATACAGAGTCGACTTTAAGCTCCTCTTACCACATTGTTTGTTTGTTTCTATAGCGCGGGCTGTCTGCCGGCAATGGTGAAACCCTGAAATTCCCCCCCCAACCCTCGGCTTTCCCCTTTCCATGAAGTTAAGAGACTGCACAAGAATGTTGGCCGGAAAACAGCCAGATCCGTGCCGGGGGCGACGGAGCAGGACAAAGTACAGCTCGGCATCTTTCCCACAGTGTCACGTCTGCAAATTCAACAAGGGAAAGCGATTCCCTGAGGGGGAGCCTGTAAAACTAACAACAACAAACCAACCAACCAACGAACGAACCAAATAAAAAAGGAAAGGAAAAATAAGGGTTTTAAAAAACCCCACACATCTTGGGTTGCACTTATTGCTGTGAGTTGGATTATTTCCTTCCACGCAGAAGGTGTGTTTGCTCAGCTTGTGGGGGGGGGTGTGTGTGTGTCTCTCTGGTATTAGGTGTCATCTTTTTGCCCGTGATTAGAGAGCATTATGCAGTGTCATTAAATGCCGTCCCCAAATCTTATGAAGTATGTCCCCAAAGCTATGAAAAGCACAGGGGCTGTTTGGGGTGTGGGGGGAATTTCTTGTTCAGAGACACACAATGCTGTATATATACACACACATCTATATACATACATATACATGTGTGTGTGTATTTATATGTACATATATATATAAAAATATAAAATATATGTGCGTGCATAGGTCTCTGCATACATATACACACATGGTATGTATACATAAGTGCATGCATGCGTGTATGAAAGTCAGCCGTGTCCTGGGCTGCATCAAAAGCAGCAAGGCCGGCACGTCGAGGGAGGGGATTCTGCCCTTCTGCTCCAGTGAGACCCCACCTGGGACGCTGCGTCCAGCTCTGGGGTCCTCAGCACAGGAAGGACATGGACCTGTTGGAGCGGGTCCAGAGAAGGGCCACAAAAATAATCAGAGGGATGGAGCACCTCTCCTATGAGGAAAGTCTGAAAGAGCTGGGGTTGTTCAGCCTGGAGAAGAGAAGGCTGCGGGGAGACCTTATTGCAGCCTTTCGATACTTAAAGGGGGCTTATGAGAAAGATGAGGACAGACTTTTTAGCAAGGCCTGCTGCGACAGGACAAGGGGTAATGGTTTTAAACTAAAGGAGAGTAGATTTAGACTGAACACAAGGAAAAAATTCTTCAGGATGAGGGTGGTGAAACACTGGAACGGGTTGCCCAGAGAGGTGGCAGATGCCCCATCCTTGGAAACATTCAAGGCCAGGCTGGATGGGGCTCTGAGCAGCCTGATCTAGTTGTGGATGTCCCTGCCCATTGCGGGGAGGGTGGACTAGATGACCTTTAAAGGTCCCCTCCATCCCAAAGCATTCTGTGATTGATTCTGTGATTCTGTGATTGATGCCGTGCAGCCCCCCCGCCCCGCAGCCGCCGCTGCCGCGCGGTGCCGCGGCGCGGCCGCCAGGGGGCAGCAGACACCGCGGGCCGGGCCGGGCCCCGCCGGGCCCCGCCGGCGGCGGGAGGAGCGGGGCCGCCCCTGCCGCAGCCGCGGCCGCGGGCCCCGGCGCCCCGCTTCGGCAGCTCTCGTTCGCAGGCGAGGCCTGCCGAAACAATGGGTTTATTGAATACAATGCCGCTGAAAATCTGGGTTAGTAGATGCTGAATTCCCGTAAAGAAAAACTTGCAATATTTCCACACTCACGCCCTGGTTCTTTCAGCCTTAGCAAGGGAACTAATCCTTTTACAAACGTTTCTACAGATTGAAAAATACCAAGACAAATTTTTGAAATTATTGTAGCTGGATTGGGAAGATTTTCACATTACTTCCCTGGCAGAAAACAGCAAGACAATGCTGGAAAAGCTGAGGGCTGTCTTACTGTCATCTAGACGCAGAAGTGATTGGGGGGGTCTTACGGACCCTGGGGAAAATATCTGCTTTTAATTCAGAAGAGAGCCTTTAACACAAAGCAGGCAATGGACACGCAAACTGGAGCTGGATACAGAGTGGAGTATATTTTCTGTGGATTTTCGGTTGAATTTTCTAACCGGTCCACTTTGTCCAGCTTGACGTTTCTTTGAGATCTCTTCACCATCACTCATGTGATGGAGTTTTGGGGCCCTAAATGACTGCAAAAAGCAAATTTGCCCAGTTGCTTTCTGTTGGCACTTTCATCAGCAACCTGCTCATAATCTCCGATTGGGGACCACCACCAGATGACTTAACCAACTGCAAGGAAGTGACAAGCTCAAATAGTCAACCCTAGAATAAACAAAACCCACAGAAAAACATGATCTGAGTCATTTCAAAAGAGAGTTCTATGCCAGAGCAGGTAAAAGAGACCCAATTCATTTGTCACTGATTTTAGAGTGCTCTTGCAAAACTTGTAGCTCACTAAACGCTCACAAAATAAATTAGTGGAAATTTAAATTGTTTCTTCTAACACTGTAAAAAAAAAAAGCCCAAACGTTTAGATTTCGTGCGTGCTGTATAATGTAAATGCTGTGCTGTAGAGGGTAGATGCGTTCCCAACGTTACATTGCGGAGTCCGAGTGATCCTGGAGCTCAGCGGACTCTGTGAATATGTATTGAGTCCATAACCTGTGGCTGAAGGTCCTGATCCCTCTGAGCCCGCAATAGCAGCCGGTGACATGGTAACCGCAGTTCCTGTCATGTCAGTGATTGGGAGATAAAAGACCATTGAGCGCAGGGGTGCTTGGAGCTGAATAGGAGCACTGCAGCAGTTTCAGAGCCCGAGTCTCTATACATGACATTCAAGACAGATTCTTTCTTCTCTTTTTCAAAACAAAGAAACAAATGAAACAGGAAACACTCTGCAAAGAAGCTCAGATGCTTTCTCCTCCTCCTCCTCCGGGCCTTCGTGCATTGCTCTGTGGATGCAGAGGGATCATGACAAGCCTCGCTGTGAGCTTGCAGCAAAGTGGCTGATAACGCAGATGATGTGATGTGCAGGCAAAGGCAGGCCTCTGCTCCAGACGTGCTCTGGCCTTATTCCAAGCGCAGTTGATAAGCAGTTTTGATCGTTTTGCCTATTGGTGATGATGTGATCTTTCCAAAGGGTAACATATTTCAGTTTGGACATTGCAAGCCTCATTCTCTACCAGCCAGATTAAATGACTATTCTGACATTTTGCCTGTGCTGTCATCTACGTGCACAAAATATAATCCTGAAAAGCAGACATTCAGTGTTTCACAACCCAGAAAAATGAGCCAGGCTCCCTGCAAAGGCGTGCCCTGTGTGCCAGAGTAGGTATGTGCACAATTGTATCCCTGAAGACTTTTTTTCCTGACATCCCCAATAATTACTCATACTTCAGGAAGCACGAAGATACGGCAGTTCCAGCAAAGCTTACTTTTACAAGAAATACTAATGGGAACTGTAGGCTCTAATTTCACTCCTGGTCATGGTGCCTGTGGCTTAGATATCTCAGGCCAGACTTGCACTACGTGAAGTCAAGGGAACGGTACTGACTTAGCCCATTTGGGAAATCTGTCCCACCGTGTTCTTTAGCTGTTTGCCAACCTAAAGCCTCTCATGGAAGCTTATGCACAGTGTTTGGGTAGTTTCTGCATAAACTCTGGAAAAAAGTTTCATATATTTTTTGGCTAATATGGAATTGGTCCTGTTGCTATATTTTTCCTAGATATGAAGTGGAAATTCAGAGCAAGAGGCAGATGCTTATTTTTGAAAGTGGGAAGCCCCTCTCATCATGATCAACTGTAGGGTTATAAACAGAAATTAATTTGCTGTGAAGATTATAGGTTTCAACTCTTGGACCACACATGGGAATGAATGCTGTGGGCGATGCCAAAGCTTTGAGCTGCAGGAAGGGGGAGCAGAAGGGAAAAAAAGTGCATTTGGGGTTTTTGTTTTGGAAAACAACCGAAACAATACATTATGGGAGAATGATTTCATATAACGGTACCCAGAAAGTTTTCTTTCTCATGAGCCTGAGCTTTAGAAATAGTTCTCCCTGGGCATGTCAGAAGCATCCGTACAGACTTAGGTAAGACTTAGATATTTTGGGGAGATACCAAGTATGGAAGCTATCTTGCAATTGCGACTGAGGATACCGCAAACTAGCAAGTTTAGTCCCATGCATTATGCCTTTATCTTCTCAAGGAAAACTTGGTGGCCCAAAGTTGAGAATCCTGCAAGCCCAGTGGACGCATAGAGAAACACTACTGCAGGTGGGCCGTAAAAATGTGTCTTTCTTTCACGTCTTTATGTCTGTTTAGATCCCACCAGTCACGAGATTTCCTCCTACCCAGCTCCCTCTGTGTGCCCATGAGCAATGAAGAATTAAGAATTAAGATTTGCTTATTGTTGTATCCATGTCACAATCTAAGGAGCAGCAGGAAACTTCAGAGAAGAGGAACAATAATTGAGACCACATAAAAAATTGCCTTACATTAAGTATAAGAAGCATAGTCCAGGGAATGTTAACGTGGCCAGGGCTAGGATGTATCGTCTCTGTGGATGAGCTGGGGAACTATGCTTTCCCTGTGGACCAGGAGTGGTGGGGAATGTGTTCCCATCATATACCCACAAGGAAGAAGGTTGAGGTGCTCTGAATGAAAGGGGGATTTCCAGCGGGTTGAGAAGGTAGTGTTTCCATCCTGGAACCCATCTTCATGGATATCTAAAAATGCATGGGGGCTGGGACACTGCATACAACCCCGATCTTCTCCTAGGTAAGTAATTGTGCAAGTTGTGGCATTTTTGTGCATATGTCCTTTTTTCTCCAGCTGTTTGTCATTTTTGCAGTCTTCAAGGACATGAGTCTCCTGGAATGCTGGCTATGTGTCTCCCACGGGAGGGCTGCAATCTCCCCCTTTGGGTACCTTGCCCAGTGCAAGCCGCAGAGCCTCAGGAAGGAGGAGGGATGAGGAAGGTGCTGGGGTGAAGGGCAGTGGACAAGAAAGAGTGATTTACGAAAGAGGTGATTTGGAGATTGCTCTTCCTCAGGAAGTTTAGCTGAATGCAAGTGTAATTGACTGATGATTACCAGATAAGCAATACGGCTCGTGGAATTTTGCGCAGATATGGGCAACATTTTCCATGTAACTCAGAGGAACTGCCTTTCGCTGGAAAACAGGATTTCTTTATTTCTTTTTCTTTTCCTCCTTCGTTTTCTCCTTCTTTCCCTGGGTCTGTGAAATTAGTTCCCTGCAAATTACCTATCTTTCTCCTTCTGGCTCCCAGAGCTGGTGCTTCTGGAAAAGGAGGTGGAAGAGCCCGTCATGGTGTACAGGCTGCACCGGGGCCCCAGGGACGGTGGGTGACTCCATCCTGTGACGGGGGTTTCTGCCGCCCTCCGTTCCCCCAGAAACCGTCCCTGTTGCGGCAGTTCAGGAGCGGCAGACGAGTCTGAAACCATTAAAAAGTCTCTTTAACCTGTGACTCACCCCCTTCCTCTCCGCGGCAGGTCTCTGCTTGAAGGATTTACTCTGCCCCTCTGTATTTTTTATTCAGGCTGATCATCAAGTGCAGCGATCCCTCGGAGGGTGTTTTATTTCCTAAGCGGGCAGTCTTCAGCATGGTAGGACTTCAACATCCCTCTGACATAAACTTTCAGGCCTAATATAGTGATATATTCATGGGCTTATGGGCAGAGCAGTTCTCCAAACAGGGAGGGAGGGGGAGTTTAAAAAATAATAATAAAAAAAAAGGCTTCTCCTTTCACGTAAGAACTGGTCGATTTGTGGTTTGGATGCCCCCACCAGATACTGAACAGAGTAGATGGAAAAGGTTTGTTCGTCTTGAATTTGACTTTCCCTCCTCTTGTATCTTTTGGCAGGGACTCGGGCCGGGCTGGTTCCCCACTGGCCCTGCTGGCTTGCTCTCTCCAAGGTGTTGACAGACTGTTTTTCAGCTGCACCAGAGGCCACAGATCTCATGTCAGGCTTTGAGATACATGTCTTGATAAACACGTCTGCCTCCAGCGACTGGCAGCGTTCTTTCTGGAAAGGAAAACAAAAAATGGCTTTATATAAACAGACGCAGTGGTGTGCGGGGTGTAGCAGAGCATGGCTCTGGAGGCATGGTTGAGCACCACCCTCCAGCTGTTGGGCTCTCGCTGACGGGGAAGCGGCCACTTGCTGACAGGGCTTCAGCAGGGGGCTGTGGCTCGCCCAGCTGTGGCGGCGGCCCTGCTCCGCTGACTGCCCTCTGCCAAGGTAGAGGAGCTGGCCAGGCCACCATGGCTGCCCTGACAGTCAACATGGCCGCCCTGCTGGTTGCTATGGCTGCCCCCCATCCACCATGGCTGCCCCACCATCCACCATGGCTGCCCCAGCCAGCCTGTAGCTGTTAATATGATTTCTATGGATCTGCTTCCATATAACTTGTCCCTTCAGCCACCATCAGTTTGAAATGCTCTCCAGAGGTGGCCATTTACCCTGTCTGTTGAGATCACTGATGTCGCGCACAGCCCATGGAAATGGACATATAAAGATCTTGACGGGGCAGCATGGCAGCTGGGATAGCAGAAGCCATTCTCAGCCCCAGGGAAGTGCCCTCCCTGCCTTCCCCTTTCCCTTCCCATCCCCACTCCCCTTCAGCATTATCCGATGGAGTGCTTTTTGTCTGGAAGCTGGCTGGGAGAGGGATCATCTCTTCCTGAACATGAGTGCTTTTCACTAGTATTAATAGTGATGTGAATCCCTGATCCCTTGTGCTCTGAACAAAAGCCTTGGCTGCGGTGATTTTCCTTCAGCTCTCGCACAGCCAGTTCCCTGAGGAATGATGGAGGGAGAATGGGTTTCTCTTAAGCAGAAGTAACAGGCTGTGGTCAGGACTGGCCCTGACCCAGCAGAACGGTAAATTCCCATGTGTGCTTCTTGTAAATGGGTCCATTTTTAGCAGGCTAACACAGACCCCAACAGGTGTTTTTAGACTGATGCTGTAGCAGTACAATGACAGCCGCTGAAGTCCCTTGCCTCTTTGCTAGGAGAGCACAGAGTGGGGAGTGTTTGAAAACCAACCCAGCTCCTCGGAGCACATGATCCTCTCCTTTGCTTCTGCAGTCTCCCACCTGATCATTGTTGGAGACAGCCGTAGCAAAGAACCATTTAAATCTCTGCTCAGTCCCCTCTTGAGGCTGTTGAAGAAAATCATAGGTGCTTTTGGTGCAGTGGAGTCTGGCATAAACCCAGTCTGTAAATGCTGGGTCTTCCCCACCGCAAATGCTTCTGTCAAAGGCTGATGACATTCCTGTTCGACAGACAGTACCAGATCTGACAATTGCTTATGAGGAAAATACGGATTGCTTAAGCTATAGGCTCTGGATAAGAATATTGAAAAAAAAAATCAGCAAGAGTTAATAAAATAAAAATCTAGAGCAGATGTTGAAAGTCCCTTCTTTTCATATTTTATCCCCCCTGAGGGGAGAAGGAGAGGAAAAAACCTTCTGCCCAAATGCAGCTTAGAGAAGGAAATGGCTTCCTGGTGGGGGCCTTCCTTTATGTTTTGAAACTCTAAGGCTGTCTGCTGTTCCTTGGTTTGTTAGCAGGATAGACTGAGGGACGGCAACTGTTTTGCAAACACAATCCCCCCCAGGGCTTGGGGTGTTGAGCTGAGGTGCTGGGGACCTTTCCCTTCCCAGCTGGGTACACATGGCAAACTTCACTTTGCAAGTGGACATTTGTAAGGTTTCTTCTGGGGCTAGTGATTTTCCTCTTTCTGAAGTGGCTGGGGAGCACTAAGCTTGAAGTGCAGGGTGTGTTTGGAATATACTGCTCCTTTTGTATATTCTTCCCTTTCTTAGATCAGAGCTTGATTTAAAATGCTGGGGCTTGAACAATTCAGTGCAAGGGAGAAAAATAACACAGTGGGGGGTAAGAGCAGAGTGTGGTTTGATTCTCAGTCATACTAATCAGCTGCCTTTACAACAGACTGCAATATGTTCAAGGGAGTGATTTATCCCTCAGCAGTGCAAGGTGACTTTAATAGGAGACTCCATCCTTCCATCCAGAAGCCCTCATCCCTCAAATGTCTTTTATTCTTGTCAAATGGCTTTTCTTCCTATAAATTCCCTTGCACAAACTATACTTTTGAAGCAATGGGATTGTGCGTCAAGCGACTTGTAAACCATTGATGGCTGTGGCCATAGCTTGGAGTAGGAGTATGTGAGGATCAAGGCAATCTGGACACACTGGAATATGAAGACTAATCCCCTCTCCCTCTCTACACAATTAGCAAGGTCACTGTGCCTTGTAGGTTTACTTCTATAAGTGGAAAAACATGTCAGCTCTATCCGTTTTTTTGCAGAGAGCTGGTGCGGCTGTCATGTGTTGTTACCTGTTGTCAAAGGAACAGGACTGGCGTCGAACAATAGTCCGGATGCAAATAAGAGAAGGGATGCGTGTCCTGGATTGGTAAATGGAGCCTCTGTGTTTGCTGTGACCTCTTCTTCCTCAACTGATTGTGGATCATAACGATCGCTGCCATTTGGACAGGAATAATTAATGAGATAAGTGTAGGTTAGTGGCTTGTGAGCAGCCAAGGGCAAGGCTGCCTGTCCATTTCAGCTCAGCCTAAACCATGGGGGCACTTCCTTCCTGAGTCAATAGTGATCCTGTAATGCTAACAAAAGACCCCCATTGATCACTGCCCTCTGGTAATTGCTGCCAGTGTGAGCCTGCCTCTCACAACTTGTTGACATCTCTGGACAATTTAACTCAGCCCCTTTAAAAGGTCCCTGTAAAAGAAGCAGGCTGAGGTCTATAATAGTGTAGGTCAGGAATGTAAGGACAAATGAGATTCCTCCCCAAAGACGTCAGGGTAGGGTACATATGGAATTCCAAGCCAAGCTGCTTTTACAGTGTTATACAAGGTCTCCACGTCTAGCTTCAGTGCTATTTTACTTCTGATTTACCTCACTGGGAGACCTGGCCAAAAAAATGACATTTCTGTTTCATGGGGATTTGTATGTGTGTGTGCAGAATACCACCTTTGGCTTGAATCAGACCCAAACCAACATTTTTGTGGGAAATTGTACCCTCCTCCAAGCTGGGAGTTTCCCATATTCAGCAGTGTCTTTGTTCAATGGTGTTCTCAGGAGGTTTACTGTGAATTGATTGTCAGGTTATGGAGAGGTGGTATAAGCCTAGGGTACATATTCTTGCCTTGGCACTCATCTTCATGGATTGTCCTGGGCTTGTCTGTACCCTGCCTGTAGACAGACTTTCTGGGCAAGTCTGGAGATAACGGCCTTATATTCCCGGAACATCCTGAGAAATCGGCAGAGGCGGCAGAGGCTGCCAGAACCTTGGCTTGGAAGAACATTAGTGCAAACCAAGATGCTTTGGATGAAACACCCTGGGTACCAAGAAATTACTCACCAGCTCTGTTGTCTTCCTTCCTTGATGCCGTAGAGACTTCTGCCCAAAATACAGGGTACTTAAACAGAAGCAAAGACCTGTTGGTGGTTGGGTATGTAACAATATTGAAAAGCCTTTACATTTGTAATGAAAAGCTGTCCAATAAGTAAGTATTGGCACTGGAGCTGTTTGGTGCTAATCACCCTCTGCCCTCTGATATATATCAGAGGTTCTTAGTTGTCTCTTGCTATCATTTCCACAGGGTCTTAGTCTTCATTCTATTCAGGGCCCAATCTGGAGCCTATTTGGCGAGTGTGCCGCCACAAATGCCTTTGTAGATGTCCGCAACTGCAGCATTTATCGTGTTTTCACGCCACAGACCTCTCACAACTGGCATAATTCCTCTCTCCCACTATTATTTTTCAGCTAATTGAGGCAAAAGCTATGGTTTGCCCAGCTGATACATTCTTCAGGAAAACTGAAGACCAGAGTATTATTTCAAGGGAAATTCACCATGAACTGCTGAAAAAGAAAAGGTAGAAAGAAAATAAATCCAATGAAAAGCACCCCAGTGACTCCTGCACAGAAGCAGAATGGGGAGGGCCAATTTACTACAACAGCTGCTTCATTCAGTGGCTCTGGGATGGAGAGAGGTGCCCCAGTGAAGAGTGGCCAAGAAAGAATTGGACACCTGGTCTACACTAGATGCTGTCATGAAGTAAGCATAGGGCCATAACATCATTCCAGCTTGGGGGTCGGAAGATTAGTCACAGAGGAAATCCATTTCTTGCTCAAAGGTTGGGAGCTGGATTCTTCGTGGAAAATTCACATGCTGCTTTTATTTCTGGGTTAGCAGGCAATGCAATCCTTTTGCGATTGATGATTGTCTTGTGTCTGATGTAGGTGCAGGTTTGATGTTCTAGTAACACCAGATGACACTTTACCCTTTACAATATTGTTGAATCGATAAATGCAGACCTTGTTTATTAAGTACAGCTGACATTGTCTTGCCAAGGACTCATGTAAAACAGATCTGGGTAATACTGTGATTCAGTAATGACAGCTTATATTAAAAGAGAAGCATAAGACTGAAGCTTTACCACAGGATATTGGTTTTCTACAGATTCTAGTAGGGTAAGATCAGTATCTCATCTTGCCAGAATGGATAAACAGAGTAACACACTATGTGCTGCATGGAGATCTTTTGAAGGACACTGAAAAATCAAGGGCTTTTTTCAGCTGTCAGAAATCCTGTAGCAATTTTGGGAAGAGATGCCCCAGCACCCATGACAAGTAGCTGCCATTCCTACCCTCTCACACTATTGCTCAGTGAACTGGTACCATCTATCTGCCAGATGTAGCCCCTTCAAGTTGTATTTAGAGGAGGGCTTGTTGAGGTGTGAGATGTCCTGCTCCGTAACATCTTAGGTGGGGTGTTTCCCAGCCCCCCAAAAATGGCTGTAAGTTGGCCCAGCCCCATCCTTTTCTGTTATTCCATTTTTCTGTCCTGCCTACCCAGAGTTGGCTGCTCTGTTAAACTCTGCCGTTCACCTGCCTGACCCACAGTCAAGACTGGTACTTCACTGTGGTCCCAGAGACCTTCTGGTAGAGACCAGGGTGGACAGAGTAAACAGCTGGACCTCAGCCAGACCCTCAAAGCTCTGGCTGGTCTGTGAGCATGTTACAGTGGTCCTCTGTAGTAAGTTGCACACTGGCAGGGCTGTGACACGACAACGTTCAGTCACAGCCTTCTGAATCAGCCCTCTGAAAACCGCTCAGCATACGGGAACCTTGAGGCAAATTCATTAGTGAAGATCTAGACACTTTTCTTCCCAAATGACAGTCAAAAGCAAACATGAGTCATGTACAGACCGTCTTGGTCGGGCTTTCAAATAGCTGATTCCCAGGTCCAGGAAAGGTGCTACCATGTCAGTCTAGCTCCTCATGCCTCTCTGTCATACTGGTTGAAATTGTATACCTGAGAGTTTGTAAACCATAAGTGGATTTTTCCCCCTCAAATATGTAACCACAGAGAAAAATGACACCTCTACTTTCTGTGTCCTGCGCTGCAATTTCTTCCTTGAGGGTTTTCTCTACCTTGTCTGTCTGAGTCCTGTCGTTCTCCCCACCTCACTGCCTGCCTCAGTGGTGGCACCTCAAGGGTTACTAGCAAGATTGATTGTTGGAAAGACATTTTAGATGGAGGAGCAGATACAGAAACAAACAAGCACTAGAGTCATTCTCCTGACTCCTAGTTTCCTTAATGCCTTCAACTTTGAGCCAGTGCAAGGTATTACGAGGTTACTCACCCACCTCATGCAACACATCTTTCCAAAAAAGAAATCCCTCCTCAAACTCTTTCAGGAATTCTCACCCCCTCCCCAGCCCTGTGGGTTATTGCAAGAGTTGATTTACTTTGCAGTGGAAATTTTTGCAGATGTCCAGGTGTTTTAAAGGGAGCCGAAGCCAAAGATAGAGCTCTGATACTGCCTGGCGTTTGCCAACTCTTTGCACTGTCTGCGCATATACCCTATGGTTCTCCTCCAGTCCTGCATCGGCTCTGAGGCCGTGGTCCTGACAGGTACAGAAAATTAGCTTTTTTGAACAGCATACTAGTCTCCACCCTGGGGACGGTGCTCCCTTATTCTAGAGGAGAGCAATCAAGTCCTTACATGAGGGTCTTGAGCAGGAATGGATGTTGGGAGAAAAGGGAAAGGAAGGGTAGCACTTGGCTAATTTAAGTAGCAATGTAAATCAACCAGCTGCTGCCCAGGGCCTCCAGCAGTCTAATGCTGGCACTGATCTCAGTGTAACAACCTTCAAAAAGTCTTCAGAATTGTATGGACAGTTACTGGCCTTTCTCTTGCTGCTCCCCCTTTAGCAGCTTGCTGAAACACTCTTTTTTTTTCCTCTCTTCTCTTAACAGGCTCACAATGGGATCCAGCCCTCTTAGTCCCTTGAGGAAATTCCCTCCTATACCTGGCTCTGGGAGATGATGGGAAGGCAAAAAGCCCTTCTGTAGCCAGTGGCCTGAAAAGCAAAAACTCATCTGATTGATCACTGTCAGGTTTTAATAACTTTTACTTTTGGCCATTGTTTTTAGTCACTGGCTAATGGAAGTTTGCTACTCAGCTTGATCTCTTAAGCGTTATTTATTTTTGGGTCTTCTGTGAGGAAAGAATTGCTGTCACCAAGTCCACAGGGGCATTATAGGAACGTGCAATGAAGTCCAAGAATCTCTTTGCACTGTGCTGTCCCAGGGCAGGAGGGGACAGGCTGGGGATTCGGTCATTGGGAGCAGAAACTGCTGTACAGTGCAGAGATAACACGATGCAGAGATAACCAAGTGAGTCATGCTACATGACAGAAGATTTGATTCTCACTGATGAAATTGTAGACTATGCTCATATCCTGGATCAAAGTTTCCATATTGTAATGAGAGCTATAAATATATGGAGAGCTATAATCTTTTCCTGATATTTTGCATTACTTCATTCATGGAGATTTTTTTCCAAATATTAAAATTCCAAATATCACTTCTAAAATGGCACACCATCTGATGGCTATTTTAAAAGTAAGCTAGCTAGTGCTTCTGGAGGACTGGTTTTCTTGGTCTTCATGATCCTCATTGGGAGCTTGGATGCTACAAGCAGGCTATCATTTCCTTAGCAAGCAAATAGGACACAGCCTGGAGACACAGCATGGGTACTTTTCATAACCCAAAAATGATCCAGCATAGGTCTTTTTCATCACCAGAATACCGTAAGAAGCATGCAAACCTTAGTAAAGAAAGAAGGTCCACTCACAAAATACGCATTTGCCATCCTTGCAGACAAGCAAGACCTGCAAAAAAGGCCTGTGGGGAGGAGGTCCAGGGTGATGTTTGAAGCCTTCCTTCGAAAAATATACTTTTGGCCTTTGAGTCCTTCAACCCATCTTGGTCTGATTAGGGCAGGCTGAAATACCAAAGCTAAGGGAAAAAGGAGAAGGGAAACAGAAGAGGAAAAACAGGGACACGGGAGACGGTCAGTCTGAAGATGTTTTTTTGTGTGCATTTGTGTTTTGATCAAGGGGAAGCACTCAGAAAAGATGGAGAAATACTTATCTTGCGCAGAAAATGCAAGAAATCAGATAGCCCATGGGATGACTGGGAATTAATTTCTTCCTAATTTAGACACCCAGTTTCTTTAGGTCACTTCAAAAAGCCCAGCCTGCGAGTTTGTCAGCTACCACAGAACAAGCTGGGACAGAAACAAAGGCTTGTAGAGCTCAGCTCCAGCCCAGCTGGTCCCATGGCCTCCACTCCACCGTTCCCTGTCCTTCTAGGCCATCAGCGATGGGTGGGTTGTCATCCAAAACTCTGCTCAAGATCATGTTATTATGAAAGGCCTCAGAATGCGGCCAGTCTCCCAGTGCTTGTAAAGCATTGCACCCATCGAAAGTACGGAAGAAAGGTAGAAAACACCAGTGACACTGTAGAATAAGTGTTGCGTTATTAAGTGCATTTATATACACTTGTCTTCAAACCACTGAAGCCTAAATCTCCAGAAATGAGTGACTGGCTTAAAAAAGCCCGTAATGTGAACATCATGCAATTGATTTTCATCAAAGACAGACAATTATCTGTGTAACGTTCTTTGGGGGATATGTTTGCTCATGGTGCTTGGTATCCAGATGGGACTGGATGTCATTAACCATCAGGGAGTATGAAAAGGAAAGGGCAGACTAAGTATTATTCCCAGCATGGTGGCTTTTAACCCCTTGATGAAGGGAGCCAGAATTTCCTGAGGCTTAGGAGGCAATTCTGATGCCAGAGCTAAAGGAGACATGGAGTTCATTTTTTAATTTTTTTTTTTTTGAGTAGGTTTTATGAGTTGCTCTCTGGCATTTCACACAGATGAATTCCACCGCATTCTCACATGTATAATGGCTTTTTTTCTCCCCAGAAAAGGTAAAATGGAGATGTGCAATGTGCATGAGGGTATATATATCTCTCTCCAACCAGGACAGAAGACAACTGCCTTCTTCCTTGAAAATGTTTAGCATATTTCAATTATAGTCTACATTTTGGTTTTGTTTCCATTTCTTTTCTATATGCAGTTCAAAATGCTGATACATAAAACTGTTTCCAGTTTATAGTTTAGTCCTGTTAGAGGTTTCTGCATTTTTATGCTAAGGTTTGAGACTACCCAGGAACCTAGATTTGCCTGTGTGTACTCCCTGTTACCACCTCCATCCACATTCACGTTAAACGGAGCACAGTTTCACAGAAAGCTTCACCTTGGCTCCTGAGACATGCTGAATTACAGCAAAATGAACTTGACTTTTTGGCTCTGCAATGAAACCCGAAAGCCCAGGCATTTTCTCTTGGTTTCGGCTTTCACAGGGACAGTTCCATGCAGCTCAAGTCCTTTGAGAAGTGCCAGGCTCCTAATGAAAAGGAGCTGGAATTGCTAGCTGAGGTTTCATAAGCAGGCAGAGGGGGGTGGAAAGAAAGAGTGAAATTCTGCATTACCCAGAGCGTGTGCTGACAGATGAATTAAAATGTAAATCTGGGCTAAGATTTCCAACACCAGGGCATAAAGTTAAGCTCCTGGGTTTCTCCTCAGTCTCTTAAATAAATCCCAATTTTAAGAAGTCCTCACTGCCCCAGCATTCCCCTGTAGAAATTTAAACAGGGGTTTAGGAGCATCCACTTATAAAAGCCTTGGCCCAGTTTTCCAAATATATGCCACTGTAAATCACAGCATGCTTCACAGTTTAAAAGGGGAAGGAAACTGCAGCTTTAAAATTGAATGAGATGCTGTTCTCATGTTCAAAGTCTTTGCAAAGTGCGAAGAAAATATTCAAATCTACACCAGTCCAAAAGCAAGACTCAAAACAAAACTAATCAACCAAAACCAGAGGGTGCTAACTGATGTGTTCAAGAGGGAAAAAAAAAAAAAGGAAAAAGAAAATGGTCACATTTTCTGGAGTAAATCCCTGTGTTGTTCCTTTCCTCTGTGAGACAAAAGGCAGGAAAAAAGAGTCCTACTTGGATTTTAGCGCTCTGCAACGGGGTGGGCTGCTTCTCCTGGCCTTCTCATTTTGGAAGTAAAAAGTATATAAATGTCTGCAATTTATTTAGCAAACCAATGAAACTGAGTTGAGCAGTCCTGCTGAAAAGTGTTGCTGCTTATTCGGTCTCTTTGCTTGGTCCAGAATTGCCCTTGAAAATGTGGTCCTGGCTGGTTATTCCCAAGTCAGCTATCTCTGGAAATTTCTGCCTGGCCATCTCCCAAGCCAATGCAAGGCACACAACAAACAATGTGGCTGCGCATTTTGAATGAAGCCAAAATATTTCATGGCCACATCTTTTCTGAAATGTGCTGAGATGATTTGCTGAATCAAGACTCAAAAGCAGTTTGGGATGCCTTTTAGTTGGCTGGTGAGAAGTTGACTGAAATAAATAAAGGGTTTCTTTTCATATGTTGCAGGGATGGCAATAAGCCCTGCCAAGTGGCTGCTCTGCAGTGGGGTTTGAATAACATTTTCTCATCCCTCATTCCACTGGGGCGATTGATACGCCAAGGATTGTTTTGGCAGGAGCTTGCCTATCGTGGAATGTAGGAGAGCATGGGAGAGCCTCCAGGGGCTAGGGGTGGGGATGATGTTTATTATGAGATATTTTGTAAAGTATTTTGAGTATTCTGAGCATCAGAAACTAAGATTCTTTAAAAAAGAGGAAGGAAATAATGTCAGGAAAATGCATAAATAATTACTTAGATGTCATCTGGTGTGAGGTCTTGTGGCAGTGGAAACGTGACATGACACTTTGCAAGGGAGAGACCATTGTTTTAAGACAATTAGGCCCAGCCCAATCTTGTCTATAGTTTCCCACGGATGGTTCTACCAAGAGCAATGGTAACCTCACTGGTGCGAGGAATACAGTGTTGCAAAAATGAGGCAGCAAAATAATCCTGCCTTTTTTTAAAGGCAAGAATGTTTTTAAATCAGGCAATAATCACCCATTCCAGCAACAAGTTCTGGAAAAAAGTTTGTGTTGAGTTCTGAAAAGTCACCAAATGCTTCTTCTTGTGGGGCTGGAAAGAGCTGTGAGTATCTGTGCCGTGTAATACCCTGGGCTGGGAACTCGACTCTTAGTTTTAATCTGAAACAGCCTGGTGTTTGGTTGCGTGTGCCAGCTGCTGCTAGGCTACGCTAGGCAGCGATGCAAGCCCTCCTGTGCAGGGATGGGAGGGAAAAGCCTGACTTTCTGCCCAGGGCCACAGGGAGTCTGACTCTGGCTTAGCTGGGCAGATGCTTGGAGAGGTGGTAACCAGTAAATAGAGGGTTTGACACAAGCTCTTCACTAGTGTGTGCAAAACCAGCCTAGCCACATCACTGCCAGGAGAGCTGAAGCCTGAACAGGTAGTGAGGTTGGGAAAAAGCTTTGCAAGCTGAAGAGGAGCTGCTGCTGCCCGAGCCAGGAGGCTGTGCTCAGCTGCTCCGGTCTGGAAGCCGCTCGCTATCCGCACGCGGTGGTACCTTTACAATGGTTGACTTTACAAGATGCAAAAGCTGACTCTGCTCATGGGTCATCAGCTCATATTGGCTAATAAAATCCACACTCTGCCCACAGGCACTGTTGGTCAATGTGCCTCCTTGCTTATGGCTGCATAAAATGATACCGTACTGTTTGGCACAGCTGTACGTAGGGGAATTACATTTAAATTCGCCCATAAAAGAACCATTACTTTACAGCAATATTAAAAGAAACCACTTATGAGTGTTAAATCTTTATTTAAATATAATCCTTACCATGTGTGGGGTGGAAAAAGGCAGCAGCCTGTAACATAAAAAAGGTATACTCAGTATGTGGGGTTTAAAAAGCACTTCCATTTTCTAGATTTTTCTTGGGGGAGGGAGGTCTGTTTTGGTGTGGGGAAATCCAGTCTCTGACTGGCCAAACCATGCAAGAAAACATTTATTTATTTATTTATTTATTTGGTCATGCAGAGGCATAATATTAGCCGTATTTATGTGTCTGAGCTCTGGCATATGAAGCAATTGAAATGAAAGGGCTATTATGCCCTCCTCCCCGCCAAATATCACCTAATACAGGGCATATACTATGGTCAAACAATGTGGAAGCAGCTGTGCCCCCCCATCCCACTATATCTCCCCACTCTGTGGCTTTCTTGTCTGTATGTTCATACTACGTTCACCATACCTGCCACGCTATCTGATTTTTCTCTAGCACCCACATAATATAGTCTTTTGTGGTGACAGCTAGTGCTCTTCTGCTAATACTCTATAATGGGTTGTTTCAAAGGCCATCTTAAGCTCTTGCAAACCTCTTGCCAAGGCTGCTAGACAAGGCCAGAACTCACGGCCACTCCTCCTCAAAAGTATGAGCAGGATTCATCTTGGGCTGAAATCCCACCATTAGCAGGGGCAGTGGGAGGCATGGGGAGAGCACAGCTGGAGCACCTGATGTATAGTCGATCTATGCAATGGCCCTGAGCAGAGCAACATGCCCCTGCCATATCGCATACTGCTCTTTCAGGCAGACACAAGCACCCACTATTGCTGGCTTCCTCACCCTTTCCTCCCCAGTCACTCTGCCTACAACCTCACTGATAATTATAGCTGGCCAATGTTTCCTCATTAAAACTGTTTTTCACCAGGAAACTTGGTTTTGACCTCAATGGAAGTTTCTCTGAAAACTTTCTTCTTTTGGGAAAGCTTCAACATTTTTGTCAAGAAAGAGAAATAAAAATGAGGCAAGCCAAAACATTTGTGTGAGAAACAGAGCTTTTTTTTTTTGGAAAGGCAGTGGCTGTTGGGTTTTTTTTTTTTTTTTGGTAAAAGGGAAAAACTGACCTATGTTCTTTTTTCTTTCTGCTTGTCAAAATTTTCCACAAGAAAAATATTTGACCACCTCTTCTTATGGCTGTAAATGCTACTGAAAGCATCTGCTGAGGCCTCTACCTAGAAAGACAGAAGAAGGAAGAGCAAGAAAGATCCTTGCAGCCTTCTCCTTTTTAAAGCACCATTTCAGGAGAGTGCAGAGCTTTCTTCAGAACCTGTAGTGCAAAATACAGCAGTTGCCATATTTATTTTTCAGATCTCCAGGACAACTGGGAAGATCTATTTCTATTGACCCAAATAAATCATATCCCACTAATCTAATTCATACTGAACTGTTTAGAAAACAGGTGCATCCAGTTCATCCTATTATCTATGTAAATATTCAACTAAAAATCTGTGTACAATAACAATGTCATTTTTACTTAGCAAGGCACATCTTGACAACATACTAACCATGTTTTTTTCCTCGGCATCCATGTCTGAAAACATTTTCATTCCTTACCAGAGAATAACAGAACATGGTATGCAATATGAATAATAACTTATCCCACATAAAACACAAATGGAATGCAAAGAAGAAAGAAAAATAATTTGTGGTCTGATGTTTATTCTGTAGTGATGCATTTGTGCCGTGTCGTTTTCCCGTGCTTTTCTTGTAGCATTTTTCTTTGTGTTCATATCTTACAAATGTTACAGGAAATTAAAGGGGCATAGCAGAAAGGGTGAATAAAATTTGATTCTCTGTATATGTAATTAGAATTGGAGCAGGACATAAACGTGGATTAAACAAACAGAAAGGAGAAAATAGTAAACCTTGTTAAGCATTATGCAAGCAAGTACAAAGCATTTCATAATGTAGTGTTGATAAAAGTGTTGTTATCTTTTTCTAGGCTAAATTCTTATGCTGGAATAGCCAGCTGTTACAAAGTCAGCATAAATCAGTGGCATTCTTTGAATCAGACCTTAAATCTAGGGTGGCTCTACTGAAATCACTGCTGGTACTTCAGATTAACACCACGGTAACTGAGATCAGAATCTGATCCACAGTCTTAGCTCATATTATTCCAGAAGGAGTAAATTTTCTTAAGTACGTGGCATTTTTTTGCCTGATTTTGTGGGTTCCCTCCAATATTCCAGCCGCTCTTCCTTTCACCTCTGGTTACGTGGCGGTTATTCCCATCAAGACACAATGGATGTGCTGAAAAGCGGCAAAGTGGAGCAGCGGTTAAAATTGCTCTTGCAAATACATCCAGTGCCTTCAGGAAGATTAATCTGAGTGAAGTACCTGAAAAGCTGGAAAAGCCTCCATATACTTCTGAATGCACATATTCATTTGGAGCTGATTGCTGTTCCTCTGGTGCCCTGTAAATCCTTGAGGAATGCAGTTGAGGTCTGGGATCTTCCGCAAAGGGATTTAGAGAGGTTGTGAACAGAAAAATGGAGGATTTGTCTGACTTTTATAAATCTGACAGTTTTAATATATTTTTATAGAGAAATTTTTAGTCATACATATATTAATAAAACTATGCTGCTTGAGAGGTTCCTCCACAAACCAACCAGTCCTATTAGCCATGGCTGTATTCAGTATTCATAAGTTTTCACCAGAAAATTTGGATCAATAACTTTCAGACTAGAGGTTTGTTCATGAGCTCTTTACTATTTATTATTTGTGATTGGTCACATAGCCTGTCTTTGCTTCCTTACTGGGTAAGGCAATGAAGATAGGAGAATGGTAAGTACAAATTATAAGTAATGAATTTCTGTGCTCATGCAGACCCAGTGGCCACATATCTCCACAAAAAGGAGTCATATTGAGGTAATGCAGCTCATATTCAAGATGTACAAGTGGACTTTTCCACTTCACTGTGTCCTATACAGAATTATCTCCTTGGCTTTTTGGTAGAATGGGTTAATTTAATCCTTATTAATCCAGATGCAGCAGTGAGCGTGATTCGAAGATGAGGGGCAATCCAAATGCTCATCTTTAAGGCCCTCATATGTCTTTTAGGTTCCTGGTCTGCCTGAGCTATCCGTGTAGTCAGAAGCATTAGCTGAAGAATAGATTACAGATACCTTTAGGAAAAACTTCTATGAGTATTCTGATATTGCTGAGTCAAATTCTTTCTCATTTTTTGGTATCAAACCAATTGCTGATGCAGGACTAAGGGCATTTGCTCTGTGGACTATAGATTCTATGAATTTAATATAGACGCACAAATGATGGTTTAGTTAAAACTTACACTAGAATAGCATTTCTTATACTGTGTCCAGTCATGACAGTGAAACACAACAATAAGTTCTGGGTAACAATCTTAGACACAAGAAGTCTGGTATTTTTTTGACAAAGTAGAGTGCATTTTGGGATGGACAATGATGATTTGAAAATGTGTTCCTGTTTTGGCAAAACTGGCACCGACAGAGAGACTTCAGGTGCAGACCAGAATTTCTGGACAAAATGTGAGAGAAAGGGAAGCCAGAGCACCGAGCAACCCAGAGGGCTTTCCTGGCACCTTAGAGAGGTGGGGGTCCCATAGCTAAAGCATCTGGGAAAGAGTGTTTCCTCGTCTCTCCTGTACAGGCAGTTCCACTTCATACAAATGACTAAGGATGTCCTCAAGTGGGACACTGAATCTGAGATGTTGTGATTCTGGGAGAGTATCTGAATTGGTAGTCCATCATGGCGGTACTCGCAAGTGCAGAAAGATGGAAAATAGAGGAAGTTGTCTTCTACCTGAAGTGGAGTGAGAACATTTTTGAAATGTTTTTCTTTCTCACAGGATGAGAGAAACATTTTTTACCCATCACCAGTGATGGAGAGTGACCATAAAAACACGCCATGACCTGTGAGCTGACACAAATTCATGTCAATAGCATACCACTAGAAATCAAAACATATTTATGGGAGAACCAGTTCTTCTCCCTCTTGCATTAGAAGGTGCTGTGTTGAGACAAGGAGCTGCTTCTTCTCTGTTTTGTGGCTTTTATGCACTGTATTTCTGAGTATTTCTGTATTTCAGGCTACCTCTGATTCTTCTTTTGGACAATATAGATGCTCTGCTGCATTTCTGTGTAGGCTAAGTATAAAGACAGGCCTAACTTCTGTGGATCATTTAACTCTTGCCAGAGGAAAAAATAGTTATTTGTCTTCTCCTGACTCAGTACAGCTTATAGTTTAGGTTTTTTAAATAGGACTAAGTGAGAGAAAACATGTTGGTAGAGTTTTGCTATTTAGTGTTCTGTACAGCTTGGGCTTTCATGTAAAGATTTTTTTTTTTTTCTGAATTGAATATTTTAAAATTGAGTTTGACTAATGACCTTTCAGAAAAGTCAGACCATTTGTCATCTTGAATCAGAGAATGTAGCTGGTTGTAGTCAATTTTATTTAGAGATTTTTTTTGTTCCCATGCTGCTTACAGAAACCAGGTCATTTGAATCTCCTTCCCTTGAGGAGAAAACAATAAACATACTTTTGATCACTTGCTAATATGACTATCTTCCTGAGATGCAGATGCTGATCTGCTTGGTACATATCTTCGTATGTGTACTTTTGTGTCTCCGCTGACAAAATGGAATATGCTCACTGCACTGACTACTTCCCAGGATGAGCCAAAGAAATAGTGAAGATTTATTGCACAAAATCATTGGTGGAAATGCTGCCTTTCTGCAGAGATATCCAAGACATTTTTCTTCTTGTTCTTATTGTTGCAGATGATTTGCATAATTGTTGTTATCACATCTGATATACCCCATTGTACATCACTTTGTATGTGGTTTGTGCTATTGAAAGAGATGAAATGGTGGA
This sequence comes from Nipponia nippon, assembly GCF_047370975.1. Classification (NCBI taxonomy): domain Eukaryota; kingdom Metazoa; phylum Chordata; class Aves; order Pelecaniformes; family Threskiornithidae; genus Nipponia; species Nipponia nippon. Next base: position 130,892,561 of record NW_028262290.1, read on the forward strand.
AGCTAAAATCCTGTGGAATACTGCAGTTGTTGCACATGTATTATTTGACCTTGGATTATGTGATTTTTTAGAAAAGGGCCAGCAAGACGTGGTATGCAGTGGATAAAGCACTAGCTTTTCTCTTAGAGTATTTTTATTAGAAATTTGGATCATGGTTCAAATCACAACTAGAGGCCTAAATGAAATGAGCTTGTGTTTTCTTCTGAGTCCCCCAATGGACAATAATCCTGATCATAAAATATACCACTTAAACTTTGGCAGTCTTCTGTTCTCAGGAAGCTTTATTGCTTCGTATTACCTTAACTCAAAGATAGTCCTTCCAGGACTCAGTTCAAGCTGAGGTTATTCGAAGAACAAAGTTTGTATTTCTAACTAAAGCTGGTCTGTGGATAACTGTAAGCTCTAATAGGGTTGCAAAGCAAAGTCACATACCGTTCTGCTGTATCTTAATGAAATTTAGCTGTTTGGCAGGAACGTGTGTCAGATCATTCCCTCCCTCTCTGTCTCCAACATGGAGCCAGGAGGTGGGGGCACCTCAGGAAGATTATTCTTTGAATCCCTAGAGCCAGAAGCCTTCTGACATCATCACTGATGGCTGAGATATTTTAAAGGAATTCGGCTCAATTTGGGATCGATGCATGCAAAAGGTCACAATTGACAACCTATATTTTTTGATCCTTATGCTTCTCCTTCTTACCTGCGTGCCTATGGGTCACAGCATGGCAGCCTGCCCTGTGCCTGAAGGGTGACCCGTGTGGCTTGCGTGCCTCCTCCTGGCAGTGCAGCAGCCCCCGAGACACAGGACCTGCGCTGAGGCCAGCTGCATCGCAGTAAAATAGGAGTGTAAGTGGCTAGAGCTCTTCTGGGTTTACGTGATGTAACTGGAGTCTCACTTTAGCCCTCAGTGTCGTGTGCTGGCTGCATTTGGTGTCATGAACGTGAGCTATTTTTCATGCTTTGATAATAAAAGCGGTGCCTGGCTTCAAAGGAAATCTGGCTTGGAACATCCTGTAGCATCTCAGAGACAAATGTGTTATCAATAGAGACACCTTTTCCTAATGATTGATCTAAGGCATAGTAGTCCTTCCAAAACAAAAGGCATGGATGCACTGTGAATTAAAATCTGACATCTTTCCATGCACACCAGAAATAAGGGGAAAAGGTTCATGGGAATGTCATGGATTATGAATGGATCCCATCCAGGTGAAATTCCTTCTGGTTATTTTAAATGTAACAAGAACTGACATTAGTAGCATTTTTTTTACCCTGAAGGTGAAACACTTTTCAGACTGTAGCTTAAAACCAGCTCTCAGTTACACAAGTGTAAATCTGTGCCAAATAACTCCGGTGAGGCCAGTGGAGTTATTGGGGATTTACATGGGTGTAATTCTGAGCAGAGTTTGACCCTTTGTGGATATAGATATGCTCTCAATTTATTACACTATTACACTGCAAGCAGGTGTGCAGGGACATCCACTGGGGAAGGAAAAATATAAGTCCCAACTACAGGTCACCTCATATCCCTTTCCTCAGGCTTGCTGTATTTCCAAATCAAAACTCACAAGCAGAACAAATCAACTTGAACTACTGGGTAATAACCACTCAAGGCCATTTCAGCTTCAGTCCTATGCAAGGCAAAGGGACACGTCTTTTCCCTTAGTATCTTCTTTCACACTTTCTCCCCTTCCCCAGCTGCAATCTTACGTTGATCAGGGCTCTGATGGCAGGAACAGGGTAGCTCTTTTTATGCTGGGCTGTCATGGCATCTTGCTATATATACGCGTGTAAGTGAACGGCTGTAACTGCAGATGCATACACAGGGGGGTGTTGTGCTTGTGATGGTACCTTTGATAATCTAAAATCATTTGTATGCATGTAACTATCTGGATGGGTCCCGACTGAGAGAGATACATACAGAGCCAGAGCTGTAGAGCAGGTTTATCACTTATCATTTGATATCGATTCTAGGTTGTGTGCTGCCACAGCGGCTACATAACAGTATTTCTAGGAATAAATGCTTTAGGTGGAATGATGGAGTAAACTGTAGGAGAATAAAAGGTGGAGACCTAAACTGCAGTTTGACCAGCATGCCTGGGTTAAAATTGCTGGGGCCAAAATGTATGTAAAAAAGGTCCAGGAAATCTTTAATGAGTGTAAGTGATCCAGATTTTGTTTTTTTCCTTCCATTGAAATGATGGCATCTCCAGCACCTCATAGCCCCTTTCTTAAACCTGGGACTTAAATGAAAGCAAGATATTTTATGTCCTGACTCATCATCATTCACACGTTTGATCATGTGCCTTCTTTATGGTATAGTTGTCCCCTTGCAGCTCATCCTCTCTGGCTCTCACCTCTGCCCACTATGTGTCAGGAAGGCTTTCCATTCTCACAGTCCCACAGTTTCTAGGCCATTGCATTTCTGCCTTGGACGGCCAGTAGGCCTCACCCAGCTACCAAAATGATGCACAAAATATCTGCAAATTTCCCTTTCCATGACTTGTTTAACCCTGAAATCTCAGCTTATGTGGCTGAGGCACAACACTGCCAAACAAATCTGATGATCTTCACTTGGGGTAAATCCCTTCCTTGCCTTCCTGCCAGTCTGCAGTCATCACTCAGACTCTTCCTTCTTGAGATCAGCACTCTTTGGGGCAGGGATCTGGCTTTTCATAGCATTAGATACTATCATAACTCTCAAAATAAAACATAACATTTGATGACCTAAAATGTGAATGATGATGACTCCCCAGATCAGTGCTGGCTAGATGGATATGCAGATGGCGATCAGTTTTGAAACTTTGATCCCTGACAGTTGGAAGCAACCTTTTATGCTTTCTGGCTTTGAGAGAAGAGCATCATTTACTGATCCAGCTTTTGCTCTCCTGGGGCAACTGGTGATGCTTTGTTTATGAGATGCTGGGCAAAGCTGGGAGAGGGCTACATGCCCACACTACTGGCTGGAAGCCAGAAGCCCAAAATGAATTCCATGGGAATGTCAAGAAACATGACGTTTCCTTCTAAAACTATTTTTAAAAAGTTTCAGTTTTTTTTTTAAATGCTTTTTCAATATCTTCTTAGCAAGTTTTTAGATTAAGGATCACCTTTTAGGTATTAAAAATCAGTAAAAAAATTGAAAATTTTTCACATCTGTACAGAACTGGCTTAGCTATTTTTTGCCCCTATGGGTGAAATATCCAATGCCACCCTCTCCTTGTGTACATAGAGCAGACTACACCAACTGTTTTATCAGCCCATCATGCTAAAAGAAGTACTTTGGTGCCCAGGGCAGCAACTGTCTAATTTGCCCACAAATCCAGTCAGTCTTGTACCACGATGGTTAAAAACTATCAATCCACTAAACAGAAATCTTCCCTAAGTAAATTACAGGCAATTTGTTAGTGTCACGAATTATCCAGATCTATTGTCTTTAAACCTTTGTAAGAGGAGGGAGATGCTGTACAAGCCTGCTCAGGGTCTGGGTTTGAACTAGTCATCTTCTACCAAACGTGCACATTTTCTACAGGTGTGGAGCTAGAGCTGGTTATAAAATAGATACAGAGTATTTAAAGTAGAAAAGACATTTTTATTATTTTTTTAAAATAGTCAGTTTTCAAAAATATTAACAAAGCAGTTCAGGATTTTCACCCATCTTCCCTACAACTTGGTAGAGATTCATTGTTTACCATTTAGCTTTTCATGTTCAGTTTTCCCTCTTTTGTCCTTTTCTGTCTCTTGCATTTCCTCTCTTCTGCTGTTTTTCCAGAGAAGACTGGGGAGTAAAAAAGTAACGAAGGAAAGAAAGAAGGAATAGAAAAATGAAAGAAAAAAGCTAAGAGAAGGAAGGAAGGAATGAAGGGAGGAGGGAAGGAAGGAAAGAAGAAGGAAAGAAGGAAGGAATGAAGGAAGGTAAAAATCAACCTTTTGAGACACGTTTGTGAAAACTCTATTTGAAAAGTCTAACTGCTTTTTTTTTTTTTCCTTTTTTCTTTTCACTGTGGCCTTCCAGGGAAGGGGGGCTGAGTTTCTCCCCTGGGAGCAGACAACAGATCGGAGGTGCTGCTTTCACATGGCCAGTCCCAGTTAAGGGGAACTGAGCTGTCACAACTGCCAACACATGAGCAGAGTGGCTTGGGAAGTGCTGTGGACAACCAGGGACCAGGCAGGGACTTTTAATGACTACTGGCAGGAGGTAGCTAGTATGAAAAAACATCTAAGGTTAAAACCCAAGAGGTGTCAGGGTGTTTCATAAATATTCTGCTGCCCATGCAGAGAGGATGGACTCCTGCCTGTTTTAGGCCAAAGCAACATATGATACTGATGGTTCAGGTATGTGCGTAGTCTTTTCTAGTCCAGACTAAGGACCTTGCAAAACCATATCCCATGTCAAAGGTTACAGTTTGGCTTACTTTGGAAAACAGCCTTCTCGTGACAAACGTCTGCCCCATTCAGGGCTGCCAAAGGCAGTTTATTTTTTTTGGAGATTCACTGGAAGAGCAACAAAATGCAAAGATGCTGAAGCCAGGGCACAGCATCAGACAAGCAAAACTGTTGGGCCCCTCCACAAGCAAGTGAAAGCCAAGATCTTAAGGCAGAAGAAGGTGTGCCCTTGGAGAGAGAGTGTGAAGGTTGGAAGTGTGCTCTGCTGCTGTGGCTCGCTGACAGCTCCCTCAGCACAACTATATGTACTTGTCTCCTGTAAACATCTCTCAGGAAGCTCATTTGAGAGTGGCTTGCCAGCCCTCAGCTGTTTCATCCCAACACCTTCACCATGTGGCCAATGTGGGGCTGAAGCTAACACATCAATGGCATGCATTAACTAATACCCTCGTCTGACTTCATCTGTTTGGTTTACAGGTTCCACTACAGATTTTATTAGCCTGTGATTCAAATCCCAACCCTGCCACAGTTGCCAGGTTGTCCAGATGCTTACGAATGATAATAAATTAGAAATACTTAATGCTAAAGCTATTTAGTATCATGTGAGGATAGAGACCTCCAAGCTGGAACACTGTGCCATGTGTGCTTTTACCTTGAGCTTGTTGTGGAGTGTTTGCCTAAAACTTTATTTTATTTATTTATTTTATTTATTTATTTATTTAATTTATTTAATTTTATTTTATTTTGTTTTGTTTTATTTATTTTATTATCTTACTTTATTTTAAATATTTTCAAAGGTTAGAGAGAGACTCAGAACCTGGAGTATTTCCCCTCAGTTCTGCTTGGAGCACTTCGTGCTTCTAAGTAGAAACATCAGAAGGATCGCTAGACCCATTGCTTGAGGCAGGGTACTGGATCTGACCGTAGAACTCTTCAGAAAGTGAGATGGATTCACCTTGTGTGTCTGAGAGAGCTCTGCTGCAGCCATGCCTAGATGCAGTGTATCAAGCCATTGCCTATACAGGAGCAATTTTTAAGACTTCTGTTAAATACAAGACAAACCCTTCACCAGCAGTGTTCACCCATAGCTATGGCATTGCTTGGTATAGCTGAAGTTGCCTAAGGAGCTCTGCAGATTTCTCTTGAAAAACATTTCTGTCGAGTTTTATATTCAGAAGGGAATCGTTTACACCAGATTCCTACCAGCTATCATCAGACTTGTACAAATCAAGCTGTTCCATACCCTTATTTCAGATCCTTGGGTACACAAGATATACGGAGAGTGTAAAACTGGGCCTATGTTGCAAAGGACTTTTATCAACGCATAGTACAGATACACACACACCCACACACACACCCACACCCATATTAATAGGGTTTTAAATCTCTGCTAGGCAGGGAAGGGGTTAAGGCACCAGCAGCTGGGGAGCAGCTGGTGGGTTGGGAGGAAGAGTGCAGAAATGGGACTGAAAGCAAGGCTGCTAGGGCCTTGCTAGAGATGTTTGGGGCTCATCCATCAGAGTGCAGCCAGCAGTGACTGCAGGCCAGTCCTGGATGGAGTGAGGGTGCTACTTAGCAGGGCTGAGGTGGGAAATCGTGCCCAGGAGCCTAGCTGTGGGGTCTTTGTCAGTGCAGGTAAAACAGCAAACCTGAGGGAGCAGCTGGCAGGGTGAAGATGGCAAAGCTGATGCCTGTTATTATGCAACACCAGTGTTTGATTTTTAGGCTTGAGAAAAAGTGCTAGTACACCTATTAGTGTCGATACCATTTCAGTGCTGATGTATAAGACTTTGGGGATTTGGACAAAATGGTTTGAACTTTGTATTCTTGCATCCTTGTGCGTTCCCTGATCTCTCAGGAAAGACCTGTCTGTTTCCAAGGCATTAATTTCAAAATTTATGTGGCTCTGTCACCACAAGCAGTGGCTCCTAAACTGCTGTCAGGCTGGTCATCCTGTTGAGCTTTGCAGCCCCTTGTCCACAAGCCTGTTGTCAGGCTCAGGACAGAGACAGTCTCTCAGCCCCTCAAAGCCCACTAGAAGCCACATAGCAAACCTAGATATCCTATAAATCCTCCGGCTAGCTGTAATTTGACTTTTTGTGGTTGCAGTTCCCTAGTGGTGTTTGGCTACCTGCAGCATGTGTGAAGAGACACAAGCTCCAGGAGCATTTCTTGTTCTTGGGCAGGTTGCTCAGGCGGGAGGGTTTTCTTCAGGTTACTTATTTCTACCTTCCCCCACTGCAATGGGCTCTACTCCTGTCCGGTAAATAGGTAGTGTGAGACCACTTGTCTTGAGAGCTACTTTTCCGTCTTGAAAGCTGACTACTAGGCATTTAGGTATCTTAGTCCCTGATTTGGGGTATTTCTGGACAAATCTGATTGCAGTGCCCATCCATGTATGCAGAAACTTAGGGTTCAGCCAAAGTCTCTGCTCCTTGCTGCTGCTCTATACTTTCTGGAGCACTCGAGGTGTCTGGTGTAAGCACATAAATGTGCGCAAAGTGGTACACAGTGTGGGAAACACAAGGGTCTTCAAAGAAATGACTTCTGTAGTCTACTTACAGGTTAGAAAACAGCTGAGCCTCCAATTCCAGTAAATTGCTCACTGATGTTTCTGTTTTTATTATATATTTATATATTTTTCAGAAACAGAGATCCCCCTGAAAGCTTTAAAAGAAACTCTGTCTATTTGTTATTTCAAGTCATCAGGCGAGTACATTTTCTAGTGAGAAGGTTCATGGGGACTGGTCTGGTAAACGCCAGTCCATTTGGAAATGGACAGGTGAGGAAAGCCACACGTAGCAGAGCCCGGGACCACGGTGTTCCTCATGTGTAACGCAGAGCATTACCTCTGGGACTTCTCACAATGCTGAGTGCTGTAAGGATTGAAGTGTTTGGCCATAAATGGCTAGTGCTGTGTATTTAAAAACTGCAGAGACTCCATTTGAGCTTTCTTAATAAAATGTTTGGGTTTCGTTAAACAGAGGATGCTTTCCAGGGAATGCAGAGTGCAGAGGCTCTCTTCCAGCCAAGCTAGAGGGCTGTGATGGGATGGGGCTGGTGGTGCAGAAGACCAGGTGCAAGGATTCGGGGCTCATAAACAACCTTCACCTTTGGACTCCAGGCACATCTCATCAGGAGCAGCTAGTATGGAGTCCAGGCTTCAGCCTCGCTGTGCGCAGGGGATTTGGACATGGAGACTGAAGCTGGAATTAAACGCTACGCCAAGCACTTCTCAAGCACATAGCGGTAGGAAAATATTGCTTATATCATTATGAAGTGTGTGTACACTTTCTAAAGGGTTTGGTTGAGAAAGAAACCAGAAGACACCAAACATATGTTTATATAAAGCCTTTCCGAGTTGAGAGAAGTCAGATTTAAACTGTCATTGTTTATACTCTTAAACACAAGAGGAAATAGCCTTTGGTTTAAATTTTCGGCAGGCCAAGTTATATAGCCTACCCTGAGGGACTCTTGTAGCTCCAGAGGAGGAGCAGCTCTCAGGCAGACGGGCTTTTGGGGGGACATTAGCTGGGCACGGCACGACGCTAACATGGCTGGCCAAGCTTTGGAGTAGGGCTTGGTGTTGCTGTCATTGTGCCACAGCTCCTGTGGGCACCGTCAATGCAGAGTGGGCAGCGGTCTGTGCCTTGGTGCCTTCTCCTCCTGCACAGCCCTTCCTGCCCAGAGGTGTGTGTGGGCAGCGGGCAGCAGGCAGCTGCCAGCGGTTCCTCTGTGTGCCCGAGGGCAGTGGCTGGGCAGGCTGCCACCCTGGCAGCGGGTGCAGGGCTGAGCCCCTCTTACACTTGTGTTGGTGAACAGATGATTATGGTTAAAGAAAATAAAAATAGTTAACCTAAAGTCCATAAAGTTGCGCACGTTCCACTTCTTAGAAAATATTCAAGACCCAAATACACTGCAGAAATGCACTTAACCACCTGAATCCATATGGGGAGGAAGCAGTAGGTACTTAAGATTGCCTTGCCGAAGGTACGGTTTCCAGGGCCAGATAGGATTACCCAGTTTATGTCCAACGCCTCCTTGCAGCCCTGTTTACTCTGCTTCTGATTTAAGCTATATTAAAGGTAAAAGCAGACTGTCAATGAACAGGCAGTGTTTGTCATACAATCTGGCTCTATTTTTTTTGCAGTCCGGCACAGGAAATAATGAATACTTCTGAGGTAATGTGGTTTTTTTGTTGTTTGCAGGATTGTTGTTAAAATATAACATATTTTATTGATGTGATTTTTGTGTATGAACATTTTTATTAGACTTGGTTATGAAGTTTTTCATGATTTGTTCCCCAGCTCCTCTTTAAGAGAAGGTGATACCCCAGCCTGCTCATCTGCTTATCTGCCAGGCCACCTGCAATAATTGCTGAACCTGCTGGCCATTTTTAACTTCTCTAGACAGAGCAGACGCTCTCAGATGTGAGCTCTTAAACCTCTGAAAACTGATAGATGTGCAAAGAAGGAAAAACAGTTGAGGGAAGAAAATGTGTAGGGTGTGCTCAAACATTTAGTCTTGTTTGATGTTCCAGCTCACCAAACGCGTGCCTTGTTTGGAGCCAACCATTTGCTCAGGTTTTAATGAGGGGAAGGAGGAGGGAGCTGATGGCACTGCTGCATGGCACGAAGCCCTGGAAGGGAAGGGCAGGGAAGACAGAATGGTGGTGAGGGTGAAGCCAAAGAGCTGGAGTTACTGCAGAGCAAGGACAAAGGGTGCATGCCCGTAGAGAAGCCAGCTTTGTTAGTTTTACTGTGTCTTGTTCCATTTTTTCACAGAAAAGGCTGGTGCTTTCTGGGGGGAAGGGACTGCTGGAGTAAGACAAGAAAAATCATCAACCCAAAGTTGAAACAGTCACTTTTTTTTTTTAATCTCTGGAGGAAAAAAAGAAGTGTCAAAATGAAGATTCTGCTCAATGCTGAATGGTCATTTTTCTGTGAATGTATCAAAACTTAATTTGCTCCTGTAGAAGCTTTGGTATTGATGCAGAGTAATGAGAAAGCATAAGACATAAACCAAGAATATTTGTAAAAATGCTATTAAAGATTTCTCTTTTCTAGAAGTGACAGATTAACTAACAAAATAATCCATTTTATTGGACAAATTGGTTAGGAAAGTATGGTGTATGGCTTACCTCCAACACCAATAATACTATTAACAGCAGCTATGGAATTGATGCCAAATTAAAAGGAGAACAGTCTGAGCTCTGAGTGACAGAAGTGGCCTTCTGCCAGGGAAGGTAAGTATGAATGCATGAGGAACATTTTTTTCTTGTTTTTGTATTTACATTTGGCATTAAGAACTCACCTAAGGGCTGTTAACATCTGAGGTGGTATAAATCTAAACAGGTAAAGGACAGGACAGATTTTAAAGGCATTTCCCAGCAATTCGTCTTGAACACACAGCTACCAAGTATTTTCACTCTTTGAGTGCAGCACCACAAAACAAATTACCGTTCCACATTTTTATTAGCATTTCATTAGAAATAAAATCCAAAATGTTTGACAAACCATATTTTTAAAAGTTTCTGAGGAGAGGTTTCAGGCGCAAGGTTTTTGTTTAGTTTGTAAAAGGTCTAGGATTTGAGAGCTCTGAGGCATTCGCTTTTTTAGCACTGAAGATCCTGCTCCCCTCCTGTTGAGCCCTTTTTTATTTTCCATGTATACCAGAGATCTCAGTAGGGCTCTTTCTTGAGGAGGGTGCTAGTCACTGTGAGGAAAGGAGGTGAAATCCAGCCATGAATAATAAATGTTCGGGAAACAGGTGAGAAATCACTTTTGCCTGACGGCTGAAACTTTACCAGTGTACTTAGCACCATAGATCAGATCTTCAGCTGCCATAAGTTGACTTCTGTGGAGCTACTTTACTTCATACCAGCTGAGGATCTGGCCCCATATGTCTGATTTAGTGGCAACTCTAGTCCAGTCTGAGAGCAAATTATGGTGTGTATTGAATGGCTGCTTTCCAGAGGTTAGCTGAACCAGTCCAACAGGAGAGGCCCAGGCTGCCTCTGATCTCACTTCTTCAAACTAAAGACTGTGAAAGTAGTCATGGATGTGGGAAATGATTACATCGGGATGCATGTATATACTTCTAATCCCCAATAGCCTCTGCTTGTCATTTCACCATACATATGTTTTCTGGAGTGACCATTCTTATATGGAAATTTCTGAATCCAGTTCACAATTCTGGCATTGAGGGATTTTTTTCTTTCCAGAGACACTTTCTTTGTTCCCCACTTTTTGCTTTCATTGGACTGGATGTAAAAGAAAACTTCAGGAGAAGCTTGTTTCAGGGAGGAACTGCACTAAGTATAGTTCTTCAAAGAAGTGTGCTAAGAGTCTGTCCACCCATCCACCTATCTATCTGTCCTGTTTTCCCAGAAAGACTTTTTAAATTAGGTTTTTTAATGAATAATTTTTTTTTATGATCGGTATCAAGTTCACTCTGGAACTCTATTATACATGTAGAAATAGCAGAAATTTGTAAACAAGGGTAAAGAAGAATGGTTGTGATGGACTAAGAAATCTTAGGATATGTTGCTTAAAAGCTTAGGTCCCAGGCCCACTTTAAAAATACTGGTGCAGATCCTGCAATGGTGTGGCTGTGTGTCTTGGCAGTGACAAGACCCCTAAGCGCACTGTAGCTGTGCAGAGCACTTGTGACATTTGAGGTTTAAGGCAAATGTTGATGCACTAGAGTAGCTCTGGGGTTTCGTAGGGTTCTCGCAACCTTGTCAGGAAGAAATATGTATTTCCATCTCTGCAGACAGGATGCTTGTGCCACATTAGGAGGTTCAAGTAAGCAAGGAAGGAAGCTTGCAGGAAAAAACTGGTGTGAGCCAACTGAGCCGTCAGCTCTGTGTCTGACTGTCTCTGGGACTAATGACATGTAAAATCCTGACAAATCTGCAACTGAGGAACAAATACCTGCACACAAAATCCATATATTCAAACTCAGATATCGGTGTATGTGGAATTCATATATTTAAATACCCAGACCCTCAGAGATGAGCTGAAGCCCACTCCTGGAGACAGATCAGGCCAGACCTGCAAGCTGCTAGGAAAATGTCTTTCACTACTATTTGCAATCACTTTTATGGGTTGGTCAAAATGTTTCTGTTTCAGATGTCGACAAAAATGTTGTTGAAATCAGAATACTGGCAACCTAACCCCCATCAACAAATGGGACTTACTTTTGTGTAGATGGATTGTTCAAAATGCTCTATTCGATGCACAGGCAACATCATGAATATCAATGGGATAACAGAATGGTGGTCATTGTTTCTACCATAAAGCCCAGAAACCAATTCAACCCATAACAAAACCAAGAAAACAAAAAAGTCAACCCTGAAATCTGTTTAGCTATAGCAAGTCCTTTTAACTAAACCCCTACTTAGTAAATAGGCAACTCTGCCCTCAATATTTTCTTGTTCTGAGCAGGATCAGAGGTGTTGGTGCCAGAAGTCAACATACCATGAGAGTGTCTGGTTTTATTCCGACTGAATCGGAGAGCAGGAAGTGCAAAGCATCATACAGGAGAGCTTTCCTTGCGCTTTCCAGCCTTCTTGGATGGAAGCATCAGAAAGTTTGGATAGGATCTGGGTTATACTGGCACTCCCAAACCCTTTTCCAGCCCAAGTCTGATCTCCAAACCATCTGAGGTTTGCCCATTGCTAATATGTTTAATCTGATCTAATCTATTTTTTATTTAAACAGGGATTAATTGCATTTCTTTGTTCTTTGGTGACTTGATGCTAATCACATGCAGCACACTCCTTAGGATCAGTTACATGAATGCCTGAATTGCTACCTTAGATGATGAAAAACATCTGGGAGAGGAAATGTAGCAAAGGGGAAAGGAAAAAAGAGGCAGATGGCTGTATCTAGGGGCCTTAGCTGTTGTGGCAGGAGCACTGGTAAAATGGCTCTGCGGGTTCCTCTCTCTGTTTAGGACTTGTAAGCGGTTTTCTGCCTTATGCCTGCAGTTCTGGTGTTGCAAGGTTCCTGAAGCCTAAAATAACCCAAAACTCCGTCTTTTTGGACTAAATCTGGGTAGCTGGCAAGTTTAGACTCAAACCTTATCAATTCTGTTGCGGGAGTTTTCCTGCATATCTTAGCACTGACAACATCCCTAAGCACCCCACAGCTGTGCAGAGGGCTTGTGACATTTTAAGGTTAAGGGAAATGCAGAAAAAGAAAGTAAGAGAGACTGTAGCTTCAGCACAAGCAGAATGGAAACTGGGGCCAGGATGATGCTGTGAAGTCTGCTCCTGCCCTCTAGACTGGGCCGTTCAGTGCACAGGCGACATAGGTGCTGTTAAACGTAGAGGCAGAGTGTCTATCAAGTCAGGACACCCACAAATTGGACCACAGTTCAGACACACATAAGAAACAGGCCAGTAATGTTGTCAAGAGACCTCAATATAACTCCTAACTGAGTGGTGCTGACATAACTTCAGCTTTTTATTGAACCTAGCTTTCTCAGTGGCTAAGGGAAATGGCTTTCAACATTTTTCTGAATATGGATCTGTAATAGTTTTCCAGGGTGTCTGCAGAGAGAATTAAAGCCTATGCATGACAGGTTGGCTTTTCGTATCTTGCCTTAGAAGTGGTCCATCTATGCCCAAGGGTCCACTGACTGTCAATGGAATACCTTCTGTCTAGGGGAAATCCTGGTCCTAGTAAAGCTAATGACAAAATTATGAGTTTCATAGTAGTCAGAACTGAAACCCCAGCAATTCTTGTGGTGTTCAAGGAAAAAAGAAAACATTTCATGACTGGATGGGAGGCTCAGCAATGTAGACAGATTGTCTTGCAGCAATGCCAAAAATATCACCTGTGCTTTACAAGAATAAGTAAAGGGACTCCAACAGCCCCATCTCTGAAGAGTGCCAGATTAATCCAGGAGTTAAACTTAGATCATCTCCATAACAATGCGCAGCATCAGCACAACTGACTGGGCATGGGCTGCTTTAAAGGGATTTTGTGGGAAAATCAAAATACCCTTCATACAACTGTCAGTTAAAAGGCTAACAAAATGTCCAACATTGCCCAGTGTCTAAAATCTAAACCACGATTGATCAGTTTTCATGATATTTAAAATGAATGTTATAATCATGTCCAAAGTCTACTTTACTTGCAAGTGTATTGGCTGTCTTACAAAGCCTGAAACAATCTGGCTGACATGTCTTATTTCATGTATGCCCTTGAGTATGCAACATATTTAAATCACACTATGCATGGTTAAGTATATGTTTTTCCATATGTTACTTTAGTGGAAAACTAAACCGAAGCTTACCTGCAAGAAGCAGCATTTCAGGATGTCAGCATATTCATACCGACTGCTGCTCTTGCGTAGGTCAGCAGGAATGAGCACTTAGAAAAACTCTTAAGGTAAGCTCTGGTATAAAGTGTGTATAACAACATTTATTTAACTCCCAGAGGAGTTTATGAGGCTTAATTAATGCCAGCAAATTAGTTTAAGATCTTTGGGTGAAAGATGATACAAAACTGTACAGAGGGTGGCTTGTGGCTCTTGCTAGTGTTTCAGAGCTGAGGGATCTCCCCCCAGGCTTTGGGTTGAGCTGTGGGGCAGGGCAAAGCACAGATGTACGAGTGGGTCTGAGGCTCAAGGCTGAACACGCTGAGCTCAGGAGACGAAGGCGTTGGTCCTGCAGGGTCCCAGTCTGCCTGTATGAAGGACATCTGTGCCAACTCTCCTCCCCACCAGATACCTTTGCCGCTTGGGTTGATGTTGGCATTTTTTGACTTCTGAGCAAGCATAGGTGTGGTCTGGAGGACTGGCACAGACTGCTCTGCTCAGCTGGGGAGACCTGCCTGCCCCAGGTCCCTGGCATAGCTGGCTCCAAAGGAGCAGTGGGGTGGGGAGGGATACAGCAAGAGATGCTCATGCCCTGAACACCCAGGAGCATTTTGCTTTCCTTTTCCCCGCCTTTACTATTCCAGAGGGCAATGAAGCTTCACAGCACCCTTTTGCTGCAACCCGCACATGAACGACAATACAGCACACCCCACAGAAATACAACATCAAATATGTGAGAGGGTGGTTATCTATGAACTTCATGATATTTTGCAATGAATCAGATCCAATGCTTATATGGTCTGCTTAAAAGCCAAACAAAGCTAAAAATTTAATTGAGACTGGCCAGAGGAAGGGAAAAGATCAGAAGCAAATAGCTGCAAATGTAAAGTTGCTTATGTTGGAGCTTCTATGTTTTTTTGCCTGAGACTTTTCAGTTAAACCTGCAAATTCTTTCTCAGGCATTTCCCTAGAGCATTGCTTTCCCTATAGCAAAGGTTTGGACTACCTAGAGATGATAGACTTACTAGGTCTTTTCCAAGTGAAAGCTTGGAGTAGATTTAAAAATAAGTTAATATCTAGATTAAAACAATAATAACCATCCCCATCAACTCTGAGCACTGTTAAATGACTGAGAAATTAGGATGGCATGATAGGCCAGCTGAACTGGCATTTCTCAACCCATAAAAAACAAGGAGGGAAGTGCCTGATCTGGAAGCCTGTACAGATGCTGCTGCATTAGCTTCTCTTTTACAGAACTAATTAAGGAGCTCTTTTTGGCTTATAGTGGCAGGCACTCCATATGAGTGCTTTATAAGACTTATTAAGGACCCTCTACCTCAAGACATCTCTGAAGGCTGACACAATGCTAAAGAATGGTGCTTGAGAAGGTTGTGATGTTTGATTGAATTTCCATTAAGATAAATTGCATATAAAATAACTGATTGATTATGTATCCACCCTGGAAATATTTGGACTCCTGTAGGCAGAATGAGAGGTCACTGGAAGATCAGACTGAAATAAACCTTCTAAATGTGCCCATGGGTTTAATTCTGTGGGTTAACAAAAACAGAAGTAATGCCCTGTGAAGGTTATCCATTTACAGTAGCCACAGATCCATACAGTATCAGAGACAGACCTGAAGGTGTTCCTTGTTCCTATGGACAAGTACTCAACGGCCAGGGACCTCTTTCTTTACGTTGGGAACTTTCAAACACATGCCTTATTCAGAAAATTGTTTGCATTTCTACAGAAGACAAGATTAGCTGCAGATCTGTGATCAGCAATTTTCTTTAACCACTGTGTAAAGAGGAAAGTTCTCTTAATAAGGGGTACAATATGTGGTGGAAGAGAATTTTGCTATCTAGCACAGTTTCTGAGTCCTCAAACTGGTACTTGATAAGTCCCACTGGATTTCAAACTTTGAATTTATAGGATATGCTGCTCTTTACCAAAATCTTGTAAACCGGGCTAATACGCAGCACCTGGGGGATCATGAAAAGCAACCTAGTTATAAATATTTGAGCTACATTGTAAATTGTACACTAGAGGCAAGAAAGCAGGAACTCCCCAGTTCAAGAGATGAGCAAAGCTAGTAAATGAGAAGTGGGGGACTGCATGATGCCAGAGTGTGTTTCTCCCATTCCACATCCAGTGGGAATCAGATAACAATTGCTTCAAAAAAAGCCCACTCCCTATCACTGTCTCTTCAGGTCCACTCGCCATGTTAAACTTTAAGGAATGATTATTTTGAAATTCAAACCCAAACATTGTATTTTGGTTTTCACTTAGTTTTAAAAATACCTTTAGTTCTTAGCTTCACTCATGTCAAAAAGTTGGCTGGGAGGAATTCTAACCTGATAAATCTAAAAGAATAGCAAGGACCCTGTGCAAAGCTTTGTTTTCATAATTTCTGTGATATTAATCTGATGTCCTTTCCTATTGCGAAGAGCAAATGCTAGTGACTTGTTCCCGATTATGCTGTATTTTCCTACAATAAAAAGTATTTTTTCTTGTGAATGATGCGTTAATCGATGAAAACCACTATTTGGGATGATCTGCAATGATGAAAGACTTACTGCTTTTCATTCTCCAGAAATCTGGGCAACATTTGAGGGGCCGTGCCAGGCATCAGAGGAGGCAGGATTTGCTCCCTGCGTGCACTGGAAGGCTGTTTTGGAAGAGTCTTGGGAGGTCACCTGAGTGTGTTGCGCCCTGTCTCGAGCTCTGATCTAGCTTCTCATACACTCAATGGAGAGACTCTCTAATTTTTGAGTGGAAGCCCAAATTGTGTTGTTTAAAGATAACAAGGAAACATTAAGCAAATGCACCAAAGCAAAATAAATGAGTTCAGCCAGGAAAATAGTACACTTTTTTCAGTTTTTATGTCCTTTGTAATGTTGCTGACAAATGTCTTGTGCTTAACTTCCCTTATCGCCTTTTGTTTGGAATTAACAGCCTGGTTAGCTTACGTTTCCTTACTATTTAGGACATATTTTCTGTGTCATATATGGAATTTTTGAATGTTTTTCCCAATGAATGTGAAGTTGCCATCACCTCTGTGGTTTCAGTCTGGTCATAGTCAGGATTTTTCAGGCCACACACAGGCCAACTTCTTACTTTTGGCAAGAAACAGACAACTGGGCTCATAAATTATATTCATAAATATTTAGTGTACTCATATGTGTGGCTTTCTAAATAAAGAGGAGGAACACCAAGACCTGAGGAAACCTGGTAATTCTGGGGAAAGAATAATTTATTTTGTCAGGAAGAAAAACCTTCTACAAAATCTGTAAAACTATAATTTACTCCTGACATTTAAAATAAATCATGTTTTTGTACAAGTATAATGCAAATGAAACTACTTCCAGAAAATCAGTATGGGCTTTGACCAACAGAAGTACTTGAAATATTGAACACTGGAAGTATTCAGCAATAGGAACAGCATAGAAGAGCATGATTTATTACGCCAGGAGAGAGACTATCTAATCGTATAGATCCCATTCTCAAGAGCGGGCAGTGGTCTCTTCCTGCACATGACTCTTCTCTATTAAAAGGAAAAATGGGCTATGGTAGTAGTGACGGTGGCTTGAGGCTGGTGGGAATAGCTCATGGCCCTTCTGCAGCCGGGACGCCACCAAGGAAAGAAACTTTCCCAGGCTCCTCCTGTGGGCTCAGCCTAGCCAGGCTCTGCTCACTGTGCTCAGGTCATCTTTCTTGGCTCCTGCAGAAAACACATTAACTTTAACTTTCTGTTTTTGTTTTGTTTTGTTTTGTTTTCTTTATTTCTTCTTGTGCTGATAAAAGATGGGGTTTAGGATCTTCCTGTCTTTTTTTTTCCAGAAACAGTCTTGAGTTAACATACCCCTTTTCTGCAGCTTTGCTAACAGAATTATTACAGTGAATAATAATAATATGAACAACACAGCAGCACACAGCTGCTAATAAATTGCTTGCTGTTCTTGGACCAACCTAGCTCCTGAAAAATGCCAAGAAAGATAGAATGTCTTCATACAATCATAGAATGGTTTGGGTTGGAAGGGACCGTCAAAGACCATCTAGTCCAACCCCCGCCCTGCCGTGAGCAGGGACACCTTGCACTGATGAGGTTGCTCAAAGCTCCATCCAAACTGACCTTCAGTTCCTCTTGATCTCAGGTCTGGTTTTGGTTTGGCCTTTATGAGAAGGCTTATACTGCCTCCCCAGAAGGACTAAGCTCTCTACAGTGCTGGTTGTTCAATCTGTACTGTTTTGGTTGCCTTTGTGGCATACTACAAAATTTTACAGTTTGGAGACAGGAATGACAATTATGCCCAAGGCAGGTTTGTTCCCTACAGTTTGAACATCATCTTAGTTTTAAGTTCAACCTAGTTTTCATAAGGCCTGCAAAGAAATCTCTCCTCTCATCTTCTTGTTAAAATTCCCCCTTTCTTAATACGATTACATTACATTTCCTGTTTTCCACCAAACCCTATCCTAAACTGCCCTAAATTGTTTGGTCACCCTCTATCATTTGGATAAAATATTTGTGAGGCGAGCTAAAAAGGGTCAGGGGAGATGTTTGTGTGCAGGACCCTCTCAAATCACGGGACTGGAAGAGTTCACAAGACATATGTGACCAATTTTCATGGTTAGCTGATAGGAGATCAGTTGCCCGGGGTAAGAGCTGAAACTCATGCATCAGTGAAAATTATCACCCCCTGAATCTCTGGCCAGCTGTGCACCCCTCATCTGATCCTGTATTATTTTCAGGTGTCCATGCCTTTGCCCAGGTATTGGAGCGGAGGCTTTGAGGCATGCCTTTGGAATATATTTCAGACTCAGACATTTGATAGGGCTATGAGAAAGCTTTTTTTCTTCACTCTTGCCACAGTGCTCATCATTGATGAAGTGTACTCGGAACATGCAAAAATTTGGTCACCGGATTTATAGCAGTGTAAACAAGAATAGGGCAGCCTGCTCTGTCACTACAAAGCTGAGGGCTAAGGTATGAGAACCGTGAATAATACTGTTAACACACAGTGAAGCCACTCCATGTTAGTCCTGGGGGCTCCTTGGTTTATAGATACAACCATTAGAAATATGTTTTTTCTGCAGAAGAAATGACATAATGTTCAGACATGTTACCCATCCTCATTCAAGAGATGTGTATGCCTGTCTGTAGGGCCCTGGGAGAATACTCTGAAAAGTCTGGCTGTGTGTGTGGAGAGGGCCCAGGGTACGTAGTTTTCATGCTCTGTCCCTGTTTATTATAACAATGGCCATTTCAAGCACTGCTTATGAACTCCTGTCGTGTGACGGGCCAGTAATTATCCCGGTGGGTCACAGGGCTGAGGGAAATCCTCAGCTCCTTAATGTTACCCTTATGATACACACTTGAAATATGGTGTACGAATGTAAGTAAAATATTTGAAGACTTGGGGTGACCAGACGTCTCCAGGTGTCCCAGTTAGGAAGGGAATCTGGGGGACAACTCAAAAGAGGATTTCCCACTGGAAGGCATGACACTGTGGCGAGATCAGAGGGAAGAGATGCTACCTTCACGTATATTCTACTCAGGCAAAACTTAAATGGATCCTACTTCATAGCTATATGTTCTGAACTGTGTAGCACTTAGTAAACTTAAACGGAGATGAGATCTCTGTGCTAGATGGAGAATCGCATTTCTTGCCCAGAGAACTTGTAATAGGAATAAGAGAGTGTAGAATTTGTCCTTATTTGTTATGTACCTCTTTGGTTTTTGTTGGAATATTGCTACATGGTTTCTCATTAACTCCCAAGAAGCCTTTTGGATCCCTGTTCCCTGGCGTCTAAGCTCAGACGCGGGTAATTCTTTGACAGTGTTTGACAGTGACCAGTGGTACTAGTCAAGAATATGATATCCTCATATCATGTTCCCTTGTGCTGTATTTACTATGTTTATGTTAAAAAAAAAACACTTCTGGACTTTAAAACACTAGACTAGGAAGATGAAGAGCATGTCTTGAAGTTTCAAATGATACATAAGGTTGATTAATAGTGACCTAGAGGGTCAACTGAAATTTAGGGCTAGAGTTTCTAGTAATGGAGGAGAAAATTACTGAAAAGCAAAAATCCTAATTTTCCCCCTTTAGGCACAATAATAGCCATTGTCAAGTTTCAGAAATATAACACTGTGGAGCTGTCTACTGAAGGAAGCCACTGAAAGCTCTATTAGTAAAGTCATAGGGAAGAGGACTGAACAAATTTGGGGAAGGTACCCTGGGGAACAATCAGGAGGATGATGAGATGATCTGAGGGCTCTTTTGATCTCTGCTATTTCTGATTTTAAACCTTGATATTACTGCATCCCCAGGAGTGAAACAGGAGAGAAGCAGCAAAATAGTTGGAGGTATTGAAGAAGACAAGGAGACACCTGCTAATGTGAGAAATAAAGCCAAATATCAACAGGCTTTTGGATTGGAACAGGTGAATTTCTGCTGTAAACCCATGGAGAGAGCTATCTTTAGGGCTGAATACCCAGAATAATTGCCCAAGGGCCCAGGACATGGGCAGAGGGTCATACCACACTAAATTGCGTAGTGCTGAAAGTCACCTAATACGTGGGAAGAGAGAAGGACCCATACCTTAACCTCTGCCTGAGGTCTCCATAAATCTGATGCTGACTCTGCCTGCGAATGCCAGAGATGCGAGGAGATGGGGAGAAGGCAAGCCTTGTCACACCGGCACTCCTTATTTCATTCCCCATCACAGCTGCAGCTCCTGCCTCTTGAGGACTGACACCATTCTTCTCATTTCATACCCCAGGATGAGGTCGCAGATTTGGTAACCGATACCAAGACACACTGTGGGGAGGGACAGAGTGCTGGCTATTAACCTCACTGTATTTTCATTTTCTTTGTCTACTCTGTGAGTGAGCCAGCACAGCTTAACTGGCGAGGCTCACAGAAAGAATAAATCAGCATAGTGCTATTGGAGCTGCCGTGATTTATACAGCTGAAATCCTTGTGTCTGTATTTTCATTTTGCTTCTACAATTTATTGACTTTTTGTCCCTTTGGCTTGACTCTGCCTTCCTCCAAGGGTATCACGCTGCCATTCCCACTTCATAGTATTTCATTGCAAAAAAGAAAGTCACTTACTCTTTAGGGGTTATTTGATGTCTAAGAAGTCTTTCATCTCCATGTTGCTATTTGGGGATAAGAACCAAGATATTCTGGATGATATTATAACTTAAAGAACACTTGCATAGTAAAATATTTAATTATCAAGAATCACCTGTTCCTAAGCCCTCCCATGTGAGAGTTTTAGATCACAAAGAGGTGACTGGAGGGAGTCTGTCCCTGATGAAGGAAAAATAGCAGCTTCGGAAGAGGAGGTCCTCAAAGGCTTAAACATGAAAATTGACCCCACAAATAGGAATTGGTTATATTTAGGATTTTTATGAATTTAGGATTTTTATGAATTTAGGATATTTATGACAATCCTTCTGTCTTCTGACTGAACCATGTGGCATGGCTGTGCATCTTAGTTGAGTCCATAGGCAATCAGATGAGACTTTTCTCTTTGACATAAATATTTGTGGAAACATCAAAATGATAGGTGTTTCATCTGAAATTGAATCCAGAAAGATAAACTGGGACTGGCATGTGACTCAAGCATGATTTTTACCCTGGTATGGCAGGAAGAAATAAGCTGTCAATATATCATATTATGAGATGGAATGATTACTCATACCTATTTTTTTTTATCCCAAAAGGAGGTAGATACATGAGAAGGACAAGAAAAACATGAAAGACATTTCAGGTAGAGATTGCAGACAAGAGAGACAGAAGAGTGACTGGGAAAGAGGGACAGAGATGCAATTACTTTTGAGGATGATTGAACAGGTTCAAGTTCCACTTTGTATTAGTAAGAATTGTGAATAGTTCCCTTGGGCTCACATGGTGCTCTTTCAGGGTTTATGCTGGTGCAAATAAAGTCAGAGGCAAGGTCATTGTTTCATGTAAAGTCGTCCCACTGAAATAAACAGTGGGATTTAACTGAGTTTGATAGTCACTTTTACTCTCACTTGGTTTTTAATATTACAAAAACAAATCAAAGAATAAATCAGTGATCCCCGACTTTAGCCCCATCATGCAATCTGCATGTCATTGATTCCTCATTCAGTAATTAACACAGGACAAATCAGGTATATCTATATTATTATTACTAACAACCAGAGCTGGGCTTGATAGCATCATGACCTACATTTGCATCTTACTGTGCGCCTGTCCATGTAATTGAAGAAATAGCCCCAGTGTGATTAATAATCCTTATATTGTTACAGTTGTGGGGAAGTGGCCTGCAATGAGATGAAGATTTGAAAATAGCATTACCACCACTGGTGTCTGTTTGTGAAACAATCATAACATTTTATGAATTTTTTGTCTCCCAGCTATTAGTTTTCACCATCTTCATATTTAAGTTCACCTCCTATATTTAGGAAGGAAATGGTCCAGGGTACTTTCCTAGGGTCAGTTTACCATCTGTCAGTTGAATGATGGGGACAAAAAACCGAGAGGAGGTGCCTTTGTAAGCTGCCGTAGCTGTTGTACAAGCAAATACCTTGGGCAGCTTCAGTTTTTGCATGGCTTCCTCAATATTCCGCCGCCCATGCAGGGCTGAAAGAACAGGCTGAACACCATTTGCTGCTGCTGTAAAGCTATTTCACATCCTGCTTGTAGAAACAGTAATTTCAGTTAACAGTCTTCCAGTGAATAAATGTTGGAAATATTTTGAAAGCAAAGCTTATGTGGGCTGAAGGAACCGATAGGTTGCAACTGCCTGATTTGGTGAACCCATCTGATACCATCAGGAAACGATCTATCATTGTTATTACCATTAATAAAGACCACGAACATCATTGTTAATATTGTAGATATTATTAATCTAAACCAATGATAAGGGTAACAATTCTGTTTTAATATAGAGATGGGACTGATATATTTATGCATTGCTTAAATCCCAGTCTGTTATATAGTAGGATTTCATCTCTCTGTGCTTGTTTGTCACATATTTCCTGGTGCTTAGGCAGACTCATTAGTTAACCATAAGTTTGGTAGCTTCTCCTGATTCTTAATTACAGTGGTAAAATGGTAGGAACAGTCCTGCTTGTCAAATGTTTTAAATACCAAACTATTTTAAAGCGGCTTGCTTTATATAAAGATGTTTGTCAAGTCACAGAAGCAGGGAACATATGTGATCCATTTTGCCAGAGTGAAGTCTAAGGATTTACCTAAGGACACAGGAATTTTGTGAGGTAATATTTATAAATGTCACAGGTGTTGTGGTAATTGTAAATTGGCAGCCTTACATCATCCTTCTCTAATTGGCTTTGGATTCTGGTCTCTGCACAGTCATCTGAATGTTAATAATTTCATATCATGCTTGAAAGCAGAGAGAAACAACTCTTTTAACTGGGGAAAAACAACCTGAGTGACTATCTGTGTGTGCCTTCCACTGTGATTTGGAGATGTGAGCTGGGAGGACAGCGCTGGGATTCTGAGGGCACCTGATTTCCGTACAGGTGACGCTGGGTCGTGATGCATCATAGTGTATTTCCACTGCTAGCAAAATGACCTGAACTCTTGCAAGAAGTAAAAACTCAAGGAACATACAAAAGTTATCATCTTCTTCAGTGAGTAAATAAATTGTGGTATATAACATCCAGCTGTTGTATACGCAGAGGAAAAATTAACCCCTTATGTTAATTAAAGGCTGTGATTTAAAAATTCACAGATGTCATGAAATGCAGAGTTAAGGCTCCTGTTAAGTCAGCCATAACTCTGTCCCTTTTATGCTTGTGCTATAAAGGGACATACGAAAAAGGGAAGTGGAAATGTAAGTATTGCATAAATGGAAATGCCATTTAAAATCCAGAACGCACATAAATACATGTTTATCTTTAAGACTGTGATTTACCCTATCCAAGCCTAATAAAGTGAATGGAACCATTCATATGTCTAAAAGTTAAGCACGTGCTTAAGGCTTTCACTGGACCAAGGATTCTCCATCCTTTGAGATTTGTAGAGAAATGTACTCTTAATTGTGAAAGGAATTTCTGTGTCTATCTAGATTATATTTTGGATTTTGGGAACCTTAAAGCCTTTACCCCTTCTATATTCTGATTGAATAATTCTTTTCAGTGTTAATAAAATGGTGTCAGGAAATTTGCTTGCTGTACCTAGCTTCTTTTGCGTTCCCCCTTCAAGTCAATAGAAGTGCCCACATAAGCAGGATTCATGCCTTTATTATTAATAAAGGCATAAAAATACTACTTTCATTTAGAAAATTCAGATTACACAAACCTGTAGGTGGTTGCCTTTGTGACAGGGCTAATCTTATTTGTAATTATCAAGGTATTAAACAGCATGTGGCACACTGGGCTTTGTAACATGCACCTGGTTGTAGATGAATTAAGTTCTTCTTATGAGCAGCAATATCTGCAAACACTAAGTAAATGTAAAATGAACAATTATGTTCTCCATAACTTTATTAAATATGTTCAGCTGAAAAATAAATAGAGGTCTAACTTCACTTGTGGTTGCACGCCTTGCTGTTGTGAGGAAGGTCAGCTTCCTTCCACTGGCATTTAATGGGCTTTAATATTGCAAAAAACCCTGGATACTGAGAGAAGCAAATTAGTGTCTACTTCAACAACTGCACAGAATTACCTTTCCATGCAAAAAAGCTCTTTCTACCTGTTCATCTATTATTCTATCTATCTCAAAGGAGAAGAGTTAAGAGAAAAATGAAAAAGAGCAATTAACATTCAGAAAGCTGACTGCTATCTTAGGAACAAACCCAAAAGTTTAGAAGCCAAGATGATAGTCGGGAAACTAGATGTAATGGTCAAGTTAAATAAGGGATAGTCAGAGCAGGAAGAAAAAAAGTGCCTCCTATCACAGACCCACATATATTTAAAAATTGAAAGGTGTAATTTGTTATGGCATAAAACATAATTTAGATGTGTCGTAAGAAAGAAGCTGAGTGCAAATCAAAACACAGATGCAGAGCTAAACAGTGTCATAGTATGACCATTGCAGTTGCATTTTGTGGATAAGCTAATTAAAGAAATGTAAAACTTCTTAGTGTATAATACTGGCAACTCAGTAGGGGGTTTCATTATCTCTGATTTGGTGCATGTCATAGAGGAGGAATTTTCATGTCCGATCGGAAGATCCAATTAGCATGTCTGAGATCTTGCATCCCCCAAAACCTGGGCATTGATATGACCAGTTGCTCTAGAGAAACCACATAGACCGTGAATCAATGAACACAACTGAAGTCTGGGCATTTAACATAGGAAAGTAACAATTATTACAGTTTACCTGCAAATGCTCAGCAGAGAAATATGTGGGTGGGCTAAGGGGGTCTGCAGTGCGGCAAGCACAAGGGGGTCCCATGAGTATGGGAATGTGGGGCTTCCCCGCAGTGAGCTGATATGTGCCTCTGGCACACCGTACAGCACAGTACTTGCCGTTGTCCTTACAATTTACTGTACTGTGCTGTTTGCCTGTCCATAGGCAGCTGGAGGCTTCTGCTTTGCGTTTTGAGTGTTTTGGCTGAAGGGCTGTCTTTTTATTCACACATTTGTCTTTTTAGTCATACACCAGCTAGCACATGGGGTTCCTATCACACACCACTAGCGGCTATTGGTATTATGGCAATACAAATAGTATAGTTCACCCTAATTTTACTCAAAGTGCTAGATGTTTTCCCAAGCACTTTTTGAATCATTTATTTAAAAAATAAAAATTGATTTCATGTTGACTAAAATTTCAGACATGTTTTTCTAATTAAATAGATTTGTTTGCAGCATGTAAAAATAAATCAAGATTTCCAAACCCTTTAGCTGGCTGGATCTCCAAGGGCTTGGCTATATGTCACTGAGAGTTTAATGTTACTGGTAAAGAGTAAACAGTCTTCTGTGATAGATTAATTACATAAGGTTGCCTTGCAAATATTAAATAATTGATAGAGATTCAAATCTGAAGTATATAAAAACTGACATTATTTACTTGAAGTTTTCTTCCCTCCCTTAGAAAAGTAACACTTATTCACCAAATGTGTTTGGGAGAAGAATGTAAATTTGTTTGCTGCTATCACATCCCTATTTCAGTGCTGACACAGGGAAAGAAGAAGCCTTTCAGGCTTTCTCTTGTGCTCAGTTACATCTTCTGTACTCCTTAAATTTCTTACCACAGCTGGTGGCTTTCCATTTCAGCGACTGGATCAAGACTAACATGGGTGACAAAGTATAACTTCCCCTTGCCCTCTCCTTGGCCTTGTCCTGCACTTACAGCCATGCTGATACTTTGGAATTAAAGGAGTAATCTCTGCTCCCAGCATTAATCATTTTGGCTTTAGGGAGATCTTTTGCACAATACAGGAGGAAGAGTTGAACAACTGGACCCTAAAGGCAGACAAGGGAGATGAGAAGCTGTGAAAACCAGACAGCTATGAATAGGCTGAGTATTCATTGATTCTCAGAGCACAAGTCTTCTGCTTGTTTATCGCTTCCTGCTCACCAAATTACAAATATATCCCGTTCCTGGGTCTTCAGGTTTAGCAGTGGTGGCCAACGGAACGCAAGAAGCATCTCCCGTTCTGCTGTTGTTCACCGGGACTCTCACCTTCGTGAGCGTGTCTCATGGCTGATGTTGGTATTTTCATTGTGAAAATAAATACAGAAGGCAACATTCGGAGTCCATTCCCTGGCTGATTGTGTTTCCTACAGAAATGAATTAGCAAAAAATGAAGCAAATGTGATTGCATTTTATGTTGGTTCTGCTCCTAATAACTTTTGAGTCCACAGGCCAATTTCAACTTAATTTGACAGAAGGTAAAAGGCTCTGAGATTATCAGCTTCCTACAAAGCTGGGGAAAATCAGCATCTGGATAGGAGAGATAAGGCCAAATGAGTGCCCCCACAGATGGAAAAGCAAACAGATTCATTCCGCCTGACAGCAGCCTGCTGGCCACTGAGCACGGGCTACCCATGTCGCTGCCTTTTGCTTGGTGAATGTGTCAGAGGGGACAGTGGGATGGAGATGGGGTAATCCTGAACAGTGAAGGAATACTTATCCAATATATAAAACATATTCATATATTTCTGATCAGGAAAGATTTTGCATAGAAGGAAGCACTGGAACCCATGAATTTTTGGGAATACTAAATAAAATTGCAGTACTGAGCAAGCAGTATGGCTCAAAAGCAAGTACTGACATCCTGTTGTGGGCCATCCTATCCTAAAGTTGGCCCTGTGTATGAAGGTCAGATTAGTATAGGTGAGATGAGGAATCCTAGGATAAAAACAGGATACAGAGGTAAAGTCTAGTATTTTGAAGTAGTTATAGACAAATATCTAAATCTATGCATTAGCTTCATTTCTTATGGCCTGATTTCCCTGGTTCTAAATATCTGAAGCTCTCAACAACTTAAAATAGATACTGGCATTCAAGTAATTTCTCTTTAGGTGGCTAGATGAATGTGTATTTAAATGAATAATTCTAGATATTGAATTTGGTTTTGTGATCTGATTTTCAGTGATGATGAAAATGAGAGACTGCCAGCCGAAGCCACAGGCATCTGATCTTTGCAAAAATAATTCAAAAATGACCAAATTTATGGCTGAAAGTTATCCCTAGCTCTTAATCTTGGAGGGGAAGTAATTAAAATATTGAGTTTTAATGTGAGAGGCTAGCAAATGGTGAACATTTCTGAGAAACAGTGTAATCTATTGTTCTAATGGAAATTTGCCTTCATTAGCTAAGAAATTATCAGCAGACAATCAATAATCGCGATGCTACAGTGTCACTGTATTAGGGAAATAACCCAGGATGAAACACACAGAGACAAACGCTTCAGCTCCTACCTCTACTGTGGCCTTAATTTTGCCACAGTCACCTGTTAATTTTGTTAGGATTGTGAGGCCCACCAAAACTCCTCTGGTTCCTTCCTCCTTCCCTCTGCTGCTCCGTGTGCCCACCATGGGTAGGTTGTCATTAACTGGGCTGTTGTTATCAGAGTACCGTGGCAGTTCAGGCTCTCAAAAAGATGGTGCTGCAGTTGTGTTAGGATGAGGTTTTAGGTAGACGTCCCCTATCCAGAAGAACTGGTTGGGGCGCAGTGTGAAGCCACAGTCTTCCTGACTTCTCTTCAGGATGTTCAGGTCTGGCATTAAAAGGAAAGAGAAACACTTCTCTTTTTCTTTAAGGAGTATTTTGGACCGAGGCTATGTGGAGGACTCCACCTTAGATCTCACAACTCATATAAAGTTTGAACAAAAAAAAGTAAATTGCTATAAAAGCTGTAAGCTCCTATTATCCATAGAAACAAGAAAGCTGAGTGGTTTTGGCAGAGAACCTTCTAAAAGCATTCCAGAATGATCTGAAAATGAAATGCACTGCACAAAGCCATTTAGAAGTGGACATGTTTAAAATGTACTTAAACCCAGGAAAGTATTGAAACAGCAACTTTGTTGTTTACTGCAGGGACACTGGCAAAGGAATAAGATCTGTCCCATTACGAATTTAATATTAGAAGGACATATAAGAGAGTTTTTTTGAAGTAGACTGTTATAGCCGACTGCCAAAGGCCTTCTAGCACACCCTTATTAAGGATCAAGATTTAATCACTAAGGTCCTGACCTGCAAAGGCATTTAAACACCTTTTTTCTGTTTACTGAATGGCAATTAGGAACCTGGGCAGGAGGTACACCTTTGAGGATCTAGACCTATATTTTTATAATATGTGGGTTGGTAAGACAGCTGAATGGAGTCATGGATATATGGTGTCCTTCTACTTTGGTGTGTCTCTGTTCACATCAAATCTAATTTCTCATTCACTCTCATCTCAGAGCAGAAGGAGGCTACATACAAGAGAATCTCTCCACATTTTCAGACTCTGAGATGCACTCTTGGCCCTCAGGGCAGTGAGCAACCTCTTCCGCTCCACTGAGAGCTGAAATTCAGATGTACAACGTGGTAAAGGTCTCCCTCACTTCTGATGACCTACCACATGTAGGGCTTTGCCCAATGATTTTAGGTAGTACTGTCCCTGTTGGCCCGTGCCACTCTGGTTCACTCTTCTCTACCGTGCAAGTGCAGAGAGTCACAAGAAGACAGGGCTCTTTGATGTTTCCAGACTTAGTTTCTGTGATACTTCCTGGTGTCCACAGAAATAGTATAATCACAGAAACAGTATTTGCTGCTTTTCAACCCTAACAGAGACTCTATTCTTTGTCAGTGTTTGCTCCATGTTAGTTAAAAATGTGCATGTTGAAATACATTGGAGGCAACCTTAACAGATCTGATCTGGAGATCTTCTCACAAAGGATTTACTAGTGGTTCCTACTGCACCAGCACTGTCTTCTTGGTATAAGCACCAGAAGAGTCAATCATGGCATTTGTCTTCCTAGCTGTGAAGAACAGGGCACAGAGAAGAGGGAAGCTTGAGTGATCACTGCTCCTCTCCCCTTGTATGCTTCTGATGTTGGAATCTGGCAGCTCTGGTTTCCATGGGTTTTTGTGTGTGTGTGCTTGGAGACTCTCTTAATTTGCATGGTTCACTGCCAGGTGAGAAAGAATAATGTCTGAGTGTACAGAGCAAACATAGCTGGAGTATCAGACTACAGCTTGCTGGAGGGGATTGAAATGGTAGCTGCTCAAGACTTGCAAACCTTTGGCAGGGCTGTAAAAATACAAATAATAATAAAAGAAGTGAGACATTCTGACCCTAGCAGCAGCAGGACACCTTTGTGTGCAAGTCCATCCAGGATCTGACTAACTGTTTTGTAAGGTCCATGTGGAATAAGTGAAGATTTGCAATAAACCCTTACTGAAACAAGACAGAGGACTTAAGAGCTGAAAATGGCTCATGCAGCAGGACCTTGGCAGGGGAACAAGCCTGCGCACAGTTCCATAGGGAGCTGAGCTATTATCCTTTACGCAGCTTGGCCTTAATGCTAGTGCCTGTAGTAATGCCTGCCTAAGACCAACTGACCAAACAACTGACAGACCAGCCGGCCAAGAGAAGGAATAGAAAAGAGCTATGACAATTCAGATGAGCTGGGCAGTCCCGTAGCCATTCCTTGAGACCAGATTTTGGCCATGATGCCCCAGCCCTGCCCCAGCTGTGGTGTGAGACCCCGAGGCGCCGTTTGCAGGCTCTCTCTCATTTCACACTTTCTTTTTCATGTCACCAATGCTCCCTTTTTAGCAGGCTGGTCTCCCAGCACTGGAGCAGGAGTCAGCCTGCTGAGCTGACCCCTGCAAGCGTGAGGACAGTGGCTGTGAGCATCGCACAGAGGGGATGAGTCTCCAATGTCTTGCTTGTGCCAGCACTGCCAGGCAGGACCAGTCCGCGTCTCGGTTTGTAGGCAGGGATTAATCAGGCAAAATTATTTTAGCTCCCTGGGATTTTCACCTGAGTAAGCACAGTGTGCTGTAAAGTCACAAATTAATTTAGCTTAAAGTCAACTGTGCTAAGGTTATTTATATTGCTCTTACAGATAAAGACTTGGAGGACCAGAAAGACTAAAGCTTCCCAATATTGGCCCTGTCCCACCAAGCCTACTGGTCCTTGGTGGTCTGCGACAGGACGGAGGGGGACAGCCCAAGCAGTGTGTCCTGATTGCAACGTGTCCCAGCCCTGCTTATCACCAGACTTCACACTTACAGCTGGTAGCTTGTTTCTGTTTCATGCTTAACTTCTCTCCCGCTATCATCAAGATTAATAATTTATTTCTGCAGCACTTTGGCTTGTGAGGAATGCAGCCTCAGCTACTGCACTGGCAGTGTAAATACGGCCAGAACCTGGCTTTTATACGTATGCATTTGTGTGTGTGCATGCACGTATATGTGTGCGTAAGAATAACAATCCTATGAACACTATAGTGTTATAGCAAAAGCAGAGAGATGTAAGTGAGACAAGCTTTCAGGGAAAAAAGAGAGAAAGAAAGGTTTATCATTGTTATTTAACTGGGAGTAGTTCTTAAAATAAAACCCAGTTTACAATAAAAAATAGCCAAGGGGTTGCGCAACTTTGGCATGATATATTCCAAGTGGAAAAGGACCAGTTTGAAGCCACACGGCTCTCACTCTTTGGCACGGAGTTAGTTCTCCTGCAAATACAGCCGTGGAACCAAGACCGCGTTTCCTTTTATAAAGAAATTTCGGTTTGGGGGGCAAAAGGAAAATATGAATACTGCTCTGGAGCAGCGCTCCTGGACCCAGTCTCCTATAATAGTCCTAGAAAAACAGGGCAGATGATGTCATGGCAGCTGCTGATTGCCTGACAGACAGTTTCCGCAGCGCAACATGAGGCCCTTTGGTCTCCCTGTCAGGGAGATTGGCAGCTGAATGGCACCAATGAGCGCTGGACTGTATTCCCTCTGGGAATGCTGCCCTCATTGATGGACAGAAAGCAAAGGGAAAGATTGTCTTTGAACCTGAAAAGAATCCCCTTTTTTCTCCCTAAAGCTCCTGCCCCCGCTCTCCGCAGCTCTTTTTTCATCCCCTTTTTTTAAAGGTGTTTTGTTCTACAGCAGTTACTGAGCTTAATGGAACAGAATGACTTTTCCCCTTCACAATCTGTCAGTCAAAAGCTCAACTCCAGAGCTGTTAAATGAAGTCCTTTCAGAGTCAGACAGAGGAGGAATGTGTCAGTCATCCAACAGACCCTGTTGTGTTTTAATCTGTCAGAGGGGTGATAGGGAGAGCAGCCGGGCTCGGCTGGGGCACATTCCCAGCAACAGCTAAGAGGCCCTAACAAATCCAGGTGCTGGAGCCAAAAAGTCAACCGGTCATAAACACGGGTGAGCTACGGTGCTCCGAGCTCCGAGACGCTCTGCTTTGCAATCGGCTGTGAGATGTTTGGGCAAACTTTCAGCAAAGGCATCGTAGTAAGCATTTCTAGCAGAAAGCCAGCCTTTAAGCACAGGATGGATCTGTGTAAGGCATGGCTTTCAAATTAATATAACTCTTAACTAAAACACTGGAGACAGTAATCCTCCGGATGAAATGCATTTAGGTGGACTATCATTCCAAGCCATTTCTGCTGAATTACCCTAATTTTTTGAGTTTCCCCCATTATATGACATTCCATTAATCTTACCTATTAGGTTAAGACTGATGTGCAATTTGTTCTGGGGCTGAACAGTTGGTCCTATTCACTCAAGCGCCAGAGTTTCACTACACGTTATGAGAAGTGCCCACTGTTGCTCTAATGAGAATAACGATCCTCTACTTGCATTTCAAGGGTCTGCTATTTCATCTTTTTTTTTTTGGTGAGGGAGTAGATTTTAACAAACAGCTCCTGTTCTTATCAGATCTCACAGGGAATGTCTCTTGCCTGTTTTTACAGAGATGGCAAACTGTGGTTCTGCACACAATGTAGTTCTGTGTTACTGTGGCAGCTGGACTCCTGATGCACTTGAATATGCTGGTTTTCCATCTGTAATGAAGTGGGTTTATATCCCTCACAGCACTGCTGTGGTTCCCCTCTAGTTTTGCATACCTGTGGTCTGATGCCAGGCCCAGCAGAGTTGGCGGAAGGGATCCCCTGCCCGGGAAGGATGCTGCATGGGAGCAGCATCTCATTTCCCATCCTGTCTGTTCACTTGTCTGCAAAGGCATGGAAAACCAGTGGCCTCTCACAGCTTGTCATTTGCTAGTTTAGACAGAGTCTATTGTGTCAGCATTTGCTTAGATGCTGCAGCAAAATGCATCCCCTCTGCTTTCTCCCCCTGTGCCCCAACAGATTTCTCTTGTATTTACTCAGAGCAATGGAGCTGTATCTGGTCTGTGAAGCTGTGACCGGCCCTGGGCAAGGACTATTTTGGATATTCAGCTGCTTCTAGAAAGCTACCTGTCATGGATGCTGATAATTATGGCTATACAAAGTGTCATTGCTGTAGAAAAATGCCTGTTCTGGTTATCTAACAGGTTAAACTCTGAAATACAGGGCTTGCTTGGACAGAGCCCTAAGAACAGCACCTGGCTGATATGCTGACAGGAGAGATTTACAGCGTTGGCAGTTTTTACAATAAGTTTTCAAGTCAGTGGGTATGTCCTAGGGTAAACAGAGTGGTTTCCTTTCACTGAACTAGAAGAACAACCAGAGCTAACAGCCAGTGGGGTACAGAGTCCTAGCAGGGATCTAAAGGTGTGTAAGGAGTCACCTCCACCTGGTCTTGACTTGTTTCCTTTCACAGTTGAAGGAAAAGATCAGAGAAAGATAAATTTTTAGAAAACTGCCTAGGTGCCCCTGTATAATTTAGTTGAGACCTACTGTAAGTGGAGAAAAACCTGAGTTCATCCTGCTAAGCTGCACAGGACAGTCCCGAAAAGGATGGTGAGTTTAAGTCCTTTGCATTGGGCCGCAGAAAGCTGTCTGCATTTCTTTAAATGAACTGGAGTCATGTTCTCTAGGAACCAAGCTGCTTTACAGAGTAACTGAATTTGTAGGGTATATGCTCTGCCCCGAAAGGAAGGTGTTGCAGTGCGGCTGGGATGGCCAACACAGGTCCATACAAGGGGAGCCCATTTCATCTGCATGGACTCTTGCTTCATCTGTCACTCAGGGCTAAGCTGCAGGCGGAGGGAGGTGTGGGAGGGCATGAGTGAATGGAGTCTGTTGTCATGTAGATTATTTATCCTCTCTGTGGAGGAGTAATTAGGCCCAGAGGGCAGTCCATCACTGTCCTTAGACTGGATCAGCAGAGACGGACTGGCTCCTCTTCCAGCAATGCTTGGAAAAAAAGCTGTGCCGCACACTGGGCCCCGTGTGGAGCACATGGCGATGGTGCATCTTGATGTGGTCAGAAAGGTCACCGTCCCCACTGAAAGGCAAGAGAAGCCCGAGGATCACTGGCTGACAAAGGCGGTGGCCTCTTGTCTGCACACAGACAGGAATGTAATTGCTGAACATAAGCTGTCCTTGTTTCACAGAGAAGGATCAGACAGCCCCGTTGGGGTTCAGCTGATCTGAGGAAAGGCTTGGCTCTTTATGCGTATTGAAAACCTCTCTGTAAAGAAAGGTTCCTTTAACAGTGCCTTAGCTGATAGCTGGAACAAAACCCAGCTACGCTGCCTGGCTTAGTCTGCATCATGGGCTGCAAAATGTGGGAAACAGAATTCCTGCGCTTTCAGAATGCACTGCGATCTTCCCAGGCCGGTTAGCATCCTTGCTCTTTTTATTGTTGGGGTTTTTTTTTGCAGATCCATAACTTACAATGAACTAAACAGAATTTCTTTTGCATGTAGGTCTGCTATCCTATGTTTTTAAGTATTTATGATATGATCCCATGCACACGCAGGCAAGCAAAATATCATTCCATTCATAGGAATGAATGATGTATCAGTTTGGATGTCTGTCTATCCTACCTGCATGCTCAGCCACAGAAAACCATCAGGCTCTAGCTTGTCACTCACTCAGCTAAATAAGTTTCAAGCATATCAACATCTGCTTGAAAGTGGCTGGACAGCCACTGAATTGCAAAGGCTCAATTAAACCCATATAAATTGAAATTTTTACTGTTGGCATAAAAGCATTTACAAGCTGAGACATATATTATAATGGGAATGAAAATAAACCCTTAAAAAATCTGCACCCCATTTGTTCAGGCTGTGCCTGAATGTTCCCATGCTGAGAAGAACTTCTTGCCATTTATTAACTGTGACTTTAACTAGAAAGTGAAGCTGTTCATTCAAATAAAGTGCATTCCTGGGTCTCCTACTGGAATAGCTGTCATTTTGCTGAAGGGCTGTGTCTCAGTGACACATGTGCCAGCAGTAACGGCTGCCTGACGTTGCCTGGTCCTTATACATCCAATATGCCCCACTCCTTGTTACTAACACTGAATACAAGCCCTAAAACTTCCCTATAAGTTTCCTGCCTGTTTCAAGAGACACTACAAAGTATTTTTAACAAAGTATTACTACTTATTTTTAAATGTTTGCACACTGAATTTTTCTTGACAAAAAAAGACCCTGGACAATGAAATAGTCATAGTCACACACACACACTTTTAAACACAGTTGGCCCTGTCTTCACCCAGCACAATCTGCAGCTGCACAACCAATTAGTGATGTATGTGTGGGTGGATATGTTTTAGGGAGAAGTTAGTCAAAATTTGTACTTTTATGCCCAGAAGGGTTTGTATGTGTATGTGCCACTGCTAACTGCATGGGGGAAAAATAATGCAAAATAATGCCTACAAAAACAGAGAGCAGGTTGAGAGCCCAATGAACAGGAGATCCTTCCTTCATTCATTTCCTTGAATTAAACCCTAAAGTGCTTCAAACTTCTTCTGGTTATTGTTAAAGGGCAATGGAAACTTTCAAATATTCTCTCTTGTAAAGAAGCTTATATTACCCCTAAAAAGAAATGGGGGGTGGAGGGAGGAAAGACCCTCATCTATGGTATGGCGATTTCAAGCAGTAAGCTTGGAGGTCCTGCTTTTAATCCAGGCATTTAATTTCAAACAGGTGCTGCTGCCTGTCCTCCTCAGGACCCAGGGGGTGAATCCCTGCTGGTGGATTCGGGATCCTGCTTGCTCCAGGGAAGGGGCGTGCGGCTTTTCCTGCTCCTTGCAGGCAGCAGCTTCACATCCCCCTTGGGCGACGGAAGAGGTCGGAGGTCGGAGCTCGGCGTGATGGTGGGAAGGGGCAGGAGGCCGGGGGCCTAGGGGCCAGGGCTCGATTTCGGTTTCAGGTAACACATGGGTTGCAAGCCCCACTGCTGTAGGTAAATGCTTCTCACTTTTGCATGGGCGCCAAAATACTCACCTTTTCTTTTGCTGACGTTTCCCACTTGAAGGTCTTGCAGACCACGAGGTGGCATCTTCTTCTTCTGAGTGATTTACACTCCCCCAAACCTGAGGTCCTTCCCAGGGCCTCGAGCTGCACCTGGACCTGCACAGCCATATTCTTTCAAGATGTTTAAGCCTCTTTTCATTAAGTTTGCCCCAGTTCTTCCGATGCTGCTCTTGACCCTTGCTGTTGAGTATTATAGCAGGATATTAAACTGGCACCCTCTGTTACACGTTAAGAAAACAGCCATGAAACTGGAGAGCTTGGCGGACACTCCTTCTGCAGCCTCTCAGTGAGGACATCCTTTGAACACCAGACCCCCCTCCACTTGGCCGAGTACAGTTGGATGTGGCAGCCAGACCCTACAGCACCAGCCCCATCTCCTTCCCACAGGCTGGTGGGCTTCCCTTTGCCTTCGGGATGAGCGGCAGCTGTACCTCGGGGGCATCACCCTCACGAGGGCAGTGGGAACTACGGGGGTGTCCCAGCACTCTTGGGCTGCCTCGCCAGGGGCCTGGGAGCTGGCCTGGCCCACCAAGGGCTCTTTGTCTATTCCCACACTTTTTTGGGCACAAATAATTATAAGTGCAATTTAAGTGACCTTGGTGTCTAACTACTTGATTTGAAGGCACAATTAAGTACCTAGACATATAAATAGCCTAAATTGAACCTTTCAGTTAATGGTTAGAACAGCAATAGGGACCAGGTTAGGAAACTTTGACCTTGTACCTGAAAATAAGCTATACTGTACATTTAAACTGCCTAACTGGTTGAAACCTTACACACCCTGGCTTGTAGTCAAACCTCTAAATGTCAGCTTTGCTGACTAGGAGTACATGTCCTCTGGGGACTGTTTATTGTGCAACAAAATGCCCTTCTAGAAGAATTAATCTCACCCTGTCTTTTTACCCATTCAGTCAAATGTAGCAAAGCATGGAAGAAACGCTCCTTTCCCTTGAGCTTGGTGGTGTGGGATCACTTTGGAGGTGCCATGCACCCACCCTGCCTTGCTAGATGTACCATCAGGTCCAGCGATGCAGCCCAACAAACCTCCTGGGGATGTGGATGAGCCAGTTCTTGCTCAGATGGTCCTGTTAACATTTGCAGGATAATTTGGGTAAGTAACCATGAGCAGGGTGAGCAGTTATACCTGAGTGTATCATTGCTTGAGTTGCATGGAAATGCAAAGTCCTTTGCTACTATAGGACAGCAGACTCTTCCTAGAAAAATTCTTTTTTGCAGAGGGCAAAAAAGAAAGATCTGAGCTTTTCAATAGCATTTAGGGCATGTGAAGAAAGACAACAGTCCTGGGTTTTGTGGGATCAAAAAGGGTCCTTCAGCTGTGCCTGTGAAACGAGCAATTTCTTCTACTGGCAAAATCCAAAGTGCATTGTGAACCTTTGAACTCAGTAAGAATCCACAACAATGCTTCCTGGGAACTGCTGGTATTATGAATTGATGTAGCCATCTGGATACGTCTAGCTATTGTTAAACATGGTGTTTATATGATGTCATATGTTCCTCTGTCTCTATAAAGAAAGAAATGCAGTTTTCTGCACCAATGATCTTGTATTTTGAAAGCTACCACAGTGATTTTCCACCCCTTTATGATTAATGTATCCTTCCTTAACCATCCTCCAGCAAAATTGTGAACACTTTAAAAAACATTACTTCTGTAGATTGCTATC
The DNA here is from genome assembly GCF_047370975.1 of Nipponia nippon. NCBI lineage: Eukaryota > Metazoa > Chordata > Aves > Pelecaniformes > Threskiornithidae > Nipponia > Nipponia nippon. Next base: position 130,929,788 of record NW_028262290.1, read on the forward strand.
TAATATTTATGAACTTATTTTCTTTCATCCTCTTCCCTGAAACTGGAATCTCCCAAGGTTTCTCAGATCATGGGCTGAAAATCAGTGGGTAGGATATACCTTTTGTACCACCTGGGACAAACGATGGTGTGAAGCTGTTAATATTCCTTTCGAAGGGAGCATCAGGCTATGCCCCACTCCTGTGCTAGGAGCTGGTGGAGCACAAGAGTGGGGGCAGCATCTGCTCTCGGTTCCTGCTGCAGAGCCCTTTCCTTATAGGACAGCAGTGTCACAGTAACGAAGGACCAGGCAGGACGTGTCTCTGTTTTAGATGTGACGTGGCCAGCTCCATTAATAAACAATAGTTCAGTAACCGTTTTGCAACGAGACGTGACAGGGGTTGTGCTTCCTGTTATTTCCATCAGCCCTGAGGATACCTAGATGTCAGCTGGGAAATACCTTCACCGGTGGGCTTAAGCCTACAGTAGGTGATTGCTTTTGTTACTGTACACACAAAGTACTCGAGGTGCGTGGGCGTTTCACTTGGGCATGCAGGTCACTGGTTAGCAAGATGAAATGCCCAAGCAGGTCTTGACATCTGCCAGGACTTGGTCAGTGCCTTGGCTTTTCAGAAAAAGGACAGCTTGGGAGTGATTGTGGGCTGGGCAGCACAGCAAGGCAGCCTGCACTGTCAGCACGGTTTTAATTCGATGCACAACATGCAGGGGCGGATTCGGTGGCCTCCTCTGCTATTGCTGCTCAGTCCATGAAGTCACTCTTCCTTTGCAAAGACCCGTTCTTGCCTCAATAAATACAGCTTTCCACTGCCATTGTTTATTTTACTAGGGGGGTTCTCTTCGTGTCACCTTTTCCTTTTTTAATTTCAGCCTCTTATGGACTACATGCTGGTTTGCAAAACCTGCCAATCTGAATGAGTAGCCCAGGGAATACAAGTTCCTATGGGATAAATGCTCTAACCTATGACTCATGGACTAGAAAAGTAAAAGCTGATGCATAAAGGGCCCTGGGCACTAGCATACCACTGATGTTTTAAATTTATCTTCTGCAAATGAGAAAGATGTTTTTCTTCAAGACATACAAAAATATACCAGCTCAGTGCAATCTAAACGAAGTTATGTGGGAACACTGCTCTGCACTGTATTGCCAATCTCTTGTGTTTATGTGTAATTTTCCATGGGGCATTCCTGTCTGTAAAACTACTCAGAGCGCTTTCCTGTGGACTCCTTTTGACTGGCAGGAATACTAGCAGCCCTAAGTGTCATGTTGTTCATTTACGCATAGTGTTTTTACAGCTATTCAATAGCATCTGTGAGTCATTTGCCGGCTGAGCCTCGGCTCTTCGGCGTGCGTCAGGTAGAGGTCTTGGGCGAGCAGGGAGAAGGAAGGAGGGGTTCTGGACTGGGACTGGACTCCATGGGAAGAGGCACCCGGCCAGCAGCCGGGTCCAAGGGGGGAGTGGGTGGTCAGCTGCCTCTCTCTGCCCTGTCTGCATGGTGATTTTGGCCCCAGGGAAGATGTCAAAGAGTTTGGTCCATGAGTTCCTCCCGGGCAAATAAAGTGGAAGGGAAATGTGGACTGTAGGATCCCTAATTCTGCCTTGCCACTCCAAAACTTGCTTAGAGAAGTGACCCGCTCACTGAGAACAGGGTAGGTGACTTCTCTCCCAGAGCAAAGTGGAGCAAGGACTGATGCTGTCAGTCACATGTGGGTATCTGGTCTATTCCTGAGTGGCAGGGACCCCTCCTGCCCTTTACTAGGGTCGACTGGGCGGTAAGCCTCGCCTGGGTCTGCAGACCCGCATATCACTTTGCACAGATACATTTCTAAGGCTTGTGTCTTGACTTCCACAGAGGGATCTGCTAGGAAGGCAGCACTTTTCAAAGCCATCCCACTCATTTCTGTGCCCCAGCTCAAATATTCAGCATTTATTTCCTGAAACATGTGGCACAACTGAAGGTCCTAGCTGTACTTCCAAGGAAAAGGCTGCCCTTGGCTCTAGGCGAGATCCAGCCTGTGTTTCCTGGCGGTGAGGTGCTGCAGAAGAAGGGAGAGGGGAAGGGGCAAACCTGGGTTTAGCAGATAAACACGGAGCTGATCGAAGTGTGAGCATGCAGCCTGCCTGTGGGGCAGAAACCCCCTGAAGATGTTGGGGTGGAGCGTAGCAGGGGTGAGCCAAGGCAGGGAGGACCTGAACATGAGATGCTCCTGCCCGGAACTGGCAGCCGGGGCTGCAGCCCTGCCTTGGCAGCTGCCAGCAGCAGAGAGCTGCTGGGCTGGTTGCCCTTTAATTGCAAAACTGAATCAAAACTGGTGACTTTTAGTAGTGAAGAAAGAGACTGCAGTCTTTTTATTTCCTTGCTGTTCTCTGACCCTCCATGTTTTTTATGCTGGAGGAAAAAGGAAGGGAAAGGAGCTATTTGCATTTAGTCATGAGGAAGACAGTGCACCTAGTTCTTGATATTTCATGTGTGATTTAAAGTGAAACAAGGAAAAAGCAGAAACATGCAACACTGTGCAATGCTAGGCACCAATGTTCCTGTAGAAAGAGTGACAAAAAGCACATTTTTTCCAGAGTTATTTGCATCTAATCCTTGGACAAAATTGCTCTGCATGACTCACTCATTCCTCTGTTTTCCTTGTCATACCAAGTCCAATGTTACATGGTCTTCTGAAAATAACCCTTCAATAGATTTTGGGCAATATATAGAAAGGCCAAAGAGGTGAAATAGAATAAAAGGAATTTATGAAAAGGTGCCAACTACAGAAAATGTTTTAAAATGATGCAGAACCTCTGGATCATCAAAAATATTCTAAAAATTTCAATGCCAATGTCTGCTTTCTCAGATGCTCTTTCTTGTGAGATTTCAGCTGCACCAAAAATAAAATGACAGCTCAGGTTAGTTTTGGATCCAGTTTACAGAATTGATATCTGTGGCAGATGCAGAACTGAATGTTGAAAGTGAAAACATCTTAGATTTGAAGTTCCCGTTTTTGTCATCTGTACTTGTAAGATTAACTGAACTGTTTTGATTTTGCAATCAAATGCACTAGAAAAATACTGGTCACCTTTTATGTTTAAGATGTGAATCCTGTATTGGTCTTGAAGCTGAAAAAGAGCAAAAGGAAATGATGAAACATTCTTATCTTCTCAATTATTTATTCACTGGTTTTTCTCCTTCATTTTCACTCCAGGGATAGTAATGAGTTTTACGAATGTAAGGTGTCAGCTATAGGCTTTTCTGTTGAAACCTCTAAATTTATGGCTCCTCTGGGCATTACAGGCATGGATAATGCATAATTTACAAACAGACTTGAAACTTTCATCTTCCTTTTCCCACTCCTTTTCAGAGCTTTTTGTTCACGGAGTGATTTGTTTTGCTGTAGTGGAAACCATATGCTTTTCTAAATCTCAGCGGAGTGTAGAAATTCTGCAATGTTGCCAGATGTTGCCAAAGAAACTTCACCTGACATAGAATTGCACGAACTTCTCTTCTTCAGTTAAAACTGTCTTTCTAAGGGGACATTTTTTCCTGCTACTTGGTAGTGGGCGAGAGGAGACCAGATCACAGCCAGCTGGTGTAGCTGCAGTCTCAACATCAAACTCCCGAGGTCTGTGCCCTATTTCTGGCGGGGCAGGAGCTGGAAGGTTTAGTGAGCCACCTCTCAAAAAGGTGGGTCATTAGCTCTTAAATGGGAATCTCGCTTCTGGCATTGACTCTACTTTGTCACTAAGAAACATATGACTTACCCAGTCTAGTTCAGAATCGGTGTGACCGTGGCCACACACTTGTGTGCTGCAGAGAAGGGTGGAAGAAACATCACAGCTGAACAGATAAACCAAGAGTTACTTTGGCTGAGCTTCTCTCTGTTATTTGGCAGTTAGCATGTGACTTGAACTAAAAGGCTTTATGTTCTCCCTAAAAACGTGTCTGTAACAGATGATAAAACATCAGATGCTCTTTTTATTCTAAAATTTCCCTCATTCTTGTGTGCATCTCCATGACTGCTTTTCCTCGTGGCAGCAAATCAGAGGGTTTAGGTGCTCTGGGTGTGAGGGCAGGGGATGAACTCTTCACTGAGAAGTGCAGAGTAGTGAGGACAGCCTCCAAACCCAGAGATGCTGAAGGGAGACTGGCGGAGCAGAACTGCACAAAGAGATGTGGATCCCTATACAGCCAATTTATTCCTAAAGAGAGCAGGGCTTGTGTTTCTGAGGTACCTTTGTGGACTCCTTAGCTGCAGGCTGTGGATCCCCAGAAGTCTGTTAAAAGCCAGCGGTTTGGTAAATACTTCAGTGACTGCCATTTAAGCTACACCTCAAGTGAGGTGTCAGTAATCTGAGAATTGTGTTAACAACATGGTTTTGCCTCCACTCCCCAGTGTGATTAAAATAGTATTTAATCTCAGGGTTTAGCTGGGGGCTGTGTCTCAAACATTCGCGTGACCATGGGGAGCCGTGAGCATCCCAGCTGCATTACCAATGGAGTCAGGCCTGCCTACAGCATCTCTAGGACAGCTGGGGGGCTGAGACCTGGACGTGGCTCTTCTTAAGCCTCCCACTGATAGCTCATGGCTAGGTTGTGAGACTGTCTGTCCAGTGAATCCTCAATCTGCTTGAAACCTGACCCCAAGGCCATACCTGCCCCATTTTAGTGCCCCTGCCTGCATGGTGGGAACACTGGTGCTGTGGCTCTTACTCCCACCCAAGCACCTGAAGCAGCTATGACTGGGTCCCTCAGGTTTACACCATGGCTTAAATATAATCATTCCCAGCCCATGTGGTCATACTGCCTACAGCTAGCTCCCTTAGGGAACAGACTACACCAGATAGGGAAAACACATGCAGATTTTTTTCACTACTCAAATATGTCACGGATCTTTCTCAGGATATTTGAAAGAAACAGAACAGGAAACTTCCTGAAGGCAGTGCCCAGCCTCATTCTTCCTCTGGGACATCACCGATCTCCTTGTGCAGCCTTTTCTTTCATTTCCCAGGTACTGGCAGGTACCTCCATTCCAGATAAACTGCTGAAAATGTCTGAAGACTTTTTTTTGCCCCAACCCTTCAGTATGTCCAGGCAGATTCCTGCTGGTGTCTTTGTTCAGCCTTCCTTACTCTTCTCCTGCTCCACATGCTCCTCGTGAATCCTTGCAAACAAAATGCTTCTCCTGGGTTTCAGGTAGCCCATTGACCCAAGCAGCATCCACTTCAACATTTTCCATTGGTATTTACCAGATGGCTGCACTTGCTGGTCTGCAGATGTGGGTCTTGGTGGCAGAGACTCATACTTTATAGCAACAACTCTCAGCTCCACGTTGACTGGTATTGACTGTCAAAACTGACAAAATTTTGCTTTTCTATGTATTTCATTTATCCATATCTATCTGTTGAATCCCGTCTGCTATGCTGGAAAACCCCTTACTGTATATGATGATGTGATGGACTGTGATTTTGGCCACTCTGTTGTTTGATTTGTTCTGCTGTATTGTGTTACACGTTGTTCAAAGCCCAAGGCTTCCAGCATAAGTGAAACACAGTGTTCAAACAATATGCTGTGAGGTTAAATGGAATGGTTTAAGTGCATACAATCACACATTATAAATCGATCCCTCAATATTATAGAAAAATATCATTAATATGGAAGTTGTGTCTTTTTTACTGTAATATCTAGTTCACATAAGGAATCTTTATGACACATAGGATTACTAGTTATTTTTTTAACTTAAAAACAGAATAAAGTTTGATAGCTCTATTCAGCAGGCCACTGTGAAATACAGCAAATCAGCACAAATACATGGCCTGTCACAGTCAGTCTTGTATAAAATATGACCCACAGTTTTGAAACATATGGTTACACAAGTTTTAATTTAAGTGGCATCTTCTTTTGTCAGCAAAATGAGGTCTGGCTTGCCTGCGGGAAGTGGAGTCAGCACCTTCACCTGCTGGAGTGAAAAGGCTCCCCCAGTGACCAGTGTTGGTTTCCACTGCTGGTGTATGGCTGAACAAAAATGTGAACCTTTGCGCTTGATGCACACAGTGAAAACCCAAGAGCCTTTCCATTCATTATCTGCAAGCTGCTAGAAATGCAGCTTATCATATACCTTGAGGTCACACCTCTTGTGGTGCCGCTGCTTGAAACCCCCCACGTGGATAACCAGCTGTACCCCCATACTAGAAGCACTAAACTTTCCCACTAATACTTGTTTCTGATTTTGCCTCTCAGCCAAGATAGGGAGAGCCCTATACCATTCCATCTTGCTAAATATATATCTATATATCTATATATCTATATATCTATATATCTATATATCTGTGTATCTGTGTATCTGTGTATCTGTGTATCTGTGTATCTGTGTATCTATATATCTGTGTATCTGTGTATCTGTGTATCTGTGTATCTATATATCTATATATAATCACAGCCTATTTTACTGATGCATTGGATGGATAGATTTTGAAGCCTCCCTCCATCCTAAAAAGGAAATAATAATTAGCACCTACTCTCACAACAGGGAACTATCATCTCTTCTGGAGAAGAGGAATAGGGCTTGTCCTCCTACTCCTGACAGCTGCTGCTGGGAGACATTTCTTGGCTGTCAGAGCCTCTTTATGAGCAGATTCCTTTGTAAGTCTTCATTGTCCAGACCAACAGGCCTACACTTGGCATCTGTTTTTCCCTGCGATGATATTTCTCACCTTTCTCAATGTTTTCCCTATCTAATTCAACCTCTACTGCCTCTCTCTTCTAGTCATTCTTTTTTCTACTTTTACTTGGTCTTTATTTGATGATGAAAAAGATTTTGGGGTAAATCCAATCTAGATTTTGTTTTGGGCTTTCCTGAAGCTTTGGCAAAGGGTGAGTTTTCTTTGGACTGGATAGAAAGAGTTAACCAAAGGAGGAAAATTGGATGGCCACTGAAAAGACAGATATTTCACTGTAGAGATCTCATTGCAGAGCAGTGCTTGTAAATGTGAGGAGAAATGTATCTTTAAAGAGTTCGCCCAGGCTTTCCCAGTACACTGAAACGGAGTCATCTGACTTTGTTTAAAGTTTTTTGATCCAAAGAGCAGGAGTACATTTCACTCATAAAGAGTATCTACAACTGTGTTTGAACCTTTGACACGGGAAACTGAGGAAATTAAACCAGCTGCTACCAGTTTCTCTGGAGCCAGAAAGATGTATAGCTTGCAGAAAAACAAAATGGTCTTTTTTCCTCACATTGTTATTTTCTAAAAAGAAAAAAAAAGAAGCAGCTATTTTTGGAAGGGGGAAAATATCTGTGCTTGCATTTCTGTCTGTAGTACAATGTGTGGCTGATAAGAGGCTTATGTTTTAAATTGTTATCGTAGGGAATGTGATGACTTCTGAAGTTGGAGCAGGGCTGGAATGAGGCTGGCTCCTTCTGCTGCCTTTGTCCTGTCCTGAGCTGTGCCCTACCAGTGAATTGCACAGTATCTTAAAATGACCTTTCATTCAGGCTGTATGGACCTATTTTTAGTCAACTGGTAGGAGCAAGTGACCCCCGACCTCCTGATATTCACTGAGTGCATGGAGGCATTTTCTGCTGCTGATGGGTGGTCCCAGTAGATGGTGGCCACAGATGTCTGCTCCTGATAAATCTGGAGTTCAGCTAATGAGAGGGGACCTGTCACTGGCTTCACTGGAGAGTGAAATATGTAAGCTATAGGCAAGTGTTTCTGCTGGCTTTTAGGCTCTGTCACTGGCTGTGAAGACTGAAAACCCTTGATGCTGCCTTGCACCACTGCGGGATAGGTTTCAGTGCCTCCCTTAAGTCTTTCCACAGCTGTTCTGCTCCTGTGCTGGGCACCCAGCTGCGCCGCATGTGGACACCTCTGAGCTCCCTTCGCCCTGATAACTGAGAAGCAGAGTCAGTTGCTGGGCACATGATTTTCCTGTTCGTTCTGGAAGTTGCTTTGTGCATGTGGCGGAAAGCAAACTTGACAGTGTCCACCTCATAGTGAGTTAGCCTGATTAATATATAATTAGGACTTTGTTGCACTGGAAGCCTTCAGCTAAGAGCCCATTCTCAGAGCAAGTTCTGCTTCTTTGGCCATAGCAGCTTTTCAGAGTGGTTAGCCAAACCCACTATCATCACTGGCTGGGACAGCTTATTCAACTTCACCCATCCCTCTTGCCCATCCTCTTCTCCTTGCACACCTCCTTTCTTCTGGTGCCAGCAATTTCTATAAACTATTGTATGCTGCTCAGTGGCAATAAATATTAATAAAGGTATATCACTTTACTGCTGGAATAGTGGGAGAAGAGGTGAACGATGTATATTTTACTTCTTCAGAGGCTTGGCTCCCTTTGGCATGCCTTTTCCTCCCAGAAGAATTGCCAAATTATACTCTAGTTTCCCTTCCCAGATGAACTACATCCTCACATCTGTTTGGCTCTGCTCCAAGCTGCTCCAAGTCAGTAGGAGCTGGGAGAAAAGTTTAACATGCAAATTGAAAATGTCAAATTTTGGCTTTATTTATTGCTTGTTTTGTAGAAAGGAGGAAGTAAAAAGACTTTCTGTCAGAACAGCTCACTGTTATTGCTTTGCTTTGAGTAAATGAACCTCTGAATTGCAGTAAAGGGAGTGTCTAGGAGGCTGAGAGAGACTGAAAGGGCAGTGCAATAGGAGCAATCTTAGTTATGCTGGAAGAGTGTGGTGCTGGGAAGTGTGTGGCATTGGGGGTGTACCTTTAAACAGTTGAACTTTTTGGACACTGGAAACCAGTGGAGAAGAGACAACTGCAGAATGGGTGTGTTGTTACACTGAGGCAGGTGTTGTAAGACTTCTGAGCTCAATTCTGAGACCATTCCGTATGAATGCTATATACTGCACTGACCTAGTGTTTCACTCTTTAATTACACCATTTCTGTTTGAAAGACACAATTATGGGATCACGCATTCCATTAAAACTGAGAACATTTATTTACGCAAATTTAACACATCCTTTGGGAAGCACAATTTCCATGAAGGGCTTTTGGGATGCCTGAGGTGCTCTGCTGAGAATGCAATGCATTTTAAGGACAGGGAGCAAGAGCATTTTATATAGGTGATGTTTTGATGTGGGACAAACCAGAAGAAGACCAGAAATGTTTGGCTAAAGTCAAGTAATAAATATTAGTAATCCTGTATCAGAGAATAAGGTACCAAGAAGAGAAACTAACCCAACAAAATGTGTGAGCAGCTCATGATAGGTGAAGAAAGGATTGATATGAAGGCTTCTAGCAATGGGAAAGTTGTTCATGTGTCAGCACTGGTGTGCAAAGATGTCTGAAGAACATGGGAGATAGACATTAGCTGAATTTCAGAAACAGAGGAAGTAATGAAAATATCCAGAGTTGAGGTACAATACTGGTAAATATGAAGCTAATTTATCCATAGCTGCTCCCACTGTGTGTATTTGTTCAGTTTTCTTCTGGATGTGTTTTAAACCTGGAGATGAGCAACTTTTCTGACACAGCAGTAAAGAAAAAAATGCCACTTGTCACCTAAAATTGAGTGTTAATATACAGGCAGAGAATAAGGCCATGGGCTTAGCTTGGTGGTGTAAAGAAGTTCATTTCCTTATTTATGGAAGCTGAAATGTTATCTGAAATGGACCATAAATCATTTGCTACCATTGCCAAATTGGGTCTGTCCAGCACTCTGCCTAGAACAGAGGCGATTTTTTAACTGCAGAGGTGTGATTTGTATCTCTCATGGAAACCTGATGGAGAGGTGTTAATAGCAGGCACATACTGGAGCATTTGACGAAAAGTCCCCCAGTATGCGTCACTTAAAAAGTACTCTACAATTTTAATTGAAATATGGATTATAATACCTGTGATGATTCCATGATGAAAACCTGTATGAAGTCATTACCACAAGAACGGTATTCTTCTAGCTTCCCTCACCCATTCAGAGAAGCAGCTCCTTGTAATATAGGGGATTTTCTCTAAGACAGCAGTGACATTCATAAGGAGTTGAAGAAAATTTTTTGGAAAAGATAAATGAAGGTTACTTAGGAATGGGACAAGAGAAGGGCTAGAGATTCCCAGTAAATAATGATACTGAGAAAGTTGTCTAGGCTTGTTGCATATGTCAAAAATACAGACCACACTGAGTGGAATGACATTATATTGGTGTTCCAGGGAAAAATAAGCACTTTGCTATCCATAGCTACTTACTGGACTTGTGAAAATTGTTTGGAAAAGTCATAAAAGAAAGGCAGTTTTGCAAAACTGAATATATTTAGGCAAAATTACTTTTTAATTGAAACTTTAACAAGACATTCTATTATGTTTTTAGTGTCTTTTGTATTTTGCCCAGGTTTTTATTTTTTTGTCTTGACTTTTCATGTATTGAATTAAAGCAGAGACTGCTTTTAAAGATTGCTTGTGAACATTAACTTTAAAATAAGTTCAAACAGCATCATTGATACAGGTGGGACTAGAAAGACAGATTGTACTATGGTTGTTGATACTGTTCTTTTAGTTAACGTGGATTCCCCTAGTTACAGAGTAGTTCCTGGAAAGCCTCTATGGGGCAAGGTCTATTGAGTTAATCACTGCACTTAACTAAATCTGGATTTGAAATAACCGGGGAAGAGTATAATTCTGTATTTCTGTGGCTGATTCTGAAGTCCTTACTCGCAGAAGTAGTGTGAGTTAAATCAATGAGACTATTCACATGGATAAGCATTAATCATATGAGTAATGAGAAAGGGTTGAAGGGTCATTCTTAAAGTTGCTAAGAAAGTTTGCAGCTGCTTCATATGGCCCAACTATCATTATATTTCCCCAGTTATTTCTTCTAATGCAGTAGTGATTAATTAAACTAGGGTGATATTGACCCCATGCCGGTTTGTTCCCTGTTCAAGCCCCCTCTAAATGGTGTCTCGAGGACTGAAGTGGGTGTGAGAGGAGTGCAGGCCAAAGCCTACAGCAGTCCCGCCACGTGAGGTGCATTCCACCCTGCGTTGGTTTCAGATTTCCTTTCTCAAGAAAATTGTCTTGGCGCCCGAAATGGAGTTTCCAGTCCCCATTCCCCTCTTGACATCCCTGTCTGAGCATATCAGTTACCATCTCATGCTATGGCACACAGAGCGTAGGAGAAGTATTTATAGCTAGCCATGGCTATCAGGAGAGATTTGCAGTGCTCTCTTCGGTTGTCCTACATATGCCTATATTAATTACTTCCTTTCCCTGCAAAAGTAAGTCCACATCTTCCAAAATAGCAGCAGCCTTGAGGCCAAATATTCTCCCAGGTGTTTTCTTCCCTCAGCATGTACAGCCAGCAGGATGTCATTTCTGCTGCCTCTGACTGCCCAGGGACTGTCCCTACTTATCCGTGATACCATTACCAAAAATCTTCATTAGCCTTGATGCGAAATGATCCAGCAACCCATTGCTTCACTTCTGAATTTGCCTTCTGAAGGGACAGTCATGGCCATATCAAAACCATCTGCTTTTCTCATACTGAGAAGCAGAACATACTGTGTGGTTTGCATTAATGGTAGGTTTTTCAGGACCATAGGAAAATATTTCCAAGCCTCTTATATTTTGATTTACTGTTATCCTTGCTTCTTATATGGCTGCAGTGTCACATGAGAAGAACCTTATTCTATTTGTTCACCCTTTCAGGAAGAAACTGACTTTTGGTCACTTTTCTTGACTATTTCCCTGCTCTGAGATATGTTTTTTTATTTTTGATACATTATTGTCTTTGGTCACACCTTAAGAAGAACCTTAGGAATAAGACACTTTTTGGTTTTGGAGTTTCATACTTTCTTTTGAAGCATGTGGCCATTTCTGGAGACCCAGTACATAGTACTGTCCTGCACCAAGGTATTTGAGTTTTTACATATCTTCACTCATCTTCACAGGCAGATTTTTGCTCCAACTGATGTGTTCAGTTAATAGAGTTCTGTGAGCTTGTAACTGCAAAAGCAAATGGGCTATCTGAAGAAACAAGTTATTAAGCAAAATGCAAGATGGTATGATGGAGAAGAGGTGGTTCTCTAGTCCAGCTAAACTATAGGAGGTTATGAGTATGAATATTGATAAGAAACTAATTTGGAAAAAAAAAAAAAAAAAGCAGGCATCAGAAAAGACATGACTGAATCTAGAAGTAAAAAACGGGTGATAGCTTTCATCATCTGTCCCCTTGGCAGTGATCCACTGCATGCTAGAGCACTTCTCCCATGGAGAGGTTTCATGGAGCCAGGTGGACTCTGGATCCTTCTCCACTTCTGAGTTTGTCAGCAAAGGTGTTGACCACTGCTTCATGTGTGGAGGAGGCTAACACCCATTACATTCCTTTCTTCTACACCCCACTTCAGGAAAGCACTTCACAAAATGTTTGGCTTTAACTGGGTGCTCACATTGTATTCACTTAAGCACGTGTTGATACACTTTCTGAATTATGAACGGTTTCCTGAAACAAGGTCTGGGAGCACGTAAATCCTGCCTTGGACCAGAAATGCCAGGTTGAACAGAGCAGGTGAAAATTATCATAATTTGCCATTTTGGAAAAATTTCAACAGAAAAGGGGTATTATTTTTTCCACTGCAATTTAACTTAGTTACCTCCCTCAGTGAGGAAAGGTGAAATAGGTTTTAGGCTGCTGTGGTAAACTTAGGAGAGCTAAGCTCAAGTACCTGGCTTGGTGTGTCCCCCTGTGATTTTGGAGAGGTCAAGCTCACTAAGTGTGCATGTTAGAGCTCTCTAAGCAAATTGTCACCGAGCTGATGTGGTATGTCAGTGAAGTTAGCATAACCTAAGAAGCACGATGAATTAGTCAGGCTCTCATTTATCTTTCTTCCACAGAGTGATGATGTTCACCTGCACATTTGTTGTCTTGTCTTTTTACAAGCAAGAGTTTTGTGCCAGGGGTGGAAGAGGGAGTTATTGGTTCTGGAGTGTAGTATCTTTATTTATACAGAGCTCTTTACTTGATTTTTCTCTTCAGTGTGCTTCATGTTTTTTGTTTTTTATTTTTTTTATTTTTCTTTTATTTTCAACATATTTCCTTGTTATCAATGCAGCGTGACTTGGCAGAAAACCAGTCCAGAATGTGTTACTAAAGAAAACAGCTGTTCAATGCACAGAAGTGCATGGAAAAACTCTTCTCGAAGTCATGTGGGACTGGTCATTGGTTCATTTGGGCATTAAAACAGAAGGAAAGGAAAAAGAACAATGATAATAAGCATTCTTATCACAGGCAGTTAACGTATACTTCCCTGGACAACTTGCTATCCCTTTACCAATGAAAATACTCATGTCAGAAGAAAAGGAAAAGGAAACCCAAGAAATGGCGTGGAAAATTCGCACACTTGATTCTCATTCATTACCTCAGAAGAAGATAGACCTCTCCAGTGTGCTCAGGGAAAACATTATTTCCAACTCCAGATGAGTTATTTCTTACCCAAATCTGCACTTAGTCTGTCTTTTCTGCTCCTTGACATGTTTTTCTTTTGCATTTTTCACGAACAACTGCCTATTGAGCCAGTATCGCACTCAACAAGTTAGCTGTTTCCAACAAAGAAAGAGGGAAACAAGAAAACTTCCCTTCATGGGAAAGAGCTTTTTAAAGAAAGGCCCATCCCACTGGCATAAATCAACAAAAAGCAAGTGTATTCATTTAACTATCCAGAAAGTCCTGATATGTCATCATGTCATGTACAGCATTCGGTTGCTTTAATAGCGTTATCCTTTTCTCTTTTTAGATAGGAGTTCATTTCAGTGAGCTTGTAAAGTACAATATACTGTATTAGAGGTTTCATTATTCACAGGGACCAAAAGAAAAAAGAAAGATCTTTCCACACATGATTAATACTTCAGCTGAATAACACGTGCTGGATGTGGGCCATCCATCAGCAATTTAACATCTGTAATCTGGCCATGGTGAGTCACTGTTAACATCATGAACAAATCATGGATGCTCTGTGGTCTTAACATGGTTTATGGGCCTTGTATGAATTGAACGTGTGTTCAGCCTGGGGATGAAATGGGGATGGTCTAAATTAGAGGCAAAGGAAGTTATGAAAAGGAGCCTTGCCACTTATTTATTTATTAAGTAGACATATCTGAGGACTGTTTGTGAAAGTCTGGCTTTCAGCCCTTCCCTAACAAGGAAAGGTTAGAGGATGGGAACCAGTGGGATTTAACAGAAAATCAGCAATGAAGAATAATAAAACAAAGGGAGGTGATCAAATCCAACACACAGGCACATGCTTTAACCTGTCAAGGCATGCACAGTGTTTGATGGTAAGTGTGGTTTTGTTTAGTCCCACCTAGCGCCGTGAGCTGCGGATGTCTGCACATCGGTATGGTGGGCAGGGTGTGGGCTCGCCCCCCCAGCATCTCCCTCCCTGAGAACAGATGACCTTTTTGCACTGTGCTTGCTCAGTGCTGTGCCTCTGCCAGCTTTAACTTGAACAGGGACTTAATAAGTGAATGAGAGGCAGAAGAAGCTGCCCAGGGAATAACCTGACGATACTCATCTCCTGCTAGGCTGATGTTCATCTCTAGCTGCACTCGTTAATTTGTCAGCAAGGAAACTGCTCCCCTATCTAGACAAATTTCCCTGTGCCATGATCCCTTCATTCTGCACATGCTGACAGCAAGCGACATGTCTCTGTGCTGACTGAGGTCCTGCCGTTACCCTTGCCTTCTGCCCTGGCCCTGGACACCACCAGAGATGCTCATGCTGGCAGTCTCCTGGTTTGTGCCTCTGAGGACCTCTGGGACAACATGCTCAGGGAGACCCCTCACCCCGGGATAATCTGCCTCCCTGGGTCTGATAGAGGCAGAATTTGTTGACCATCAGGGAGCATTATAGAGTTCAGCTAGTCATTCAGGCATTTCTAAAGAGGAAGGTGAATTTGGATTGGGAGAGTATTCTTCTTTCTTTGGTGGCTTGGGGAGTGTTACTGTGACTACTGTCAGCTTAAATGTATTCTGTAATACATGCTTAAAGATACTGATTGCTCCTGCAACTTGATTATATGATAGTTGCATTGGCGATGCAAATAAACAAATAAATCGGGACATGCCTGGTGCTGTTTGGGGCTGCAGAGCCATACAGTTCATAATTTTCAGTCTTTTCCATTCATGAAGAATAAATCTGATCCAACCCAGACTCCTGCTATTGTCTTGTATCTGCCTTCACAGAAGAGCAGTGCAATAGCTCCGTCAGGGTAAACCAGTCAGGATCACTTTCTAAAAGTTTAGTTGAATGGCAGGTTCTTGAGGGGAACATGAATAACTTTTGTAAATTGCCTTCAAAAGTAGCACAGGATCTTTCAGTCAATTTTAAAAGAACTGTTTACTGTTGCATATGGCAGTCATTATTTGGAATAATAAACCCACTGAGAATCTGAACATGCATGGGCCAACAGATGGGTCATCTTGCTTAGCAATTTAAGCGAGTAATTTATTTCAATCACTAGGACAAAGCACATGAAGGTTACTAATTCCCTTCCAAGACACATGCAGCAAAGTGCCACGGCTTTCCGAATCTTGCAGCCATTATGGAAATGTACACCTGCTCTTTGGGATTTGGGACTGTTTTTGCTTGCTTGCAGCAATTTGTTTCATATTTTGTACCAAAAAAACCCATTTTCTGATTCAAATCAAGACAAGGTAAGAAATAAATGACTATAAAGTTATATTGCAATATAAGGCCACCTGTATTTGGGCAGTGCTATACAAAAGCTGAGCACTAAGCAGCAAAAACAGAGAAGCACTTATGTTATTTTTAGTAATAATTATGTACCCTGTCTTCCTCTGGAATGATTAGAGCCTCATCCAGGAATAATATGTAAATATATATTTCAGTTATCTCTGGTGCCAACAAAAAAGGATTTGCTACCTTATGGTTTGCCAGCTGCATTAGCTACTGAGGTCTCCTGTTCCTTGCCTTTGAAAGTGGATGTTCAGCTCTGAAAAGCCACTGAAGTGACGACTCTGAGAATTTAAAGTTTTTCATCAGCCCAATGGAACAGGCTGTGCAGGCAGCACAGGGACCTTCGTACCATTGCACAAACGTGCTTCTGCTCTGACTTAGGGCTCTCTTCAACAGGGTGATTCAAGGTCGATGGAGTGTCCCAGAGTGTCTGCTGTGACTGACGGGAGGGTGCAGGTTATCTCACCAGTGAGGATGGCTTGTGTAATGTTTGCTCACCGGTCCAATATGAAAATTTGCTGTAAGCTACCCTGGAGCTCTAGTTGAGGAGTGCAGCATCACAGTTAGAGAACCAAGCGTTACCCCAAGCAGTGGTCCCCCTAGGTGGGACAGCCCTGGTGCACTGGCCAAGGTTTGCTGGTATGCATGAATTGTGCAAGAGAAACAGAGCTGCTTTGGGCAGAAACTGACTTTGCAAAAAAAAAAAACACCCCACGGAGCTTCACGGTGTCCCTGATGGTTTGCGGTTATGAAACAATGCAGCTGGAGGCAGTTGCAAAACAACGTGACTGGTTTTGACATCCCGTGCCGGAGCTGCTGCACACCAGTTCCACGAAAGCTTCCCACAGGTCTCTTCACTGCATGTGTCACTGACGGCAATATTATGTGCTTGCACTGATCTAGGTCATGCTTAGCCTGGTGACCGATCAGTTAAGAAAAGCTAGAAAAGCCTGGTAGGCTGCAGTGGGAGCTGAGGCATGCAGTGAGCATGGTGGGTCCCCGTGCAGCGGCAGAACTGCCATGATTCTCTTCACGGGCCCTCTCAGCCTGCGGCAAATGCAGTCAGGTACATTTATTTAAACTGGAGTTCGTTTAAACCTCCTCTCAGCCAACAAGGAGCTAATTAAAACTATGTAACTTGATTGTGTGCCTGAGTTTTAAGAAATAGCAAGCTTTTGTAAATACATAGCATGTTTACCTAAACCTCTGCAGCATGATCAATGTTGTCATATAAAATTTAGCTACTGATATTTCATTTTGAGCCATAAACATTGAATGAATTATTAGAATGAATTCTAAAGTTGCAATATTTACTCATTAGCCAATGCCCTGTGTGAGCAGAAATAAAACTTGCCACCGGTAGGTTGTCCTAGGGATTTAAAAAATCGTGAGGGAGTTGTGAAGACAAGATCCTTCCTCTGTTGGGAAGTCTGTGGCTGGTTTTGAGAAAAGCTTATAGAGCGCTAAATGGCCTTATGAAGCAGTGAGTACCCCCCAAAGATGGAAAGGGAGAAAAATTTTAGCTATTAGAAAAACAAAATAATAATGCATGTTCCAGTGCATACTGGTCACAATGACTACTTCTTGTCAGAAAAAAAAAAAAGGTTGCCAACCTTTTAAAAATCAAAATATTTTATTTCGAAATTTTCAAAATAATTTTTTTGGATCTATAATTTCACAACAATTGTTTCATCAAGAAACAATTGAATTGAAAAAGCTTGGATACAGCCTTTTTTTTGGTCCAAAATCAGAATGAATTTGTTTGGTTTTCTTTCACCAAGAATGATGAAACATGACTGATTTTGGACTGATCTGAGGTCCATTCTCTCTGAAATTCTGCTGCTTTTTTTCCCTTCTCTGCCGAGTCCTGTGGCACACCTGAGCCTTTTGTCGGGCACCTGAACCCTGTTCTCTGCTTTGTGTCCATGAGTCGACCGTGTTCCTTGGGCAAACATTGGTAAGCATGGAGGGCAGTGGGGACCGGCACTAGCCTGTGTGACCTGACCAAGCCTCTTCAAAACCAAAATGGAAATTCCTGTTGGGAGCCAGCTTGTTTTGGATGCGTTAGAGGTTTAGCCCTACTTTCCCTTTTATCTGTATTATTTCAGCCACACCGCTATGGTTTCTAAACTCTTTGGTTACAGCACACACTGCATTGCCCTGCCTGTCGCCTTCAGAGCCTGCTAATGCTTTCAGTCCGCTCAGAGAGCAAAGTCTTAATGAATTTAGAAAAGAAAAAGTTCCAGATGCTTAGCAAACTATCAAAATACACTGGCTATTCTTTTTGTCAGAAACTTTTCACAACCTGATAAAAGCCTATTTTCTTAGCAAACAGATTATATGTCAGCCAGAGGTGTGAAACCTCACTAGCAAAGAACCATATGCCAGTTCAGGAGAGAAAAAAAAACAATCTCCAAGTGTCACTACATGCTTTCTAATTCTCTCTCAAAAAAATTCAATATCTAAGAAGAAAATTAAACCAAAGTGTGTTAAAAAAATAGATAAAGGCAAACCAAAAGTCCAAATGTAATATCTAACATATTGACACAAGTTTTTAGTTACCTTTTTTTTTCCTTTAGAAAGTAAAATATGCAATTCACAAACTACTTTTTTTTTTTTCAAACTTACACTGAGTGAATCTTTACAGGGAGTGGATGAACTGGGCTTCATTTACCGAAGTGGTGAGCATGAATCCCATTAAGGGACCAAAACTCAGAGTTACAGTAGTACATTTCCTGCATCTTGTGTTATAAATGTTGAAAGACTGGTAAATTGACTCAGCAAAAAAATTTTCTGAGTGAAGGTTTTGTGTCGCGACAGACAGAAAGAATTCATTAGGAACGATGCCTGATAAAGTACTTTTCATCAGCAAAGCTCAGAGTGCTTTATGGAGAAGATATCAGGTACCTTGTGTTACAGGGTGGTGAAATGGAGGTGCAGTGGCTGGCCAGCACGGAGCGGCAATGGACAGTACCTCCTTAGGTACGAGCCTTTGCTCTAGCTACCATCCACTACCTGGAGGGAATACAAATACTGGAGAGGTGTCTCGAGACAGTGCTATAGCAATAGAGAAATCTGTCACCTTTGTCTGACACATGTTTTGGTTTTTTTCTTGACCACAGATTTTTATTTAATTTCTTTCTCTCTCCTCCAGCTCTTCCCCAGTTCCAAGGTTTATGCTGCCCCAAACAACACTCGTTTCTCTGCTTTTGCAGGGGTGTGAAGGAGTTGCGGGTCTGGTGAAGGAGCCTCTTCACTCTGTGCTGGCTGCTGCGGGTTGGAGGTAGAGTGGCACTCTCGGAAAGCTGAAGTCCAGATGACGTTGCCTCCAAAATTGCTGGGTGCCATGTTACAAACACTGCCTGCCTGGCTGGTCTCCCTCCTGTCCTTGCACGGTCTGCAAGGCAAGAGGCTGGTGGTTTTGCACAGAGTGTGGGCATGGTATAACACTCACCAATTTGCAGTTGGTAGTGAGCCCAGCAAGCACAGTCCCCCGCACAAGGACGCTCAATAGGATTTAGGGGGATAATGAATAGACCCACTTGCAGACCACACATGCTGCTTTGATGACTAGTCTCCTGCTAATAGGCTTTTTCCCAGGGGCCAAATTCCTTGGTACATATTGTTTTGCCACATTACAGGGATTAAAGTCACCTGCTGTAATTGAAGCTCTCAGGATGAAAGGCTTACTGACCTACGTGGGATGATGGTCCCTCACAAAGGGCTGGTGGTTGCTGATCTTTTTGCTGAGTTAAGTATCAGTTTATGTACAATTTTTCTTATTAATTTTAAGCCATGGGTTTACCTTTCAGAAGCTTTCTTATTATATCTTTTTATATCTATATTTCAATACATTTTTGGTATGATTGCAAGTTCCTGTGTCCTTCCACTGGGCTGAGCAGCAGTAGGCAGTTAAACAAATGCAAGACTATGTTAAACTTAAAAGTGTGCGTTAGGAGTGCAGGCAGACCCACTCAGTGCTGCCTAAATAACAAACACTAATGAGCTCTTCAACTTCAGAGTAGAACTGCAGCTCATCCTTTGGACACTAAACATGATGTTTAGAAGGCTTCGGAGAGTTTTGCTGACGGTGACATCTGCCATCTGCGCTGCCTTGCTTACCTTTCCCCTCCAGTCTCTGCCCATGGTGAAGTACACTGCAGGTGTGGAGCCAAGAGGGATTTTTACTTTCTCCCCCTGTCATATCCCCCCAAGGGCTGTCTGTTCCCCTTGTGTACTTCCCTCTGGTCTGGGCAGTGAAGGGGAAAAGCTGAAGGAAAAGTGAGTCATGGGGCGAGGGGAGCATCTGGCAGCTGAGCTGGTTCACATTGGCAATGAAGAGCTCTGAGCACCTGCAGCCTCCCCTCCATGCAAGCTTCCCTGCAAGCTCTGGAGATAAGTTACGTGTACAACAGACAAAAACCTCTCTTGGGTCTGAAATGAGGCTTATGAGGAGCAGACAGTGTGCGCACTATGGAGATGATGATAATCGAGAATTGGATGAGATAGAAGATTTGAAGCGGAAAGGCATAAGCAAGTCAAGCAGAGTTACGTACACTGCACGTGGGTCTGTGTGAGCTGTGGCAAAAAGCACAAGGCAAAGCATGGGGGAGGATTACCTCATTTTGCAATAGGTTGTAAGGAGTGTACATAAGAAACAAAAAGACAGCAGGGTTACTGCCTTGAGTGCAGTATCATAATAGAAAATGAATGGACTGTCAAATGCAAACAAAAGGTCGCCTTGTTTAGTTGGAGCTGGACACAGGAACATGATCTGGCTTGGTGCTAGAAAGAGTGATAAAATTATTCCTTTGGTGGTGCTTTGGCAGTGAAGCCAACTGAAGGAGAAAGTAGACTATAGGACTTAGAGCAGTCACCTTTTCTATGGGGAGTGGCAGTATGTCGGCTGAATGTATTGATATGCCACAAATAGGAAGAAAAGACACCTACAGGATCTTTAATTATAGCAAGGTAAAAGCATACCTAGTTTTTGATCTCAGCAAAAAGAGCCCAGTCCCTTGGAAAAGCAGAGACCACATTTTCTGAGGAAAAGGTGAAGCCTTCTTTTAAAGGTGACAGAAACTCAGAAGGAGGAGCTGGAAGCGCACAAACTTTCCACAACTCAAGTCTGAAAACAAGTTTCTTTTGCACTGCAGAAGAGGTGGGTTGGCTTTTGATCTCACACCCATAAGTAAAACCCCCAGACACTGGTCAAGGTACAAAAAGGACACATTCCCTTGCTTAAGTATAAGCCCAATGGAAGAAATTCAATGTGTAAAAGGATCATATTCCATTACTTCTGAGTGGAGACCTTACTGAAACCAAGTATTTTTTTATATGTGATGCATCAGCAGGGTTCTGGCACTCTCCTTAGGAGAACCACAGAACACGTTTGTTCAGATTTTACACCTTATATGTGCAAAAGAAACTATTTCCCCTGCCTACTGGTTGGGTTGTGCTTGGCACCTATGGCAGCTCACTGGGAAACGCAACAGATTTGTGATGATCTAGAGGTTATTAGAGTCTACCTAGGTGACACTTTGCTTTTGGGAGAAAAACGTGAGAGGCGCATGATCAGAGGCTCCTAGCAAGTCTGAACTGAGCCACATCTGCTAGACAAAGGCTAAACAAACACCACCACCATCATGGAAATAGCACATGTGAGAAAGCAGGTAACAGGTTGCAATGTCCTGAGAGATCACAGTAAGGCTGCGACCGTCATGAACACAGCTTCTAAACAGGCAGAAAGGTGTTACAGAGATTATGAATCATGCAGGAAAATGCAGGTCTTAATTAACTACCTGAAGGAACAACCCAGTATTACAAGGGCAGGGGGTCAACAGAAAATTTGCAAAAGCCCTGGCAGTAACGGAGTTAACAGAGACCCTAGCTCTGAAGCTTTCTGACGATAAGAACAAAATTAGGATGCCCTCACTCACTTCCACAGAAAGGACACAACAAATATAGGTGGTCTTTCTGGAGCCTAAAGCCACTGCTGCTGCTGCCTCAGGGAAGACCCACCTGGGCACATGTCAGTGTAGAGGCTGACTGAGCATCGCTAATCACAGCTGGTATTGCACACTTAGGGCCCAAGCCTGCCTCTACTTTCTGTTGAGTCCAGCATGTACTAGTGTGAGAAGCCCTGCCGACTCAAAATCTTATCAATGTATATAAGTACCTGTAGGGAGGTTATAAGGAAGATGGAGGTGAAGCTGTTAGTTAAAGGGTGTGGGCTGTCAAACTGTGAATTATGATCATTCACAAGCAAGTATGCTGGGTGAGTGGACTGATTTCTGAGGGCTTGTTCTTCTGTCCGTTTACTATACCTCCCACAGGAGACAAGGAGTTCTGTTCTGCTTGCTTCGTTTTTGTACGTCCTGTCTGGATGTGCTTACTTGCCTTCCAGCAAATGCTGCCCTATGACAAGCCCATTCTGTCCTGATTGATGGTTTCCAGCAGCTGAGGATCTTAGACCAAACTGAAATATTGTGAAATAGCTGAAAAAAATATCAAGACTTAGCAGCACTTCCTGTTGCTGCTTTATCTAAGATAAATGGAGCATCTCTTAGGAAAACACAGCAATATGTGCAGCAGACCGGAGAGAATCATTCTTTGACCTATCTGCAAGATGAAGAAGTTGATGAAAGAGCCTTTTGCTCTTCATACAGTAACTGCATGCAGGTAATTGAGTCTGCTACTCATACAGAAGAGGCTAGGGACAGCCTAGGTATAAACACCCACTGCTGCTCTTGCAAGCTCCGACAAGAAGGCGGCTTATTAAGAAAGCTTAGAGGGATATTGCACTTCGTGTGGATACAAGCATCAGGTGTACTTCAGATGAGGGAGAAGGCAACACCACAGGGAAACATTAGGAAGTAATAAGGAGATAAGACCTGATATGGAAAGCTGGGCTTTTCATTGAATGGATTAAGATGAAAGAGCAGACAATAGAGAAGGGAGAGCTGATTAATGTAGGGACAGTAAATGGTTCTCCAAAGCTGGATCTGCTAGCTACCTTTTAACTCAATATGAGCATGCTTTTTTTTTTTCTTACCTTTCACTGATGGATATTATATAAGCAGCTGTTCCTTGCATTAACTCTCAGCCAAGAACTGTGGCATGTCTTTGTGTAATTATTCTTTCTGGAAGTTATCCCGTTCCATTCCTTTGACTCCAGTAGATACATGTTTAAGCTGTGGTACATAATCTCCAAGATGATGACACTTCTTTTTTTTCTTTTTCTTTTCATGGAACGTCCCGGGAATGACCCAGGAATTTCTTTTAGGATACCTGATACATCCCTGTTTTTAATTTCAGTCATCAAACATTAGCTTTCAATATTTGTTCAAGACACATAGTTCTATAAAGCAGATTGGTGTCCTGTGGTTACCAGGAATAAACAGACCGGTGAAGTGAGAAATAACTGTGATAAACACAATGGAAAGAAGAAAAAAAAGGATGCAGGACTGTAAAAACCAGTAAAGCTGTTTATATACTCAAGGTGATCATTAGCAACACTTGGTTAAAGTTTCATGACAAACTCATTCATAATGCTAAGTTTCTGGCAAAAGTCCTTCACTCTGAGGAATATGCAAAGTCACTTTGCAGCTAAAAGCTGATATATAAGCCAGCAGACATAGGTCCTTTAATGTTTTTTTAAAACTGATCTTTTACATGACAGTTTTGTGATTCTGGAAATGCCATTGCCAAATATCTTGATGTTTTCATCTGGAGTAGAACAACAAAAAGGCAAATTCTATGGTTTTGCACTGGAGAACCTGAGGCATTTCACAAGAAGACCAGCTTCACAATTGCTAACAAATTTTCCAATAGCCAAAGCAGATGGCATAGATTATTGTACACAATAAACCCTTCATACGAATATACCACAGCTGGACCCAAATTAACTTCCTTTTCTTGAAGGGAATCTGCAATTTGAGCTGAATCGTGGGAAGGAATCCTATAATTTTTCTGACCACCAAAAAGCACTTGATTTCTTGTTGTGTAATTCTAGTGAACTGAAACATTTTGATATAAATCATTTCCAATATTCCAGATGTTTAAAATACTTCTCTTCAACATGGTTACAAGTGAGTCTGCCAGGATTCAATGACAGATTTCTTCCTAGAGAATTTGGAGTTGCTTTTCAAGTTTTCCTGGGGACTGTCTTCTGGGAATCTGTGACCTGATGGTGGAAAACAGAGTGTGTGTCTTTTCATAGGAGGCTTGGCTGCCTCTTCAGTCTTTTTATTTCAGAAGACTGTCTGCATTACCTGAAGATAGAGACACAACTGACTGCTCATTTTGAAAATCCCTAGCAGGGGCCAGCTATGTCTTTAAAAAGTAGATGCTATTTTTTCTTTAGAAGTAGTTGAAAAAGGACCAAGGTTCACTGCTGGAGAAGGAAACAGAATATGAAACAGAAGCTTCTGATGGCTGGTATTGCCAGCCTGTATGGATCTAGTTGGTCTCGAAAGGTTATGAGAGTCTTGCCATTACATACTGATGAAAGCAGAGTTATACCCTTTTTGTTTTTCTTGTTATGTGCTTGGTAAAAATCTTTGTCCCTATTTTCAGAGCTGCTAAGATGACCAACAAGAGTGTGCAACGTTTTTTTATGAAATCCAGGTAGATTCAGAATGGTGGATAGACATTTCTAAGGAGCTAATTCAAATTGTGATCCTCTACAGTGCTAAAGAAACCACTGGTGTGCAAGTTTAGGGACAAAAATATTTATGGGCAGATCAGCAAATTTCTCCCTGTCTTACCTTATTACAATAGTCTAGTAGGCAATAACCAGGAGGTTATAGTTTTTCTTTCCAGGGTCTTAGACAATTGCTTTCTTCCTTCACTCTCTGTGAGAATCTTTAAATAAGCCTCAGACACTTATTTTTCCATAGATGTAAAATAATATAGACTTACAGAGCTATAGGTCATTATTAAAGACATTCTTGCAATTCTGCAGAATTTTTTATTTTTACTGAGGATTGTTTTTAGAAGCTGACAGAAATTATTCAATATTGTTTTAGGCTATTCTGTAAGACTTAAACTATTTTCCATAACATCCTCTTGAGCACTTGAAGTGTTCCCTCTACACCTACTTCTAGATCACTGGTGGACTGTGACCCCGTTAGGCAGTAATGAGGTGTGACTGGATCGCTATTTCCTGTCCTAGGCATTTTAAAATGAAGATTCAGCAACTGATTGAATCAAATAAAATGTATAGAAGGACTGCCATTTATTTTCAGCTTTTAACCAAGGGTTACTTGTTTTGGTATTTCTAAAAATAAGTTTTTCTATTATTAATTGTCCCTGTGTGAACATAAACATTTCTCATGAAGACGCACTCAAACTTTAAACAGAATTTGCTCCGGTTGCATTTGTATTCTTTTGGCGTTTGTTTTCTACCAACCACATTTTACTCCCAGCATAACTGATGGCAAGTGAATTAAGTTCACATGCTCAACCGTTTGCATCGGAAGTGATGGATTTTATAGGGGACGAGACATCAATAGATCAGGTTTCCTCAAGCCATTTAACAGGGCCCAGGCACAGAGGCAATTAAATAAAGCATATACAGATCTGACTACATTCTTCTCAGCTAGGAACCAGACACACAAACGATTATGCAATGTCAGTCACAAAGGTGCTGACAAAAATTACAATCAACAATGCAATAATGTATCAAGCACATTTTATATGGGATCAGATACTGTTTATTAACAAGCACAGGAGTAGCAGGGTCATACACAGTAAGAGAAGGAATACATTTATGCTCTGTTCCCAGCTAATAAATTTTATAGTAGCTTTAATATTTTTAGGTATGTTGCTGAAGGGAAGTGTTATGAGACCCAAAAAGAAATTTAAAATGCTCTAAAATGCTATAATCCTGTTTATTGGAACTTTGTTTTAGCGGGTTGCTTTCTCTGAAATAGTCAGGCTCACAATTATGCCTCCTTCTAATGTGAATTAAACTCATCTATCTGATCAGGGAAAAGAAGTGTTAAATTAGGACTAGGAACGATTAATCAGTACTGCTCACATTCCAGAAATCATTTAGCAAATTATTTCTCTATTTGTTACAAACTGTACTTGAACCAAAGATGAAAAATCAAGCAAACTCTATTAGCTGTGATGTTGAACTAAAAACCTGAGAAGCCTCCATCAGAAATACAGGTTAAATTAATTGGAGGCATTATTCATCCTTAGGCACGCTGCTTACCCAGCTCCAGGAACTGGCTGGGATTCCTGTGAAGCAGGGGTGCAGTGCCCAGGGAGCGGCTCCCCAGCCCCTGCCCAACACCAGGACACAGCAGCGCCTGCTCCACCATCACAGTGGCCACCACGGAAGCCTGGTTAGTCAGTCCCCATTCCTGTCCCCTCAGGATTTTGCCTGGTTTCAGTGGGCAGTCAGATACTTCCAGTGACTCTGGCCACCCACATGCACACAAATTACCCCTTCCCTTTGGCCTGGAAGAAAGTGTCCTTGGGGTTTATCCAGGTTAGAAAATGTCCTTGGATCAAGACTTACCTCGCAAATATTGAGTTGCACATTATTATTTCAGCTCTCTAGTTATTAAAAGGGTCTGATGCCATTAAGATCTACACATAAATATTTTCTTTTAGGAGTATCTTTATCTGCACCTTAATGCCAAGCATGTTGTTGTTTTTCTGTATTATTAGCTCTGTTACAGGTACTTGACCAGTCGTTTCACTTCCTATTCATTGTGTTCTCTGCTGTTGGCGTTCAAAAAATGTTAATGAATTCTCTTAAATTCAAGCTAAATATGGTTTTCAATTTAAGTTTAAAATGAACTTCTGAAGTTCTTCTGTTGATCTTTGTTTTCTGCAAACCTATTTTTGAATAAAATCTAAATTTGGGTCCTTTTAAATTGTCCTTTCCAAGCTAGCTGGTAAGAGCATATCTTTTAAGTTAAGCAAATAACTGTTGTTTCTTCTGGAGCTTGTTGGGTCCAGCCATATGTTTGATTTTTAAAGGTATTGCATTACTTGTCTTTCTGTGAATAGCTGGACATACTGATCTGTTGCCTTGATTATAAACTTAATCTCATGCATCCCTCAGGCTTTGGAAAAACAGAAGCCTGGGCTGCAGAGCCAGGGATTTTTTGTATTCAACAGTTAGTTCTTGGAGCTGATGGGCTATAAAAGCCCTCTTCTGAGATCTGTATCACTGGGAGATTGATTAGCTGTGGTCCAGGTAGGAGTCCTATAATTGTGCCACGATGCTGTTCAAAAATGTTACGTCTTTGTATGGAAAAGAAATAATGCCATTTTATTTGTCCTTACCTTTTCTTAAGTTCTGGTCTTCCCAGAATGTCCATGTGATCAGAGGCACCTAAGTAAATAGTTTAGATAGCTATGCCTGCTCTTTCTGCTTTTGTAGCATTTCAAATACAAAATTTATGTATGTGTATCTGTGCATCATATGTGTACATACCAATGGGCTATATCGGCATGTGTTACACACCATAGCTATACTGAAAGAATATTAAAGAAGTTGTGAATTCAATCACTCTGAAGTTCGGAAGTGCCTGAAAAAAGTGCGCTTTGCTAATGGCTTTCACAGGTATTTGCTGACAGCAGAGGAATGCAGAGGCGGAGGACTCCTTGGATCCATTTCAGCTCCGGCAGGAGCTGGCCCCATCCACCCACTCCCTCCTGACCCGAAGCACCAGTGCTCCTCTCCATGTCTCCCTGCCCTGCTACTCCTTGCTTTGTTTCACCTCTCCTGGTCTCTGGCTCCCTGCTCTTGAGGTGCCTGTGCCAGGCTCAGCACCGGCCATGGCCCCAGCTCCCCCCTCCACCACCTACTGCCGCTGTTCTGCTCAGAACCACCGCCCTCGATGGGACCAGTCCACCTCTCCTTACCCTTCCCGGCTGGCTCCAGAGGGGGCATCCAGACCCATGCTGAGCTGGAGAGGTGCAGCAGGCTTAGCAGGGACATGTGCTTTTTGCAGTTTTTGCCACTCTCAAAAAAAAATCACCAGCTCTCTCCTGAGCAGACATGATTAGCAATAATTTAAACTCTCACAATGTATCAAATTTGCAGAAATTTTCACAGGACATTCAGAAGGCACATCCTGAGAAGGAGGACGGACCTGACATGCTTAAGTCTCCTGCTCCAAAGTTAGGTGGACAATAGCTTCTCATAGAAAGGATTTTGGAGGTTTTAAAAGTGCTGGTACAAGCTCTTTTCAATGGCTTTATCTGCAGGGTGGCCAAACTGTTGTGGATAAAACTTAAGTGTAAACACAAATCTGAATGTGAACCCAGCACAGAATTTCAGCTTAACTGGTTATAGTTTATTGAGGATTTAAGCCATTGAAAATGGGGTCTTATAGAAGGAATTAGTAGATGCCCTTAATAACAGGCTTTCTGTCCTATAACAAATACCAAAACAGATTTGTTCCATCTTTAGAAATTCTTCATGGTTTATGTGCCCTCAATTGAGTGAGGATCACTGATAGTCAATTACAGACAGAAGTGCCTTGGAATTAGAAATAGTCCAATATATTTTACATTCTCCTTGAGTGAATACTTGCAATCAAACTCCTGCTAGATACAGATTTAGGATTTGAGTAACAAAAAAAAAAAACCAACCTTGAAACATAGCTGGGAGCTCGCAGCAAAACTTTTTCAGGGTCTTGGAGATAAAATGAACCATCAGAAGGCAACACTTTAAACAATCTAGAAAAGAATGCATCATCCATGTATTAAAACACCCAGCTACATGGAAAAGGATGTTTTACTGGTAGCAAAAAGGATAAAAATATGTTAATGCTGTATTGATATGAAGAGGCTAAGTACAGTATGCACTAGATTATGATCTGCTATTTTATATTTATTGATCTCTAGTTGTCTCAAGCCCAACATTCCTGATGTTTCCATTCGTAACAGCATAAAGTCTATCATTCCAGCATGAGCTTTGGTAGCAGTATTTTTCTAAGCTTCATTTGGTTAGGTGTATGAGTAGATTATCCTGTGGATTTGTCAAAATTTATGGCGGCAACATTTTATGTGTTTTCTTTGACAGAGCCAATAGCATGGGCAGGCACCAGAAATAAACCAGTTTTCACATATTAGTAGCCATGCATTAAAAAGTTTGGTTCATCAGCCTGCACAGAGTTCACTCATATCTTACCGTTCATTGACTCTGACAGCTCATATATTTACTAGGTGGTTCACAGTGCTGCAGTTCCCGTGGCTTTCAGGCAGTGGAGCTCTGCAGGTTTCATTTAGCTTCACAAGTTAATGCTTGCCAAATTCAGACTGGCCCCTTTTTGCACTTTGTGAGAGGAAAATGCTATGAGAAGTTGTTATCTCTTTCTACGGGTGCCCCTCAACCTCTGAGCACACATCTGTCTCAGCAGATGCTGCTCTAGTACTGCAAAGGCTCTCACTAGAGATGGGTCTGGTGGGAACACAGGGTGCAGGTAACTGGCTCCAGTTCAGCCAGTGGATGATAGGGGCTGCAGTGGGGCAGTGTGAATTTCAGCTTTCCAAAAATGTCAGGGAAGAGGTTGCTTTTTGATTTGCCCCCTTATGATTTAAAGGTGTGTTCCATGCAGGTTAAATCACCAAAAGGACATCAACAATATTCTGCTTCTTGGCGAAAACATAAATTTTAGTGTGCGGCCTCAATCCTTTTCCTGTTCCCTGAAATAAATATTCTGGTTGTGAAGGCAAAGCAAAATCCAGTCTGGAGGCTGTGCTAGGATAGAAACCGATGAGGCGCCCAGTCTCTCAACCACTCCCACTCCTAGCCTGCTGACAGCTGATGGGCGAGTTTCGCCTTGGCAGGTTTTCTGATGCTGAAGTTTCCATCCCCACCTGCCCATTATGTTCCCTGGTGAGCAAAGGGACTAGTACATTTTACTGCCTCTGGGGAAAGCTGGTACACAAGGTTGGGGACCCAAGCATCCCACAAGTCCTGCCGAGAAGACCTGGGGCAGACAAACTTGGCTTCCTGAGGTCCAAGCTCTTGGATTTCCTCTGTCTTGATCTGGCCACAGTGGAGACACAGATAGAGCTAAGACACAGATGGAGAGGATGAGGGTCCCAGTCCATGGCAGTACTCTAGGATGTTTACTTAGGGGCATTTGTAAAGGTATTTCTTGTTTTTTTGTTTGCAGTGGTATAAAACCCAGCATGGGCTCCTCTGGTGGTCAGTGCTGTACGAAGACCCAGGAAGCCTTCGTCTGCTCCCCTAAATGCTCACAACCGAAGAGACAGGTTGTCCTCTCATTATACATCCAAAGCAAGTTGAAGAGAAGCTGAAATGGAAGCTGGAAGCTGGAGAAATTCAGAAGAGTGCTGAATAGGCAGCTGAAGGAAACAGCACTCACATTCATCCTTGCTTCAGCTGAACCCAACTGCTAGCACAATAACTGTTTCAGACACTATAAATTGAAGCAAAACAAGATGAAGAAAGCATTTAAGGAGGCCAGGAGAAGCTTGTTCTCCCCACCTTTGATATCAAATACCTCTCTGGCATCTCACAGTCATGCTTGCAGAACAAAGGTATTGCAGTCAAGGGTCTTTTAACAAGCACAGTTTGCCTTGTATCCAGTTTATCATCTTCCCTTGCATTTATTAATAGAATGTTATGGTTTAGGAAACATATGAGCAGGGGCACGGGTGGTGTCCAATACTAGAACAAGATGTGTACTGGTCAGTCAAGGATCCCTGCCAACCGTCCACAGGCAATGGTGCTGGCTGGTGTTTTTGCCTTTGTTTCATTGCTATGGCCACAGCTTCACATTTATTGGCATAACTTTCGTGCCAATAAGAGACTCTTTCATATAATACCCTATGCCTGGACTAAACTGATTACTGCTGAATTTGACTGCAATTGTTTTCACCTCGGTTTGTGCTATTAAGTTTAGCAATAATTAACATCTCTGTTCCTCAGGTTTCCTCCAGATGCCTGCTATTAAATTAACCATCTCCCATCTGCAACAGCATATCGTAACCAGTGTGGTGGCCATTTACTCTCATGCTAGGACACTGTGGAAACCCTCCTTTCTAGCTTTCCTGTATAGCGACAAAGCAGTTGCTGGTGAGGCAGTAATATCAGGTGATGGGTGGTGAAACAAAAATGCCAGTAAGCATTTCTTTTCCTGTTTTGTTAACGTTTGTTAGAGGTAATTAACCTGTACATAGGTAAGGAGTGTGAAGCTAAGGCAGATCAAAGAGCTCTGTGGTAAGCAAACTTCTACAAGATAGCCGACACCTTTCCACACTAGTTTTTTTCCACACTGAATTGCAACTCTGCAGAGGCATTTGATGAAGACAGCAAATCCTGCCCCAGAGGTGGATCTGCAGAGGGAGAGGACGGGCAGGTCAGGACTCCTAGTTTAAACCTTGCTCCCAGCTACCTACTGCGAGTCCCCTCCACTTCCATCTTTGGGGAGATAATCTGTACATAAACTAGGCAAAATCTGACTGCCCATTCTATATGCAAAGTGGTCCTAAGTTTTTGTTGATATTTTCCTTCTCCAAAGAACTAAGAAGCTATACTTGCAAATGACCTATGTATTAATAGACTCTTCTGCCTGCAAGAATCAGTTGGAATAAAGGAAAAAATAACCCCATCCTCTCCAAACCTTTGTCCAAATTTTGGTTTAGTGGCAATTTTGCAGACAACTCTAACGATTAGTTATAGATGCACAGCAAACAGTTCTGCTAAGGAAATTTAGGAAATCCCTTTATCATGCCTCTCTGAAGAAGATATTATTATCAAAGATGTCTTAGCAAGGTCTTTCTTTCTAATGTCTCTCTCCTCTTTTCTTTTTTTTTTAATATTCTTTTCAGCTTTAAAACAGAACAAGACTGATGATTTTGAGAAATAATACATTTTTTTCAACCTCTCAGACTCTTTTCAAAACAACATCAGACATCTTGAGCAAACATTGAACTTTTAGGATGGGCATCCCAACTGTTAGAAGGGAACTGAAGATATCCTCCTGATTTAACACTGCTAAAGTTGCTGCTACCTACTGTATTTACTTGAGAGAACTCACTTGAACAAAATTTTGTGTTTCTTATTCTTTCTTAAAAGCACAGAGTTCATTCTAGAGTCTTGTTACTTTTTCTGTCATACTGAAATTAATGTTCTCCCTGCTGAAGCCCATCTTTTCCTGAAATTCTCAGTCCTGTAATGAATCTGGCATATGACAAGGCACAGAAACCCTCCTGTCAGCTTTAAGACATGGCAGATGGGACTTCTTACAACCAAGCAAAGGAGAAGTCACTCAGCCACATGTGTTCATTGAGTTTGACATCTCCAGGTCTGCTGAGTCTGGTTGCCAGGAGAAGAGTTTTCTCGGTGGTGGCTCCAAACTTCCCAAATCAATTCCCTGCAAAACATGAGAAAGCACAAACTTGACCACTTTTAGGAAGGGTTGTTGCAAAATGTCACTCTTTTTTTTTCATTTGGCAGATTTTATGTCCAAGGTAAGGGTCAGCAAGAAAGTGTGGGACTTTCTCTTTCTTACTGGAATGTTGAATGTGTCACTAAATCCTGTAAGTAGCCCTGATGCTGTGCAGATGGGCATCAGATGAATAAAACCAAAGACTTAACAGTGGGCTGAAAATAGAAGAGTAATTTAGCAAAACATATTATCGGAATTGCCATTTTTGTAGTTGACCTTTTTGAAAAAAGAAATCTGTCTTTACGTCTGCACAAGCTTAACGATAAATGCCTCTTTTTAATCAGATGAAGATCCAAGACTTTTGTCAAGATATGCCAGTAAAATGAGAGTAAACCAAATCCTGTTGTCAGATATGAAGCGCGTTCCTAAACCTGTTGCAAGTACAACGCTGATACTAATTAATAGACAGGATACAGCAGTCATACAATGTCAAGCTTGGGATGGGAGTTGCAGGAAGGAGATTATTGCAGATGGGGAAGAAAAAGTCTCCAGTGAAAGGTTTTCAATTTCTTCAGGAAGGTAAGTATAAAGAGTTACAGCTTGCTTTGGTTTTACTGTCAATTGCTTTGGGGAAAGATAGGGTTATTTTTTTCTTTTAATCATACCTAATTTTTTTTCTTTTCAATAACATGTTGGTCAGAAGCTAGACTTGTATGTAGAGAAGCATCCTGTGAACTGTAGCCCATATTTGTAGCTTAGAAGAGCAATCTCTCTGCTGCCCTGTGCTGC
Organism: Nipponia nippon; assembly: GCF_047370975.1. Lineage (NCBI taxonomy): Eukaryota > Metazoa > Chordata > Aves > Pelecaniformes > Threskiornithidae > Nipponia > Nipponia nippon. Next base: position 130,962,658 of record NW_028262290.1, read on the forward strand.
TGCTGCAGGATTATCATATCGTATCAGCTGGTATTACATACCGGTGAGTTACAGCTTTTTGGTGCATTAACCTGAACTCCAGGACATTTATGAAAACCAGTTTGAATCCTCAAATCCTACAAGAGGCATTATTACTATAATCTGTATTATAGCTGTTATTCAACATTTTATTAGGATGCAGAATGATATATTTTGATCACTCACAAATGAGTCATTTTTCCAATTCAATGTTTGAGCCATTAAAACAACGTTGCTATAAACAGAGATCTATCTATCCAATAAAGATCATCAAACATGGAGCTCTATGAACACTCAAATATTTCAATTTTGGGCATAAAAGGTTTAATAGCAATAAAATTGAAATCTATGCTCCTTGCCTTTTTCCTCAAGGGATTTTTAAATTGTTTTTCCTTCCTGACCCAAGTCAAATGTTTGAGGATGAAAAGGCAAGGCAATATTTGGTCTTTGCTGAGGACAAAAAGCAGGAGGGTAGTCCTAGTTTTCCAGTAAGCATCTGTGTAGAAGAAGCACGTATAAAAGCATCTCTTTGTTACCATATAGACTTAAGAAAGTTTTAAAAGGCTACTTAAAAACAATTTTTTTAAAGATTTTTAAGACCAACACTCACACTCTCCATCACATGTTTTTTAGAGGTCCCAAGTTGCATGGGAGGACTTTATGGCTTGATCTGAGAACAGGCATTGACAACTCCTTGCACTGTCAGGAAGTCACCGCAGTGTCATTTCTACGTAGACACAACCGCACTCATGGCATGAATGAGGTGTCTCGGGCTGAAAGGTGCTGTAGCTTTATGCCCTAATGTACAGCCAAACAACCCAGAGTATGGAAACAGCTGTGCCCTCAGGGCAACCCTCAAGTAACCATGTCAGCTTTTTAATGATTAATAACAATGGGGCTTAACCGAGATGGTACTTTCATAACTGTAGCTTTTGAAGAGACATTTCATAAGGAAGAGCCACTTTTTACACAGAGCAACATGGTACAAAGTCCTGGACTTTGACTGAGGCATTATTCTCTTACTGAAATGTTTTGCATCTGAAAGGCAGTGCTGCCAGAGTGCTGATGCCAGTCACACAATTTACTGGCTGTGGTTTATATTCACACAATTCCTTCTTCTTTATTTCACAGAAGCAGCCAAGCTTCAAAACCATGGACTGTGAGGGACCATTTGAATTAGTTTTTAGTTTCCTAATCATTCTCTTAATCAAAACTTAGAAAAAAGTCATACAAACATGAAGAGCCTTTTTGATTCCAAGGTTGGGTTAGGCTAATAGCACACTGAATATTAATTCCCAATCTTCAAACTTCCAAGTTGCCAAAATAACTGAAATATTAAGAAATACTGAGAATGCATTTCTACATTGAAATCCATAGGAACTGTAGATGCTTCATAGTGTCACAGGATTTGGCTTGAAATTATATTACAAAAAGCAGAAGGGAAAAAGTAAGTCTTTTTCACAGCTACAGCTGCTGTAATCTTATGATCGAAAGAGCTAGAAGTACAGAGAAAAAGACTGCTAAAAGACCAGGTGTTAAAGCCCCTTTTAAATTCATGCCATAATAGCTTCTGCCAAGATTCTCCTGGAAAGCAGCAAAAGCTCACTATGGTGACCCCAAATAAGATGCAAGATAACAAAAATCTGCTTGAAAATACCCAGCAGGAAAACATAAAGAAAACTCAAATATGTTGTTACTTTTACAGAGCTCTCAGTGTCACAAGGTCTTCAATATTCACTGGAAGTTGCCGTCTCTGACTGCCACTCAGGACCCTCATTTCCATTCAGGGGAAAGGGAAGAAATTAAAGCAATTTCAAAATAAAAATGCTGTTCTGTGTTAGGGAGATGCATGAGTGACAATGCATTCAAGAGGTCATCCAAAGTGGTGGCCAAGGTCTTAAAAGTGAATGCGCCACAATCCTCTGCGAAGGTCATACTCTTCTCATTGTCCTGATTCACGACTTCAAAGTTGAGAGACTTAAACATCTAAATTCAGGCATACCTGCTTGAAAATAATCTACTTTCCAGAGGTCCCGATGATCCAGTTCAGCCAATATACAAGGTGAGATTTTGCTATGGTCTTTGTCCCTGTGTGCAGCATCTGTTTTGTATTCACTTCTTTATGTGCACTCTCTCCTCTGCCTACCCACAATTAGTCTTTTAAAGTGTTTCTAAAATGGAACATCCAAGACTTCCTTGGGGGTGGTTTTCCAAAGGTTTAACAGATTTCACAATTTCATGGCATTTTGCATTGAAACTACTACCAACTATCAGAGGAAAATAGAAAAAAGCTGGGATGAAAATTAGACATACTGTGTCTGAAAATTGATAAAGTGAACAAGGAAATAAACAGATAGTTAGTGTTAAGTATACATGCCAAAGGTTATAGATGCATATTACATGGCATTGAAGAGCTGGAATCTAAAATTACCTCCACCTGGAGGATGAAACTTCATAGTTGGCAACACCCAGTGAGACTGATGATAACTTGTGAATCTCATCCCCCCCGCCCCCCCCCGCAGCAGTGATAGCTTCATTATTTCATTCCTCAGGCTGTGTATTTCACTGTGTTTGGCTGAATACCTCAACACTTGAGATCACATCCTTTCCATTTTAAGATTTTTTTTCCTGCCCAGCCAAGAAAGCATTAAAACCTGAACCCTGGGATAAAAGATGAAAACTTCTGGCTACACATAGCTAAGAAGAGCCTAGCTGCCTGGCTGTGAGTGGAAATGTGGAAGACAAGGTACCCATTGACGTTGTGCTGCTCCTGGGGTCCTCATCGAGGGTGTTTGGGACAGTGCCCTACAGTACAGCAGCACGTGCTTCCCTTGCCTGGGCTGTGCCTCTTCCTCTGTCTGATTTCCCTGTGCAGAAAAGCAAAAGGTCTTTTTAGCTGTTTTGCTATAAATGGCAGCTGAGGACTTATTTGATTATTTTATTTAGCAGTGCACATTTCCAATTATACATAGCGTGCTGGAGCCTTGCAGACACTGTGAGTAGGGTTTTTGTTGGTTTGTTATCCCAGTCTTATTTTCTGTTGGTATATATCAATGCAAAAGTACCCTCTCAGAGATTTTTTTCCATCTTAATGTGTATCAAAATCAAATGCCCTCAGTGTAAAATTGCCCTTTGGACACAAAAAGCCAAATTCATACTCGTTTCAGCGGAAGGAATTCCAGTGACTTCAATGGTTCTATGTGTGCGTGGGGGGAGTTTACAAAATTAAGCTGGCCCATTGACATCAGAGGCAATGTTATTTTAATTTCTACAGAGCTGGTTTTCACCAGATATTCTTTGGAGTAGTGTATGTATTTGCTTATAGTCTAGATGTACCTGCTGTTGTTTTACTGTATGATCTTGGGCAAAAGCACGCAGATTCTCCACAGTCTTTGCTTCCTTTCTTTTTATTTCTTTACTGCACAGGGCTGTGAAGTGAGCAGTTGCTTTACAAATTGTGAATCACTTCATTGATGGAGTCATGCAAATTCTTTAGAGAAGTGATAACTTTTATGTACAGCAATGTATAATTCACATTTATTGTATATATTACTAACCTATTCAGTAGAGATGTATATAGAAACACAGGTAGTAGTATATCAGACTAAATCCCACATCAATCCACCAAGCAATACTGCCATCCTTTCAGATAAATGGAAATGTTATCAAACAATTACATTAATCCTGTATATTTTACCTGCTTATTTCAAAGATTAAGCAGAAATGGAAGTGTGAGGTTAAATTGCACTGAAGTTTCAGGTGACTTTGAATCCAAAGTTGAAAACTAATTTAAACTTTGCAATTGCCCCTGCCTTAACAACTAGTCAAAAGGAAATGCCAGATACATTTCCACCTCTCCCCCCATACACATACAACACATGCATTGTACACCTCAGTACCGGACAGGCAACTTGCAAGCATTTTTTGATTGCTTATATGAAGAAATCTTGTCCCATATAATTTTTTTTTCCTTTTTGCACTTTACTTTTGGAACTCCTTAGTGTTTACATTGTCATCCTGAACATGATATTCCAGAAGAATGATATCATTATTTATACTTTGCCCTCAGAAATCTGTTTAATATAATTGTGACTTTTTCAGTTTAAGGTAAACATTAGCATTTGATGAAAGCTCAGTCCTTTACCTCCTCCCTTGGTAGCTGTTTGTTAAGGTCTGCTATGGAGCAGCAGTCAAATTAAGAAAGTGGTGTTATTTCAACAAAGCCAGAGACCTTCTTTTGCTTGTAAATATTAGTACATCCTGCAAGCACTGGTGAGTGCTGCCAGCCATCCTGTCACTTAAACAGAGTCAAGACTGATGGAGGCCAAGTTTCTGTCAAGTTCTGAAACTCAATGCATTAGCTCAGGAGCTCAGTGTAGACGTGCATACATTTTTATTTTCACATCTACTCTTTTTATGTCAACAAACTTTATGGGTGCTGGTTTCTGTCACACTCCAAAATAATTAACCCTGAAAGAAACATTTTATTTAATGTTTTAAGAAGTCAGGATTTGGTAACAGAGTAAAAAAAGCCAGATCATGAGCTGACATCATGTAGAACAGCCAAGTGGCAGGACATTTAATAGATGGGTGGCCCAGAAAGCCACAGAAAATGTATATGCATAACACCTAAATTAGGGCTATCATGAAGATTCAGATGTGTTACAGACACACTCTCCCTTCAGACAAAACAGGTAGGATGAAATAATGAAAAAATATGGAGCAACAATAAGCAAGTAGTGATTTACAAGTGAGTTACTGTGTGTACATGGAGCTGTTGTTAATGTAAGTGATGGTTCATAAATATGCTACCAAGAATTGGTGCATTTAATTAACTTTCTGTGATCAAAGTAACATGTTTCTTCTGTTGGAAATAGCAAGAAAAGAATTGTATAACATGAATTAGGGCCAATTCCTTGTTCTTAGGACTCCACTCATTTCAAGTATGTTCAGCTCACACAATACTTTATCTCTTCATGTTCTACTCTCCTCTCAATCCTCACTATCCCCCTAATTTTTCTTCTTCCTTTGCTCTTGACTTTGTACATTGCACCACATCAAAAAGACTTCTTTTTCCCGATCTACTGAGCATTTCATTTCTTCTTTTTGAACTCTGACTCTGAGGTCTTTCTTGTTGATTTCTTCCCTTGTCTTATTAATTGGGAGCTTTCTTTGCTGTTTATGACACAGTACAAATTTAGCTGGCTGGAAGAAAACACATTCTAACATATAGGTCCTTCAGGAATAACCCACAAAAATAGCTGATGGCATATGGGCTCAAAATCAGTTTAAGTCCACAGTCTGGATTTTTTCTCTACGTTTTTAAAACTGTGAAAAGAAAGGGTCTGGATTAAAACCATTTTTGAACACACAGCACCCCAGAAGATAGTAGGCTGAATACCTGGCCTGGCTTGAGTATCAGTCTGCATTGAACAGAGAGAGAGAGAGAACATCGCTCTAATACAAAATGATGGCATGTTTAGAAGCAAAGTGTTTTAATGTCACCGGTTTTAGATCAACTGCTGATGTTCTGAGGTTTGCATCAAAGCACTCCTGTTTATCTAGTGATATGCCCAGTAAATTCCCAATGTCTCCAAACTACCAGGAAAGCGTGCCCTTATTTTTTATGTTTACCATAACATGGAGAAATCACCTTTGTGAGAAATATACCTGGAAAATCTGGAGAAACAATTGGAAATTGGGAAGGGATTTTTGGTATCTCAGGCCCAGTCCTTTCAAAGATGTATTCAGACAGCTTCTGCTCATGAGGTTGGGAGTGACTCACAAAGTCAGAGAGACCGCGTACCATGTGTTGAAGTTGAGCACATGCAGAAGTGTTTGCAAGAACAAGGCCTTGATCACAAAGTCTAATAAAAAATAATGCTTTCCCATATATTGGAGAATTCTCCTAGGAACTGTGACTCCCAGCTATCCCTTTTAAACTGCACAATTAACAGCGTGCTTCTAATTACAACTAATCAAATCAAGCCTTACCACATGTAAACAGGGCTCTGAGACTTTTAATAAGGTCTTCACTGCATGACTGCTCTTAGAATAGCAATTAGTTTGGTTTCTGCTCCCATTGATAAAAGTGACAGTAGTATGGAACGAAACTGTCTGCATACCCTCCAATTCATAAATGAACTGAAGTTACTGGGAGGTGACCTTTGATGAGGCAAGGGGGAAGGACTTGAAGGCCTCCACTGAATAGCAGGGCTTGCTTTTACTTTCATGCCATTCTTTGACTTGTCTTATTTAACGGCAAACCCAGCTGTGGTACCTTCCGCTTTTATAAAGCTAAAGGAAGTATTTGCTGCACTGGTGTTATCAATGAGGCAAGAAACTGTGCCAGTGCCATTCATTGAGTGGCTAGAATAGATGTCAAGAGTTACAAAAATGCTGAGCTTTTTCCTGGCACAAAGAAATTATAATCTGGGAATATAACTATTGCCAGATAGACTTTGGATATTTTCGTCTATAGCTCATGTTTTATGTGACGGTCCAATTTCTTTATATCTGCAAGAAAAAAACCACATTTTGTTTTCTTGTCATATGCAGCTGATCTCCCTTGATCGTGAAAAAAATTTGAACAAGGCTTTCTTTAGCAAATCATTCTTACAAAAACCCCCTTGAATCAACACTCCCTCCTCCTTCCCTCCTTGGAAAAAAAAAAGTCAGCCATCGCTAACCTACCCTGTATTCTCCATTTCACAAATGTTTCCTTGTTTTTTTCTCTTCTTGTCTTCCTATGACAAATATTCCACAGTAGGCAGATTCCTGACCTGCAGTACCGAATGTTGCTAAAAGAAACATTGCTGTCAGATGCCCGCATCAAATCCAATAAGCCATATCCAGCTTCATGTTGACAGTTGCATTTTTTTCCTAATGCATATTTTAGCCTTGCTTGACCATCAACCATATGGCAGGTTTGTCCTGTGGGTAAGTTTATTATTAACAGCTTGCAGCTGGAGATACAATAACTACATGTAACTGTGACATTGCACTAATTGATCAAGACATCTCCAAAACAAGATGCAGAAAGTGGCCATAGCAAACAGCTTCAGATTAATGTTTGGGGAGCATTAAGGCAAACAAACACCTCTGTCATGCACAAAGTATCTTAAAAACTGAAAGTGTTCTGCTTGAGGCTTCAGTAAAAGGAATTAATTTCAAACAGACTTCTTTTGACGGGAAAAAGACATTCTTTAAGCCAAAGTTAAGCCTGCACACCAGAAGCTCAGACAATTAAATCACCGAATCTGTTGGGTGCCTTCAGTCCATACTTTCCTTTCTAATCCTGCCGTCATAGCAGAGGGTGACTGAGGTTTAAGATCAGCATGTGTAACATTAATCCATCACTTTGCATTAAGGTCAGAGCGCTAGATTTTTGATGGGAGGGAGAAAAAACAACCTTATTAGGGATTAGGGATTAGGTAGAAGTTAGCTGGCTACTGTTGAGGGGTAACTAGTAAATAAGCTGCAGAATGTGAATTGCTTACCTTGTATGTGTCTCCTGGTAAATTTATTTCTCAGATATTTTTGCCAAGCTTGATTAAATGATCTTGAAATGAATGGAACAAACCAAGTGAATTCAGTGGTTTAGTGTTGTATATTTGCAAGCTGAAGCTGTCAAATTTAAAAAGGTGTTGTCAACTGTAGAGCAATTGTCAAACAACCTGCAGACTCCAGGGTTTAAAAGAGAAAGCTCTCCGAACTCCTAATTTAATGAAGAGGTTAGTTAAAGCTTATGCAGGAATGAAAAGTGTGTGTGAGGAAGAAAATACGATGACTCCAAGCAAAGTATCAGATAACTAGCACCGGGCTTGGACTGGAGCCAAAACTAAAAGTGCTTTGTTGGCATGTCAAGACTGCAAAGCATATTTTGCAAATTCTGTCAGTTGAGCAGATTGGATAAAGCATGAACAAAACAGTCTCTGGTGTTCTCTTGGTTTAATGCTTGGAGTGAGGTGATCTGTAATCACAGCATGGTGAATCTTTCGTGAAGAATATTTTATCTGCTATATTTAGGTCTTGCTTCACAAATGCTGACAAAACAGACTTCAGTTTGCATTTGGCAATCCACTCTTTGTGGTCCTTGGCAAACACATTGTGCAAGCAGGGCTTATGGTTTGTGCACAAACTGATTCCTGTGAGTAGTTTCGATATTTCCATTTGCAGTAGAATGGGTGCATTTTAGTTGCATGGTATCTTTTCCCTTCCCTAGTTGGATGACATAATTCTTGTAAACAGCTGGAAGACCAGACTGACCTTGGGGGCTGCAATTCTCCTGTAGAGGTATGGAAGAGCCTGGAGAGTTTCGGTATGGTCTTAATCTTTCCTTAAATGAACTTTCCATAAGGGAAATCTCAGTTTGGAAGGATCATCACTGATCTTAACAGACAGGTCGAGCATAAGAATGCCTGCATTTGGAAGAAATTTTCAAGGCAGTTTATGATTTTCTCAAAAAATATTTCTAAAGCTTGTCTGTACAGGCATCTTGCAAAGGATGATGAAGTGTGGGTGTGCCTGGATTGCACACTGGATGTTATAGATGTTATACAATTAGAAGAAGCCATGCTGGTCATTCTTATCTATTTATAATAACAGTCATTATTTTTCCGTAACAGAAAGTGACTGGGTGATCCAGAGCACTCTAAAAGAGCTGCGTGTCCTTGTTGGTTCTGGTCTATGGGTGTTAGTAAACATCCAAGCCCAGTGGAAGACATCTGAGATTTTTGTATGGAGTTACTTTGCTAACATCCTTGCACACACTTTTTATCTCTCATAAACTTTCACTAGGTCTTCATGAGCTCAGCTGATGAAAAAGCTTCTTTTTTTTTAATTTAAGACCAGTGAAAATATTTGACAGAGGGAGACTGATAAATCTCTAACCCATATGATACCAACCAACAGTCTTGGTGCAGAACAGGGCAAGGAAAGCTCTAATATATACTTCTCCATGGGAGGAATAAAGTACAATAGCAAGCTTTTATTTTATTATTTTGGTTTATTGCACTATTTTCACATTGGAAAGGTATATTACTCAAGTTGTGTCATCACCTACTAAAACACATGATTGAATTTGGATTTTCTGGTGGAAGGTTTGCAATACAAAACTTCATGAAAGCTGAGATTTTGCAGGGCAAAAGTTTAAATCCACCACTGTATTTGCAGAAGCCTCTGAAATACACACGTGTAACACTGAGGCCTGTCCTAACTCTATCATAATTTATGGGATGAAGTTGCTTCAGCTGAAAGATTGGTGGGGTCTAGAGAGCTATGTAAGGACTGTACTGCAAGTATGCATTACCAAGAAATAGCATACTGAAGGAATATTTCTGCAAACAAAGAAGCATCATCAACATTCACAGGTGTGTATACAGGATATAATATATGCTTTTTATAAGGAAAATAGAAAATGGGGACAAGAGAGAAAGGGAGCACCCCAATGCACTATTGGTTTTGGTCAATGAGTGAAACATCAATACTCTTGGCAAGGGCAGGTGGGTTTACAGACGTATGTACATTAAATATCTGTATGTCTTTTCCTGCATATAACAGTCATGATCAACGGCAGTTGAACACCTTCTCGTCAATGATTCAGGGATCCTTCTGAGAGGGAACAAAACAAGGAATAAGAAGCTTGAGCCACGGCTAATAGTTATAAAGGCATCCTAGGAAGATCTACATAGTCTGTCAAGGGTATTACTAGGTGAGGGGTTTAAATTCTGCACCCACCTCTCTGCTCTCTGAACACGCTGTGCTTGAGTCAGCTGAAAAGCAAAGATGTGTGTTATGGAAGGACACTATTGCGTCTGGATAGATGTAGTCCTTGTTATTGCAGCCGGGCATAAATGTGGGAGTGGACCTTGCTGTCATGGTCGTATTTAATACAGCCTGTAGTGGGTCTCTGGGCACTGTGAGGAGAGCAGGGACTGTCCCCCAGGTCCAGGATCAGACCTCAGCACTCACTAGCAAGTTCTGGCCTTTCTAGCTGTCTCTGAATGATCATACTAATGGTTTTCGTGAATTATGTGGAACTTCTGCCGTCACCTTCCAGTGGCACTTCTTCACATGCAGTTGCTGGTGTGGGTAGGGAGCTGGTAAATGAGATCCAGTCTACGAATTACTTGCAGGAGCCCCAGGTAGAGCCCTGCCTCCTTACTCACGGCTTCAGGGTCTTGTCATGGCTGCGTACCCTGTGTATGAATTCAGGAGAGCAAAGGTGTGAATGCATACAAAATCTTGTCTTACCACGGTCAAGGGAAGACCATGCTAATAATCTTTGTAAATCCTTGTGCCATATAGGTTTTGATGGGAATTTCAGATGCTGCGCCTTTCGCAAGGGTTGGCCCCAGGGTAGCTGGTGTGTAAGTGTACATGAACTGGCATCTCCCCCTATAAAATTACCTTCAGTCAGGCGATTGTCAAGTGACATAGTTTCCAGTAGGTTCAGCAGAAGCTCAGGTTCAGCTCAGTCTATCTGGTTTGCAGCTGCTTTGGGTTATATTTGATACAGAGCCATCGAAGTGTCAGGTTTTCAGGAGGGTGAGGTGGAATCACTGTCATCCACAGATGTTTTCCAAGAAAGTTGTTCACTCACTGTTAATATACTTATTGCCCCTGCTGCCTGCAGTTGTATATACTAGTGGAGATATTTTCCAAACTGCTTTTAAAATAAAAATACTGTTCTTAACTTTTGTCCCTGAAACAATAAGGGGAAAATTCACCCAGACCAAACAGCCTAGCTGAACAGATGATTGTGTGGGAAAACCTTCTTGTGTGGTCAGAGACATACCTGCAAATCTTTGGATTTATTCACACATAACTCTTGCAGAATGATGACGAACATCTGCATCTTGAAGATGTTCCATAGCTGGTAAGGAAGACAGGTAGCTTGCCCACAGGCACCTGCTGTATGGTGCCCCAACCTCGACCATGCCTGTTGACTGTCTTTGATGCCTTAGTGACCTCACTGCCAAAGCATGACTGGACAGACATACACATTTTTACCGTAACTGTTGTTTTACTTTTATTGGTCCTTGATATTGGTAGTCCTTTCATGCTGGTGTCTTTTCCCCACTGATATAAAAGAACAGAGCATTCACCTAAAGTCTTCTTTCTTTCTGTTTTGGGATAATGAGAAACGATTTATCATGCTGATCATCTTCAGCAGCCCTCTGACAGAAACATGCTCGCATCTCTGTAGCTGCCAGTGTCAATAGCATATTTGTCACAGATCCACTTCGAAAGCCTTTGGTGGGATCCAGATGTTCTAGGAAAAACGTAATTCCTGCAAAATATCTGTGGGCTTGAGAGCAGAGTTTGGTAGGAAAACAAGGCAGTATAACCTCCCAGGATTTCGTTTGTCTTTCCTGCACTCTGTGTCAGGCCAGGGGAGAAGTACGGTGCCAGATGACACCCTGGAGACAAGCCATCTTCCTGGGACATGTTCCACTTTTTCCTTCATTTTTCACTTTACCTGGAGTGTTGCCTGTGGTGACCGTAGTTATTACAGTCAGGGTTTTGTCAGCAGCACTGCAGTTGCATCTTCTACAGCTTAAATTCCTGTTACATCTGTAAAGCTGTGAAATGTCCTCTTAAGAGACTGTATTGACACAGAAACTGCTGTCTACCTCTTCAGTGAAAAATACTCTGGCATTGAGTAGAGGATGAGTAGGATCTGTAAACTAGTGTGGAACAGTCCATAGTGGGACTTTGTTAAACTCTATGGGATGGCTTTGAAAATGCTGTAAAAAAGATTTTCATAAATTTTCTATAAAAAATGCAATTGTTTAGCATGAGTGAATACCATGAGGGGTTACACAGAGACCTCTGAGCCTTCATGTTATATCCAACAAATCCAAATATAGTAGCCTATGTGTTTTTGATTGCTCAGAACCAACTGCCTCTTGTACAAGTAACCCCTGCACTTACAGAACAGACACTGTGAGGCAAAAGGGGGCTCTACAGGTACCGTTATTTAGCACTCAGTCATCAAATAACAGCATCTTCAGAAATCTGGGGATCTGTTTATAACTTCCTTTGAGGATCTCTGAGGTGAGAGGGAGCTGATGGGTCCTTTGAGCTGCACAAACCCAGTGCGTATCAGCACAACTGCATGCAGCATGTTATCTAACATACCTAACTTGTTAGTTCCTAGTTTCCTCTTCCAGAGCATCCAGTGAGGTCTAGTTTTATAAGGAAAACTACATAAAATATAAATCACACACAAAAAAAGAACTTGATATAATTTTTTCCTTTATACATCGTATTACCGTTTTCCCCTTTTTTCCCCTCAAGTAAAAATCTCACTAATTAGGTGTGAATGGATTTTGTTTTTAAATAGATCCTCAAAATACAGCTAAAGCACCTTAATAAAAAGATTATGTCAGCTTCTTTCCACTAAAAGCAGCTTTTGCTTTGGCCTTTAAACACCAGAGCTGAGTTTTAGGGCTTTAGGAAATTGTGCATAAACAGTCTGGCACGATGCTTTGTAACATGAATAAGAGAGGACTTCTCTGGTTCACTGCAAAAATCACAGATAACAATCACACTCCCTATCACTAGCGTGTTATGACCATATGAAAGATATGCAGATGCATAGAAAATCAACATCTGCACTTCCATCTACACATCTATACACCTACATGCAGCAGGTAGACAATGAATGGTTTAATCCTGCCTAGGTGAGCAATTCGTCTTTGGCTACATTGGAAATGCCATTTAAGGTGTGGGACTGGTGCCAGGAGTTATGTATAAGTGCTTTCAAGCCCTTCACAGAGCAGAAAATAGCAACCCAAATAACCTATGCTCATTACAGAGAAGGGGCCATGAGGCAATGTCCCGTCTGCTTGTGGTTAAATCTGCCACTGCTGTTATTACTACTATTATTTTTCAGAAAGGCTAAGCATGACTAAAATCTGGGTGTCACAAAGTCAAGACGCATAAGGGCCAACTATGCAACGATCCTTTCAGCCAGAAAAAACACGTAAACCACCTCCAAGTTTTTTGGAGGCTCGAAGGTTTTTTTTGCAAGTGAAATTTTTAAAGCAAAGGAAATATCCTTCTAATTATTTGATTTACCTTGAGGCATTTGACTTTCCATTATATGATGGGGTCACAGGCTTTTCCTTAAAAAAAAAAAAAGAAATTTTGAGGAGTTGAGGGAAAAATGACTTTGTGTACAGTCCATTAATTTCTGTGGGCGCTGAGCACACACCCGTTCCCCTTACACAAACAGAAGAACTTTTATGCCATATCAGAGCGGACTGGCCTAGAAGTTGCAAGAACAGTGAGTCTTTCAACCGCTAGTGTGACTTAATGTAAAATTGCCTTTAAAAACAAATACACTTCCCTCCTCCCTCTTCCTCCTCAGGATTTGAACCATTCTGCCCCTTTTTACATTTCACCACTGTGCTATTATTATGCATCCCACCTCCCACCAGCATCACCACCCCCTCCATGCAAGTGACTAATGAAAATCCCAGACTCCTTCCTTAGCGGTTATCAGATTCATATTTCTTTGGGTTTGACTATTATTCTAAACTTAAAATTCAGTGTCAAGCTTTGCTTCTGGGTTTTTTGCTGGCAGTTTTATAGCTTGACCAAACTTCACGTTGGATAGTGTTTTGGTTGGCTGCCATATTTATCCTGGCTGTTAATCAGGATTTTTGCTGTTTTGGAGTAGGGGCAAGGTGGAGGGAGTGGTTATGGTTTCGCTCTGTTAACAGAAGTGGCCATGCTTACTGTCAGGAGCAAGTGTCTGTACTTTGTAACTACAAATTCCTTAATGACGTGTTACATTTCAAAGCAGAGTTGGACTGGGGGGGGGAAACCTAAACTGATAAACAATAACAGCCGCCCCCTGCCCAGACCTCTAGTCTCCCACAAGCTATTTTTAATGATGCTATTATTTATTCCCAAATAATGTTTTTCTCTGCTTTTAATAATAATGCAGAAAAAATATTTTCAGTTATTTTCTGTATGTGTGGCATTGCTGGATGAATTTCTGACTGGTTGTAGACCGGAGCAATTCCAGGTGTAAGTTTATTAGTCAATGAAGAAAGCAATGGCATTGATTTAAAGAGAAGCCCTCCTACTGAACATAAAGACATGGTTTTTGAGGGGAATGGGGAAAGCCTTTCCTAAATTTCCTATTCTGCAGTAGCCTGCTTTCCTGTGGCTTCTGTGAAGTAGCACTGCACACCTTTTCTTCTCCAGGTATTAATTGAATCAAGATATATTTGATTAATCATAGTCCCTTTTTCTTCTCACCCAAGGAAGGCCACTCTGGCTCCATCCTGCATTTCCCAGACATTTCTCCCACAGCTTCTGTGATTTCTCAGCGTGGGTCTCTGCACCTCTGCCATGCCAGGGACTGCCAGTGCCAGGGGGAGAGGCAGAGAAGCCAACATGGCCAAACTTGCAGCAACATGTCCCCAGGGTGCCTCCCCCGTGCACACCCTGGTGACGTGCACATCCTGGTGCACAGACCTGGATGCATCGGGGGGACGGAGTGCACTGGGTTTTTTTTTTGTCTACCTCGTTGTCCTTTCACAGGGCTTCTGCATGCATCTCCCACAGAGCTCACTCAGGGCTTCCCAGCAGTGCAGGCAACTGTGGGTTTTTCCATCCTGAAGATGAGGGGCTGGGAGGAAGCAGGGAAGAAGCGGAGCTGGGATGGAGGTCTGGAGGTGGGACAGCCAGGCTGGGCGATCAGGAGAGATGTGGGGGAATAATATCTATTCCTGGCAAAGGAATGGTCCCCTTCTCCTGTGCTCCTGGCAGTAACCGCTGAACCGTCCCTGCCAGTCCCTCTCTGCTCTTCCAGCACCTGGCACATGCAAATCATGCAGGGAAATCAAGGCCATTGTATTGGGTATCTCCTGTTTTGGCTGTACCTGGTTCCTGCCAGGTTTCTGCATGCTTTAGAGCATGTAGGTGCCTGACTTTTTGCTTCACTTGCAAAGCTTTTCTTCTGGAGGATCCTCCTAACTCTTTTACCATGCCAGGTCCAAAGGTGGATTGGATGCCATCTCGATCTAATTTTGAATTACACCTTGAGGCTAGTCTGAGAAGAGCAACCAGCTGGCAACCACCAGCTGCACAACCGAGGTCCCAGAACTGCAGTGGGGAGGGATGTTGCTGGCCCCCCAGGGTCCCATGTGGCTGGCCACAGTCTCTGCAGGTGCCCCCAGGCCGGTGGGATTTCCCTGCCTGCCCTGAGCCATGTCTCTTCCTGCAATTGGGAGGGGAAGGCAGGCAGCGGCATGGGGCAGTGGAGGGGAAGGGGGCTCGGGGAGGAGGTGCTCCAGGGAAGCCTGGAGCTGTGCAGTTGATCAGGGCCAGTATTTCACTTCTGCCCTCATTTTTTGTTTGCTTTTGTGTCAGATAGTGAAACAGACTCTTGCCTGGCCTGCTCATTTATAAGAGCCCAATAACTGGCACACACCACGCTTCCCTCCTCCCCAGACTGCAGCCTAGCAACATCCTTTTTTACAGATTAATTTAGTGCCTGTGAATCAACCCTAAGCCTGACCTGAGCTGACCACCCACTCTGAAGGTGTTTATATTTTCAATCCCAGGCATTTTAGTAATAGCTCTCTGGCAGGCTGTGGCTTGCTTCAGGGGGGCTGCTCTTCACGTAGGATTGAGCAAATGACTGACCACCATTTCAGTGATGTCCATCTTCATTGCAGTGATTTAATCACAAGTGGCTGAGCTTCCATCTGTTCAAGCTAGATAATGACAGAAGCCCAAGACATAAACTCCCTTCCCCCTTATTCTTCCCAGAATTATTCCTATAAGTGGCTCAGTGTTTTAGGAAAGGAAACATTCCTCTTGATTAGTAGCCATTTTTGGTTTAATATGAATTAACAAAAAAACTAGGAAGACTCACTAACCTGGTGTGAAATGTATTTTTCATTTGTATTATCTGTAGCAATTACTAGAGCAATAAAATATTGATTGAAGAAAAAAAAGACATGTATGATTTCATAGTTAAGCGCAGAGACATAGTTATATAAAACCCACAAAACATCGGTTATATCATACTGAAAATGGTATTGTTTGGACAGCTTGCAAATTCCAGAGCTTCATCCCTTCACTGCAACAAACAACCTTGGATTTTACTAGTGTAGTCCAAGAGATATTTTTCATTTGTGTTTGCTTGGCTATAGTAGAATTAATAATCTCATTTATCCACTGTTATACTTGAAGCTTATTGTTATATTAGGAATCAGCTCCCCAGTATGGAAGTACTTTCTCTTAACTGGCATTTAGAAAAGGGCAGATATCCAGCAATGCAACGTTATCCTTCTGAACTCATCCTGCTAACTTTATAGGGAATTTTGCCTTTGATTCTTTGGGACTCAATAGGGCCTTTCACTCAGGAGAGTCAAGGACTGAAGTGAGATCAGACAGCGAGATAAAGAGCCAAACCCTCCTGTCGTCTTCCCCTGCACAAATTCGGTGTAATTCCAAGAAGAATTACCACGCTGCTGATAACATTCACATTCTGACTCCTAATAAAACTCTGACTCTCTACTTTATTTTAATTATTCTTGATCCCTTAAATGTAAAATCCCTTTTCCAAATGTTCAGTTAAGTGGCTACTATTAAGTCTTTATCAGTTCTGAGCATTTCAGGCTCTTGTATGCAGAAATTTCTCGATCTGACAGAATAAGAAATGCATTTACATGGCCTAAGCTCTTAAATTGTCCCTTTCAATTAATGCCCCATCATGGAGCAATCTGGAAACCATTACTCAGTAACTCTTCATTATAATTGCTTGCAGCTGAATATCCAGGCCTTGGTAATATAAGAATAAAAGAAAACTCAGTTAGTAACAAGTGCAATTGATTCCATTCAGAATTCCCCTGGTGCTTTGCCATGTTTGGCCTGCATGAGAGGAAACAAGAGGATTTTTTTTCTCCTTTTTTTTTTTTTTTTTTTTTTCTTCCAGGACCAGGAAATGAATTGGCAGACATAAGATGGTCTGTGTGCTGCTTGCCTTCATTTTTCAGCTGGTCCTTGTTAAAAATGAGACGGTGGGGCTCCTACTTTTTTTTTTTTTTAAGTAGAGGGCTTTTCTGGTAACAGATAAAACTACAATACCTCAATTTGCTGCATGCTAACAGCAACCAGAAACAGTCACCTCCTATGCTTTTCATAATCAGACCTGAAACTTTCTTCAGTTAATTACAGGATTCCTTGCTAGAGGACTATTTTCCTCCTTGATCCCAACTTTATGAATACTCAAGCAATTCTGAAAGTGATCCTCTCCTGTCTTCCTCTCCCCCAACCATCCACAAACACCCCAACAGAAACATGGGGGTCAGCTGGGCCTTAATGTACGCCCACCTTATCCACCTCGTGGAGGTGAGTCTAAGGGCCATAAATCAGGACTGATGGAAATTTCACACTAGGTAGCATTAGCTTTGGAAGAATTCAGGAGGTTCCCTTCAGATAACATCCTGCCTTTCAGAGATGCGGTACTGACATTTTACCGTGTGCCTTCTCCCAGGGTGGGTTGTTTCCCATCAGCTTATCGGCGTGCGTCCAGGCTCCTGTGAGATCCAGACCCTGCACTTCCCCAGCCTCGTGATTACTCCAGAGATATAAAATCCTAGCAGCCACAGCAAATGCCAGATGCTGTGAAGACAGGGTAGCTTTCCAAATACATGAAACAGTAAAGAGGATTAGTAACAATTTCCGAACCTCCAGGCTGAAATGAAGGGGTTTAACAGCTATGCAACACAGTACAGTATGAAGTTCAGCTCTGGTACTTCACTTTTGTTTGCTGGTAATGCTTCAGGTCCAGTCAGGACTAGAAGTTTCCAGCAACCCCCCCCCCCCGCAAAGCCGTTTTCCCTGCAGGGCCAGTAGCATCCAGCAACAATGATGGGGTTGCTGGTAGGAGATTCCACCTACTGCTCCAGGCAGAAGGAGCTCCTGGTGCCTGGAGCAGCTCATCCCCATGCCTGTGCTTTGGTGCTTTGAGCTACTTCTTCCACCATTGTCTCATGTTGCTGCAATGCAAATAACAGGTACCATTAATAAGGTGCTGGGCTGATTCTGATTTGTATCCAGGAGGCCTCGATTTCCCAAATGGACCCCTCAGAGGTGGCCCCCAGTGATGGTGGCATGCCTGGAGCAGATGCTACGTGTGCACACCAGCCAGCCAGGCTGGTGGGTGATGTGCAGCAATGTAGTGATATCCCCTCTCAAGCACAGGGAAAGGCTGAGGGTGCTGCATGGCGAGAGCTGATGCTATGGTACCACCCAGCAGCAAACAGGGCTAACAGATGGTTGTCGCCCTTGCATTGGCAGCTGCCAGAACGGCTTTAGATATGGGGGTGGCATCAACAGTAAAGCAAGGCAGCCAAATGATTCCATCTGACTCCTCTAGTAGCCACAGAAGAGACGTGTGTGGCTACAAATTTTCACCTCTGGTAAAGCAGATGGAAAATATAATTTTTGCAGTTTTTCATTAAAAAAAAATCTAAACAATAATTTCAACTTTTCTTTTCAAAATGCTTGTGGAAAACCAAAAGGATTTCTTTCCACAGCAGGGAAACTGCTATTTCATTCTGGGAAGCTGTTTTTGCTAAGAAGTTGGCAAAATTTCTTTGTAAAAATACAGATTTTCTTTCTTTTTTTTTCCTTCCCTTGCTTTGAACAGATGTATGGAAAGTAATGATTGTCCTTGAGGGGTAAAAATATTATTTTTTTCCTTTATGGACTTTACTGTTGCTGTAGGCCTGACTGCAGCTCAGTATTATGATTTCACAAGGGTTTTCTGGATGCTTCTTCAAAAGTGTTGACAGTTAGATAGATGAGCTAATTTGGGAATGGACTTCCCTGGAAATCCTTTGGACTCTGTGAGGCCCAAAGCTCACCTGAAAAGCTTCCCATCTACGCAGCAGGATCTAAAGGTAATTACTCCTTACAGCTATATTGTGCTTCTCAGGACTTCACTGGGGTGGGGTATGTAGGTCTGTACCTAGAAAAAACCCTGGGACTTGAGGGGCGTCCAACACCACAGCACTATGCAGAATATACTCGATTTGGCGCACTCAGTCATTTGTCTTCAGGGGTACGGCTGTGGTTAATCCGTCTCACTCACCGTACTTTCAAGACCCATTGCGACAGTATGTGAGGTACTCAAGGGTGAAAAAAAGTACCACTATTTCCATTTTTAAGGAGAGGATGTAAGGTCAACATCCTGATGTGTAAGAGTTAGGGGGTAACTTAACACAGAGGAACCAACCTATTCCTGAAGGGAGTTTTTCAAGCAAAAGATTCCGATGCCTAGGGATGCACAAACATTAGAGGTGCTAGGTGAGCCCGACATGGATTACCTGGTCATACGCACAAGCTCAAAAATGTCTCATTTCTTTTGTGAACTTCACCAGGAAACTAAGAACTGTGCACCTGAACAATGTTTGTAGGACTGGTTTGTAATGAAGTGTAAATCAAATCCATGTCACCCTCTGTACTATAAAAGCTGTTGCCTGATAATTTTTGTTTCCATAAAAGCCATACAAGATAAGATTACTCTAGAAATAGTGTCTATAAACAAAAGCAATGTTAGGGTTAACCATAAACATCAAATCACTCCCAGGACATCACTGACTGTAATCTTTGGTGTTTTCATACATCATCTTGAGCCATGCTGGAATAAAATGTTCTCCCTGAGAGCCAGATAGTTTATTATCTGCTCCAGGTGTAGGTTGCACAGGGTCTGCCCTTCATGTACTTGCTTCTTTACACCAAACCTCCATCTTGTAATCACATTACTACTGGGGATGAGTAAGGTATTGTCTACCACTGCCATCAGCTCTACAAAGAAACCTGAGTTTCCTGAGAGTAAAGAGCAGCATTTCCCAGGCAAAACCCTTCGCTGCAAACCGTTGCTGTAGAGGGTCCTTCTGGCTGCTCACAGACACACTGGTAATACATCTGATCATGTAATGCCACATTATACACCCTTTTCTAGCTCCTCCATTATTTCAACCCGTGCAACTGCTGCATGTGCAGCTTTCCCATACTACCCACTGTCTTGGGCAGGAGGCTTGATTGGATGATCTCAGTCCTTAATTTTGTCTTTTTTCTCAGCATTGCACTTATCTAGTTATTTTAGTTGTCACTGCCTTAGGAGAGTTGAAAGAAAGAAATGAAAATACATTCAGCTGGGGGCAAGTCTGAAGTTACATCCTTAAGTATCATAGTCCAAGATAAAGGAAAAGCTTTAAGGTTTTCCTGTTATTTTAATCACCACTTTATCCATGCTGTGTTCTCATTGCCTCCTAGATCTTTGATTTTTGTGACTCAACATAGGTCTTCTGAAGGGGATTTGAAGCTCCATTGAATACCACCAGCTGAACATTGGTCAGAGTATAAAAAACCTCCAAATTTCTACCGGGTCTTCTGTGAGAGTGGTGGAACTATCAAAATGACGTTACTTCTCTGTAATGAAGGAGACACGCTATGACTTTGGAGGCCTTTGAAGGAGATCAGTCCTGCTGCGGGTTACAGGGACTGTTATTCTTTAGTTATATTCTTCAGCACTTCACAGTCCGGAGATCTATGACAGCAAATTCCCAAAACGCTCCAAGTAGAACAGTTAAGATTTGGGGAAGGATAAAAAGTCTTGTTTGAAACTCTTGGGGAAGGAGTCAAACTCCTGTTCGAAAATGTTAATTTTTTTTAAAATGAACAGCTCCTTTGCAATGAGATTGAAAGTTAGTATTTTACATTCCTCTCCCACTTTTGTTGTTAACAAAACCTGAATATGAAATATCCCTAAAATTCCAGCTTATCCATTTGTTTGGCAAGCTATCCAAAATTTCAAATTTGTATGCTAATCTGAAGCAACCCAACTCAGATCTTTTGAGACTGGAAAACTGGATCTGATGCCTTGGAGAGGTCAGAACCCTTATGCATGACACAGATATCCATATGACTTTCTTAGGTCAGAAACAATAAAAATATCTTTCCTCACGTTTTTGTGCAGCTCTATTGATCTTGGCCAGAAGTAGCCGGTGCAGAAACATGCCTTTATTAGACTGGCCCATTGGTTTTGGTCGTGTCCCCTCCCAGTGACAAGGCCTAACCACAGTAACAAGGCTGTGGAAGAGCTCCATTAACTCAGGTCATCGAGGCTTGAACTTTCCGACGACAGCTTGTCCCACTCCTCTCTTGTGGCAGTATCTGTGAGAGTTTGGACACTGCTAGTTTGTTGCACAAGAATGATAAACGGTTTGTTTTAAAGTCTGCTTGGAAAGTCTTGGTACAGGCTGCAAGCAGAAGTTCAGATGTATCTTGTCTTTCCACCCCCTCATCTGTCCCCAGCAGTAGGGACTTAGGATATGAGAGGCCACGGCTTAAAACCTTCCTCTTGTATTTGTATAAATTATCTTGAAAAGCAATACAGCTTTTTGGATGTGATTAAGAGAGACCCTGTAGCTCAGCATTTACCCTTCTTTCCTAGGTCCTAAACAGGCAGACGTGGGCCTGAACAGTTCCTATATTTTGCGTGACAACCTTATCCACAGTTATTTGCATAGTTATTGCATGTAAATGGACTACCTCCCATTTTCTGCCCAATTCTGCAAATGCCACTGAAATCTCATTGTGAAGCTAGCTCCTCCTTTCCAAATTCTCTTTGCTTTTACTAAAAAAAGCCTGAAAAAACATTTTCTTGGATGCAAAACATTTTTTGATTAGGTGAGGAAAGAAATATTTTCCATTCTAGGTCTAAAAGAAACAAATTCTCTCTTTCCAGTTCAGCCACCAAATTAAAAACAATTGATGATTTGCACAGCTCTTGTGAAAACCATGCTCTCTGCAGCAGCTCATGACGATTTCCATGACAATACTGTACATTAATATGCTTTATGGGTACAGCCTCACACTGCAATGTAGGACACTTTTACAATGATCCCCGACTACATCACATGCATCTGTAGCAAACAATGAATCTAATGCTGCACTTGTAAAAGATTTATGATTCAGAGAGCAGAAGATAAATGATTCCAGTCCCTGGATGCTTTAAGAGCAAGTTCCTTTAGCTCATATGGTTAAAATTGATCTTTCCATTGTCTCTTGTATGGAATGACCAAAACTAATGATGTTAGGTAATCAATATGAAAAGCTGTGCATAAAGAATTAAACTAAGAAATAATGGATTGCTGTGTCAAAAAGGCCTCCAGACAGTAAGAAATGGGTGCTGACTGGACACGTCAAAGAGACATCCAGACCTTCGGGTAGTTCACTTCAGCCTGTACCCACATCTAGAACAAAGGAGCCCCTTTTTGTTCAGAAACAAAAACATGAATGAAAGCAAGCCAAAACTAATACTGCATTATCAGACACATGGCCTGCCTATAACCTGCAACCTTTGAGAGTTATCAGTACTCAGATAACCTGCAAAAGAGCAGGGGGAGGACTTGAAGTCTAACAAAGGGAATGGAGAGGGAGCTAGAATAAAAATCCTCTGTATATTATCTGCAGTCCAGGAGTCTGCTCAGTGCCTCAATCTCTCCAGGATTTCTTAATTTGCTTTGTAGAGTCCCTTCAGATTATACATGTGAAAATAAAGTACTAAAACTCTAAATAGCAAGATCAATGAAATCTGGTTTCCAGTGGCTCTGTAGTTTGTGTTTGGAGTTTTTGCTGACTAATAAGCTATGAGACTTTTCTCTGGCTATGGCTGGAGAATTCATAATAGTGCTCTCCTTGTTGATTCACTAACGTCTAGTACCTGTGAGTTTGCATGGTCGAGCTCACTTGGCAGCCTTTCTGCCAGCATGGGAACCACTGGGATCTGTCTCCCCTACATGGCTGACTAATGAAATTTGCAGAATTTTGCATCTTTGAGACTCCTACTGCTCTGTCAAATTTAGTTAAAATCAGTCGCTAAGTTCATGGAGGGAGGGGAGAGAGAAGGCACTGACACACGGACGTTCTGGTATTGTGCATCATTGCACAGATCTCATTTTCTTAGGAAATCACAGTTGCTAAGTAGCAAGCCCTTCTTTGGGGATTTGAAAATAGCTGTAGTGATGTTCCTTGGACAAGGCTTGAAGAGCATGTTGGTTGGAGCCTGCCTTGTGCAGCACACAGCGTTAACCTGCACAGTAGCCACAGCAGGCAGTAGGAGAGCTCACGGACAGACAGCCTAGTCTCTGTCTGCTCTCCTTCCCATCTAAAATGACACCCACTACAGAGAAATGGCTCATTCTTGCTCTGAAATATGCAGAAACATGATATTGTTCTGCACACACTGGTTGCTGGTACACAGCTCATGCTGTTTAATCTCCCTAATTTTTTCACACATCGTGTTACTTTCAGGACTTTCATTTTTCTCTTGCTTCTTTTCTTTTCTTTCCTTTTTATTTTTCACAGCCCTTTCCACACGTCTGAAATAGGGATTTTCTGTTGCATCTATTCAAAGCCACCTAATGAGGATCAGTCTTGAAGCAGAGCAGGACTGAAGTTACTGAGCGATTCACCACCTCTCACTCTGTCTGGCTGGAGAGAGAAAGATGGGGAAAAAGGAGGGAAAGCTGGGATGCAGAATAATTTTTGAGAGTTTTTCTTTGTTCCTTTGGGTATTACAGTGTAGAAAAAGTTTTAGTTTCCACTTGAATCTTCCAGGCAGGATTTGTACTGATGTCTCCCATGAGTCTCATCAGTTCCTAACATCCAGACATAACAGGTATAAGCAGAGGATTGGAGATGAGCTGGCACAATCTCTTTTCCACCAGAAGGAGTATGCATTTCCGTGGATGACAATTTGGCTCCATCCATGCTAAAGAATATACCATTCTTTCCCTGAACAGTTATCCCAAGGAGATGGGCTGAGCCCAGCACCTGGCTCCTGGGGTCTGAATCCCCACGTGCCACTGGAAGCCCCATGCATCCTTGAAATTCAAAGACTCACAACTAGGGAGAGTTCAGCTTTGCTTCTTGTGAATTCCTGAACAGGAACCACTCAAAGCAACTCCAGAAGATGGAGTAACTAACTTTTAAGGGATTTGAGCTCTGAAGATCTTCACCTAGGGACCCTGGCAATGGCAAGCACACCACCTCATGCCCACTACTAATTTTAGTAGTTGACATGCAGATAACCTCCAGACATGGCTTAAAAACTTGGAGGCAAGGAGCAAACCCATTGCAGAAGATGTACTTATGCAGGACTATCTTGCTCCTGGGATGTGCACGTGCATTATAAAGGAGACTACCTCTGGATTTGGTGCCCCCAGACTATCTTGAGAGCTAGTGGGGACAAAAAGGGAGACCTTGGGCAGTTTGCCCCTTCTGTGTCACCTGCAGCATGTCTTTTCTGCCCTGTGGATGGCCAAGGGACACCCACTGGTGCCAGCAGGAATAGTCCCACCCCAGTGACAGGAGGCAGGAGAGCAGGAGCAATGTCTCCGGGGTGTCAGCACAAAGTAAGGCTGAAACCCAAGGTATTGCGGCCTTTTAGCCTGGGCACTATGGGCTGTGCTGGTGCCTCTGAGGTCCTGGGTTTTGCTGCCTGCAAGTCGCAGCACCGTCCTCCCTGTCCCCCAAATCCTCACCCATTCACAAGGAAGGACTTCAATTCTTTACCTTCTACCTCAAAGCTCTTTTTTCTCCCTCCCTATATCCCATTATATTGATTTTAGCCCCAGTCTTGCTCCATTTAACCCAGTGTTAGAGGTCCAGACCTTAAATATTTATTCACTTAATGTAGCCAAATGCAGCCAATAGCAATTAAAGGCCTGACCTCTAACACCCTGCTGAAGCAACCAGCCAAAGTAAGAGGCTCATCATCACATGAGAAATCTGAGGTAATTAGACCCCCTTCAGCCCCTGCTTCCCTCCCCCCAGCCCCCTGCCCCAAATACTCTGTAAAATAATACCGTGGCACTAAATTAGACCTCATTACCTATTGAGTCACTTGATCCAGACCTCCCTTACATAGTAATGAGTACTGATTTATTGTGATCATTATTTGGGCATTACAGGTCACTAAATAACATGCTCTGCCCACACATGTCTTCTGAGCTAATAAATATCCTTATAGGAAATATTTTTGAGTGAACTAGCCTTCAGGTTGGTTCAGTAACTTAAGTAACATTAATTTTCTTAATGCATGTAGTGCTTTGATAGGAAAGCCGCAGGGATGGAGGCAGAAAAGGAGGCACAGAAAAATCCCCAAACACAGCTTTTCTCAAACTGGGGTTTCTAGAGGGAAACTGGGGAAGTGGTGCAGAGCAAGGTCAGTGGGGAAGATCAGAAACAACCTTAGAAAATGTGTATTTGAAATCAACCAGCCCCCCTAGGGCTTGATCGAAAGCTCAATGAAGTAATGGAAAGATTCCCATTGAGCTTAATGGACCTTGGACCACATCCAGGTGTGCTTGCAAGTGTAAGTGTATGTGCATCCCTTGTGCACACACATACACTACTACAGATTTCCTAAAAACTTCAGAGCAAATAAAATAATTCAAAAATTTTCTCCAGGAACCAGGTGACATTGGAGTTTCTGGAATTTTACACCATCTCCCTTGCTAGTGTAGCTGTTGTACAAAACTGGGGAAGATTCAGATTTGGCAGAGCTGAAATTATATTGTTTGTTATATTTATCTAGGTAAAATCTTCAAAGGACCCGTCAATTTCAGTTAAAAGGTGAACAAAGCTAGTCCATGGGTATTTCTGAAATATGTGGGTATATACTTCCAAAAGAGACAATGGAAGATTAAAAAAGGAGAAAAAAAGAAAAGAAGAAGATTCATAATTCAAGAAAGATAAAGAAGAAAGGGATTAAAACCCCACTCTGCTAGCCATCACACAAAATGTTTTATTGGCTTACTCCTAGCAAATCCTATAATACATTTTCATTATTTATAGAAATAATTCTGGATTAGTTTGCCATAAAGAAATTGGGCTGGACTGTTTTAAAAATTACAGAAATTAGATGAAATCAGGCTCTTTGAATTATCCATGAGCATTGGGTTAATATAATCAATACTTCAGCCATTACAGGTTGACGTTACATCTCGAGACAATTTTCTAACTTAATAAGATTAGAAATAATAAACTGGTATTATTTCTTTGCGAATTGGGGCCTCTGACCTAGTAATTTAATGGCTTCATTATTACAGTCGTGGAATGTAGAAAGACCCAGCACGTTCTCTGTTATCACAACTGTGCTTTGTCCAAATTATGTGACTTTTAAAATAGTAAAATAAAAACTTACCAAACAATTTCAAAGGGCTGTGGTGGACATTTTTCACTAGACATGGTATGATACTCCAGATCATGCTTGTGATTTTATTTTCGGTCCATTGCACTGCAATAGTATAGCGTACATGCTTTCACGTTTATAAAAGAATGAAAAAAAGCTTCCTTTCCATATTTTTGGAAAGACAGTACTGGCAAAGGTTTCAGTGCCTTGTGCTCCTGCTGTTTTTTGGTGGCTGCTACTCAGACTTGTTTACTTTGCAATAGGGAAGGAAAAATAGTCTCTTGGTCATAGAAATAGGGGTCCAAGTCCAGATTTTCAACAGACTTCTTCACCTCCACAGTTGAATGTGAGCCCTGTGGAGGTCAGGGTGGACAACTCTGCTGATGCCAGGACATCCAGCATTTCACTCTTCCATCAGTTTCTGATCCAGAGAGTGGGAACTTGGTAGGGAATTTCCTTTCTCCTGCTATGCAACTGTTTTGTCTATTCATGTATCAGGTCCAGAACAGAGATTTCTATTTGCCATGTGCAGCTCTGAGCACCAGAGACTACTGATCCCAGCTAGTGCCTTGCCGGATTGCAAATAATAGCTGTGGCAAGCCTCATGCGGTGAGGCATGGGGCAAACGCACCCAGTGTGTCTTTTACTTCCTCCCATTGCAAAGCTTAGGTGAAAACACCAACAATTCAGCAGTCTGATAGGCAATGTGTAGGACGCCCGTGCATACGGTGGTGTGCACAAGGGAAATGCCACCCTAGAGGGCACAAAGGCTTCAAAGAGCAACCCAAGCCAGGGACCAGGGTGCTCACAGGGGCTGAAGCTGGTTTTCAGGATGTAGGACATACAGCAGGGTATAGTTCTTCTTCAGTAACAACATTCAGAAAATGAAATCCTTATCTTTCCTTCCCTTTTCTCCTCCCTGTGCAAGACACACTTCAATCCCACCTGCTAGGAAATAGTCCTGCTGTAGCGTACATCTGCAGCGCAGACATGCAGGCAAACAGCATTTATTTTGCTCTTTATCTTCTCTCTGCACCATTTCTAACACACAGCATTTTAGAAAAATAGAAGGGCTTATTCAGAAGGATGCTAATTCAGTTATTTCTACCTGTAAGTGACCCCTGTGTGGTCATTTCCAAACCTCTGGGCCAAGCTCATTCACATACACACATCTGTTATAGCAAATGCTTTCTGTAAGCTTTAAAGGAAACATAACCCAGGATGATAAAACATCAAGGAAAACAGAAGACTCAGCCAAACAATCAACCCTCTGAACTTCTGCTTGAGACATGTCTGCGGTTAGATGCATTTGTGTGCCTCTGCATCCATCGTTAATTGGCAGGTTTGCAAGAGCAAGGGAGTGAGAACAAGGACACACTGGATACTGTGCTCCCATCACTGTTTAAGAATGAGGGAAACATCTCTGAATTCCTCTTTGAAAGTGAATGGAGAGAGTTATGACAAAGTAATCTGTCCTTCAGAATTAAGGCTGTAGCTTTTTAATATTTTTTACTGAAATCATCTAATTTGGGCTTAATTTTAAATCTAGCAGCACTAGTCACCGACCAGCATACACATGCTAATGGATCCACTGTGCTCCCAGACCACTGCATTA
Source organism: Nipponia nippon (assembly GCF_047370975.1). Taxonomy (NCBI): domain Eukaryota; kingdom Metazoa; phylum Chordata; class Aves; order Pelecaniformes; family Threskiornithidae; genus Nipponia; species Nipponia nippon. The sequence goes on from NW_028262290.1 coordinate 130,990,533, forward strand.
TCCTAATTCCACAAGTGGGAAAAATGAGTCCTTGTGGGGTTTGCTCAGGGACACCCAGGACTGCAGGCATTGGGAGAGCGGAGAAATGCAGCGTTCCTGTGTCTTGGCAGGGAGAGCCGATGCACGTGCTTCCCATTTCATCTGCTGGGTTCCTTCTGCGCGATCGCAGGCCAGCTGGTCTTTGATGTCCTTCACAAACTGAAGGTAGCATGGGTCACGAGGGGGCAGTGGTTTCAGATAAGTAATGAGAAGTTCTTGATTGACAGTGCTTTTGCTCAACTGCATAATCACTTGATTAGTTTTTTGCTTTGCTTTTAACAGAGTAAAAAGTATTTCGCTGTTGCAATAAAAGAGCACTTTGATGGTGGAAACACTTTTTTCAGTAGCCAGAAAATCATATGATATATGTATGTATAAATACATTTATATATATAGAAAAAATATTTGCTTTCAGCATGGAATTAACCCTAAGATAGGAGGCATTTATACGATCTGTGGTACCACTGTTAGCTTTGTGGAAACACTATTTTCTGTCTCCCACAAACGTGTTGGCATTTTTTATGATACTGTATATTTCCAGTCACCCTGGACGCATAACCTGTGCCCATTTAGAAACATGGCGCTGGAATAAAAAGCCACAGACGCTGCAAGCTGAAAGCAGTGATGGGGTATTTTGCCTGCAACGCATGCTTTAGGCAGCATATACAATGCCCCCTCCTTGAGCAACTGCGACCAGTCTCTGGTTAATGTCTCTGAAACAGCCTGTTAAGACTGTTACTACAAATTAGAGTCTGGATCATTCTAAAACAAAAATAGACTTCTTTCATCTTCCAGATGGCTGTCTGATTGGGAACTGGGCAGGATCACATTTCAGGTTGTGACTTAATGATTCAGGACAATATTTATGGTTATTACCTGACAGAGAGCAGTGAGGAAAATTAAAGCACAGACCCATGCTTCATTTATGACAAAAAACAAATTCATGACAGTTCTGTATATTAGAGGTGGCATCTTTTGCTCGGGGCAAAGTCCAAGCATAGCTCCACATCTGAGCCAGACCTGCCAGGGGCTGCTGCGAGAGCCCGGCCTGGCCGGCTTCGCCATCCCTGCTTTGATATATGTGCTATCGTCGGAAACAATCTGGTGCTTCCCTTGGAGGAGGTCTTAGGCAGGCAAGATACAAATATGAGTGAGAGCTTTTAGAGGGGAAAAATAACATAATTATACAGCGTATTTGTTTGATGGCTGCAGTTGTCTGAAATATTATTCTTTGGGGCATGTTTTTGACATAATTATTGCCACAGGATAATCCCTTCTGGAGAAAACATGGAATAATTATGCATGCCAGTTGTAGATATGATTCTGCATGTGATTTTTCCCTGCAAACAATGCTCCTTGTGATACCAGCCGGTGGGGGTGCAGGGTATTTCAAAGCAATGGGCAATGGTGTTCAGCTAAATCAAATTGAAGCCACAGCTCTGCTGGCTCTTTCCTGAAGGAAAGAAATTTATTAGTGTTCCTCTCCTGGTTAATCCTTTGCTTTGCATATGGAACAGACTGGCACTTTTTTTATTGTGAGCTGCTAAAAAAATAAATAGCCCTTATGAAAGTGACTGCAACCCACAGCTTTGGGCTTCCTGTAAATTGGCTTTGGACTGCAGGATTTCTTAATAAAACAAACAATTCTGAGAGATGAGAGGTAGCTGTTGAAAAAAAAAATTGGGAAAATGGCTATCCTTCCCATTGCTTAAGCTTTTTTTATCCCTAAGCTAAAATAAGCTCTTTGAATTTGCAGATAGTGATAAAAGGAATATTGTTTCACTTTAAAGTACCTTATTTTAGGGGCAAATATTCTGTCCACATCTGTTAAATATTACACCAAATCAATCAAAATATTTATTATTTAAGAAACATTTTTCCCAGGGAGAGGTGCTTCTCAGTTATTCTTCAAGCCGGACCTTTCTTCTCCTCCTTTTGCCCCCTTTTGCTGTGCCCTTGTCCCAGCAAACGCCTCGTCCAGCACCACCCGGCCGCACCACAGCACCCCAGAAAGAGTCCCCGGCTGCCTCCTTTCCCAGCCCAGCTCTGATCCTCCTTGTGGCAGTGCATCAGCGGACCACCAGGCAAATCTGCTCACTGATGTTTGCCACTAGCTATTTTAATTTATTCTGGGATTTGCAGAGCTACCCCAGGCAGAGAAAACCACAGGGTGTGAGGTATTCAAATCTCCTTGTGTAGCACAGAAATATTAGTCACAACCTTCCATAGAACAGGCCAAATTATGAATGCGCAATAAGGCTGGGTGCTTGCTTTGTTGTCACGTTTTGGAGGAAGAGAGTTGCATAATGAAGTTTTTTTTTTGTTTAGTAGATGTGATTTTATCCTGTTAAAAAAATAATAGTTCGAGCACTGAGACAACGAGTGCAATCTGTTCCCCTCTGAGTCTTCAACCATGCCTGTGGTCATGAGGTAGCACACTTGGCTCTCAGCTTCTACCTACATTTTGACTGGATTGGGCTTATCATGAGGGGCTGCATGAGGATCTGAGCAAGGTCCTTTCCAAAACCCCCAACCTCAGCCCCAATCTGCAAGACCCCCGTAAAAACCCTATGCCGAGTCTCTCTGGCATGTGAACCTCCCACGGAGGCACGTTGTCCAGTGGGTTTGTGACGAGGGCTTATCTCCGCCACCCCTTCACACCTCTTTTTTACTCTTCGTGCCCCTTTGAGTGCTGCACGGTCACCCCGTGCACACCCAGGCTGCATCCCCGGCTCCGCACAAGAGCCAGGCTCACCCCAGCACAGCATCTCTGGAAGCAGCTGCCTCATGCTTGCAATCCTTTCTGCATCCAGCATCTAATCAGAGTCAGGCGATTTAAACACTTTCTTAATTACGTAGTGGTGAGCACCTCACTAAAAACGGGGCAGGGGTATACAATTAAAGGAAAAATGTATAAACTATCTGATGTTGTCAGTATCTGTAGCTCAACGTGAAATTACACCAGGAACAGGAGACTGTTGTCTGAAAAATCCATTTTCTTGTCATTTTTATGGCTCTGTTAGATAATAAAATCAAGAGAAAGATGACTAGAATAGCAATAGTATCTCTTCCTGGGTGAAAAGATAGGGGGAGGAGGAGGAATGCAGAGATGGATGTATGAAATCTCTTGTCTAAGTAAACAATCTACATACATTTGCATTTGCATCTAATCATTGATATAAAATGTTGTCTTCATTAACATTAGGAGCTCGAGATATATGTTACTCCGCCATCCCTGACTTAGCTGCCTCTTCTAAAGTAAGGACTGGTGGCTCTTAAACCCATCAAGCAGTGTTAATTCTCTTCTTTTGACTGTATTATTTCAAGTGTCTGAAGATTTACTAAGGAGCGGTTGACATTAATGAGAGCTGAACATCCAAATCCAGAGGAGAATAAGCCCAAATTAGGTTTCATTGGAATAAATAAGGGATGGGCCACCATAAGCTAAGACAAAAAGCAGGATGATATTAAGAACAGCTTTTGGGGAAACATCTATGGGTCATATTCTGCCCAGTCCTGCTATGGTATGGAGTTTACCCAGCCTGATACTTCACTCATAACCCACTCTGTGAGCAGGTTGGGTTTTGCATTGCTCTGCCATGGGAGAGGGGCCCAAAGACACTGAGGAGCCGTCGATTTCATCGCTCTCTCTCACAGAGAGCTGCCGATCTGTCAGTTTTAGGGATAGTTAAGATGGTCAGATTTGCCCCCAGCTTCTGCTTCCAACCCAGCTGTTCCTCAGGAGGTTGGTGTGATACCACCACCCTTTATGCTTTGCACCTTGTTATCATAGCTGCTCATAAGCTACAAAGCTACCAACCAAAAGGATAAATATATAAATATATTTTTAATGTGGAGATTTCATAACATTTCACTAGGTAGACTTCCCTATTAAAATACACTGTTAAAGGTGACATCTCATTTATCTCTGTGGAAAAAAAAAAAAAAACAAGCAAATATCCCAACATCACCTAGTGTTTTCTTTCATAATATGTAGCTTTTACAAATGAGTGGCGCAGCCAGTCCAGTAAATTCTGCTTCTCTCCCCACAAGGCTTTTTCGTATTGCAAAGTCGACTGGTCTGATGCTCTAATGAGCCAGATATTCCATAGTGTTTCAGAACAGCATTTTTTTTCTTAATTAAAAAGAAAAAAAAAAGAAATTATTTGAATGCAAGGTTCTAAACAGCTATACAACTTTGCAGAATGACTGTGGTAATGAGATGTCTGCAGTAGTCAATCAGGGCAGACGACTTTCACAGAAAAACTCGATGTCTTTCAGATTTTCAAAGAAAAATAAGCCAATGACAAAAGCATAGCAGCTGCGAGCACACGAAGGAAATTAGTTATAGCAGACTTGTAATTAAGCATTGGAAACTCATCAAAAACATTATCCTGTTAGTTTACAGCATGGCTTCTATCTACTACAAAATCAATTACACAAAAAATAAACTACACATGCTCTGAAGTTTTCTCATATGAATGTGCCCTATTCCATCTTTGGACTGCAAAGTATGTTTGTTTTCTCAATAAAATATGCAAAGCATAGAGCTGGGAAAAACTGAGATGAAAAGGGAAACAGAAAAACTGGGAGAGAAGGTTGGCAGAATAATTGACTCTATCAGAACCACACTTTCCTAAAAAAACAATATTTGTGCAATGAGATAAGAAACCAGGGTTCTCTTTTGGTGTATGCATTTTTCCATTTTCCTTTGCTGAATGTGTTGAGTAAACAGGACAAATTGCCATTAAATGATAGAAATCATTTAACAATAATAAAGCAAAAGAATGTAATAAAAATCTAGAAATTTCAGGGAAATGTATACACAGGAAAAGTTGGGCAAAAGTTTGTCTTTTGAAAATCACATGTTATTCTCATTAACTGTAACATGATATGGATGGCTGAATAAAATAGGGGCTATGTGAGCTGGGATTTTCTTAGAAGATTTGGGCCTGGTTTAGCACGTTTTATACCAACAGAGCTGTTTCAGTTAAGAAAATAAAAATAAACCCTGGCAGGTTGCAGACACCCGTCCTTTCCTGGCGTGAGCAGCGTGCCCCCACTACTCACGCTGGTCCCGCCGCCCCTCTGCAGGGCATCCCTCCTCGGGCTGCGCCAGTGGGTCAGTTAACGCTGCTGCTGTGGGAAGCCTTTGCTCACCTTGACTTTATTGATGGGAAGTTAAGGAGAGCTGTAGGATTTATGCGATCAAAAAAGGTTGCATTTCGTAGCAGGGGTGAGAGTAACGCATATCAAGTACACCAGGAAAAGAGGTCTTTTGTTGGCATAAGGTGTTCTGCACAAAAGGTTTGCTGGTAAAAATGTGCCTGAATGTGAGACAAGTATTTGGAAGCCCCTGAAAATCCCAGCCCTGACGTGTGATGTTTTCAAAGCACTCGATGAAGGTTGTCTAACCAAATGGGGTGTTAGGCTTTGCTGCATGCCCCCCGTTCCCTGCCATGGCAGCCGGGAGCGACGGCTGCCCCTCACGGCACCAGTGACGTGACCCCCTTCAATCTGGCCAAAACTCATACGTCCAAAGATGACCTGGCGTGGTGATGCAGAAGCAGCCACAGCCACGTGGCCTTTCATGGATCAGGGTTAGACACGAGTGTGCTAAACCTTTACCCTGGCGCTGAGTGCCCTGAACAAACCACCAATTCCGTTTGAAGTCAGCACCTCTGAAATTTGAGCCATAATTTAAGGGCCTCAGCGTGAATATAAAATCCTAACTTTAGGCTCTTCGCTTTATAACTCTTGGCACGAGATCCTGAGACAAAAAGCAGAGCAGAAGCAAAGAGTATTACTGCTATTACTGTGCCATGTGCACCAGCAAAATATATCAATATGTGAATACACAGAAATGAGAGGAGTGAGACAGAGATGATGTGCTTTTAATATATCCGAAGCACCAGAAAATCTTTCATGAGCAGGAACAAGACAGAGTTCATGAAAAGGTAAACCCCAGAATAAATTATGAAGCTCATTCCATTAGAGGTATGTATTAAATACCATATGTAGGTATAGGGTTGGTTTTCTTTTCCTTTTTGCTCTGCCCCCGCTCCCCCCACCCCCCCACCCCCATCATTTAGCTAGTGGCAGATACCTCTTCCTTCTAGGTTATACTCTCTCATGTCATATTTATTGAGGTGAAAGACATCTGCCTTGAAAATCATAACGGGTTGTTTTTTTTTTTTTTTAGATATATATGAAACAGATAAGGGGCTCGATTCACTGCAGAAGTAACTTGAGTGAAGCCAACGCAGTTACACCACCAAATAACTTGTCTCACTATTTTTATTAACGCATATGCCTGTATTGTACTTAGCCATTATTACACCGCAAAGGCAAACACATGCGTATTCATTGTGTGTACAGTGGAAGCCCACTAACCCAAACACTTGGGACTGTATCACCATTTGGGTAAGCAAAAATGTTACTACAACATGGTAGTTGTTAATGTGTGTGCATATTCTTCTGCCTGTCCATGAAAATAACTATTTGGGGTAGAAGACGGAACACAAAAAATTGTATTTTTGACATTATGCATATTAAATATAAAGAGTCTTGTGCAGGCAATGATGGGAGCAAGAAGCAGCAGGAGGATTGCATTTAGGTAACCACTGTCAGAGAAACCCATCTCCTAGACTGAGTTTGCACTACTGGGTACCACAGACCCAGCTCTGCAGAAGAGACTTATAATCAACACTGAAAACCCGCCCAGGTCTCTCTCAGTCTCTAACTTGCCATTTTGGGCAATCACTGGGACAAACCAAAATGATCCAGTGCGGTATTTCAATTCAGGGAACAACTGATGCTCTGTGTGATGGACGCCTTTCGAGCAACAGTTGGTACATGGCGTATTGAAGTGTACCGGGAAGAGGTGCAGGACAGCTCGGTGGGTGGAGATGAAACCTAAAAGGAGGTGATTAACACTGAGCCTTTCCTGGATGTGTGGAGGACAAGCTGAACCTTTACAAGAATAAAAGATGTGGAGGGATTTTTTGGTTAGGTGTCTAGTCCCTTGCTACTGCAGGCAGACACATCATATGGCCTTTGTAAACTTGCTAGGATAAGAGGGGGATTGAGATCAGGGTGTTGAGTAATGGCCAGAATTGGGGTAGTGGTTCAGCCTCAGGTGATAGGCTTGGCGAGGAGAATGGAAGAGAAAGATAGAGCGGAAAGATGGAAGGTGCTTAAATATAATGTAAACACTGGGAAATGAAAGCAATTTTGCCTTTTTTCATAAAAGCTCTCACCTCTCAATATCAAGGGCAAATTGTAATGTAAAGGACAAATATCTGGGACATTTTCTACTGAAGCTGACCAATGTGCCAGCTGTCTTTTCCACAGCTCTTCCATGCTTCTTGATGATCATATACAAATGTCAGAAGGGCCTTGGGAGTGCATGAAGCAGTGTCTGGGGTCTGCAGTGTTTAGCCTTATGTTTTCTCATACCACCCCTTCTGCAGTGGGTTCACGCTGGGCCTTCCCCATGGACTGCTACCTTGGGCATGTCTTTCCAAAGGCAGAAAGAGCAGCAGATAGCAAAGCCCAGGAGAGATCCCAGGAGTGATGCATGGCTGACGACTTCACCCTGTTGCAGGCATATTTTATACCTGCCAAATTTTCATGGTGCACTTCTTCCAACCTCTTGCTCTGTGCAATATCAGAGAAGTCAGGAAAGGTCAAGAAAATGTTCCCAAATCATGTGGAAGCAAGGAATTTAGAGTGAGCCAGATGGAAGAAGAGTTTCTCTGATTTATTATGGACTGTTGGGCAGATAAGAGTGTGCAAAAGATAAGGCAGGGGAGATCTCTTAACCCCTTATCTGCCTTTTGGCACCAAGCATATTTCAAGGTAGATAGGTGGCCTCTAAAAAGTTAAGTTTTTGTCAACAGCTGCCACATCCTCCACAGTCTTCCCACATGCCTCCGTGCTCTCTTCGTCTGGGAATAGGAAACAACTGTTGCTCCGGGGAGGTAAATGGTGGTGTTAATCACTCAGAGATCATTCCATAGAGCAAAGGCATATTGTGATTTATTCTCACAGTCAAGAATTTGCCCCTTGATAATAGCAATTGCAATCCAAATTCCCAGGTAAGCAGGAAAGCTCGCTCGGTGTGGGCAAGTGTGAATATGGACTTTTGTGTCCGAGGATACCTTGCAGCTCCAAGCATTTGGAAAGTGTATCTAGTAATTTACTTTATTTTCTGTGTTTATAAACACACATCTGTTATTTGAGTTTCTACTTTTGGGTGAATTTATGATGATAGCCCATCTGCAGAAGCTCTGGGGCTTTTTTTGTGGAGATATTGCCTTTAAGGTTTCAAGAACTCACTGGTGATTGCAGCATAAATATTAACCAGGTTGAATCTGCCAGAGGCATCACACGGTGTGCAGTGATGTGACTTGCAGAATTTTGCTGTCTGATAAAGCTTATGGAAAATTCCCTCAATAGATTTATTTATGGCAACAGATTAAACCAGACTCCAAGCAGACTGCGCTCTGTAGGTTCAAGAAAGAATTTCTAATTTATTAGAGATTTCTTTGTTTTTTGCTATCACATTTCAGTCACGTTTTTACTCTTGATAAGCAATTGGTTCCTTCCTTGGGGAGCATGGGGAGGTAGTTCCTGCCTTGCAATTCTTGGAAAGACAGATAAATCGCTTGAGTTTAAGCTTTTTAAAGGAGCTTTCTTGCAAATACTTCAGGCACAATGCACACGTTTTACAATTTTTCCCACTCTGTTCCTTTGCTGTTGGAAATACAGAATCTTTTTTCAGTTTCTTCCAATTTTCTTCTGTCTCATGTTTGTGATGGGTGTAAGAGCTCTCCTGCTTCCCACTCAGTCCTGTCACCGTCAGCACGGAGAAGGGTCCAGGCTTTTGGGGACGTGGCAAGCAAGAGTTCCTGGAGATGTGACGGGGGAAGGCAGCGGCAGACCTCCTCGCAGCGGTGCCTGCTTGCATTCCTGCCGTCGGCCAGAGCAAAGTCAGTGCAATGTTTCGTTGAGAGCCAGCTTTGGAGAAAGAGACCAGCAAAGTGTGAAAGATTCACTGCCAACAAGCAAGAAGGTCAACATTTTCCTTTTTTTTTTTTCTTCTTCTCTTTTTCCTAATTCATTTTTGAGGGAGGAAAATGTGACTGTTTAAAGAGTTTCTTTGCAAAGGCATAATATGCTGAAACACAACTGCAAGGAACCCCTCTGAGAAGAGATATCAGTCTTATATTGAGCTGCCAGTTGAGATTATCTGGAGTGGACGTCCTGAGAGACCAGCAGGAATTCTTTTCCACCAAAGACTGATGGAGGCTTCCCATTCAAATGTTTTAAAAGCTGTAGAGAATTAAAAATAGAAGCCCTGCTTAAGGAGGAGAGACTCCTTTGGGGGGTACTTTGTTTGCTTTGGTTTATATCTCCCTGGGTTGGAATGCAGTAAAAAACTGAAGAAATTAGAGTCTTGCAAAGAAATGTAACCTCATACAAAACTGAAGGGCAAGGAGCTCAGTTTGCGTTCTGGTTTTATAATCAGTTCTGTTTATAGTAGGAAAGAAATATCCCCTTCTTGAATTCAGTGTATGCAGCTTTTCTTAGCTGTTCCCTCTTTAGGTAAACATTAAAGGAAATATGTCTTCAATAATTTATTATTAAGAGAGCAACTAATGGTAAATGCAGGTGTATACCCCGGGCATGGTGGTGTTATATACGCCAACTTATATAAGAGAGTGGCAGTTTTCTTATGGAGTTTTTTCCTGATAGCATGCATTCAAGTAAGCAAAGCCTCACAGAAATGGTACTCAATGAGGGGGAGAAACACGGGGGGTGGTTCAAAACCCTGCCCTGAGCCGCCTCATTGCATTAAACTGTTTTGACACCCTTATGTGGCCTCCGGAGATACTGTATATTTCCTTGGAAGGGAGATTACATGGTAATAGGGCTTTTAATTACATTGGACTGAAATATCTCTCATATTTATTTTCTGCTTATGTTGCCCATAATTCTTCAAGGCCACAGTCTGCAGCTAATGAACAGTAAGCTAAAGACATCTAAAACACCTACCTTTAACTCTGGCATATATGCCCCATGCTTAAAACACCATTTCCAATATTTTAAATTTAGAAGGAATAGGGACCTGCTTGATCTTTCTTTCCCTTCTAGGTTTAATTCTCTTGGGCCATGAGAGTTTCTAGAAGCAGGGTGGGTATTTTCCGTGCATCCGTGGATTGATCTTCCAGTCTCTGGGGGCAAATTTTGCTACAATGAAGATGAAATTTGTAGCTGTACCACAGAAACCATCTGTTCCATACTGCAACCCAGTAAGCAGAGGTGCAGGCAGGCAGGGGCGAGGAAAAAATTGCAGCTGCATTTGAGGTTCATTTTTCCAAATAACAGCTTCTGCATGAACATATTGTTGTCCTGTATATTTTATAAAACAAAAATAGTCTAATATCATCCCCTTGAGATTCTTTTCAACTGTGGGTCGATGCTCCCAGAAGTGCTCTCCTTTGGCAAGGCAGTGGCACAAAGCTGTTGGTGTGCTCCTTCTGCAGCTTTTGTGGGTTCCTCTGCCTGAGGCTCCCAGTGAGGACCCCCCTGCTCCATCACCATGATGCTCCCCGGGCACGAGGTGCTGTGGCAAGGAGAGCTGTTCCCTTGCAGGGGCACACAGGTGTCTGGGAGGGGGCGGGAGGGGGCAGGAGGGGGCAGAGCAAAAGCTGAGACTGTGGTGCCCACTATTTTAGGTTGTGATGGGTTGTGCTCTCCTTGGTTTCTCCAAACAGGAGGTCCAAGGAGGCTGGCATGTATGCACTGTGGGGCTTTCCAGGGATGCTTTGGGTAGTATGAGGCAGAGTGCAAGGGTACAAGATGCAGAGCTCACATTTACAGAGCAGCCATGGGGATCCTCTTGGCTACACAAAATATGGAGGACATCCAAGACCACTAACCCATCATCCACGATCCCTGGCTTTCACACTCTGAATCTCAAATGTACAGATGGTTCTTACGGGTCATCAACCAAACCTGAGTTAAAAAACGAGATGTGATTAGTACTGCACTGTTTAATGTATGCAGGCAAGCCATTTCAGTGCTAACAGTAAAGAAGAATGGCTCTAGCTACAGACACCCACTACAATGGCAAATTGCTCACACCTGCTTATCGTATGTGTAAGGCTCTGAAGAGGCAACATTCTATATAATTGCCAGGCATCATCACAATTAATCATTTCCTGCATGGAAACTGAAATATGGTAAATATATTGGTTGCAACTGAATATTATCACCTGATGCAGACACGGCTCACCTCTCTTTGCTTGTTATGCCAACAAAGAAACGTGCATGATGCCGCCACCTCCTTTTCCTCAGCTGGTATATGAGGAGCCTGCATCTTTGTTTCTGTGCTCTCATGATGTTCTCCTCTTCCTCGGTGTCACGCTGGGCTGGATTCTGTCCTGGCTCAACTCACCCACCCAACCTAGCCCGGTTCAGTGGGAGTGGGAATGCTTTTTAGTTTGTTTCATCTTTTTTGAATGTTCAAGAGAAAATACTTTTTTTAGCTTTAGCTGATATTTTTCTCAGAGGGAGGCAGGCTGCTAAGTATTTGCTCACGTGCATTGCCATTTGGTGATCCCCCTGGTAAGCAGAATGTGCTCTCCTGACTCCTATCCAGCCCAGGGCTGGAGGAACCATCTCTTCAAATATTCAGCTATCTAGACTCTGTTAATGCCACAACTTTCACAACACCTTGCAATGACATCATGTGTAATCACTGGTGTATATTGGTCTAGACCTCAGCTGAAGCCTGCACTTTGTCCTGGCTCTTTCTGCACAGTCTAGGCAAGATTGTCCCCAAAAGTCAGAGGACTGGGGCTATAGGACAGGTCCCATCTTGTGCAGGGAAAATAGGGGAGTTTTCTCAAAAGAGCAATATAAATTTTTCCTTTCTAAGCTTTTTAAGGTAGTCTAGGTTATCCAGAGATGTGAGGATTCTGCTTTACAAAATCAGACTGGCTTTTACTGGTTTAGATGTGTGTGGTCACCTCTGCAGGCCAGTTGTGTTGGAACAAGAACAGCCCTTAACATCCTTAGCCAGGTACAGCTAGGTATGTGGCTACATGCCATAGCTAGGTGTATGGCTACACAAGGGAAAAGCAACGGAGACTTCCCAACCCAGTAACTTGGCAAAGTGAATGTAACAACAGCTTTGTGGTTGATCAAACAGAGTTTTTATATCAATTTACCCAGGTCAGTCAAAGAAATTTTGCCCCTCAGCTGACAACATTTGCAGTGTTTTCAAAGAGGCGTAACCATATTGCCCATGGAACTGCATTACTTCAGCTACGCCGATACATTTACAGCAGAAATATTTTTATGAATGGGCTCGACTACACAAATCCTGCTAAACAACACCTGGCTGACTGGTTAGCATTTTGAGAAATCACCACTGGTTTATCATTTCATTCCCAGTTTGGGATTTTCCTACTCTTCTACCATGCTCTCCCCCTGGCCACCGCACCTCATTGCAATCCAAATCCTGACCCGTGTGTATGTGGCTTGCCAGCGTCCAGCTGAGGGGTGGAAATGACCACTGCAGACAGACAAAAGGAATGATAATTGTACATTATTTTTTATCAGTTGTGCTTACAAGGCAGTATCAGCAACCCTGGTTTACTCTGTAAAAGCTTTGCCAGCAAAAGCAGCAAAGGCCCCCCTGTGGAGATACAGCTTATACTGGCAAAAGGAGTTTTTCTGCTTGCATATTTAGACCACCTCTTGGGATGACTTAATTTACACTGGCAAAAGGCAGCCTTTTGCTGGTTTCACTGTTTACCACATGTTTGTTTGGTGGGGTTTTTTTCCCCCTTTTTTTGCCAGCATAGCTAAGTCAGCTAGGGGTAGAGAGTTTTCCTCTTGCATCTGCACAGTCAAAATGTTTCTTTATAGGACTGACCTTACTAATTAGAACTTGTGTTTCTGGGATGTGAGGGAAGATGGACGATGTATTCTCAGCTTTCCTGCAGGGTCTTCAGCATGCACAAAGCCAGATCCTGTCTGGATTACTGCAGGATTCCCCAACGCTAATTAAATGATTTTATCCTTCAGACAAAACACACACATTCATTCTCCAGAGCTAGTTCTTATTGTTAGCAGCATATGGAGTTCCCAAAATGTAGGACTAGAAATGTTTCCTATACTTAAGGCAGGAGACTCACAAGCAGATGTGCTACCTGCAGTCATCTGCAGGAGCACAGAGGAGATTGCAACTGGATTCAAAACCCACTGAAACAAAAGCCATTTGACTTCAATGCACTTCAGTTAAGGGCTTTGCTGCTTGAAAGAGAAAAGCTCCACACCACTTCTGCACTGTCCTGCTGCACTAATTCTCCAAGGGCTTCACAGGGCAAGAGCTGCCATACGTCTCTGCTACATTTTATTCTCACTGCCCTTATTCTGTAGAGCTCAGTGAAACACAGCCAGATGATGGGAAGGATTTCTGCTGAACAGAATAACCTTGGGATGTGACTTTTCACACTGCTCTGCTACCTGGTGTATAAGAGTCTCTTACAGAGATGGTAATGAGTTGCTGGTAGACATGAACCTTTTTAACTTAGGAAGCCTGTGACATAACTGGTGGATAAAAATGGAACGATGCAGGAATTTTTAAAACTTTCTGCAGTATCGTATATCCTGTTTTGCTTATTGAATTCCTCTGTAACTCCTCTCCCTGTGTTTCCTGTCCTCCTGTCATTCAGCCTGACTTGTGAGGGTGTAGAAACCTGCCCTTGCTTCCCACCGAAAGAGCAGGAACAGCAAAGAACAGGAGCAGAAACAGGCTAGTCTATAAAACATGAGAACATTTCCACAGATGACAATGTTTCAGAAGCTAAGTATGTTACTGAGATAATTAGCAACTTCATTATCTTCCTGAACAGCATAAATATATATATATAAAGGAATCCTAGAAATCCTTTCTTTCTGTAAGCAGTACTTATTCTTACTTTCCATACAGCTATGTGTGTTATCACCTCTGCTGTGTGTTATCACAGCAAGCTGATATCTAAGGCACAGTTGTACATTTTCGGCTCAAGCCATACTGGGTTATGTAAAATGTCCCAAACCCAACTGGAACTGCACTTACTAAGGCTATCACTAAGTTGATGATGTCTCTTGAAATTGTTTTTCCACATTTTCTGACTGCTGGTGAGGGGATATGTTAAGGCCCAGAGGAAACGAAGGCCAATGCACTGCAGAGCTTACTGTATCCTCGCACATTTCATGTGCTTAGCAGCGCACTCTGAGACTGAGAACCGGGATGAAAAGTGGACATCTTTTGCCTTCAGAAGGGTGACTACATTTAAGCTGCCTTTTCGGAATGGTCCCAGATCCATGCCCAGGAACTGTATGTGAAACTGATATTTGGATGGGGATTGCACTAACAATTTAATAACACTGGCAGTGGTGTTGCATGACCAGCACTGTCAATCAGACATTGCCTGCAAGTCCTCAGTGGGCCTAGGTGTCCTGAGGGGCCAGAACCATCCCCACTTCTCTGGAGAGGGTGTTATAGTGAGAACAACAGCCTATCTGTCCTGAAAAGTCCTCCTCTGCCTGCCCATCTGATGAACAGCATCAGGGATATACTGTCTTAATCACTAATAAGAAACATCACAGACAAATACAAGGAGTGTGTGTGCCTGAGTTTGAGCAGGGAAAGGTTTTCTGAAATCCTACTTTTTTTCTGGTATTCTTTGTGCCCAGGGGATGGTTGGGAAGCCAGGAGAAGTGAGTCAGGACAATCTTGGCTAAGGAATTTTTCAAGGAAAGAGAAGCATCCTAGAGCTGCGCTGAGACTGTCAGCTCCAGTTGCTCAACTCCAGATGCTTGGTGTGGCATGTAAGGTGAGCTCCCTGGCCAGAGCTGCCAGACCGAAAAAATCAACAGAGAGAAGGAGCTGCATCTTAGGCAGTTTGAATGCAGCCAGCACCCTCCAGTTCCTGCTCCTTTTTATGAGATTTGGACCTCACTCCCAGATGAAAAGATATATGTGTTGGTAGTAGCATGAAATGATGTCACTTGTTAGCACGGCAGGAGTTAGCTGAGATTAAAACTTGTAAGAGCAAAGAAGAAAACATTCACAGAATACGTATAGGAAGCATACCTACGAGAGAGAAAACATTAAGATGCCAAAGGCATGTGCTTGGTGATGAGTGGATTTTCGACTTCCTTTGCAAGACCAGAGCTAAAAATCAGGTGAATAAACAGTTCCCATCAAATTATTAGGGTTTATGGGTTTTGAGTTTTTTTAATGAAAGAGGCATAGTTCCATTCTACAATGTTGCATGCCATACAGCATGGCAAAGGGCAAATTTGCTTCAAAGAGGCAATATTTAATGTTTTTACGGAATAATATTTCACTCTAAACATGTCAGCGCAGACGGATCTGTGGCAACAGTTTTCCAAACAAAGCAGCTATAGGATCTAGCTCAGTTAAATTGTATAGTTGAACTGTGTATTTATATATGTGTATATATACATACACATATGTACATACACACATGCATGCGCACGCACACATTCATAGAAAAATATATACAAGAAAATATAAATATATATGGTACTCCTTCTCTTGTCCACCCATATACAAGAAGCACAGGGGATGAATTGTGCTTGGGTAGGAAGGGTCGCACCTTGGCTGGACCATGGAGGTGCCACCATTTGCCCTTGCAATAGCCTCATCCCATTGCGAGACAAATCCCTTTGTTCCAAGCCTACAGGAAGAGACTTTCTTTACGGTCCTGTCAATGAAATTGGGATGTGCACCCTTTTTATTCAAGTTCTTCTTCACTTGTTTGTCTTGTGTTTAAATTTTGGACAGTGAACCTGTCAGATCTGGGCCCCTAAACTAATTTGTCTTGAATCAATCAGTACATTTGGACCCTGTGTAAATACTCGTCTCTAACAATTAATATGAAACACTATTAATGCAGGAGCCTAATGTAATAAACTGTAGTTTGTTCTCTTCCTGCTTACCTACTGGAATAAGGTCTTTCTTTTTTAAGCAATATTTGGTATTGTTTTGAGATAATTGTTTCTTGGTTCATTTGGGATTTTTTAGTATAGCATGGCTCTGTGATTTCAAGGATTGAGGCTCGTGCAGGATGCAGCATGGGTCTTTCGGGAGGTGTCCTGGCAAGAGAGTAGGTAGGCAATGAGGAGAGCTTGGAGGTCCACCCAGCTTAGGAACGTGTGAAACCAGCCTTTGGAGAGCCACAGTAACACAGACATTACTGGGGTAGCACGACAGAGGGAATTTATGCATTGAAGTCCTGTTGTACCCAGGTCTGGGAAAGCTACACAGTGCCTCTTTCCCAGGCCCTGTCTAAAAGCACACCTAATAACGCTGAGGAGGTGCTCAGCAGCGTGGTGAAGTGATACCATCGGGGAAGATAAGAGCCAAAGGGACAGTTGAGCCATACAGACTGGGTCATGGCCTGTGACTCTGCTTTTGCCCTAATTCTACCTGTATAAGACTGCTAGTGCTGTCCAAAACACATTATACCTCTGGGCCCTGTTTTCCTAACTTGCAGAGATAAGATATTTTCCTGCCTTTATATCTACACTAGAAAAAAGACTGTTCCTGGATCTTGGTCCTAAGTAGTACACAACTGAGTGCCACACTCTTTCCAGCCCAAGGTTAGCTGCCAGAATGAGATCCTACAAAGAAATCTAATTAAAGCTGTCATCTCCAGCCATATTGTAAATTACCCCTTTATATGTGGCAGAGGGAAGTGCTTTCACAAGTGTCTGCTGTGTGTTTCTTAGAAAGGCATCAGCAAAGTCTGGCAACTATCTACTTTAATGTAATTTTAATGTAACTATCTACTGTAATGAAAATCCCTAAAATAATATCATGATAATAGCTCAAAACAGTTAAACACTATCGTAAGCTGTAGGATTTAGAATCATTACTGCAGTATCATTTTTTAAAGATATTATGTCTCCTCTGTGGGATTTTCAGGGTCGCATTAAGCTTATAACACATATTAGCCATGACTACTTCATTACATCCATTTATCGAATGACCTCAGACACGTCAGCTGCCAGCTCCACCTTTGCTCAGCTCAGCACAATAGGTTGTGTGTTATTTAAGAGAGTGAGAGATTTTTGGAAAATGATGCTGCACCTCACAGTAATATTTAAGGCGCATACCTTTGCAGGAGGCATGGATGTGTTTCCCAGCTGTTTTCCTCCTTTCAGAATTCCTCCTGGCTGAGAAAGATTTAAAGCCCAGCAGATTCGCTCTGCCTAAGCAGGGAGGGAGGGAGGCGGTGTATGGAGATACCATCGCGATGGAATCAGAAAGCCCATCTGCACAACGAAGTCTGTTCTTTCCTCGACTGAAAACGGAGGAACGCATTTCGCAAAGAGTATAGGTATTCAGTTTTGTGGCCACTTCACCTCTGCAGGCTTTTGGGACGTCTTTCAGTTTTCGTGAAATGTTATATCAGAATCACTGTTGACTCTGTCATCAAGTCTTCCACATACTGACAAAAGTGTTTTCCCTTGTAAAGAGGTTGGGTGATGTGATTTCTCAAATAGTTTTGTTTAAGGGATGGATAAGATTCCCATTACAGTTGTTAGGAACCTGGGAAAACTGAAATATGTGAATGACAGAGACAGTCTTCTTTTTGACAATTTTGTTTCGATTTAAAAAAAAGAGTAATTTTAATTAAAAAATTCTTATGGACAGAAGACTGTGAGAGATCTTCCCTGAAGGAGTTCTGTGTAGGGAGACACAGTAGGAAAAAGATGTGGGCAGAGCACCCTGCAGTGATTGATCTACGGTACATGGCTGCAAGGGACCTAAAAAACACCCAGTCCAGTCCTTTAGAAGCTGTCAGGGAGCTACACAAGTGTTTGGACAGCCCAGAATGGAAAAATACAACCTCAAAACTTGGATCTTCCAGTAATCCAGGAGGCATCACTGCCTGTAGCATATGCTATAAGGACGCTTCTTTTCACCTACCATATGGATAGGTGAGTTACTCAGCTTTGGGTTTACACTGTTTTCCCCATGGAGCTAATGAGACAATACTCTCTTACCACTGGGAATATCCATGAAAATATGTTTCAATTTATGTAATGGTCCATCTGCCAGTAAAAGAAGCAATATAAAAACACAGAGGTCAGGGGCAGATCTATTATAGAAGGACAGCATATGGCAATGCAACCATTAGATGAGCAACTCATACTCTTGAGAATGCTTTAGGACTGACAAGGGGTTAAGGCAAATGTTGGTTCTTTGCTAAATTCAAGACTCAAAATGAAAGAATGCAAATGCCTTGTACAAGCGTGTTTTAAAATAACACTTTTAAACAGCCGTAGGGACTCTATGCAAGAGAGACTGAAAAGTTTTGAATAATGCATGCAAGATAATTTCCAAAATCGCCCTTTAACTAGTACCACATTATTTTCACTGTCTCCATATTCATGATTCACCGTTTGCTAATCCTGATGCATAAGGAATGAAGATAGCCCCTGTGGATAAGACCTAATGGACACCATCCTGGAATAATATACAGAACTCAACATCCAGACATGTGTCTTCAATTTAAAATAATTCAGCAATCATGTTCAACCAGAACCTGATTACACAAAATGGGACTTTTTAACTCCCAGACTTGGATCAAATTTTAAGGCCAGAAGAAAAAAAAAAAAGTGCTATGTTTATACATTCCAGATACTGTGGTTGAGTTATCTGCACACAAATTTAACTGTTTCTTTGAGCCTCTTATCAGCTCATCTGCAACTATTTTAAATGCTTTTGCTTTACCTGCCCTTTGTAGTTCCTCAGTGAGTTTTCCAGCATTCCAGAATTGTGATGAATGGATTTCCTGGATCTGGAAATTAATTAAAAATGAAGCTGAGTGACCATGCTCCATTAAAGTAAATTGTAGCTTTTTTTCAAACAGCAACTGCTACATTTTTGTTCTTTTCTTTTTCTCTCCATAACTGCTGAAGAGAAAAAGGACCCTGACTCAAAAACACTAACAGCAAGCCTCAGCAAATTGCCAAATAATGTGTCCCTCTGCAAAAGTGGTGGCTTCACTTTTTCCTGTGGTTCTCTACTTTCTGTGTCAGCTGCTCTTCATCCTAGTACACAGGAGGCTATCAGTGTCTCTTCTCCTGGTCTGTAACAGAAAGGGAAGGAAGATTTGATCCTTTAGACTGTCTGGCCCTGAGATGGCCTTGAAGAACATCACAGGCTAGTAGTGTGTTTTGTGAACAGAAATAAGATTTGGGTGCTGGTTAAATACCTGTGAGACCTATTTGTTACTGCTATAAGCCAGCTTTATTGCAGGAGAGAATTATACCCTGATCTAGTGTTTATATAGGGAATGCCACTAAAATCACCAAGGATCCCGTAAGAGTCCCTGCAGCTCTGGCCTCTTGTGACTGAAGATGAGATGTCTCAGACAAGACAGCGGTGCAGAGGTCCCAGGTTGCCTCTTTCACCCCTTTTTTCACAATTTGATTAGAGCTGAGTGAATCTTTCTTTCACTCTCTCATGATAAAACCTGGAACCACCTGGCTTGAGATTCACTGTCATGACCCATTTTTCACTAACATCAGACCTATTGCAGTCAAAGACTTCTTTGTCATACTTTTTAAAAATCAGGGAGATGGGATGCAGGAAAAAGCTGGGAACACTGCCTTGCAAGGGGTGTCCTCTGCTGCAGGTTTTGGCATTCTTCTGTCTTCAGGTGTGGGTACTTCTGGGAGACACCCTAAGGTACCATCTTTGAGAAGGCTGCCTGTTCATGGGAGCTAGATTTCAGAGAGAGATGTTCAATGCCTAAATGATGGCTACTGCCAAAAAGTAACGCATACAGAGGCCCCCTCATCCCCAGCCCCTCCTGTGAGCATGCCTTTGCAGCGCTACCTGCTCTGACTCTTGGAGTTCTTGTAATTACCTTCCATGAGACGCTCAGCTTTCATGCACAGAGAGCTAAATTTCTGGTGCTGGCAGGCCTACTGAAAAGCTTGAAAATTGTCATGTAATTTAGAAAATAAGTAAGACGGCAAGTTAAATATTTTAATTAATTTTTATTCATGCAATTTTAAAGCTAGTCTCATGATATCTGAAGACATAAATCACAGAGGTTTAAAGCCAGAGTTTACTAATGCCACTTCTGTTCTTTATTTTGGAGTCTTTCACTTAAGACATTTCTTGGGAACGTACTTGCTCTGTGTGTGGAAAAACATCATTAACAGCATGATGAGAGGTGCCTTTTGCTCTGTCCCCAAGTGCTCTGCAACATGATGATCCCAAGTCAAGGGCAGGAAAGCCTAATCAGTAATCTGTTGGCATCTGAAGGGTTTGATCGTAGAGCTGCGTGGGAAAATGTTCTCCCTAGTCCTTGTGAAAATATTCACAGGGATTTTGACGTTTTTCCCTGCTCTTCCTAAATCAGGACTAAAAGTCAAAACCAGAAAAAAAATTCTGTAACACAACTATAGACAGAAAAGATACTTCTTTCATTAAGCTAGGTTAATAAAACCCATATTTGGTTACTTCCAATAATTAATTTTAACATTAATATTTTTTAAGATAAACCTCTTTTTCAATACCATACCTTTTCCAAACAAGAAATATTCTTTCGAAACAGAAAATGAATTTATTGTTCAGAAATCACAAGCGTGGGATACTTTGACCATTTCAAAACATTTTCTTTTCCTTCCCCCTTCCCAAAAAACACTTTTCAATTGGGAGACCGATCCAAATGGAAAATTGTTCCAGGTTTAACAGAGATGTATTTTTTCCAGATCAACCCTTTTTATCAAAAAACCCCAGTGGGGATGAAGCTCATGGTGGGAATGGAATGGTACAGTCTGTTTTGGTGAGGTTTTGTATGAAACCCTCTCAAAAATGGGTTATGCTTCTAGTCCCCTCTACCCCACTGGCACACACAGTCCTGAGGATGCAACTTGCTTGCCAAATGCCAGGCTCATGGCCCAGTGACGGTGCTGTCCCACATCTTCTCTGTATACTGTAATGTTACCCTGAGAAGCTTTGTTCCCGCTACACGAGCTGAAGCCAAAGAGTATATATTTTAACACAAATGTAACAGATTAAGAACTACGGCTTTCTTACTTTATTTGTTCTGTCCCACTCCCAAGAGGAAGATCCCAGCCAGAGTAACCATCTCACTTATTTCATAGATGTACGTAAAAGGACAAAAAAAAAAGCCCCGTGTTCTTTACCTTCCTCTTCATCCCAGCTGCCAAATCCTGACCTAGCCAGCCCCATCTTTGCATTAGTTCACAGAAACAGCTGATACAAACATTTCTGGTGCTAACCTTTCCCAGGTCTCCTCCAAGCTGATTGCTTCTCTCTCAAGCCAAGTTCAACTTAGTGCTTCACCACGAGAGCACAGGCCAGCACTCAGCAATGAATGTCACCATGGTCTTTCTGGGCTGGACAGGAGCCTAATGGGTACACAGTGATGAGATCATGAGCTAGGGAGGGGGTTGTTTTGACAGCTGAAAATCTCTGGCAAATACATCCCATCGAGAAAACAAATTACTTGCTTCTAGGAAGATATATACACTACCAAACCATCTGCAAAGGCACAGGTAGTGTTGTTAGTTATTGCCAGGGAACAGGAATTGTGTGTGGTGAGTGTTGCCAGGAAATTAGTAGGAGAACAGTGTGTCACAGATGCAATATGTTATTTGGGCAGGAATCATTTCAAATTCCAGCTCTTTTTTTTTTTTGTTGCTTCTTTAAGTCCCTAGGTGTTGCTTGCTGCTATGTTCCCTTATGGACACCGTGAGTCTGTTGGGCTAGATCACTGAAGTCATTTGTCTCATTTTGTCACAGCTAAAAAGTGACGGTGATGATGATGATACTAACCTCTCCTGTAGGGCACGCTGTCATTTACTGAGGACGAACTTCTGCATCAGCCTGTGAACCAACCTCCAACCTTTGCACTGCTTCTTTTAAAGGCCTTGCACATAGCTAATGGTGACATAAATCGCTTGGGGATTTGGGGCTAAAGTATCTCATTGCTATATAAGCACTTTGGTTTGGAGGAGATGCTCATGCCTCAGATGTCCTCAGGATGACCCTTTCTAGGTTTGTGAGCTGCTCTCCCTGTGAAGAAGAGGACGATTTCCCCTTGCGCTGGCTGTGTTTGCTGTGCGTGGCTGCGGCTGTGCCCCTCCATTCAGCTCCTCACGGAGACAGGGTGCTCTGCGAGGAAGCTGGGTCCGGAGTTGCAGTGTGGAAAAGCACTAAGCACTAAGTCGCTTAAATAGTAACATCACCATAGAAGTATGGGAGACTTCTGCAGGTGTCAGGCACAGACAGAATAAAGGCCCTTGAGGAATAATCAAAGTCATCCTCTTTTAAATGAAGATGCATTCAAGAAGAGAAAAGAAATGGTGGCTAGAAATGAACATTACTCCATAGCAGCAAATAGGAACTACCAGTCACACTGTCTTGTTTCATCTTGAGTGGGATTGAAATTGTTGCTATTAGTGTTTATTGTTCCCTTACTAATAATAATCAGGCCATTTAATAGTGCAATTGTGTCCAAGAGATCCAGTTATTGGCCAGGCTGTTGCAGTGATCGGGGCTGTATAAACACCAGACAAAATGATGGTCCCTGTCTCAAAGAGCTTACAGCACTGGCACCAACATCTTCATTTACACCAGCGCCTATTTACAACCTCAGAAAATCAATGGACATTTACTTCCCAGGGTCCATGAAGAAGTCTCATCACCCCCTCTGCTTTCCTCTCCCCCTGGCACTGCTGTGCTCCCACGCTGTGCTTTCCCAGAGAGGGAGGCAGGGCTGAGAGCCCCTTCACAGCGCTGGCCTTGCTCCTGTCCTCCAAAACACCATGACAAAGTTTTGGTCTCCCTGACCTCTCCCTCCTTCTCCATTGCCAGTCTGACCAAAACCAGCAGCCCTGCTCTGCAGGCTTGCTGTGCTTCACTGACCTTTCAGGCACACATGCTGGCTTTCCGGGAGAGATCCGAGGTAGTTGTTTGCCAGATCACCCCCAGGCACTCTTGTATTTATAATGGTAGAAGGACATGCCTCTCCCAGCCTGCCTTCATATGATGGCTGTGATAATAGTTCGTTCACACAGGTGGGCTGTGCAGTTGCTTCATTCCTTCAGGTGAAGATTTGAAGCAGTGGCTGGACAGCACCAGAAAGAAAGGTCTTTCTTAGTGCCCATGTTTCTCAGTAGAATTTAATTGGATTTTTTTCCTCCTCCGTGATGGTTACCGGCTTTATCTGATTGTTCCCATCTGCTGGCCATTCCTCAAAATTCAACATAGTGATCTCACTCCTCTGCACTCTGCACAATCAGAGCAACTGTGGGGGGCCTGGCATAAGGCTCTGTGCCAGAGGGGATGGTGTCAATGGGCTTTGTGTTCGTGTGGATGTTGTATGGCATTCATGAGAGCTTGTCTGGGAGAGATTGGGTGTGCCACAGGCAAAGAGCCCAGTCCCCCTGTGGGAATGGTACTCTGTCTTTCCTGTTGTTGCACTGAACATCAGAGGATCTTAGTGGTGGCAGCACTCTGGACTGTCGTTTGACTTGGGCTTGTAGGACTTGATGCAAATCAAATCACTTTTGTACTCCCTACAGTCCTGTGGGAGCTGAGACATCCCAGCAGAAAGTAAAAATCATGTAAACTGGAAAAGTCTTCTTCAGCAGCAGCCTTTGGCCAAAAAGCAGCCAAAGCACAGTACATTGCAAACTTTGACCTTTTTGTTAGGCTCCACCATGTCTCTTCACTCGCAGCAAGCTTTGTTCCCTTTTGTAAGACACCACTCTTTCCAGACCTAACATCCCCTCTCTGGTGGCAACTGGTCTGTCTCCAAGTATCTGAACCCACACGCTCGTCTATATAGAAATGCCAAGTCACCCTCAATTCTCCTTTCATACAGCCTTCATGGCATTCATATTCTCTGTTAAAAACCCTAAGCAAGCTCAAGAAAGGCCACCAAGGACTAACAACTCCTGAAGAGAACCCTGCTTGCATATCTAGGGCTTCATCAAAGAAGATAATTTCTTTGATGGAGTTTTTAAAGCCCTCTTACCACCATGAAACAGTGATTTAAGGATATTAAGAATAGATTAATTAAAAAGCAACATTTCTTCAGTTTCAGAGTGAAGCAAGGCTCATAGGAAAAGACAGTGCCTTTTATTAGACTATGGAAAAAAACTGTCAAACTTTCAGGCATCTGATGTCCCTCTGTCATTTCTGGCAAAGAAGCAGCAAACAATTAAAAAAATGTTTCAAGGGCAGAGAATCCTGGTAGATCAACATCCAGGTTTGAACAAGCCTGTGTTAAGTAGGACAGTGAAGAGGCTAATGAAAAACAGCCTTTTGCATCCCCAGGTTTTCTGCTGATATCCTTTGTCCTCCTCAGCTGTGTTTGAAGCCAGGGTCTGGTGCTAAAATAGCACATGTTGCTCTCTTGTTCCGACACAAGTGGAGCACAACTGTCCTTATGCTTATGGTCTCTGATCTACCTGGTCCTTAGGCATTGTCCTTCTTCCAAAAGAATACAAAACATATAAAAACATTTCTCCTCTTCCCTTTCTGAAGGGAGGTCAGAGGTCTGTAGATCAAATGCTGCTTCCCCTTCAAAGCCCTCGCTGGCCTGCTGCCTTCTTCTGTCTCAGCATCTACATGAAACTCCAGCTGGCTGAGTCCCACTCGTCATGCACCACGCAGCAGATGGAAACATCGCTCTTTCCCAGCTCCCAGCTGGGGGAAATCCACACCTCAGAGAAGCCACAGCTGAAAAGCAGGACCGAGGTGAGGATACTTGAAAGAGATACGTTTCTAGCCACACAGTCTGTTCTCAAAGGCTGTTGTCCCCATACTCTAAACGTCTCTGTGCTTTCTCATCATGACCAGACACAAGAAAGAGAAAAGTCCTCCGAAGTGCTCTGGATTCTCATTTTTACTGCATGACAAACCTGAAGAGCTCTGGGCAAATGGTGAAGTCAAGGATTTTTTATATTGTGTGTATTGTGTGTAAAAAAGCAGTATTTCTGTACCTTTAAATTACAGAGCAATCTTTTGTAAGCATGAGCATCTGACCTGCAGAAAAGGAGGGGCTCTGTCTTGAGAAAACTTTGTGCAAGGCAGTGTTTGGGGGCCAGTTAATGGCACTTGCAATATATGTCTGGAAAAGGCCTGAGCAGGGAATAGGGAATTTAAGGATAGCCCTAAATAGGTCCCAAATGGGTCCCACCCCAGAAGGCTCCAGGTGGGATGGCTAAAGGGGTCCCAGCTACTTGTAGGATGTATGGCAGTGGAAGATGCCTGGGAAAGTGAAGCTGCCTAGGTATACAGAGACATGTCCTGGGGACTCACAAGGTAAGACATGGGTCAGGAGATGGCCACGCAACCCAGAGACACAGGGTGCCATGGAAGCTGCAGTGCCGAGGAAGCCAGGGGAGGTCATAAGGGGTGGGTTGCTTCTGCTGCCAGGGACAGAGGAGTGATGAGCTTTTTGGCATTTGTGGAGGGAGAAGGAAGTGCATTTCAGTGTCAGGAGGAATCCTGGCAAGTCATCCCCGCTCCTCTGAAACAACCTTTTCTTCATAACATCTGAGACAGCAAATATTTTATGAAGAGTTAAGGTCACCTCTGAAGTTTTGACCTTATTCCCTTTGAAATTGGTTAAGATTAAGCGATTTGGCTGAACCTAGCAGATGGTGCAGTAAACTGGACGAGCCTCTCCACCCCCTCAGCCTCACAGACAAGGAACATGCTGTACTGGAAGCAGAGCAGGAGCCACAGTCCTTTGCTGTTTGTGACTCTTGGTACAGAGACAAACCCAACAGCCCCCAGGCTCATTCATGTAGATGTAGACATGAGCCCTCTTGGACACCCACTGCACTGGAATGAACCCTGACCTGAAAACCTCATGCATTCAGAGCATGCTTGCTACTTTTGTCTGGTGCTTTTTGGGTTTAAGCGTAATTTGGGGGAGGCTTAAAGTTTGAAGTGAGCACTGAGCTGGAAATGGCATTTTTTTTTTGACTCTCCAGTTTAAAAGTGACGTTAGGAAACAGCAACCTTACATCAGCTTTAGGAGTAGATGGAGCGAATAGGAAGAAGAACAACAAGAAAGTGGGTGTAAAATAGCACAGAAAGCAGCAGCATTAAAACAACAGCCCTGACAGGTACAGCATGCTGGCCCAAGGCAGTTGCAGAGCCCAGACTGCAGGAACAGTGGGAACTTGCTAATCTGAATGCATGTGTTAGTGGCGAGGCAAGTAATGATACTTATCTTTGAGGTCACTCAACAGCTACTTCATAGTGCTTAAAAGTTCACACTTGAGGGACTACTAGAACCAGGTAAAGAGGCAGCACCTTGCCCAAAGACATTACCAAAAAAAAAAAAAATCTCAAACAGCTTTGGGGCAGACTACAGACATTTCCCTCAGAACTACTTTTCTTCCATTCAGAAGGATGGTATGGGAGGTACCCATGCTTTTCCTTCACATAAGAATACAGATGTCTGAAAACCACCCAGGATATCCTCTAGTTTCACAGCAGTTCAAAGGAAACCCTAAAGCTTTCAAATGCGTGTAGACCTTGAGCAGTTTTGCTCTGGAGAAGTATGGCCTATGGTTGAAATGCCAGGAGGCACACTGCAGTATCACCCAGGGAACTGACTCCAGAGCACTGGAAATCCTGAAATGAACAGGAGCTTGGCATTTCTGCAGAGGGAAAAAAAAAAGGCTAAGAGCTGATGTGGAGAACAAGAAATCAATTCAGAAATAGTTATATGAAGACAAGCAGTGTAAGCTTCATGACAGCAGTCGTGTATCCTTCTTCCTTGGACTAAATATGAAGCCCCTTGAAGTGCAGGAATTCTTTCCAGTGACCAGTGCAACTTTTGGATCAGGCATGTGCTTGACACCTGAGTTAAGGTTTATCTTTTTGGGCATAGTACAGTTCAGTCAACCTAACTTGCCAGCAAAAAAAAGCACATTTTGTCAATGCAAGCTTCAATCTACACAAATAAAAATCACTCTTAAACGTATTAATATGAACAGAAGGGGATGTCTCTAATGGGCTCATAAGGCATATCTACCTCCAGTCAGACTCACTGAGTGTGCAGTCCTTAGAGCACACAAAGTAAAGCATTCAAGATGCATGAAAGAGGTAGTCTTCTATTTGGAAATAGTCCCTACAATGCCACAACGCTAGAACTTTCCAGGTATCATATTATGGACTCTCTCCATTAACTTTTTGCTTGTCACCTCTTGGTGTGCATAATTGTATCAAGGGAACTTTTCAGGGAAATCCTCATAAAAAAGAAAAAGAGAAAAAAAAGAAAAGAGAACGGCTTAGATACTCAGATCTGGCAAAAGTTTCACATTACAAAAGTGATACTGATCTAAAAAAACTTATGCTATTATCTAAGTAGTTTCCAATTGTTCCTGGAACTATTATAGCATAAAGACCATTGCCAGTTCCTTAGAGAAGGAAACTCATTAAGATTGCAAGAATTAGCTGAAATTGAAATTCTCTGACATCTTCATGAAGAAAAAAAGGTCTGTTTCATTGCAAACAATTCAGATTTTAAGAGATTATGTCAGGTTGTAAATG
Organism: Nipponia nippon; assembly: GCF_047370975.1. NCBI lineage: Eukaryota > Metazoa > Chordata > Aves > Pelecaniformes > Threskiornithidae > Nipponia > Nipponia nippon. Next base: position 131,018,233 of record NW_028262290.1, read on the forward strand.
TCTGCGCAGTTGAGAGAATGGCTTTTCTGGTAATAATGTATTTCTAATTTTCACATAATAAGCCCCAAGAATTGATGACTAGAAAGACATTATAGTAATGGGGAAGGCTCTGTTAAAACATTAGTACAGATTTTGAAGTTGTTAGAGAAATTACTTCACAAGAAATTTGCATGCAAAGCGCTGGAGCAATGAGAAAGTGATGTAAGAACTGTTGGGTGTGGTGCTCCCCTGTTGGGTGTCAGGAATTGTCCATATTCCTTCTTTCACAGGGGCAGAAGGACACCTGGCAGGAGCTTTTTGTGAAGGCTTCTCTGGAGGTGCCTGCAGCAATTGTAAAACATCTGTGGCCACACACATACTGGCACCACAGCTAAAAGTGAATCTGGAAGTGTCAGTGCTAACCATGAAGACTTTTAGCCCCTGGAGATCCAAAACATCCTTAGCCACAAATGAAGCACAAGGTGTGAGAGCAACTGGGACAAACCACAAGAAGTCATAATATGATTCGAGGCAAGACATGATGGTTTTATTCATCTCCAATGTCAAGAGGCGAATCACTGACTTTGTAATTCACCATAAAGAGCACTGCCCTACTTGGGGTGAATTTTCTGATTTCCGACTGTCATGTGCGCTACACCCCAGGGAAGGTCAATCAGCAGGCAGAAACTGCTAGGCAACCACAGCTGGTCCTTAGCATACAATCGACTGATAGGAGCTGTTAGACAGCATGCATATGGTGTTTGAATAAGACATCCCCCCATCCGCACAGGGGGGAGAGATTGCTTCTGAAGACCCTCCCAGGATCATGCAGTGGAATTTAAACCTTAAGTAATTCAATGCCATGATTATTTTTCTCACTTCTGTTCAGTCCCCAACATTTTATTACTCATGACATAACATTTATGACCCCTCTGAAATCCCAATTAAGAATTGTAATAAGAAATGACTATGTGCTAGTGCTGGCGATCTGTCTTTCCTTGTAAAAGTAGCTGTATTTTAATGACCTAGACAATATGCATATGTAACATGGTCTACTTCTAAGTGAAATCAAACACAAATCCAAGTGCAGGCCAGTGCTGCCAGCAGGTTACAGTGATTCTCCCAGCTTTAAAGAGGATCTGGAAGGAGGAGCTTTGTTTTACCATTTGCCGGTTCTGTGCTGTCCTTGGGGGCATGATATATGGCTAAGCATCATGTTATGATATAACAACGCAAATATAATTTAATAACTTGGGTGTCAAATGGCTAAGATTTATGGTCAAGGAGACTAAACGTTCACAAAGGATTGCTCCAGAGATGCAGTCCTATTGGATTAAGAGAGAAAAAGCGGCTAATGCAACGTTTTAGACAACACATCTCTGTGTGGCTGGAGGCTTTGGATCGCTTTTTGCACTGTATTAATATTTCCTTGTTGCATTTCCAGAAACTGTCTTTCTAATTATAGTTTCCTGGGTTCGCTCCGTGCAAATTAGAAGCATGTTACTATTTTGTAACTACAGTGTATGAATTGTGTGCTGCTGTTTAAACAACAGGCTGTGGAGTGGGCCAGATGTGGCTCCTTTCATCTTAGTGTCACTGCAAATGTTTGTACAAGCAGCTTGCAGGGTCTCTGACTTACAAGAAGATCCAATCTATGATGAGTGGGCAGATGCTTTTTATTTTCCAGGAAAAAAAAAAAAAAAAGAAGTAGGCTTGCTAAAGCCTTTCCAAATTAGTAAGCTGGAGGCAGAGGGCAGCCGAATGAGGATTTGTGAGGCACCACCAAACCAACTGGAGAATTGCATGTCATGAGTCTGATCAAGGGCAAGGTCCCTCCCAGTTGCAGTGGCTGGATTAGCCCAAACCTTTGAAAAATAAACTGTAGTTCATAAGAAACAGACCCTTCACTGCCTTTCACAGTGTCCCCAGTGACGTGTCATCTCACCTGGTGGCTGTCCTGGTTCCTTGCCTTCTTCTGTAGCAGCCGGCACTTGGCTTCTTGTCCTGACAAGCAACAGCTCTCTAGCTCTGCTGTGGCTGCAAATGTCTTGCTGACAAAATCTCTTTGAGATGGAGCAAGTAGCCCTGCTGAGAGACACATTAACAACAACCAACCAATTTAGAACTGCAAAAACCTGGGCTGCTGAGGAAAGGGGAAATGGACTCTGTTGCCACCATGACCACCGCTCACATTGTGCTACAGTGCCGTTTGCAGCAGGACTCCCCACCTTGCCAGCAGACCCTGAGGAATTCACCTTTCTCATCGATTTACCTAGCTTTATACTCTAAACCCAATCCATTCTTCCAAGGCTGGCAGAGGCTTGCTCCTTGAAGGAGCATGCCACATGCTGCCAGTGTTGCACCCATGCACATCCAGGCAGCAATGGCTTCAAACGAAATACTGGGGCAATGTGAGACATCTGCAGAAGTGCCAGCTGCTTCTGCTACAGTGGGCTGGGAAAGGACTTTTCTGCCTTCAGCTGCATGTGCAGAAGCCCCTTATATGGTGTCCCTTATAGGGCTGCACTCAGCGTTGCTCCCTATTCCCTATGGCTGTTTCCTTCATTCAGCCTGCCCCAGTGGAGTCAGCCACACGTTAGTAGGGTAAGGTCATCTGCAATCATGCTCAATGGGCCCAAACACTTACGAAATCATGAAGATACCATTGTATACACCCATCCCATGTACCATGTGGTTGAGATTTGGGTCAATACTTTTCTTGCCAGGTAAACTTGGGGTTGGTTTTGTTTTTCCTGTGTGTTTTTTGCTGTGGTTTAGAGACCAAGTCCTCTCCACAAATCTCTCTGCAGTGAAATAAGAATGCCAGTATTCTCAACTGGTATTTTTGGCAAGAGGCAGACTCCTGTGCTGTTTGAAGAAGGCCCCAAGGGTCCTAGTGCTTTTCCACCATTAAAAGCCACAGCTTCTTGGGTTTCCCTCCCCTTGCCTCTTCCCTTTTCCTTATCTACCTTGCTCTGGTGCCCAGAATTCAATTTCCAGCCCAGCCACAGGCTGCCTCCATGACCCTGGTCAGTCACTCACAATCCTCCATTTCCCTGTCTGCAAAATGGAGACCCCGTTTCCCCGCGGGAGGTTCAGGAAGACGAATGCCACGCAGGGGCGTGAGACAGCCGGCTCCTGCAGCACGGGGGGACCCGTAAACACTCAATTGTGCCCTACTCGCTCACCTCTATCTTCCTCCTCTCTTGACACGTTGCTTCCTCCTCCTGCTCATCAGTGAGCCCTGAGCCCCAAAGGGCCTTCACCTTCCTGAAATTTCTCGTCTCCTCTACCTCTTGCCTTCCCCGACCTCTGAAGGAGCTCCCCGCCAGACCTGTAGCTTCGTTTGCAGGCAAGGGAGGCAATAATTCACCTGCCCACCTTCGCAAAGCATTTTGAGACCCTTGTTTGATCAATACTGTCTCAAAAGGCTGAGGGATTTGGGGGGCAAAGGGGGAAAGGGGAAGGCAGGGTTTATGATGTACTTACTAATTCCAGCCCAAGCAAGAAGCTTGCTGGTGGGGAGGAGAACCAAACGGAGCTTCCTTCCCATGCTGATGTAATTATTCTGTTTATATTTGCAAAAATAATAAAAGGTTTGGAACACAAATTGGCCTGAGGCTTCAGCCAGGCTTAATTTTGTTGGTTTTTTTTTTTTTCAGTCTGACTCCTAATCAGTTACTCTGTACCTCAGTGGTCCTGTCTTGCCTATGCTGATTTACTGGTCAGTTTTATTACTGGTGTTGTAATACATATATAATAGGAGTTGTCATTGCTTGTCAGCATTTGAGGTAAGCTGTTTCCCAACAGAACTTAGGTTACAGATAATAACTGCTTTTTTAAGCAGATGCTTTAACTGAATGTAATTAATGAGAGGGTTGGACTGGTGCCAGGTTCCCATAAAGTCGTTGCACCACTGGTGTCAAGTCAGGTTTTGCCTGGTCAGTGGACTGGAAGAGTGCCGGTAACAGGCCATGCCTGCCCCTGCCCGGGAGGAACGTAGCAGTCCGGCGGGTCCCCCAGACATCCCTCAAGCTCCCAGGAGATGCTGCTTCACTTGCAAAAGCGTGCCAGGATCCCCTCGTCCCAGATCCCCTTGTCCCAGACCCGCACTGGGCACAGCTCGCCCCCATTAAAGGGATCGGGCTCTTGGCTTATGGGTGCTGAGGGGCTCCAGGACCGCCGCCGGCGGGACGGGGGAAAGCGGAGGGGCGTGCTCCCGCCTCCGGCACCGCCTGCGCCCTCTGCCTGTCGATGCTCTGCAGCCAGGCCGCGCCTTTTGCAGCTGTCACCGCGCTGCCCAGGCGGATTTCTACCAGGAACACCGCACAGGAGAGCGCAAAGAAACAAATAAACTAGAGGAAAATAAACAAAAAAAATCCTTCCAAGCCCCAAAGTTGGTTATTTTATACCGGTGTGTAACGCGCTTGCCGACAACGCAAGAGGACGCTTTCCCCGCAGCCAGCGCCGCTTCTCCCCCGCGCCGCGCTCCGCCGCGCCCTCCCGCGCCGGGCCGGGCCGGGCCGGGCCGGGCCAGGCCGCGCCGCCGCCGGGCCGCCACCGGGGGGCGGTGGCTCCGCAGGGCCGCCGGCGGGAGCGAGGCCGCCGCCAGGTGGCAGCGCAAGGCCGCCGCCGCCGCCGAGCTGGGCCGCGGGGCTCCTTGGCCGCGGGCCTCCGCGGCCCCCTCCCGGGGCTGCCGGCGGCGGGCTCTGCCCTCCGGGGTTTAAGACCTCTGCCGCCCCGCAAAGTGCGTCTGCGAGCCGCGGCGGTATTTATTTATTTTATTTTTTAATTAATTTGCTTAATCTTTGTAGCTGTCGGGGCTCTGGGTTTCTGAAAGAGGTGGCAACAAGGCTTTGATTTTAATTTGAGCTGAAGTTAAAAAGTGCTGTCATTCTGACTGAGGAGCGTGGATTTGTGTGGCAGGAATTAAACAGGATTGCCGTCACGTTAATTATGGGGAAGGAGCAAAGTAAATACGTTTGCAAATGGAGAAGAAAAATCATTGTAGCTAAAGCTAGAACAGCCTGGATAGATCAGGGATAGGTCAGGACATGGGTAACCCTGCACAGACCCTGAAACATGTTCTGGGGGATCCACGGGCCAGACTGACAGTGTGGGGGCTTCTGGCTTGAATGCTAGCAGAGGTCTGGACCATCTCCTCTGAATGGTCCTCTGCATAAAGCATAAAGGCAGGTTTTGGTCCTCTGACCAGAGAAAATGCTGCGTTTCCAGATTGTTTCAGAAGCATGGAAACAATGGAAGTGGAAACAGATTACACCAAGTGTGCTGCAAAGGGTGATGGGAGATTAAAAAGTGTAAGTGAAAGGCAAGGACGAGAAGTCAGTGAGATACAGTCAGGAGAAGCAAACTCTGGGTGAGGAAGAGCTGATGACCACTGTGACCCCAGGCAGAGTGGCTGGGGAGATCCCGCTCTCACCTGAGGGCAGGACAGCTGAGGGAGCAGGTACGCACAGGGCCAAAACTCTGCCTTGCAACTTTGAAATCAGAGAGACACCATTGCTTAGGGGACCTGTCTTTCTACATGGTATTTCTGCAGTAAAAATATCTGATCTTTGACAAACATTTCCTACAATTAGAGAGCAGCTGATCTACCCAGAGGAAGAAGCAAAGCTGCAGTGAGAGATCTGCTGAGGTACCTTTCCTGACAGGCAGGCATAAGAGCTGTATTCAGGGAGAAGAGGAGACACTGCCTGGGGTCTGGGGAGCGAAACCAGACCGTCAGTTCGCTCTTCGGACACCAGGTGGATGTACAGCCTCACCACAGGCAGGATGGAGACGGATCGGCCTGGTCTGAGGACTGGCATATGTGAGGTGCGAGAAGCAGGACCATTTTGTACCCCAGAGCAGCTCTTCTTTCAGGAAATAAAAAAGCAGTGACTGGGGCAGTGATGAGACAGACAGACAGGCATCCACTGAAGAGGAGGAGCACTACACCGTGACTTTCATGGGACTGCAGACAGGGGAGAGGGCTGCCCGCCATCCAGCCCCCATAGACTCAGAGGCCACTTGGGTGCCAGCTGGATTGGGATCATCTGCAATGCCATACCAGCACCTCTGGTGAGCTGGAACTGGCCGGGCTCTGGAGGGGAAGCGTCATTACATCCTTCAGCATTTGCGTGGGGTGTTTAAAGAGCACGGTTGTGGGAAGTGAGGTGTTGGGTGGGCTCATCCTAATGCACTGAGCACAGCAATGAAATAAACCCCCTGCCTGGTCCTATCTGGTCACAGGAGACCAACTGGGCTTGCTGTGCCTGTGGCAGGTAGTGAGCACAAGAAGGATCCTAGCAGGACCAGCATCAGCTGCCTTTCATCAATGAAAATCGTATCACTGGAGAAAGTAAAACCTGAGCAAGAGGCAAGCTGGGCTTATGCTACCAAGCTATGGCTGCTGCTAAGGGCTATGAGGCCGACCACAGAGTACATGCAGCAGAGGAGACTGAGGCCAGCTTGTCTGGGCATCTGGCAGTCTCTGCGGAGCTCCGTTCTCCTTCTGAGACACACTCAGGCTCATTCAGGAAATGCCTCGATCGGTGGAAAAGTCCAGATGCCCTGCACATGCAGCAGAGTACTGCAAAGCCATAAGGCAGCTGCCACACGGTGGGGTTAGTCAGAGACCGCAGATGGGCATCTGAAAGTATAAAGAGCGCTTATGCCAGACACATACCATAAAACATTGCTACTCTGTGGAGCAACATGAGGTAAAGGGTGGTTCTGGGAAAGGAAATCTAGCAGTATCACTGCTCCGAAGCCATCAGCCTGTAGCATTTGTAAGTAGAGATGACGTGAATACAGAAAAGGGAAGTGTCTGGGCTGAGAATGACCCATTCCCTGTGCTGCTTTGATGGGAACATTTTTGCCACTTTGCCTTTGGCTGTTAGTGAAATGTGCCTTCTGACAACAAGCAGTGTGGTGAATAAGCCATTGTGGACTGCACTCCACATTAGACTGGAATGAGAGAAAATGACATTGCCTGTTGTCTCCACTGAGGCTTCATAAATCTTTTACGCAATGAAAGACACAATCTATCAACCTGCCTAAAAGCCCTTCTCAGAGGTAGTGCTAGACAGTCAAATCAGGCATCAAACACAACAGGCTACTGGAGGCAGTAAAATGCTTAGTACTTTTGGACTGGGACAATCATCAGCTGCAAATGCAGCAGCAGATGAGTCAGTCCTATCTGCTGCGGGATGAGAACACAAGATAAGGTTTTTTTTTTGAAAGTGCTAAGCAATTTCAGAGGTGGTGTCATGGGAGGGATCATCTCATTGAACTCCACATCCACACTCCGGGCTCTTTTTTCAGTCACTGAAGATGTAGTCAATATTGCCAGTGAACTGTAGATCATTATTTCCTCTGTCTTAAGGTACTTCTCCAAACAAGCTCGATGTGTTTTAAAATTATTTCTTTCCATTGGCTGTGCAAGGATCTGCAAGGGACTAGTTCATCTGTATACACCTGCACTGCAGTTGGCTAAGTGTCAGAGAGAACGGTCTTCTCCTTTGTCGTGTGTCCATACTTCTCACATGGGGTAAAGACAGACAGATGAAAAGATGATCTATGATTGCCTGAAGAAGGGCAGATTTGGGACAGTGCCGTGTGTGCAGACTGAACAGAACACAAAAGGAGCCATTTGACTGCATCATGAGTTAGGAAGCTGATCCTGAATAATCATCAGGCTATTAGCCATACTAATTTTTTTACTCCATTTCCAAGCAAGAATGATGCTGTCTGAAGGACACTCGGGCAAGGACTGAGAATAAGACACCACAGTGCCCTTGGCAAGGTCTGGCTGACATGACTCTGCTCAGACAACGGGCCACAGAATTCCTCAGCAGAGCTCAAAACCAGTTCAGCTCTGAATGGGAATTTGAACACAGAGTACCCGCAAAGCCATGGGAAGCTGGGAGTCAGGAGAGGCAAGACATTGTTAATCAGTGCAAAACAAGCAGGAAGGCAGCTCTGCCTGACAGTGTGGGAACACTGCAGTGGAGCCCCCACAGAGCAGATAGCAACTGAGCACAAAGATGGATGGGTCAGAGAACCTCAGATATTTCCCTGAAGAGAAAGTCCATGTGGTCCAGCTGAATAATGCAGTGCAGTGAACAGAAACACTTAGGAAATGATTGCACAGAGCTCCCAAGAGCCACACATTTAGGCTTACATGTACAAGTGACTAGGGCAAGATCCAACAATCAAATAAGGGCCCAAAACAATGGCCACAGACTATGCTGCAATATCACTGGTGATGTTCACAGGCTTAGAGTCATGGTGAAAGGCAAACCAAGAAAGCAGCAAATAATAGGACTAGATGGTCAACACACTTGGGCTTATGGTCTAGAGCCGGAGTGAAGAGTAATGAGTACAGCCCTTTACTACTGTCTGTTGAGGCTTAGAAAGGTGACACACAGCAAGGGCCAACAGGACACCACTCAGCACCGATCTGCAGCAGAGACATGTTGTTACAGCCTTGAGCTGCAAGTTAAGGCAATGGCAGCTCATGTTTTTAAGTGCCGGTTTGATCCTTTATGTGTCAGCCAACAAGCAAAGACCATGTCCACCTTCTTTGAGCCAGCTGAGGTTCCTGGCCAAAGCACAGGGAAGCAGGCTGTGCTTCCCGAAAGGATTTATGCTCCTGCAAACACAATATAGCTCTATACATCCCTTCTCTCTTACATGTTTATATGTTTTGGCTGAAAGAGTTTCTTCTGTAAAGATGTGGTTTTTTTGTCAGAATTCACATATTTAGCTGGAAAAAATGCTGAACGTGATGATACTGATGTTCAGTTCTCTCCATATCTTGTTGATGACAGTCACACGTCAGCATCAGTTCAAAGGACAGCTAACTCCCATGAGAGACTCACACCTACGGAAGACAAGAAGCCTTTCTCCTTTTCTATCCATTTTTACCTGCCTGTCCTCCTCCCCTAACCATGCCATTCCACCCCTCTGTCATGCAGGTTTTGGTCCAATGAGCATCAACATCACCACCAGCACATGGTAAGTGATGGGAGTGCATGGCCGAGAATGGGACCAGTGAGGAAGAAAAGTGCAATTCTCTTTTGGTCAACGTGAGTTATGTCAGCTCACAGCATCTCCTGAGGCCATACATACCCTTAACGTAGGGTGGCTGGCCAAAGCCTGAAGTAGCAAAGCACATAAACCTAAGCACAGGAGTCATCCTCCTTCCCTTCAAAGCTCCTATGCTTTGAGTTCAGCGTGTGTACTCTGTTGGATAAAGAATTAAATTAGCAAAGCATGGGGTTTGGATTACTAGTCTCAGTAGTAGCAGAGGGCTCAGTGCCACAAGAGCTCATTCAGCTCTCTGTTCTTCTAAGATGCTCCCAATTCAGGCTTCAATTTGTGAAGTCCTTTTGTAGAGAGGTCCTTCTGTGGGTGTGAGATATATTGTGGCCTGTAAAGAGCTTTGGCTTCCTTTTAAGACACTATGAGACAATCTGTGAATTCCTTTACTCGCATTTGTGTGCAGTTACTCAGGCGCATAGACCCACTATAGTTGAAGGCTTGCCAATACTAGTGTGGGATTTACAGTCCCCAGCCCTTTATGAAGGCCTTCTGGAGGCCATGAAAAGTTAAGCGTTCTCAGCAGTTCTGGAGAAAAATGACATTTTCTGGGATTACCAAAACCAGGTGTTCTTCACTGCAAAATGCCTCTCCCTTTCCTTTGCTGCAGATCAATCTGTACTCAAGCGAAGCACCAAGACTATCCCACACCATGGTTTCACAGATGAACACTCCTAAGGTGAAAATCAGCAGTGTGCACAGTGCTAACTTTAGCCTAGGAAGTCTGCTGGATTAAGTGATGGAAGCAGACAAAGAGCTCCTTAGAAATGCCGTGGGTGACAATTGTCTGTGGTGGGTTCATTCATCGCGGGGTAGTACTGTATGTGGGAAGCGAGTGCTGGCTAACAATGCCACAGCTGCTTTCCCAACCCACACGCTGGTCATGTGTGGGTCCTCTTCAGCACAATAAAGAAGAGGGCTGCAGCATTAGTTGTCTTTCACTCCATTGAAAATGGCTACAAAGCATTAAAGCCTGGCTGAGTGAGAAGGCTCACCGAAGTCAGTGTGAGGGTGTTAAGAAGCACAACTGTTTAAAGTGACTGGTTGGACAGAGTAAGGCAGATTGTTCTCTATCCGAAGGGGCAACATTAAAAGTGTTACACAATCAAAAGCGTGTATATGCAGTGCTTGTTGAGAATGAGTGACTGAGAAGTTTATTTAATGGATAAATCAGTGGTTACGCTATTATTACCATTTTTCTTTTTGCTCCTTATCCTTTGCACTTTTACGTATGCATTTTATTTAAAATTCCAGGAATTATTTGTGCAATTTCTGTTGGAGAAACTCTTGAAGGCTTCCTACACTAGTGATCAAATACCAGGGAATTTAGTCTTCTGCTCCTGGTTAAGCTGGTTAAGACAGAGTGAGTTGAATCTTCACACATGCCACAAAGAGCAGCATTTGATCCTACATATACATACACACAAACATATATATACCTATATGTACACAGACCCGGTTTCTGCAGCTGCATGTGAAAATTCTCACTAAATGAAAGTTCCTTAGAGCAGAAAGTGACTTTTTCCTGGTTTTGGAAATGATATCGTATGTTTAGGGATATTTCACTGTAAATTATTATTCTGAATAGTGCCAACTTGCAATGCAGATACTATCTTAATAATGAAAAAAACCATAGTATCATGAAGATAGCATATGATTGCATCCACATTTTTCTTTGTTTTCTCTGATCTGTAGTATTTGGTCTAAGACTGTAGGCCCTTCTCATATAAGATTCACGTACTAGTTTCAGGGCATGTTTTGTACACATTCTGCTGCAATCTGAGATTCACTGTGTAGGGATGATTTGATGAGCTTATCAGCTCCGATCACCTGCACAATGGTGCTGCCGCACAAAGAGGCTCTCTCCCAAATTTACTTCATAGTTATTTTCCCTCCTTCTATACTGTGAGCTCTAAAAATAAGAATAAATGGAATTCCCAGTTTCCAAAGTCAAAGGCAGCGTGAATTGATATTGCCCACCAAAATGCAGTGAGACTAAATCAATAACATCTGCAATAAGGCATAATGAAGACAAAATTGTATCTCAGCTTTCCCAAACAGCTGCGAATCTATTTTTAATGATCCTCATTTTTGGCAGTCAGCTAAACAACTTTTAAAATGTCCTCGAAAATGGATTGTTAAGTAGATCAGCAATGCAGAACACTGAAATGCCATTAATTGCAGCTTCTTCTGTGTGGTCTGTAGTACTTGGCACGAAAACACCCTCACTCTATAGCTAGACTTGAAAACATATGTGGCACCCTAGGGTAGTTAGAAAAAAAGAAGTGACTTTAAATAGGTGACTTAAAGAATAATGCGGTGTGATTGCTACCACTGATTTGTATTTTTTTTAGGTAGGGTTTTTAGGGAAACTCTATCTGTTTTCACAGGCTTGCCCTATCATTCAGTGGTACCGCTCTGTATGATGACAGCTTTGTACACTGATAACCAAGCTCCTGGGCTTGGCCTCTCAGGCTCTCAGCATAGCTTCTTGGTCTGAAAAGGCTGAGAGTCAGCTTTCTCCCAGCACTGATGGAGTTCATCACAGTGAAATTCAACATGGCATTTTAAATCTCAGTGTGATGTGTATTTTTTTTTAAATGCAGAGTATACAGTGACACTGGAGGTGGTGAAAGAGAGTGGTGGACTGAGAGGTGTATTTGGTTATTCTTTGGACTAAGTCACATAGGTCATGCTCATATAGGGTGAACAATGTCTCCTGGCAAAGCAGAAAACAGGGGAAAAGGGCTTCCCATTGGATCTGCTTGTGGTGATGCTATGCAATGTGAATCATGAGGTTACTATGGGGCTGTGATTATTACTCATCTTGCATGGTGATTTGAACTACGCTGACCTCCCGATTTGCTGAGCTTTGCTCTTCCTTATACCTAGCAATGAAACACTGGTTCATGTGTACCAGTTCCGTCTGGTACAAAATTAATCAATATTACTGTTCATACCTCATCGCATTGCTCCACAAGCTGCATGCTTCTTCCCTAATGAACATACTGTCCAGATATAAGTCTCCATGCTGCTGTTTGGAAGCCTTCAAGTGACTTCTCAGGACAAATGTGGTTTCTTCAGTCAGCTCTGTTCCCTGGGAAGGGCTGGTGGTGAGGGCTGGCACTACACCACACTCACAGCAGCGGGGTTGGTATGATGGAGCATGCTCATTTCAAAACGAACACATAAATGGTCACCAGAACCATTCAGCAGAACCTCACTTGTCTATATCTACTGGTGATCTGGTCCTCTGTTTGAAAATATTTGGTAAGTACTCACACACTGGAAATACACACCCAACCTCAAACTTCTTTCGCATACATTTGGGCATTGTCCTTATGGCATCAGTATTTACCCTTCCTCTGCTCAGCTGACCCGGCATCTCTCTTGAGGAATTGTGGAGCACCCCTTACACTGGTGTGCTATTAAGCACTTTTGTGTTTATGTCAGTTCCACATTGAGTCGACCATAGTGGGCTTCTGGTCTTCTTATTTTCCTTGGATGAATGGTGTTTGGTTTCAGAATGTTAAAATCAAAAAACCTGGTCAGCAGGTCATCTACTTGTACTTGCAGCGTGCTGCCTTTTCGCCAGAGAATGAGTCTGATCCTGATTTTCATCATTTTCCGATTCCTGCTTCACACCGCCCCAGTGGCATTCTGCTCACATTTTGAGAAGTGCGTTTCATGGTGCAGGGAGTGCAGTGCTCCTGAAATGGCTCCTCAGTGGAAAAAGTACTGCATGTTTGTCTTCCATGTTTATCTTAAAAATCACAGCAGAATAAAAATACTCTTTGCAGGGTGGGAGGGAACATTAATCTCTGAAGCCTGTTACTCTGAATCCTTGATGCCTTTGTCTCTATCTCTAGATATCCAAGAGCTCTATTTGTATGTTTGGAAAGCAGTTGCTATGGTCTAAGTTGATTAAGCAGGTTAAGGAGGGACCACACAGTGCTGTGTTATGAGGATTTTACTTTTGCTCATGCTAGATGCAAGTTTTCCACTCTTTGTCTAAGAAAAAATAGCATAAGGATATATAGCTGTTGTTTCTGAGTGGCAAAACACCATAGCTTCCCACAGATGGGGTATTTTTAATAGGCATTTAAGAACTGATCTGTTTACCCAGCAATTGAGCCCCTCTGTCTGTCTTCCTCAAGCATTGCTTCAGGATGACCAGAGGGGATTATTTGTCTCTTCTGCGGGGTACACAAATGCTCTTCAGTGCCCCCCCAAACCACCCCCATGTCAGTCTGAATTCCAGTTTGCTTTTGCATTTTATTTTTCTATTTACCAGCAGCAGGTTCCTCTGCAAAACTTTCACTGTGTCTCTCCATTTCATGATGAGTAAACATGATGCTGCCATTTGCGGTAACTTCAGTCTTTTTATCGGAAATTAAAAACATGCCCTGAAATCCCTGCACAAACATGCAACCATCTAACTGGAAGGTGAGCATGTTATGTATCGGGAGAATGATAACTGGAGTATTTGGAAGGACAGGAAAACAAAACTGCTTAAAGGCATCAGGCTGCATATATGATCTCTCACAGAGGAGCGTTACAAGTATAGTCCATGAATCAGAGGAGCATCCCATTGGCACTGGGGAATTTTAATGAAGAGAATGAAATTCTCATCATGTCTAAACCAGAAATTAACATGCATCACTTTTTTCTTCCCATGGCTCTTACTGCCAGCTTCAGCTATTTTGAAATATTTGGGGCCAAAGCAGGAGCAAATCTCTAGAGGGAAGAAAGCTATTAACATCGCCAATAGTTCACAACACAGCTTTGTTTCTTGAAAGGCACAGACACGGCAGGAGGCGCTTCGTGCGGCTACACGATGGCTGCGTGACTTTGAAATAATGGCCCCTGGGGCCCTGAGCCTACAAACCATTTCTCATGCCACCGAGACACCCCTGGGCTCTGTCAGAGCTCCTTGCAAGAGGCAGGGCTGGCTGGGTGCCGTCCTCATCTCCGGCACTGAGGTCCACCGGGGTCGGTACGAAGCCTCAGCCACCCGACCAGAATTCAGACCAGGCTGAGAAAAAGCATTTTACTAGATGGGATATGCAGTCCAAGCGACTTTTTAGTCATGGTTAGGCCCGCGGTCATGCTATCTGCTGAAGAAACATGGGCCTTTGTTATTTTTTTGACAAAATGGTCTCAAACAGGCACTTCCCTGCTGCACCCGTGTTCGAGGCAGCTGAGAAGAGACAGGGGTTTTAGTGAAATGCAAGATCATGCGATTATAAAGAAAGGGGGGATAAAAAAGGAACCCTTTCATTTAGTTCTTGTTCCAAAATTTCCTACCAATCTTATCACCAAATCTGAGGTGATACAGGGGAACGTTAGTACCAGCACAGTTAGCTATTTAACATCAGAATTTGCTATTCAAGATCTGAGACTGGCAACCTGTCTCTGGTAAAGCGTGTACTCTATTTTGACACACCAGAGCAGTTGATTTCCTTAGTGCAGATAGTTATAAAGGGCACAATTTATGTGTATACCATATTTGTATATTAACTGCTGTGAGTTTTCCCCTAGATTTGCCCTTGTAAGTAAAATGTGTGGATGTCCCGTTCATCAGGTCAAAATTAACAACAATAATATACTGCTTATTGCAAGTTGGTAAATAAAGAGGAGCCAGACATGTGACATGGCCATTGCACATGGAAATTGATATGTAAATAGTTCACAAAAAATGTCTGAAGAGGTTTTGTGCAAGAATATATATGGAACTGTAGGATCATAATGTTCTGTGTGGAAAATGGCTTCCTTTGTGTATTTCTATGTCATACTCTTATACCGAGGAGGCTCGAAACACTTGATTTAGTTCCTATTCCCTATCAAATGCTATAAGCTCATAAATTATTTTTCCTCACCCAAATTAAAAAAAAAAATCTATTATTTTAAATTAAGGCTTTATTTTCAGAGTCAATTCAGACTCTACACCTGCTCTTCAGTCCAGCTTCCGATTTTGGTTATTCCATATAATTATTTCCTTCAATTTTTAAATATTTCCTTTTTCTTCATGAGAGACCCACACAATCAGTAAGGGAAACTAACTGAATGTATGGGCGAGAGAAAATTATTAGAGGCAAAGTGGTGTCAAGTTAACACATGGTGCAAGTGGAATAACAGAAACCCTTTGTTCAGCTATAGTAGCAATATAATTGTGTGCGGTTACCTACAAATTTCCACTCTGTTCAGGAAAAACGTGATTTTTATATCTAAGTGTTGCTTTTAATTTAGTATACTCAAAATTTACCTTACAGGAAAGTAAGCCAACCTTTGATTTGACTGCATTTACCTATAATCTTAATAAAAATATCAGGTACTTGGGTTTTACTTTGATTGCCGAGTCTGTGTTGGCAAACAAGATATATTTGTCCTTTTACAGTGGTTTAATTTAGGGCAACCACTGAGATTTCATGTCAAAATAACATGCTAGTACCGTGTCATCAAAACACCTGGTGTGGCTGGAACGGCCATGTAATCAAACACTCCATGATTTAAAACAAAATTAAAATAAAATAATTGCTGCTTAATACTGCCAAGAGGAAGGTTAAATGTGATCTACCTAAAAGCTTGTGTGTTGTTAAATAAGAATAATAATTAAAAAACAGTCCAGGATATCTGTGTTCCTTCATGTTTCTATTGGTAACCCTGTGGTTAAGTCAAGTAATGATTGATTTTGAGAGAATTATAGCTATTATAAACTGTAATCAGCAGAGGATGAGAATAATTACACAGAGAAAGGGGAAAAAAAGCTGAAACATGGGTGAGCAATATTCTGATTGATGGCAAAGTCATTTCCTGGCTGTTAATGACTGATTTTTCAACAGTCAGCACAAGCGCTAACCCTGTGGGGGAAAAGGGAAAGGAATGGTCGTGTTATAAAGAAAACTACTGTCCTCGACTTATCGTTTTCATTAGGAATGGGTGAACAGGCTTGGAAAAAACCTGCTGACTGTCATTCAGGACCATCTCTGTGTGACAAGACTGCAGTTTGGGGTGAACGTGTTTGGAAGGGCTGTAAGTTGTGCTTTTGGTTTGCCCTGGAAGTGCCCAGTGAGCCTTCATCCCCTTCAAGCTCCTGCACCCCCAGACCCCACCAAAGCACCCTGGGGAGGGCCATTTTTGTGATTTACAGGGCACAAGCAGAGCAGGACGGCACATACAACAGAAATCCTGTCCCAGTGAGACATTCAGATAGTCTATCTGATCTGAAAAGTTTTCTATTAATTAAAGCTTGGTTGATTCACCGTTTGCCTTTGGCATTTCAGTATTCTGAGATGAAGTGAGTACCAGTCTCTCCAGCTTCAGGCTGGTCAGATGTTACCCCTCATGTCCTGTCTGCGAGCTTCCCTCTTTGATCGCTTACATCTGCTCTCCTTCCGTCCTCAGACCTCTCTTGTTTTGCTCTCAGGAGAAAGGCATGTCCCCTCCAGAAAGGCTAATTACCTGCCCCTTGCCACATTTCCGCGGGCGTGCACATGTGCTGGCGATATGCACACAGGCCACAGCGAGTGAGGACCGTGGGGGGTGGGATGCTGAGGAAAAAACAATCACTCTGATCTTACAAAAGTCTCTGATGGAATGTCTGATGGGGGTGCATGTCCGTTTTCAAGTCCTAAAATAATTTTAATTTCTATTTTATGCTACATGAGGTCATGGAGTGGACAAGCCTACAGAACAGTGGGCTCCAGTTGACAGCCGTGTGCTCTCTAAACTGGGACACTTCCCAAAAAAAGACTAATTTATCTTATCAGCCAGAACCATAAAATAGGGTAAGGGATGGAAATAGATTAGAAACCATAAAACTAAGCAAGACAGACGCCATCCAGGAAGGGACAGACACTGCCCTGTGGGGTCCTGCTGACTTTGAAGAAACTTGTGGATCGTTTACTGCTGGCTCCACAAAGCATCTCCTGTCACGGGAACTCTCCCGTCAGGTTTGAGTGTCCAGAGAAGCTCCAGAAACACGCTTTTTCAGATCCCTACTTTCTCTCTTGGTGCAGAGATAATGTAGGTACCGGATTTCAAGAGCCAGCCGTATACCAAAGTGCACTACTTGCCTGCAAACCTGCGCCAAATGCTTCTACAGGCAATTTTCCATCTGCCCAAGAAATTATGCCTGCATAATGCCTAGCACTTCTGGCTGATTTCAAAGTGTCATGGAAAAACTTGGGTGGTGGATTTTCTATTAATTGCAAAAATCCAAATTGTCCAGACTTTATAGTCCCAATTCTAAACTGTGTAATATCAGCTTGATGTAAGTGCTGTTTCACTGATTTTAGTGGAGTTATACCAAATGGTGAAAACAGATGGAGTGAAAAATGCAGTTAGCAGCTGTATCTCCTCCCAACAGCAGGTCAAATGCATCTCAGCAGCCAACAGTACCAGAAAAGAAGGGAGATCAGCAGAACAAACGTTAGAAACATAAAGTGTCTGTAATTCAGACTTGATAGCATTGGGATTCTTCATTAGGGACAGTAAAAGAGACAAATAAACAGGCAGAGGGAGAAAGATGAACTACTTACAAGCAGTGTATACAATGGAGTAATAAATCCTTCTACTGACTCACTGAGGCTCAGTGAAGAGATTGCTGCTTTCCTCTTCTTTAACTCCTCAGGCAGTGCCTCTGAAATCCCCACTCTGCCACAGGACTCTAAGAACATTGTTCAAAGACAGGACAGAAGATCCTCTATTTTCCTCCAAGCCAATTTACTAGTAACTTAAATCTCTGTTTAACAAACTCTCCTCTTTGGAGATGCTGGCAAAGATTTGGATGAAATGGGTGGGATGCAGAATTTCTTTCCTTTTTTTTTTTTTCTTTTTTTTTCTCATGCTCATTTTGTGGATATGATCTCAGGGTAAAATACTGAGCAACGTGTGGGTCACAGACAACTTATTGAACCCTGTGCTTTCAGTAACTCTTTTTCAGTAGGCAGGAGTAAGCATGCAGGCTAGGATTAGTGTGCAGCAGTTTGCCTCCTGGGTATATATTGGTCCAGACATTTTCTTTCTTAGTGTGAAGTACATTTGCAGCGAGTGTTGCCTGAGATACTTTGAAGAAATCATGCCTAACTGGAAGCACATGGATAGTCCAATTGGTTTCAGTTACTGAGTTTAGTAATGAGCATGTGCTTAAATTTCTTGCTGAACCTGAGGAGTCAGCAGGGGTGAAAGGTGCCAGGCTGATACTGCTGTAGATTGCAATTTTCTGGTCACAGGGAAGGCTAGGCAACAAGAGAGCCCATTTCCCATAACATCCCTGGCGGCTGGAGCATGGTACGGAGCTGGGTTCACCTGGACTCTCACCTTGTCCCCTCACTCCACGTGACCTGGGCACAGCCATTTCTCATAGGCATTTCCGTGTCCCACATGTGAAATGAGTATGCTGATACAGTCTGTGCCTCATGCACCTGGGTACCTGCAATTAGACAGAGATGTCCAAAATTGTCATGCTTTTCTGCCCTTCCCTTCATGATTAGCGGTGCCTCTCAAGCTTTCCTCCTCGTGCCCCTGCTGGAACATGAGGACCCCGTCCCAGCACTATGTTCCCACTCACACCTCCGGTGTGAGGGCAGAATGCACTGGGGAGCAGAGCCACAGCTGAGGAGGCACAAGGAGGGTAGAGTGGGAAGAGGAACGAGATTTCGGTGGCACTGTGGAGGGACACTGCTGTAAGCCCACTGCCTTTCAGTGAAGGCCTCGGGACAGCTGACAACTACCATGGCAAATGCTGAAAGGCAGTGATTTCCACCAGATCCCCTGGTGGACTCAGCAGGAGTCATCTTAGTCATAATCCATTCCCTGGTTTTGGCCTGGTCTAGCCACCTTCCCCTAGCCACATGCCTCGTCTCATTTCCAGGAGATGGCCAGAAAGACAT
This sequence comes from Nipponia nippon, assembly GCF_047370975.1. Taxonomy (NCBI): domain Eukaryota; kingdom Metazoa; phylum Chordata; class Aves; order Pelecaniformes; family Threskiornithidae; genus Nipponia; species Nipponia nippon. The sequence goes on from NW_028262290.1 coordinate 131,037,210, forward strand.
CTCCCTCTCTCCTCCAGCCACTTCCAGAGTCCCTGGATTAACAGGTGGGCTTCTTGGGACTGAACAGGTCTCACTGGATCTGGAAACAAGGTTTGTTCAGTCCTCTTGGAAAGTCATATGTTTGTTCAGACATCCAACCAATGGCACAGGAACCTAAGTTTAGACCTCTTCTTTCCCCCTTCCTGCTTTGAAAACAGTGGCTTCATGTTGGGAAAGTTTTAGGTAAGCCTTGAGTGGAAAACATTTTGCAAACCAGCCCCATGGGGTGGTTTCAGCCAAAGGCACCTCTGGAAGCCAGAGGGTAGCTGAGGCTGCCAGTAGAGCTGCCAGGCATTGCCAGCTACCATGACGTTTTGTTATCCAGCCACTTGTTGACTGAAAACTGGATCAAGACCCGTGCATGAAAGATACCCATTTCCTGGGAAAGGGCAGCTTAGTACTTGCATATCAAGTATAAGAGCAGCAAGCTTGCTGGGTTTTGTTTTCCTTTTTTCCCCCCTGTTGAAAGGAAGTTGTGAGTCATGGTTCCAACAGTCTGAAACATAACAACACCAATCGCCAGATCAACAAACAGGCTAGCAGAAGGCCATGCAGAGTGGGGGTGGACCGACAGCCAAATGCCCTTGCCTGAGCAAATGCAGCTAGCAAAACTTTGTCGTCCAAGGTCTTTGCATGCCAAATGTATTCACTGAGTAAATGAGGCAGCTGGGTTGTTCCTTTTCAGGAAATCACACAGGAAAAAGATTCCTACAGTAGGTGACAGGCAGAGAAGCTGTCATGGGGGAACGTACCGCAGCTCTGAGCCGAAGCCCAGCTTGCCAGAGATATAACTTCACCCCATGCATTCCACTGCTGCTCAGATGTTCCTCCAGCTTGACCTGCTCTTCTCTTGCTCTCTGAGCAAGTTTCTTGCCAAGGTTTTCTCAAGAGTGCTCTCAGACAACAAACAGCAGTTTGTTCTTTTACACAGGGGCTTTTTCACCCCGAAAAAGCCTTTTATGTCACGAGTGCAGCTTCCCACTGGCACCGCGCTTCAAGAACAGACATGGAAAAATGAAGTCAGAAGATAACACACAGTGCAGTGTAATGAGGGCACCAGCATGGAGACATTTTTGCATTTTTTTAAAAGTGCCAAATAAATTCTGTTCCATAAAAGTGACAAGAAACCAATTTAAAGAGAAGGGAAGAAAGTTTCAGCATGAGTCACTGCTCTGTATGTTCGGAAAACTACAACAGAAATAAGCATCTCCCCCAAAGCTGTATCCTCTTGGCAGCACGCAGCTTAGCAAGTAGTCTACAGCACAAGAGTGGGAAAGAAGTTATCCATCTTTTGTTTAGAGAGAGCACTAATGCAGCAGACAGGGTACTGATGCCAGCTACAGGGCCGATGGAATCATGAACACCCATCCCATCCCATCCCATCCCATCCCATCCCATCCCATCCCATCCCATCCCATCCCATCCTTCTGCCATACTGCAGATTTTCTGTCTCATCTGCCATGTGCAGAAGTCAAGATTTAACCCAGTTTTCTCATGGTCTAGAATGTCTCATGCGAGCCATCCCAGCTTTGTCTGACCGACCACAAGAAATGTGCACAAGCCCAGCAACAATTCATGTGTCCAAAGGAAGCCCCAGTGAGTGCCCTGCTCACAGGATTCCACTTCACCTTTAAGCCTTCATCCCGCAGCAATCATAGAAGGTTTTAAAAATACTATACTGAAAAGAAGCTTCGTTCTGCTGTGTTAAGGTCTTTGGAGAATTTGCTTTTGCTCAGATCCTATAGTTACAGAGAAGGAGAGTCAGAGTGCCATGTTTGCAGTTTTAATTTTGGATGGCCAATGGCAGGATTGTTACAAAAATATTTCTTAAGGGTATGTTTGCACAATGAAAGCATCTAATATGGCCAAAAGAAGCAGGGAAACCACTCCTTTGTACAGCTTTGTACTTCTTTCTTTTTCGTGTTGAGGTGACAAAACACATAATAAGTTACATCTGACTTGGTGAAATTTTACATGTATGAGAGTTGGCTGGGAAATGCACTTTATCTGAACTTTGTGGCCAATGGCCAAGTTAAATAAACCCAATTAATATTAATTTCCCTTACCCCTTCAATCCCTTCCCTGGTAAATAGAACCACCTCTGGGATTTCTAATGGTAAGTTACCCTTGCAGCGTCTGGTTTAACTTGGCTACTATATCGACAAGATGTTTTTCCACTTTGAGTCTTTTTTCTCTTTCTTTGTAAATTTATAAAACTTCAGAACCCTCACTGCATCTCTATAACTTTTCTTTCATAAGAGTATTTTAGTCTCTTTTAGTTCATGCTTAGGCATAAAAGCAATATAATCTCGCTTGTGGGATGTGACTTAAATTGTAAATATTTGTTATGTTTAAGAGCCTTGGGGTGGTGTGTGACTTGAATGAAGATATTTAGCAAATAAATCTGTGTTCCAAAGTGGAAGGAATAATTTATTACCCATACAACACAAAAAAATGAAGCCATGCTACAGCCATGTCTCAGCATTAGCTCTGGTACCTTCCAAGAGTGTTCTTACCAAAAGGAATTCTAACTTTAGGGTTTTTTATGAAAAGTTGTTTTCTAGGATGGGTGCTATGATGTGGGCTGAAGTTTGTATTGATTATATACTGTGTGAGGTTTGTTACCAAAATAGTTGAGCAAACAGTGACAGATGTGAACTCCCTGCGCTGTTCCCCCTGTTTTTCTCATAGAAACGTTGTACCCTGAGAGTCCAGACTCTCTTCTGTCTCTGTGTACTGGGAACAGGACCTGGCTTGCCTGATTTGGAAAGCAGCTTGTGCGTTAGCAAATATGCTTTCAGGATGGAGTTAGCATTTTAGTAACATGGATCAGGTTTATTCAGCCGTCTCTTCAAGTCTGGCCAAGGTTGGGAGCCACGGGGTTCCAGTGCCTACAGCATTCATCTCTGGGGCCACTTTGCCAATGCCGATCACTTCGTTACCATAGCTGGGGCCAGGGGACAATGTGCAAGAAAATAGTCTCTTGATGTTAATGCAAGACGTTAATGAAACATTCTTGATGTTAATAAAAAAAAGGAAGATGAAAGGCCAAAGCTGACAGAGAGAGGAGAAACCCATTCAGAAACCTCTCACCCTTGTTGGTTCATGTGACCTGTGGAGATAAGACATACAGACATGCTGTGACCAGCATGTGCCAGTACTCCGTGATGTGCTCTGAATAAACTTAGTCTCCACTGGGACACAGGAATCATTGCAAGGACGCACCAAAGTCTGCCCCATTTGGTGGTCTGCCTCTGAGCGTGGCCAAGAGCCACATGTGAGGACAGGGCGGACAAACCGCAGTCCTCTGGAGAGCGCTGCCCAGCACCCCACAGTCTGCACAGACTACTGGCTGTAGACAAGATGAAACTTTCAATTTTCGCCTGTAGCTGTTTTTTCTAGACTGTTAGTTCATGGAAGTGGTGTATATTAGAGTATGGGGCTGATCAGAGTTTTCTTCTCAAGGGGAGACACTGGTGACTTTGTTTAGCCTTGCCGTAAGTGGTTGAAATAACAAGCCCAGCAAAGCCACAAACCCACTTCATATGCCAGAGCCCTGTGGTAAAATGTCTGCAGAGCTTTAAAAATGCAACACAGAAAATGGAAAGCTTCTGCCACATACAGAGCACTCCCTCAAGCCATTGACTGTTTCGGATCAAGTTAGAGATACATTTCATGCGTAAAAGGGAGAACTACATTGCTATAGAGGATGATTGTGTTTTCCACTGAGGGAATTTATACTTTACCTAATAGCTGTGACATGAAACCCTTTTGCAAACCACCCTGTCCAAACACCAAATGGCTTTTTTGCAGAAGGACAGAGCATCTGCAGAAGCCATCAAGAATTGATGTGCCTTTGCCTGAAGTCAAAGAGTAATCTATTGACTCTCAATGTGATTAGGATGGACTTTTGCCCAGAACAGGAAAATTGGTTCTGAATGAAAATTGCTCTTCAGAAGTGGCTCTTTGTTAATGATATTATTATTATTTTATTTTAATGTAATTAGGGTTATGTTCTTAAATCATAATTGTCATCGTTATACTTTCCTTAAGTCAGCATACCATTACATTTAGCGATCTTCGTAATGACGTAAAAGAGCTGTGAATCTCACCTGCCACAGATAGTGCCTTCTGTTTCTACATAATTTGGTTGTGCTTGGAACAGAAATTGTCCTTGAGGTGCCTCAGAAATGTACTGTCTTGATCATAACAATTACCTGAGACTGAAAAGCCATCTGGTTAAAATCATATCTTCTTATGGGCTTTATGTACCTTCTTTAAAACATATTCCTCCTTCCCCCCTGAAAAATTAGAACAACTGACATGTTTAAGCACTTTTCTAGTCATACAATTTAAGAAATTGTTTTTTAATAGCTGCACTGGGCAATGAACTATTTGAGTCGAGCCTGTGGTGACCATTTTCATGCAGCGTTGAGATGTTGGCTAATGAGTCTCTGTTCCAAGGACCTTGGGAGCCAGGGAAGAGCTCACCAGACAGGCCCAGAGGGTACGCTGCTAGGTGTATTTTAATGCCTTGAGAGAGAACAGCATAGCAGGATACTGTGGAAAAGCTGACCTTCCTTTCTTGAGAAATAAGGATACCACAAGTGATAAAAGAAAAAACCCTCTGTGTCCGCTCTCCTTCTCTAGTAATGTAGTAATGCCTCAGGGAACAGCCTAGCCTTCAATTTAATTTCAGTCACTTCTGCATTTTTTACCCATGACATCATCCTGAAGTGATTAGAAAATTATAACTGGGATGTGAACTCAAGCAGAAGCTTATGGACTTTTCACTGTGTCATAAGGAACAAGAAATGAGGTGACCCATGTCATCTTTCAACAGGTCTGCCAGTGGGCATTTGTGTCCCATGCTGCACTGTGGCTACTCGTCTTTCAAGCTGCTCCACAGCAGATCAAGCGGAAAGGAGACTACAGCTGGCATGTGAGAGCTAGTCTGGATGGGGAGGCGAGTAAAGGGGTGACACATTTGTGTGATGAGATTGGTGAGGTGCCCTAGCAGCCCAAGCAAGCACAGATCAATGATGAGTTGACCTGCAATGAAACCAACTTTGGTATAAATCCACCATTACCTCCCCCTTCAAAAAATATGCCTATTAGCCTTGTTCCAAAGAAAAAGAAAAGAAAAAAAAAAAAAGCCATGTTAATTTTCCCAGAGGAAAAAGATTAGGAAAACATCAGAATTCCTACACTTTTGTGTGGTGATAACGTCTGTGCTTCCCACAATGGGCTTGGAGATCAGCTTTCTGAGCATGGCACTGTCAGCAGAGGACGACTCCAGCCAGTTTGAGAAATGCCTGGTCAGGTTTCTATCATAACTCACTGTCTTGTAAATATGTTTAATTTCTCTTTTAGCAGAGTCTATCTTCTAGCAGAAATACAGAGATTTGTGCATTTATCCTCCACAGAAGTCATAACACTTCTGGAGTTTACAGACAGGCGTTACAAATACCTCCCTCTAAGCCTCACTTGCTGCGAAGTTCAGTGTCATCTGGCAGTAGAAGACATTAATCACTACAGAGAAGGGCAGGCTAATGTTTCTAAGCCAGGCAGGGCTTGTATCTGCTTCCCAAATAGCTTACCCTAACAGTTCTTTTTATTGAGATTGATTCCCCATATTTTGCTAGTTTGGGGATATAGTCCATTTATATTTATCTTGTACTGTAAAGCTAATAATTGACATTGTTATTGTAGTTATTTTATAAGCCATTTTCTTAGTACCCGAGGGTGTTTTTATTACTCCCCTTTTGGCCTTTCCTTTAGAGTACAGAAAGTATACGGGGTCGGGGGAGAAGTGTTGTACACACTTTGTAAAGAAATTAATTGGCTGATTACTATTATTTCTTTGTTTACGTCACTCTTGTGTTTTCTGTTACTCCAATTCTGGCTAGAAAGCCAACCATCCACACAAGTTGGAGGACAGCCTGAAGGAAGCTTTAATTTACTTTCATGCTCTCCATATCCCCTGTATGAAATAAAGAATAGCCAAAATGCCCCATGCCACTGATATTTGGTGACAGGGACCTTACACAGAGGGTTATGAGGGGGCAAGGTTGACCATTGCACCCACTCATCCTGCTAAGGAAATTTCCCATGCTGCAAATATTTCCCTGAGAAAAGTTCCTCCTGGTGGAGTGGAGTAAATATGGCAATGGAGAACTGGGTGAGGAACGATTAGATGATACTCTATTTCTTACTCTTTGCGTTCAATTTAGCATCACTTAATGCTTGCAGAACATGATATCCATAATTTTGGGTTGATAATAAGCTATCAGAGGACTTTATGGCTTTTCTGTCAGGCTGAATCTTGCGTAGGTACATATGAGCATTTTTACCTTCAACTTGTTATGGAAGATGACTTATTTACAGAAGGAAATTTTCATCCAGAAAATTAGGAACCTTCACTGACAATGAGGAAAAATGGCATAAAGTTGGTCTCTCATTTTGGTTTTGACGGTGAGTCTATGGGCTGATGACATCCATACTGCTAGGATTACTCTGAAATTGTCTTAAAACACATGATCCAGTGGAGACTGACACATACCTTCATTATTGCCAATTAGCGTGGGATAGTGTGAAAGATGAGCCAATTGCCTGGGCCCTGAGGCTTCTCCAGCAAGTGAATTGATGGTGCCAGTCAGAAGAGACTCCAGATTTCAGGGCCAGGAGGGGCCACTAGATCACTGAGTCTGACTCCTTGAATAACACAGGCCATAACTTTTCCTCTGTTACTTGTATCTTCATAACATCTCCCTTCTCACAGATGGCTGATTAGGCAAGAAGATGGAAAAACAAAGGGAAGCAGATATAAGGTCCCCTTATATCAGCCGCAAAGCCCAGTGGAGCAGCACATCTGGTAAGTCTATCTAGGTGTCTTTAATTCTCAAACAGACACTGTTAGTCTGGGATGAAAATGGCCTGTCTGGAGAGTATTGAAACCCTGTCAACGCTGAAATGTCAATATGGCTGTCAGTGTTGGTATTTTGGAGGCAGCCTCCCCTGGGTGTGAAACTGGCCCTAGCCTGGGAACAGGACCTGGAAGAAGGTTCCCTCTGTAGCCTGTGATAATTTAGGGGACCGGTATATGTCCCATGAGTGGATTCTCGCTGCTATTTATATCAATTTCATTTCTTGAGAATAATATTTGTATGGTTCCTTATATTTAGTGGCGTTTAAGACAAACAGAGATTGTCACAGATGTCCTTTATAGGACCATATCTCAGTGTCTTGAATGGCCATGGCTGTCTGAGGGTTAGCACTGTAATCCAGAGTGTCCAGAGTGGAGCTGGGAAACCAGTTGTCAGCTACAGAGGCTGTGCTGGGCTGTTGGTGGCTGATTGAAACTCTTCCACTATTCAGAGAAAAGATTAGACAGCCAAGGAGTGAGCCTCATAGCTCTCTAGAGACACTTGGAGCCTACATGGACCAAAAAGGAACTGGAGGACTTGTGGATCCAGTCTGATGTCTAGTAGAGGAGTTTGATCAGATTGGAGATTTTTTTAATCTCATGATGAAGCTCCATCCTTACTGGGAAACTTTGACTCTGTTACTCTTTCCAGGAAATGATTGCCTTTGATGAGATTTCATCTGGATTCATTCACCCCTTAGATAAAGTCACAAAATCCAACTAACTTCATTTTTAAACATGACCATTTCTTTCCTTAACACATTTGTATTTATCAGTTTATAAATTTCCTCCAACTAATTTTTCTTAGACAAGAACCTAAAACTGGCTTTAATGAGAGCTACAGGGCACTTCTTGAAGTGCCAAAAATAAGTATTTTCCTTCAGGTTTAATTTGGTTAGTGGGAAAATATTTTTTCCTAATGTGATTTTAAATTACTAAATTTCTTCAGTGGTTTTACATTACTCTGCAATAAACAGTACATAATCTCTATTCTTGCCTAAAGGGAGGACTTCTATTCTCATTTTTATAATCTGGATTCTCAATTTTTTTCAAAGGTATCAGTAAGAAGAAATAAATGTTTCAGAGTATCTGAGTCAGAATATCCTGATGGGAGATGCCCATCTTTCAGTGGGTTGACAGCAGACAACTTTTCTCACCTGTAGTTCAGGCAGAGGCTATCAATCCAAGGCGATATAATGACACAATTTCCAGGGGAATCACCCTCTTTCCATTCGTATCTTGCAATAAAATCACTGAGTTTTTCCCTGTGAGTTTTGATGTGCCTAGGCAACCACTCCACCACCATGTGATAGCTAGCTGACAAGAGGAGGACATCGTGAATTTGCCGAAGCACAGATGTCCAGGGCCATTTGATGTGCCCTGCAGAAAATGAGATGTCCACACGGGGCTGGCAGATACAGCATAGGGCCTGTGGGAAACTCGTGATCTTGAGGATAGGTTGAAATCCCTGGGCTGTCTCAAATGAAACAAGTTGCCTCTATTTATGGAATAAACTCAACGCACTTTGTATAAAACCTAAAGCTATCCCCTTCCCCTCTCTAGACACTCATCCACAGTCCCATGGGCCCAGAGAGTGCCTTGAAAATGAAGAAGACCGTTAACAGTGGAGTTCATCAGCTCCACCTCGTGATGGCATTTTTAACATCTGGACCCATAACTGCAAGTGACTAGTGACAAGGAGACAACAGCTAAGCATAATATCAACATTTTGTTAACCGTGTTTGCAAAAGCAACCAGCCCCCTTCACCCCTTGCCCTCACTGCTGGAGCAGGAACTCCCCGGCGGCTCCAGCAGCCTGCACGGAGCGGGGAAATCGCCTCACCATGGGGGGAGCGCGGCATCAGCCTCCTCCGCCCCCCGAGCTCCCCAAGGGCAACCCGGGGGCAGGCACGGCCTCTCGGGCTCCCACTGCTCTTGCGGTTGCTGCTGCTCTCCCCTAGCAGCTCGCTGAAGCAGCGGGTGCAGACATGGCTTAGGAAGTGCCGAGGTCTGCAAATTCCTCCCTCCTGTCCTGACATTCCCTGTTCGTATTTTCACTGACTGGTGTTGATGGTCGCAAAATATGTGTGCTGTTTCTGAGCTGAGGATTTTCTCCTGTTGGTGTAACTGCATGTGGGAAATGTGATGCTTGGATGGGGCAGCCCATGCGATGCTCTCCTGAAGCCACCGAGCTGTTATGGTGTAGGGTTGCCCCAGCACCAAGTCATTCCAGCAGGCAAAGTCACTGGCAGGGCCATGTATTCAAAAATCATGTGCCTAGTTCTGCATAGAGAGAGGTGTTTGGAAGATAAGGATCTGCTCTCTGTCCAAACACACAAGTTTGTCTCTGTATTTGCACTACACAATGCATGTGTATGGAAATGCACGGTCTGGTATGTGTGGTTGTACAGAACAACCTTTTATTTTTTTAAATGCCCTCACTGGAGCATAAGAAATCACTTGTCCTGTGTAGCAGAATTATACAGACTTTCAGTCTAGCTTGTCCATGGCCATGGCAAGAACAACCTTCTCAAAAGATGTAGATGCAGGGTGCAGTTGATTCTTGGCTAACTAGAGGTCTAACCTGCAAATCCTAGTGCCAGAAGAGACATTCCTGCCTTGACATCAGATTGGACTGGAGAGGATGCAGCCATTATAGGGAGGAGGCTGTGTGGCTGTTGAACTACTGCACGCAATGGTGGAGCACGCTGGCTTGTGCTCTTTACCCTGCCTTTCTCCCGAGTAGAGCACACATATGTGTGTACAGGTGCACACTTGCTGGGTGATGTTAGGGGATAATGAACATAAGATGAACTAGCATACAATAGGAATAACGGGAAAGTAATAAAACTTACTGGTATTGTCCTTGACTTTCTTTAGTTTAAGTTTACCCTTTCACCTTTTCCAGTCAGCCAAATTGCTGTGGTAATTAATATATTGAAAAAACATTTGGGTTTGATGTAATGCTGTGATTTTAGCCTTAATGCGTAGTCTTGGCTTATCTAACTACTTGTCTGGGGTCTTGTGAATCTCTATAGCAGATTGATGCCTCTTCAAAGCCATCTGGGATGAAGATCTACCCACTCTTTTTTTTCCCTGCTCTTTTAATTGGAACTGCTGGCTGGCCCTGTGTATCAGAGCAGTACAAAGGCTGAGAAAACAGAGAGGTCTTACACTGAACCATTCGAAAGGGCAGCAGGAGACGTCATCCATTTTGTGTATAGATATGTTTAGATAGATGTGGTAAGCCATGAGAAGTGGATGCCTTGACAGGTTACTTTTCAAAGACTGCTGATTTGCAGTGACCTCTGACTGCTCTCAAAACAGCTGAATTCTGCAGAGTCTGGTAATCTGAGATAGAAACTGTTTTGAAGTCGGCTGGGTGTAAAGAGTCTATTGCTGCCCTGGGTCTCTCAACATCACAAGGAAAAGCAGAGCAGGGGAAAAAGGATGCCGTAGTTGTAAACTCCCTTGTCTGATTTTGCAGGGGACAACTTGCTCTGTTTGCAGGACAACGCCTGGGTGAAAACCACGCACCTATATACTCAGAAGTTGTCAGTCCCCCCAAGCCAGCCGTTGCCTCCAGGATGTGTGTAAAAACTCCCTGTTCCCCCCTACATGATGCTTCCCTGTTTGCGGGAGCCTCATATGAATATATTTTAAATGCACAGCATGTTATATACCATGTTGTAGTCACAGTTCTATAAAATAGGTGCGGAGGAAGAATAACCACCCTTTTCTCTCAAACTAACTTATTGATTAAAATAGTCAAGTTAAAATTATTTCCAAGCTGTACTGGAAGTCTGTTGCCTTTCTGTCAGACAGGTGGAAGCTCTTGTAAGCCTGAAAGTTTTCATATTTTTTTTTGTTTGTTTTTTGTTTTGGTTTGTTTTAGATGTTAACACATGGTTTAATAAAAGATATTCCCCCTTCTAATAACGTTTGCCTCTGTTCTGGGCTACCATATATTTTTTATTCTGGGCCCATAGGGCTGCATGATGCTGAGGACACCTGGAAAGGAGCTGCTCCCACCTCTCTGACCAGTCTCCTCAGCAGCCATCCCAGTTCACAAACCAGCACAGAGAGGGAGTGTGCACACAAGCCTCTGTCTGTCTTTGGACACACGCTTGCAGGCTCCCAGTTGCCCTCTCCCCCTGCCACGCACATCCAATTTTCAGGGGTCCTAAACATCTGCTTCCAGATGTTCATGTGGCAATTACATACAACCCCCCTGCATTTAATGTATTTGTATTCCCTTAAAAACACAAATTTTCATTTATCTATGCTTGCAGCAGGCATGAGACTAGAGGGGACAGACTGGCAGTCCTGTGGTACAAGGGACCAAAGGAGGGGCAGGACGACAGGGTCCATGGAGCACAGCCACTGAGCAAGGCTTTGGTACATTGAGGAGAGCCCCCAGGCACCTTCAATCCCAGCCCAGTGGCTCAAATGCAAGACCCCTACTCCTTGCATATTCCCAGCATGGCTGCAGGCAAGGAAAAATTACCATCAAAACACCCAGGGAGAGCTTTTAAACTCACGACAACCCTTTTCAGGCAGAGCTTACTTTACAGCAATGGGTTGAAAGGTGGCGAATGTGGCAAAATGAATGATGAGCAGTAAAGGAAAAGGCAGCATCCAGTCTCCCCATATTTAGGAGACGGGCGGGAAGCCTGTAACAACTGCAGCAGAGGGGGAGGCTGGTGCAGAGAGCCGGCGCTGGGGCAGTCGGGGCGGGCGGCAGGCATGCAGCCTCCTGGCTGCCGGCCTGGCAAGCGGCTGGCGCGGGCTTGGCACAGATGGAGCTTCGCCAGGGTGTGGCTGCCAAACCTAACGAATCTGCACCGAACATGTGCTGAGTGAGATTTTTTTCAAAAGCTTGATAAATTGGGCAGATTTGGGCAGATTTTGAGAAAATGTCTGTCTGTGAGATGGGGGCAGGTCTCAGCCACGTGGTCCAGAGAGTCATCTTGCTGAAACTTCTCAGCTGAGTGGCTGAAAGGTTTTCGTTTTTAATATAAGCAAAAGTTAGATTTTCCATTAGCCTCTCTGTTGTGTAGGCATCTGGACCATTCAGATGAAATTTCCAGAAAAAAAAAAATCACTCTGAGATACCAATCCAGAGTAGAAATTTTCAGCGGAACCAAACTGATTCGATTTAGTTCAATGCTCCATGTTTTAGGAAGTTACAGTAGCAAAGTATCAGGCTAATTTTCTAATGGTATTCCTAACCCATCTGCTTTAATAAAAGCCTCACATGTTTTAAAGCATATCATTCTTAGAGCTGCTAAAGTAATTCTTGATTTTGAATCATTAATGACATCACTGTGGTTTCCAATGAGCGCATGATCAAACTTTACTTAGCACTTACAACGCCTTTTGTGAGCATGGCTGATTTCCTTTTCCGTAATAAAAATAATTTGCTGGCTATCATTTCATATTCAACAACCTTGTCACAGAACTCAATCAAACTGACTTGGGGTATCTATCAGCAATTATTGTCAACGTGTGCTGTTTTTCCTCTTAATTATCATGGTCTTGGAAGGATCTGACTGTTTGAGGATGGCAGATTTCATTATGGAAAAAACAAATGAACACGCCTCCGCCCCCCATTTCTAAACCTTATTTTCACCAAAAAAAAGATAGAAAAGTTGAATGTCCTGTGGAGCCCCAGAAAACAGAAGACAAATGAAAGAACTGGAGAATTGTGTACGGTTTTTTATCCAGTCGTATGATTTTTAAAGCCATCTCATAAGTTTGGTGGTCTTAATACTGCTTTCTGCTTGATTTGTATTGGCCCTACCACTGTATATTAATTTCATATGTGAATAGTTTTACAGAAATATGCTTAAGTGCCTAAAATCATCAAGCAGGAGTAATGGTTGTTAACAAAACATCATAAACAGGTCTCGGATGATTAAAGGCCCCCCGTGCGATTGGGAAAATGATATCTCTGCAATTGTCACTGGTGTCTGGCTCAGGTAAATGATCCCCCTGACACTTTCTGTTCAGATGCGGATACTGAACTGGTGTAATTCAATACAATCCCATTGACTTTGCCAGCTGTGATCCTGGCACATATAATCCGTATTTTTAAATACAGATATGTATTTCCTTCTGCCATAAGATGAGTCATTTATAGTCATGTTTCAACAATACTTCGATCTTGACTTAAGCCAATTGAATTGAACGTAAAATCCTGCTTAAGCATATTATTATCTTCCTCTCTTGTTAGTAGAGAGATTATATCAGTAGTAGACTTTAAAGTTAAAACAAAGATATTTTTATAAAAAAATAACTAAACTGGAAATTTAAATTTTTTCACCATTAATTTAGGGGGAAATATGTGTTTTTTCAATACTATTTTTTGCACCCTAAATACGGATAAGATTTTACTATTCCCTACATTTATTGAGAACTTAGGTCAACGATTTGAGTTGATTTATAGCTAAATTGCCAAAATCTTTTATATACGTATGTACATAAATACATAGGCTATAGCCAAGAAAAAAAAAAAAAAAGCTTTATTCAGAATAAAGGTCACTTTCATTCCGTTTCTGACACTAAAATTTAATTTTACATTGGCTGAAAACCAATGTGAATTCATTACTGACATCCGAAGGGTGATTTCATTAAGCATGTGGGTTCATCTACATTTTGAAAGCAGCTGTTTGTGTAACCTGAAGAGTACACATGAAACACTGGGATTTGGGCTGCTTTCTGTAGATGAAAAAAAAAAGAAAATCCTTACGGCTTTTAAAATATTTCCTTTTTCTTGCAGTGATTTATCATATTATGAAAGTATCATCAACATATAATCCTCACATTCTCCAGCGCATAACAAACATGTGTGTTTGTTATTATGGACCGAACAAACGTGTACCTTCACAACCATGATGCTCCATAGAAAGAAACATATGGAGATACGCAGGACTTGTTAATTTGTTCTCAAAAGGATACAGATAAAAGCAGATGCTAAGGGGCAATAAATTATACTTTTTTTGTACGTTTTCTTCGGTCGGTCTTTTTAACCCTCCTAGTTGACACAAAATTTCCTCTGCAGCATTATTTATTGCCAGCGATGTTGCTTGGCTGCCTGGGAGGGCAAAATGGAAAACTTTGTAAAGTATACTTGGAGAGTGCTCTTGTAAACCAGATGATTTGTAAGTCTTGGAAAGCTGGAAGTATGTTTTAGATATGTTAGCTGTCCTGTAGTGGGCTTTTATACAGTGAATGAAAGACTCTGGAAAATGTTGCTTATATAGGGAATGTTTACCAAGATATATTTGAGTTTCTCACCAGTATGTGGGCTATAATCTTCTCAGCATAAAGTAAGATCTTCTGTTTCTCCACTTGAAGGCTTTATAAATGTTGGAGAGTTGTATTTTGGAAAATGACTGTTAATTTTGGGTTTGCCTCTTCTAGGAGCTTAATTATTAGAGAGCACCGACACCTCTCTTCAGAAAACTAGATTCTTACGATGTGTCTCAAGCCACACACCAAAACATTGGAAGCATCAGAAACCATTACTCACTTCCAAAAATTTTAGGGCTTGAATGACTGGCCTGGCACGTCCTTTACAGAAAGGTTTTAATGGGAATTTTGACTAACCTGGGTCTGGTATAAACCAACAACCGCCAAAGGTGCTCAGAGCTCCTAAGAGCAAATGATTATGCGCACACCTACACGTCGGATGTGTACATATGTTAAATATATTTCTGTATGGGCACATTTGCATACAGGGGCACATGGAGGAAGAACAACTTCCAGATCTGAGAGATCCCACATGTGGGTGAAAGGAGACAGCAGGGAAGGGCTGGGGGAGGGATGCCTCCCTAGGACCGGGCACTTGCACCGCTGCCCTTCCTCCTGGCTCGCCTGCTGCACGAGTGCCTCCCCCATGCACTCCGCATCGTCATCCTCCCACCACCTCCTCCTCCTCATCCTCCCACCACTGAGGTGGCATCTGCAGAGAGGAGGGATGAGGGAGGTGAGGTGGGAAGCCTAGGGGAAGCAGGGAGACTGGAGGCAGGGGCTAAGCCCACCCTAAGCTCACCCTCCAGCCATGAGGATCTAACCTGTGCAGAAATGCCACTGGGAGGCTGAGTGGCAAAGTGAGCTGTGTTGGTTTGGTAACTGTACTTTACAGCTTATGCCCAAACACTTGCCTACAACACTGGAGTGAACGTCATTCAAAATCAGACCTGGCAGGGAAAGATCCAGAGCAGCATTATCACCCAGCGAAGATCTGCTGCAAAGGCCGCTGTTCCCTTCATGTTCTCCCGCACATGCACGCGGGGTGCTCCCTGCTGCCACCCTCCCGTGTCAGGCTGTGGTGTTGTCACGGGATCTGTCACAACAGGCTTGTGTGGTGTGGCACCATCAGCCACGTTGTGCATAGGGAGTGCTTTTGGCTCCCACTTGCCTAGCTAATTCAGTACCTCAGAGTTTTTGGGGATTGAATTTTTATTGCATTTTCTTTTTGTCTTGGAGACATGCAGTCATTGCTGCTTTAACACAGCGCTAGTGAGTGGGTGGTTTTTGGTTTCATTTTTTTTTAGCCTCACGTGCATTATTCCTTCCTAAAAAAAGGTCACTTTTAAATACATGATCAGGCATCCTTCCACAAATGTGCACACATGCGGTCCTGAACACACTGTAATTTTTAATGTAAGGTGATCAGTTGCAGTCAAGTGCCTGCAGCCAGCAAGTATCTAATGGACACTGGCAAAATATTTTTTATGCAGCAGTAGCCACAGTAGTGAGATCAAATAGGCCCCAGCAAATCTGAATGAAAGTGCTATATGCATCTGTTTGAATGTAAAGGAAAGGTAAATGCGAGGAAATGGGAAATGCATATGTGGGTCTGAGAGCAAAACCTAGACCTGGCCTGCCTCGAGAGGAAAAGGTCCTGACTTTGTCACAGATATATGCCTTATGAATCAAGTCCTTTTAAAGAAGTGTTGGTTTTAAAATAGAGCAACTTGGCAGACTTAACTAAAGCTTCAAAGATTATGTAGTGGAGGGATCATTTTGTGTTGCTCTGAAATCTGTGCACTTCTCATGGGTACATCCACTTTTTCAGTGCTAGAAACTGCCAAGGTGGTGTGCAGCTATTTCTGAAAGAAACTGAGGGATAAATCAGCTGATACTACAGCAGAAAGGTGGGTAGTTTAATGGTACATGCATACAAAAAAACGCCCCAGAGCATAGCCCCACTCAGGCTGGTGAGAGGTTTGCTACTGACATCAGTACCAGATGTTTTAGCTGTCAGGGTAGTCCCCCAGTTTGGCCAGCAGCGAGGACACAAACCTGAACATGTTCTGAAAATACAACCAGTGCAGCCTAATGCAACATGTCCAGGTTATTTTTACTGGTGAGAAAGCAGTGGAGAGGCTTTACACTTGACTAAGGAGAGGGAAAGTTTTTGTCTGTTTCTGCTCTGTTTTCAAAGTTGTACATGAAAAAAAGCACATGCAATTAAATATAACAAAACCAATATAACATCAGACTTGGGCATTCAGATGAACATGTTGAGTGACTGGTGGGTAGGTAATATGTTGCAAGGACATTCGATTATGTGGAAATCATAGGGAGCTCTAGAGATAACCTAATCCAAGCCCCTGCTCAAAGCATCCAAATAAACTGAATATTAATATTAACCTGAAAGGTCAACCAGAGATACTGATGAGATGGAAAACCTACCTATGGTTCTAGACTTACAGTGGACTTGCAAATTTGGCCTGAGAATAGTCATGACTAGCATTCAGAAATTACTCTTTGAAGGGGGTATTTCCACCTTATTATTGTTTTTTTTTTAAATAAGCGCAGAGTGTGTGAGTAAGCATTGGAGCTGTTGGTCACCCTGGGAGACAGTGACAGCAAATGGGGTCCTACAGATGCCATCTGCAAGGCAGAGCTAGGGAACAAACCAGGACGGGACCGGTATGGCTCTGCCTGAGCAAGTTTCTTTGACTGACTTTATTTTCGGTGGAGAAAGAGGCCCGGTGCCAAAGGGCAAATCTCATATGTCAGTGATTGGCACCTACAAGAGATGAGCCAAACTGATGCCTGGAGTTGCTTCTCTGCCCCTCCAGTGGCTGTAGAGGGCATTTAAATGACTAGTTCAGAGGTGACGTCTATCCTTCATGTGGCTGAAGTCCAGAGGATGAATCCTGCCCTTCCGTGTTCAAAGAAACATTGAAGAAACTTGTGTCTTTCTCAGTGCTGCTGTGGATGGAGAATGAGATAGTCGACTTTTGAACAATTCTCCCAGAAATGTGCAAAGCTGCAAAAATTCAGAACCTATTTGGGAATCCTCAGCCATCAATAACATAGGCAATAGTGAAATAACAGCAGGACATTTTACTTTTAAATGCTTCTCATAAAAATGAGGGGAGCAGATTGTTTATATTAACCTTTCTGGGAAATGCAATCAAATTGTCCTTGAAAAATGTTAAAGAAGAAAAACATAAGTGTGACTTTCAATAGCCCTTAACAATCTGTGAACCGGCCCGTTGCTAACTGTCACACACAATGTACATTTTGTTTAGTGATTTCTGTTACACTGCCACTCTCTATGAAAATGTTTAAAAGAATAATTCAAGCTGCATGATCCCAGGTGCATAAACATGCGCTCCTCAAGCCAGCAGAGAAACTGCCGAGCCTAGCAGGATCGTCAGACCCATGGGTCAATTCAGGGACTAAGAAAATCATTTCCTATTTCCCTTCATGGATTTGGAGCACGCTGGGATCAGCCAGTCTAGAAAAATAGAAAGAAGCTGTGTCTTCTGCAGCAAAAACAGAACTGGGAAATGAAAGATGCCTCCAACCCTGGCCAATTCTGTCAAAGGAGGATGGGGAAAATGCGTGGTCCCTGCCGGCCAAGGCTCCCGGTGGTCTTTCCTACTGCACTACCTGCTCTGCAGAGCTGTGCCCTGCCTTGCTGGCAGTGGCAGGAGGGGGAGCCTGGCCCCGCTCCTGGCAGAGGTGGTTAATACCTCACACCGAGCAAGGCTGGAAAGCTCCCTCAGCTGAAGTCCCTGCGCCCTTGGCTCCCTGCTTAGCACTTTTTTCGGGCTCTTGAATTGCTCTTCAGAGGCCTCCAAAGGCGCCTACCTTTCCACTGACTAAGCAAATAGGCTTAAGTGGGATTTCAAGCCTTAGAGTATGGCCCTGTGCCTTCATGGGAATATGTGGTTTTCCACTGACCGAAGCCCCTTTGCTGTGCCTTCCCTTCTCTGGTTGGAGAAGTTAGTGACTGAGCAGGTCCCAGTTCACCATTCTTGATACCGTTCAGGTGAGGTTATGGACCACCTTGCGGCATCTAAAATAGGCCAAAATGCAATTGCTAATATTTGCCATTCCACATGATGTACAATCCCTAAAATTCCTGATTGTTTCCTCTTTCTTCCTCTCTTTTGTTCACGGCCAAGCTTCTTCTTCCTGGTCCTACCTGGCTGAAACACAGCACACGCTTGGAGTGGTCCCCTGGCGTGGGGTGGAAGGGAAGTGCTACAACTTCAACAAGCTTGGACAGTCTCCAGCTGGTGACAACACCTTGGCCAGCTCATGGGGTAGGTGGAATGACTCCAGGCAGCTGTGTCCTCTTTTCTGAATGAAGAATCTCAGATAAGTCTGTGGGAATTTGCTTGGTTTTGCCTACCTGTTTTACTCAAAGAAAGCACAAGGGTCGCAGTTTGTCCCCTCTTGCTGTCCTGTGGATTATGAAAGCTAGGTAGAGACCATGAAGAAAGAAACATGGTGTCACTGGCCTGTGAGGGGCTGTTGAGTGATAAGGAACATGGAATAACTGTAAGTGCATGTGATTTTAAAAATGCTAGTAACACTCAGCTCCTTTTTGACTCACCCACAATGGGTACTGTCCGAGTAGTCAGGATGTATAATCCATCAGCTGAGGTTCAGCTTGTTGAAGCACCCTCTGCACAAGATTGATAGTAAGTGGGCAGATTTCTGAGGGGTTTGTTTGTAGTTATTCTCCATTATTCGGAGGCTATGATCATCACTGAGGAGACAAATGGGGAGCATGGATGTCACTCAGAACTGCTGCTTCAGCACTGAGGCCCTCAGCAAGTCCTAGTGTTTCTCCTCTGAATGTCTTCTGTTTCCAGCTACAGTTTCCCATTACACTTTCTTTCCTTATATCAAAAGGCTTCTTTTTTTCTACCAGACATTTACTCCCTATTGGAGATAATCAAGTCACTTCTCAGTCTTGTTTTGGAGAGACACCACAGGCTGAGTTCCTCAAGCCTTTCACTGAGGTATTGGTCTCCATACTTTGCATTAGCTCTTTTAGGCTATTCCTTGTTAACGTTCCAGTCTTGCAACATCCTTTCTCTAAGTCCAGTTCTCAAGCATTATTCCACTACCAGCTACACCAGTCTAACTAAATATGAGCACTCCTTATCTTGTTCAGGGATTAAACACTGAAGTTCAGTATCTACCTCTTGTTCCTGGCTTAGATCCTGTTCCTGTCTGCCACAGCATCACAGGGGGGGCAAACACTGCTCTGTGAATGACAATTCTCTTTTCTTTTTCTGCTTGTCCCTCTTTCTTTCCTGTCAATCTCTAGCATTTCCCCTTCCGCTCTTCCTGGAGAGGCAGTTACCTTGGAGGTGCTGGTGGGCTTGCCCGAGGATTCTTAATTCAGTATTTTGTGAAGCTTTTTTATGGTGTTAGGCATTTTCAAAAATTAAGGGTATTTAAATATCCTTCTTTGCACCTATGGCAGATCATAGTTTTATTTTTCCTTTTAACACCCTGCAAAATGTGTTTTGAAAGGTAGAAAAAAAAAGGCAAAATTCAGCAAAATACTATGTGTTAATTATTATATTGAACACAGTAGCAAAGATGGCATGGAGAAGAGAAAATAAAGTGAAAAAAAAACACCTTATGAACCAATGTAAAATGCTTCAGTTTCAAAAATTGCATAATGGAAAGGTCTTTAGTTTTCCTTTGGTCCTAAGAGTTGTTTGCGCATCTCCTTGCAGTTCAGCACCTAACTCTGCTTCAAACAGTGCATAACCTCTTTGGAAGCCAGACACCCTCACAGGAGAAGGAAAGAAATGGTGTGGTCTTTTATGAAAGCTTGCATCATTGAGAAGGCCACAGTGCCAAAGGATTTCCTGTGTGTAGTATATGATCTATTCAAAGTAAGACAAAATAGTTTCTTGTATGAATTAACAGGATATTTTTGGTTTCTATAGTATCCATGCTTTTATGATCTTAGTATAATCAAACACTGCTTTAGTAGGCTTATGCGCTGAAGCATATTAGCAGGGGTAAAATGAAACATGTTTGAAGAACTTGACCTATTTCATATCACCAAATAGAAAGCAGAGGAAGAAAGGTTTATCTGTTGTTTCTATTTTCCTCATCTGCTTTACCCTGGCAAAGCATTAACATTGAAAAACTTGCTTGAAAAACATAAAACATTTTCCCACAGAAATATTTGACTGTTAAGGGAAAAATCCAAACCCAGAGATTTATGGTCTGAATCCTCCTATCTGGAAACACTCAGGGTTGTGATAGGTGAAGTGCAGGGGGGTTACATCTGTATTATCCTTTAAGAATATGGTTCCCTGCTAGGCTACATCTTCTGTGGTGCAATGGGGAGGCTCAGTGAGAAGGGGCGGGCAGATGATGGGACACACGGATAAGTAGATAAATACAGCCCACGTACAAGGAGCTCACCAAACTACAAATGTTGTGACACTGAGAGAGGCATTTCATGGCAGAAACATTTCTTTGTTTGCCTGTTGACCAGCAACTGATTTTTTTTCAGTTTTAATTAATGAATAGCAAAATCCAAAGAGAGTAAATCCCTTCTGCAGAATATTCTCTTTACTTACTACTTGATCCAACCAAGAAGCTTTGGATTTTGATCTACACACTTAATAAGAAAAGAAAGGAAAGAAAAAGAAGCCATTTTTGAGAATACCACCCTGACTGACATTGATTCAGTTCAGTGGTCACAGTCTTCTTTCAGCTCTGGGGTGGACCACAAATGCTCAAGCAGCCAAAGAATCATCAAAAAGTTTTCTTAAAAGCAAAGAAAACACAGATGCTTGGGCATGAAGAAAACCATTCAATTTATCTTAGAAAGAAAGAGCTTTGTGACCCCGAAGGATATTTGAGGATTTGTTTTAAATCTTTAGCAACTTGTTCTGCATGATTTAACAGCAATGGAAGCTCTGTTTTGTTGCACACCCTATTACACCTATCCAAAGTGACCCTGACACCGTTAATATACTTCAGCGATCATATTTTTCAGAGTTTTACTGCTATTGACTACCGGTGAAATGCAGACGGTTGCCCTGACCCCTGGTAGCCCTCGTACAGCCATCACACGTAGCAGTCACCTGCACTGCGATGCTTTTTGTGTGTGTGATTGAAATAAATGAGTGGCAGGAGGTGCATTAGGGTAATATGAACACAATCTCTGCAAGATTAGCAACAATATTCTTGACTTCCATGGTTAGTCCTTTACAATTTACAGTGATTTTCATTTAACTCCTACTGGTATGCTCACTTAGGGGTTTCTGCCTACGTTTTCAGGACAAAATATTCTGCAGAAAAGAAGCATTAAGTTTTTCTCTCACTCATTTAGGTCACAAAATGGAGCTGAGAGAGAAAAATCAGTAGCTTTCAAACGCTATTACCTTGCTAATGATAGCTCTCATCGTGTGACAGTTCTCAAACTGATAAGACGTTCCAAACGTCCACAGAAAAGGCAAAGAGGTTTTTTAGTGCCCCGGCTCTGTCTGTGCAGCTTGCACATGTTTTCAAACATAATTTCATGCCTGCTTTCTGACAGCTCATTAAACAAAGGCCTCTTGGTACATATAGTGCCCATCGTCCTGCTGAGATTGTAACATATTTATGGTGTTTGCAGATTGCTGGCTGTTTGCTCTTCTACTTCACAGTGTCCTGCCTGCCAAATGCTTATCAGTCTAGCGAAGGTGACAGTTTTCCCCATTTGTGTAGGTAGCAATGGTCTTGTGTTTGACCCTCGGAGGCAAGAAGCAATATGATTAGAAGAAGCTCCTGCAAGCAATAGATAAAAGCAATCACACAGGGAGAGACAGCGAGGAAGAGCTCAAGGGAGGAGGCTGATGTTGTGGAAGCTGATAGCTTGCATTCAGGGAAAGTGCTGGCAGTTAGTTAGCTAGACAGCTGGTAACATCCAGACCTTGTGGGATTTCAGCTTCAGACAAAGCAAACAAGGATTCAGGAGTGTTGAGAAGCTATCTGGAGTGGTGTACAAGGGCAATCAGAGCTACTCACTTCTAATTATCTGCCTCTTCCCTGCCATTAAACTATCATTATTATACATTCGAACCAATAAAGTTTAGTGAATTTAGCACCTTCTATTTTCTTTAAAAGCTGGTGCCAAAACCCCGCTTTCCTTCCTAACGGAACAGATGAAGACATCTTTAAGCCAGCCACTACCATTCATCCATCTGTCCTTGGAGGGTGGCAGGGGACTAGGAGCAGGTTTCTGCTTGTACCACCACCGGCAGCTGAAGTATCTGTTCCACTTCACCAGAGTAACAAAAGGGCTAATTGGTTTTTGTTTTCAGGAGAATTTTAGTTTCTTTTTTTACTTCTTGTCAAGCCTATTGCTTAGTCAGTATTAAAAGAAAATGCAGTGGCAGCTCTGTTCAGCTGCCAAAACCTAATCAACACAAAGGAGCTTTCGAGTAGCTGTCAGACAGGATTATGATATTGATCCTAACTATGTGCATGTTCCAGGAAAAGGAGCATCTCTTTAACTAAAAGTCAGAGGGTGACAGATAATGAAAGACAAATATTTTACAGCTCTAAGGATGGTTCTGTCCCCACATTAGGAGAGCTGCCTAATTACAGCTGAGAGAAGAAGCAGCACCTGTGCGTGTTAGCTGCTATCCAACCTTGTGCTCTGAGCTTCTTGTCTCCTACAAATAAGCAGGTACAGAGCAAGTCCCTGCATGAACGTAAGGGTTTGAGAAACATCCATTCCATGAGGGAGCAATGTATGTGATTTAATAGGCAGCTCTTCCCTCTTTGAGTCAGTAGTGAATCAAGAATTTTAGGACTTTACTCTGCCAGGGAGGGTGATTGTGGGATCAGAGACAAACTCCAAGTCTCTGCGTGTTTCTGGTCATTAGTAACGATATGACATTACTTATAACATCAGTGAAGTCGAATCCTGGGTCTGGCTCCTAAATGGAGAGATAGCTAACGGTCCAGGTTTGAGTACAGATAAAATGAGATGGGCTGGGATTCATCAGACTAAATGCATCCTATGGGGGACATCTAAAGTAGGAGAGAGGGATCATGGCCTATGTTTCTAAGTGTTGTCCCAGTTCTCTCCATGTCTAACGTCAGATAAGATGAATCCCACCTGCAAGGACTCAAAGTCCAGCATTCCAACATCAGAATCGAATGAGTGAGAAGAGCCTTTCACTTCTGAGGGGATGTAGGCCAAATCTGCGTCCACACATACACTAGGAAACACCTAGAGAATCAAATACCACATTTGTTTGTTTATTCTGTCACCCGTCATGGCTGGAAGAGAGTAATACCAGTAGTCTGACAACAGGTGTACATGATGGACACAACATGGGTTTTAAGGGCTAAATCTGAAATGAGCTAATATGCATTTAGTCTTCTTTTAACTTCAGTTTTAATTGTCTGGGGCCTTTTTTATGCAATATAACTGCCATTTTATGTACAGTGTAAACAGCCCACAAATGGATCTCTGTGCTCTACTGCCATAGCCACTGTGAGCTACTGCAGTCCTCTGAGCATCCCCCAGACAGCCCAGCCACCTCTCTTACTACCTGGCTGCATACCCCCCTCTGCTTGGGCTCCAACTCCTGTCACAGAGTGGTAGCCTCTTTTGCCTAGATATTACCATGTGAGTGATAAGACATACTAATAACAAATAAATTATGCCCTGAGTTACAACCCCCCTCAAGCCAGAGTGTAACTCGGGTCAGAATCTGCATTCAATCTTTTAATCTTGGGTTTTCCAGATACTTCTTTTGGTCTCATGGGTCCCCAGGAAAGTCACTTAGCCTCTCTGTGACGCATGTTCCCTATCTCTGGTGCAGCAATTATGGTTTCCACCTACTGTGCAAGAGATGGGAAGGATTTGTTGCTCAAGTATCACAGAGAGCCAGGAAGAATGTCCTGAAGGAGCGCTGTGATAGCCGTACTGCGCAATGCTGTGCAAAAATAGTGAAATGCTTTGGCTCACAAGGGGTGTTAAAATTGTACACTTGTTATTTAAGACACTGTATCTTACACAATTTTCTGCACCTAAAGACTAGGGCACACCACAAACCCCTTTTTTTTTTTGCAGGACCAAGTAGGGAGGGTGTATTTTAAATAACTGGCCCTGGATCTTTCCTGGAGCACTGTTAGTTGTCGCTGAACTGATGGTAAAGAAAATATGTTATTTTAGTGTATGTTTTTCCCTGTGTAATGAGCTACCACATCGGTCAATTTTGTTCTCTGTAATACATCAAGGCAATGGGAGTGCATTAAGAACCAAATGAGGGTCTTGGCCTCTCATCTTAGTTTTATCTCCCCCAATAATAATGAAGCTGGGTAACTTCCTAGAAAATAACAAATTGATATAAACAGCACTGGTTTGCCAACTACTGTCATTGCTGATGGATAGTACTACAGCCTGAATGGGTTGTCCACATAGCTATTTGTCAGCACTGTCTGTGAGGAGCTCTGTGATAACATACTGTGCTAAATTCACTCTCGTGTCTACAAAGGAATAAAAAATGGCTCATTTGAGTCAATAGATGTCACACAGAGTAAACAACAACAAAACCAGGACGCAGTTATATTGCAGCCTCGCCAAAAAGATACCCTTACTGCTGAATGGGTTGCTACTAATTTAGATGCCTGAGAACCTGGATATGCGCTAGTAAGGTTAGTTCACTGTTGGTTTGTTGTCTTTCTGTCAGAAGAGTTAAATATGTTTACTGCTCGCATGCACACGCAGAAAAAGTGCTTTTGCATTAATCGCCTACATTTATATTATTGCTTGCAAACACCATTGCAAAACTGACAATGATCATTCCTCTTCTTGTAATCTTATTTATATCCAAGGGTAAATTTGTTGAGGTGTAGGCATTTCTTAAAAAATAAAGAAGTGTAGAAATGTGCTTAACTTCTGTGGTTCACAGCTGTTAACTGAAGCCTGTTTGTTGCATAACTGATCAAAATGGACCACGTGCAACCCTGGAGCTGGACAAACAAAACATATGGCTCTGCTTATATGCGGCGGGGCACTTCTCACACCACATCTATTGGTATACCTTAGTCTTCCTTTAAAAAAAGTCCCTTTATGCTATAAAATATGTGCATCAAAATACCGAATTATGTAATGTTGGACGTAGGACAGGAGCGATCATCACGCACCATTGGTGCTGCAGACGGTTGTCAACCTCTCGAAGCACAGTGACATGTCACTGTTTCTAATGAAAAGCAAAGCAACCCCAACAGCCGCAGGGGAGGACACCAGTTCCCTCTTCCCCTCACTCTTTTCTCTCAGTCAGCTGGCGAGTCCCTCTTCAGAAAAACAAGGGGTAGCTGTTTCAGCTGATGGTGAAACATCTGGCGGGCTCTCTTAGGAATACTTGCAGGATAATACTTCCTCGTGTTTTCACCAACACACTGGCATTGCAAAAACCTCATCTTGGAGAGAAAGGTCAAATGGGATGGTGTGTGCATTTTCAGGAAGCAAAGGGTGTTCTGCTTGTTTTGCAGGATGGTTCATTGCATGAGATTCCCAAGGCAGGATGAATAACTCTTCTTCACCAGCCTAGTTACAGCATAATGCTGCCAAAGGCTTTTAGGTTGCTGTTCCTCCCAGAGCCTGGTTTTTAGTGCTAACACCATAGCATCTCCTTTTCCCTGAGCATCTGTGATGGGTCATCATACCATAAATATACCCTCTGAGGATGATAAAAGGAAAAAGCTTATTTAGAAGGTCACTTATGTATATCTAGTGGCCAAAGACTGCTACAGCTTTCACCCAGGCTATGGGAGCGAGCACTCTCATAGAAAACTCCATAGCTTACCGAGCCCACCAATTGCCATGGGCTGCTCAGAAAAACAGGCGACTCAGGACCAAGTACAGAGAAGTGGATGATCTGGCCAGGACTGAGATAGTGTCCTCATTTCCCCCATCACTGTTTCTACCTAGAAGTCCAAGTATGACTGACATTGTGTCCTCAGGCAGTTGTCATGTCAATTTTAATGAAGAATAAATGATCCAGACTTTTTGTTTTACAGATGCTGGAATGACAATAAATTGCTGCTTTGATAATAAATTGCTCAGCACTACCTGCATAGTATATTTGCTCCCAGAATTAGTCTAATTCAGTTGTCGAGTACAAGGCACACCACACATGGTTCATGGAGCCCAAAAAGGCTGTCACACTGTGTATCATGCTATCTTAATTGAGGGAGTTGAAGCGAAAGGCTGAAACTTGATCAGTTGTTGGATTAGGAGACTATGTGTGGAGAAACAAAGAAATGACCCAGAGTAAGATGGATACCTCAGTACTAGAAAGGTTATAGCTTGACCACACACATTCTTTAATAATGCATTTCCAACATAAACAGAGCCACAGGCACTTGGCATAGAAGACAGCTTCTCTTTTTTGCAGGTCATCAATATACCATGTTTACATTGTCAGGCTGGTCTCAACAGTGTTAAATTATAAATTAGACTCAGTGCAAGTAGAGATGTAAACACTGATCTCTATACTATAGCAGCCAGAACATGCGCTAAGCAATTCATCCCTTTCAGGTAAAGGTTTTAATAGGAAGCTTGGGAAAAGCTGGGCTCTGGAAAAGTTTCAAAGAAAGTGTTTAAAGGTGTTTGTGTTCTAGACGGAGCATCACTTGGGAACAATTTCAGTTAAGCGCCATTTTGTAAAGATGTCCTTGGAGTAGCTTGCATTCAGTACAGAGTAAAACTACAACTGTCTCTTAAGGACAATCATCTGCAGCATACAATATTGACACATCAAAATGCCAGTGACAGTGATGGTGACAGGGCCAGGTTATTCTAGCTTTTTAGATTAACAAATGATGACAGTCTTCAAAATACCCAGCTGGAAAACAAAGCAATTGCTTTGGGAATGCAAAGAAGCACAGGCACCAAAAACATCTGGAGAAAACACAAATATTTTCTATTTGTATTGTGACCTGTAGATGACAGCAGAAATCCCTTGGTCTCCCTCTCCAGCGAGTTGATTGAAAATTTGATAAAAATATTTCCTGAAAACTTATGGTAATGTTGACATTTTGATGATACTTCAGAAAAATAAAATAATAAATATTATGTTTATAGACTTATAATAATACTATTATATGTTTCATAATATTATTTTTATGTTATTAAAAATTGTCGGGCGCCCACTCAACACCCACCGACAGAGACGGCGTGAAATAGCAGCGTGCAGGCGGTGTGGCGAATGCTGCATAGCTGACCTTCTGCCACCCCCGCGTCTTTTTGGTGGTCTAATCCTGTGATGCACCGAGAAGAATAATTTGGGCAGCTTTGCTTGGCGAGGCCAATCCCCTTCTGTAGCCTGGCAGGGAGCAGGCTCAAGGGCAGGCTCAGCGGGCTGGAATGGCCACGCAGCCTGTCGAGGTGCTTGCTTGTAAAGTGCCATTTCCTTCAACATGAGCACGATACGGATGCTGAAAAGAAATGAGCCTTCAAGGCATCTCAGTTTGTATGGTTGTGCTGAGCCTATTGTGGAACCAACCTAAAGTGGTTCTCAGAGGCCTCCATTTCTTCTTCATAAAGGACAGTTGTGTTGGTGTAAATCCGCTCATCTCTGTTTCTTCAGCTCCTTGACCAAAGAATTTTGGTTTACTTCTTTCATATGAGAGCAAGAGCTGTCTCATACTTGCTGGTACCAAAGCTGAAAACCATGTAAGCCCCAGGGCAGAGGCGATGCGAACAATGTCTTACATGTGCTCTGGGCTTCAGGGGCCCTTCACAGATCACTTGTTTAATCATACAGCATTTCTGGACATTGAGCCATCAGTGTCTGAAGGGCAAGATATAGGTTTTCTTTTTAAGACTGAGACTCTACCTACTTATACCTGGCATCTGCCAAGACGGGAAAGCAAATCCTAATCTTACAAGAGTTCTCTTGGAAGAATTTCTCTTTGGCCAAGGGAGAGAGCATTTAGGAAGAGAAAGGGCAATTGTGATAATGTTTAGGGTTCGTTGTTCCTATGTTCAAAAGAGAGCACTGCTGTGATTATGTCTGAGCTCCTGGATCAAAATGGGATCCCATCACTTTCACCTGGTATATCTATGGCCAATGTGCTGCCATGAAACCTCAGCTTAACCTGGATACACAACCCCACAGCAGGGACATTTGTGCATCTACAAAAGTTTAGAAAACACAGAGCCTCTAGCTTCGAAGTCAGACTAAAAGCTGGAAAAACCTAGTCCAAGCCAAGAGATATGGCTTGGAGATATTTTCGGGGCGCAAGGCTGTCTGGCAGGAGGATGCTGAAATGACTATTGATTGTTAGTACTTATTTGCATAGGACAGATATATACTGATATATATAAATAATATATATATATATTATATATATACATATATAAATATATAAAATAAATACTTATTTTAATAGGACAGAGGGTCCAGTCAGGATTGGACTCCATTCTTTTATCTGATAGACATGCACGTGTTAAATCATACTCCTTATGCCAAGCTGATTACAGATATTTTATGGGATTTTTTAATTCATTTATGCACTTTATATCATGGCAGCCAAATCAAAGGAGGCATAGCTGATACAGGAAAGGAGTAGCACACATCTGACCTGTACCTTGAATTCCTGGGTGTTTCTTAATCTGTTTTACTTAGTGAATCACAAAATGTAAAGTCCGTGAAAGAACTTCTCTGAAATTCTGTTTTGGGGAATTTGTGGATCTATATCAGATTTTACCTTGTTCTCTACATTTTCCTAAGATTCCTTTTTTTTCCAGCTAAACCAATGGTACTGCAATTATAATGTGTTTTATGATACTTGAGACACAGTCCCTCTTTCTCCCTTCCCCCATCCAAACCAACACACTAGGCAGTGAAAATTTAAATAAAGAAACAAAACCCCCTCTCCTTCCTGTGATCGCTATCATCTGTCTGACAGGGGTTTGGATCAGTTGTGTTTGCTTCTCTTTTATTTTACCCGCCACTGATACTAAAGCTAATTTGAAGGGTTTCTGGTGTGTACAGGAGACTAGGAACATAGGCCTGTTGGTAAGCATAATTTTGGACCCTGAGTTCATGCCCACGTTTTTTTGGGAAGTTGTGCTCGAATTTGCAATCAAGGCAATTGTGGTCATTCTGCCTGTAAAGGCAGAGCTCAAAGGTGAACCCATTTTCCCCAGTGATGGTCTTTTCCTGCCTGGGAAGCCAATTTATCCATTTGTGGCTAGAGCAAGGGTAATTGTGAGCCTGCAGGCAGTGTGGATCATCAGAGGGTTTGGGCCCCAGCCTGAATTTGCACGCCGAGCTAACACACTGGTACAGACATGGCCTTTACTCACAGGTCAGTAGCAATTTCACTTTAAGTGGCTCAAATGGCTGCAACAATACTGATTTGTAGGGAATTGCATCTGCTTAGTCCTTGTAAAAATCTAACTTAAATAATCTGAATAAAACTTTTCAGTGATTAATTTTCAAGCATGCGATTTTGCCACCCGCACACATGAAGAAGCAGATTTTTGGGCACACAAAACTGCACGTGCTTGAGGGAAGCTGGACTGCAATCCCCATGGAAATTGGGCTCAGAATAACAAGGTGGGTGATATCTCCCAGCTACTCAAATTGCTATTGATCCAGCTGGGAATCTGATCAAATGTATTTGTCTTTATTACCGACATAGTGAACAGGTTGGATGGGGAGCTGATTTCATTTGCTGCTAGTCATGCTGGGGCAAATCTTAGAGTCCTGAAATGCGAGTGAATTATACTCATTCAAAGCCTGTGGCCCTTTTGGAGTTTAGCCTACTGACCAATTTGTTGTAATGCTTTATAAAAGAGTCTAAATGAATGTCTGGTGAATACAGGGATTACCACTTGCCCACAAATCAGTAAGTACTAGTATCATGCTACACGGAGCAGCAGCAAAATTTCTTATCCTATGGTGAGAAGCACTCAACTTCTTCCATGCAAAATAATTAAGACCAATGCAATAACAGATGAATCCTGTGTCGTTATTTTCTAAATGTAACATTACAGACACCACAGTGAGATTACAGTTAGGAAAGAAACTATAGCTGCAAGAGCTTTGCAGAAATCTGATGAAAGAAACATATTCCTACTCACAAAAATAGAATCTACCAAGCTTATGAGCCTAGCAAGACCTTAATAAAAATCAGTGAGTAGCAGTGGCTGGGACCAACAGGTCACAAGCACTTCCCCTTACCAGGCGGCATTCAGTGGTGTCCATGAAGTGAGATGGTAGCATGGGGCCAGCTTCCCAGAGGTCATAGCAGTCACAATGTTGGAGCTGTATCAAGGGAGGATGGACTAGTAAAATCTCCTTTACATTTTGCAGACAGGTCACCGGTGGGATTTATACGAACACCAGTGCAAGACAAGTATTTAACACCTATGGAAGTAGATATGATTTGAACTCAGTAGGAATTAGACACCCATCCTGCTCTGGAAATCTGGTAAAATCCCATAAAGTGAACATCAGTGCCAGTGACTGTGTTAGACCAGTAGAGACTGATGCACCTTCAAGAAACTGAGCCCTGGAAACCTTTCAGCAGCTGGGCTGGCCTATAATGACCACTACAGATGGTATAAATGCCTGCTGATTGCCTCATCTCTACTTCTGGTAATTTTTGCAAGCATGGCCTTGACTTTCAGCTTGCTGCAGTGACTTTCACTTTATTGCACCCCTCGTACCAGCTTTCAGGTAAGCCCATGTTGTCCAAGCGTTTCCTTACCTGCAATTTCTTGGTTTTCAGGTTCCTGCCAAAGACTATGTGATGAAGAGAGAGAGAACCTCGATATTCCTTTGTTTAAATCCACCTAAGTTTCACCCTCTTTACAGCTCTGATTTCCAGAGGCTTCCCAGAGAGCCCATTGGCCCTGTTCCTTTTGCAGCTGGAGAGGTCGCAGTGCACCCTCCCACCCAGCTGAGCTAGTGCTCTCCAAATCACTCCTGCCACCACCTGAAGAAACCAGAGTGTCTCCATCTCCTTTAACTACATATTAGTTATAGCCTCCACTGTAGAAATACAATGAATTTGGCATGAAGCGACAAAACAGAGTTGTTTATCACTCTATAAACCCTGGAGGGCCAAATGGTTTTGACACTCAGGCAGTGGAGTGATTACAAATCGAGCCTTTGGGCTGCAGCAGTCCCAGGGCTGCTGCTCTCTCTCAGCAATACATCCTCTGCCGGCTCTTTGCTTGCCAGCTCATTGCAAGCCTCTTTCTACTGTCCATTTTAGTGCAGTATGTGGGTTTCAGCTTTGTGCTTGGCCTCTCCCTTGTGTCCCTCCACAAACCCTGGAAACAAGAGAAGAAAACAGCAGCAGGCTGTCGGAGCCCAGAGTGGCATGCTCTAAGAGAGCTGTTGTGCCATGGAGAGGTGTTTTGGGCACGCAGATTTCTAAAATGAGGCTTAGCACTTGTAATCCCAACCTTTTTTTTCTTAATATGACCTTTGTAAATCCAGCACAGGAAGCTTTGCTCCCTTCTGTGAAGAGGAGCTGTGGCTTTCCTCCAGAAACTTTGGTCAGTGGGTAAGATTTGGCCTTTTGACTATTATGGCCAAAATTAACTAATTCTGTTCTTGAAATATAATATGCACAACAAATAATTTAGCTGCAAATACATTTTTTTTTTCTGCATGCAAAACGAGTGTCTTTAATTTGCACCAAATCATGTTTCATATTAAAGCAAAGAAGCTGAATACCTGCTCTTTATCATAAGAAGTGGGGCGGGGGGGGGGGGAAAGCTCCCTTATGAAGTCCTGCACAGTCATTAAAATCAGGAAAGCAATTCCTCTAGCAAATCTCCTTGTTCCTTCAGTTGTATTTCCTGTCACACTTGTGCTATTTGTTTATGCATTAGGGGCTCTTGTTAAGAAAATGGCAAGTGGGTTAATGGAGAGTTCTCAAATACTTTTCTTGTGTGGCTGAGGTCCCCCTGGGATCGATTTAATTGTTCCTACAATGCGAGCGGTACCGTCTTAAGGTTCTCTAGCTCAGATAAACATCTTTAATCACTTTCATGTTGAAATAAAAGGAGCTTGGGAATGTGAAACTTTAGTACACTTTGATTCCTGAAAAGAGAACTTAGGGACGCATTGCAGATACATATATAAATCATCTTGCTAACATTAGAGGAAGGGTTTCCTATAAGGCTTTCAGGATGCTTTAATGTAAGTAGCTCCTATTATTGCAGCTAATATATTTTGCACATGTGAGCTGCTCTTTGGATGCCGGGAATGCAGCTGTACAACTTCAGCTTCACTCTGAAGCTGAAACTGGTCATTATCGAATGTGTTGTCGCGTATCAGTCTGAAGACAAATTCTGAAGTTTAACGTAACTGGAGGCTTGCCAAGCAGTAGACTCAAGCCAGGGTCTGTTCTCCTCTCCATGTGCAGATGGGACTCCCACCGACATTAATGGAGAAAATAATAAATACCCTAACAAACTCATAATGAGGTAGGCTGGTATCAGGCTTAATTATCCATGTTCATGCCAAGGAATGCCTATGCCAGCAGGTGCTCCTGGTAATAAGTTACCTGGAATGAACCATCACAGAAAGCAGCAAGGTCTCTTTTAATTTTTTTTTTTTTTAATGATAAACATTTAATACACCACTGTAGCTAATTAGTACGCATGGCAAAAGAGAGCTGTACTGCTGCTCCATGCCTCGTTTCTCCTACTTGCACACGAATGATGCTATTAATACTGGAAACCAGCATCTCAGTTTGCCTTCAGGGCTCTGCAGTGCAGCTGAGAAGAGGCACTGCCATCGCTGTGTACCTGCCTTCTTCACACGTGGGCAGCAACCACTGTAACATGGCAGCTCTTCCCTGCTCAGAGAAACAGAGAAGCTTGCTCAAAACACTTCTCAGTGCGTAACTTTGTGTAACAAGCAATAAAAAAATGTGTTTAATTATGGATCTTTGCAGGGGAAGGAAATACGAGTTCTGCAGGACTGTGCCCAGGACCCCTGATGGCACAGTAGCTTTTCCAGAGTGTGCTGAAATGGAGTGTGGGATCCTGATCCTTTGCTATTCATTACTCTGAAGCAAGTTTACTAACTTCAGCAAAGGACATGGTGAAAATATCTTTTCTCCCATTAAATGGAGCCAAAACCTGACTCTTGAGCAGAACGGTTGTGTAGCATGGGTAGAACCAGGCCGTGTCCCCTTTCCTTTCAGTGCCTCATCATTTTCTTTAAGTTGAAGAGCAACATTAATCCATTTTAGAGGTTATTCTCATGCTGCAATAAAATAGGGCTGGTTTATTTCAACATGCTGGAAAGAGAAATCACGGCCCTTCTCACACCTTCAGAAGGTTTTGTGGTTTTGTTGTATCTGATTATTGCTGCACATCCAGCATTCTCAGGAATTTTACTGCTTTTCATTAAACTTATTTTTGCTACATTCCTTATGTAATGAACATGTCTGCAGGCAAATAAACACAAAGGCAGAACGTAGCAGCAAGTAAAAAGTCTTATGAAGTCCACATTCAAGAAGTTTTGCTCCACCACTTCCACAGTCGTCCTTTTTTTTTTTTTTTTAATACCTGCTATGTTTTCAAGCTACAAAAATGAAATGTTATAAGAGACGTATCACGCAGAGCATTAACCACTTGCTACCTCAAACTCATTTTTAAGGTTTCCTTTTCCTTGGGAATTTCTGTTGAAATAATTTCAGTGATTGAATCCTGCTTGCTTCAGGACACGAGGGGGGGCGTTACCCAGAGGGGAAAAAAAAAGCAGCATGTTGTCTACAGCATGACAAAGAAAATTAGCCACATAGGTATCATTTACTTGTTTCCTTTCATGGCCTCTAATCCTCTATTTACGTGGAGTATATCCATCACACACATCCCAATATTTTCTGCAGGCTAAGACAAACTTGGGGCGTTGTAGCAGACCCAAATAAATCAGGTCTCTGGTGTGGCCTCTTGCCTAGTGAATATTTACAAATTTAATGTTCTTCCAGCTTTGAGTCCAAAACCAGAAACCTGTCCTTTTGCCTACTTTAATGATCATAGCTACTTTTCCTACAGCTGCTCCTGCTGAATTACTTAAAATTTTAGTTTAATATATATTACTTATTACAGTCAGCTGATAATACTACTGATCCTTCTGTTTTAGTGGGCAATATTCCAGGTCTCTCATTGAGATAAACTGCCCAGTCTTTGACCTCGTAGTTTATCCACTTCAGAACCAGATTATTGTCTCGTAAAACTGTTGAGATGGTGCAGTTAATACTTGCTATTATTTTAGAGGCCAGAACCATAATCTTCATCATAAAGATTTAAGTCCTTTTTACATGCTTAAAGTTTTCAAACTATGGGTCATATCCTGCCATTGATTTTTACGCAAAACTTCCAGTGTTTTTTGCAGTAATTGGGTTCTTTCCTCTTGTGATTTCACAGCACAGGATCAGAATGATGCAATCACATTCCTAATACAAATTTATGAACTTTGTATCATCGAATTGGTGCTATAAAACAAAATCATTTTCAGTCCAAAGGGCATGTGTGTGTATATTTGACAGACCTGTGCATCATTCTGCAAGCAACCATTTTTCTTAATATCAGCCAGCGAAACAAAGTTATACGTGAGTGATGTTGCTATTATTGAACTGATGGTAAGCCCAAGCGCTGTGCTGTTCCCTCCCTGAAATCATTTGATACAACAGTGACGTTCCTGTTCAAACACCACAAATCAAAAGCCACAGACTCAACTTCAAAGGGAAATTGAAATGTCCAGATGAAAGTCAAGATGAAAGTCCAGATGGAAAGACAAGTGTGCCTTGCTCTGGCTCATCAGATAAATGGGGAACCAGGTGCGTGTTTGAATTTTCCCCCATCACAAAAATAAAATCTTCATTCTTTTTTGGGGGGTGAGCAGATCCGTCGCCCCATCTATAAAAGGTCTCTGTTATTTCAGTGCTCCAAACAAACACAAGTTTATGAGAAATAAATCCCATTTTTTTCCCATTTACATCAATTAAGTATGCACTTTTATGTTTGTTTCCTGTTTCTCTTAAAGCAAGCAAAAATAAAGGAGAATTGTGGAACGGCAGATAATTAAACACGTGGAGATGAAAGGGGACAGAAAATTAAGCGTCCATCCAGTCTGCTGTGACTGGATGTCTGCTCCCTCAGGACAGCACCTGGGAAGGACCTGATCCGGACCAGCGAGATGGCACATAAATACAATATAAACCTCAGCTTAGCGCTCCCTTGCTTCTCCCGCAGCCCTGCGGAAGAGCAGCCTCCCTGTTATCCTGCTGCTGACTAGTTTGAAACAAGGGGCCAAAACAGTGTCTAAACGGCACCACAGAATAGAGGAGCCTTAACCCTTCTCACTTTGCTCTGAGATACCACCAGTAAGCAGAGGGAAGCTCCCAAGGCTCTCCAAGAGGCATGTGCCACCAGACAGTCCCTCCTACAGAGGGTTATTTTCCCTGGTTAAGAGACTTTGCCAAATGCTAAAACCAGAGAACGAAAAGTTACCGTGACATGTAACTTCTCAGTTAAACTACTCTTCTTATTTCTGAAAAAAATGCACTACTTTGTCAGTAAAGCATCCAACCACAGAAAAGAGGTTTGGAATTTTGTAGAAAGTAAAAAAAAATGCAGCAAAATTGTCTTTGCTAATAAGAAAAAAAACATATTTCCAGAGAGCTACAAGAAACCTGTCATTCTTAAGTTTTGTTCTCAACACAAAAATATTGTATTGTTAAAAAATGAGTTTTGAAAAAAAGTAGTGTGATTCTACACATCTTTTGAGGTCTTGGGGATGCTGTTTACTTTTGCTAGTATAACTATCATCTGCCACCCTCACTTATGTGAAGAAGGGGACCAAAGATCCCTGTAAGCCAAAAGAAAGAGGCAAAATGATCACTAAAGATATTCTATTTTCTCTTAGCAGTATTTAAAACAAATCCTGACAAAGTCCCACTGGCAATAGGCACACCCAGGCAATGGGGTCTGTTTGAATGGCATTTATGTCCTCCAGATTTTGCCTTCTGAAGACTGGGTGTGCCTAACAAGTTGGATGGCTCTGACATTAGTTGGTCATTCCAGAGGGAATTTATTCCTTGTAGTTTACATACCTCTCTTAGGGGGGGATAAATCATCTCCAGGAGATACCTAGCTCCACCCATTGACTGTAAAAGGAGTTGTAATGCCTAGTTTAGATAAGACACAAGTAGGTTAGATGCTATTTTAAAAATAAAATCCAGTAAGACGAATTCCATACCAGTTCTGTAATCAATATCTCTTCCTCTCCCAAAATTATGTCTAAAATAGAATTACCCATGCAAGAGGAAAGACTTCTTGATCTGAGAAGTTTTTCTAAATTCTAAGACCGTCACAGTGTTTACAGCAAGAAAGTTCCAGTCTGTGTCTCTCAAAGTAATTTCTCCTATGATAATACTGGTTTTCCTCAGTGCAGGATATCGATAAAAGCTTAAAGAGCTAATCGTCTAGTGTTATTATGTGGTCAGTAGTAGATTGTAATTTATACTTCATCTCTCATTTTGTGTCTCAAGTCACAGATGCACGGCCATTGACGATCCTTTGCTGCTGAGCTGTCAGTGATTCAGAACCTGTAACACCACTTCTCACAACCTGACCCTTCCTAAACCAATTGTAACCCATGGTTTTAACATTCTGATCAAGTAAAATTTTCCCCCTCGTTTCATTAAGGCCATCTTGAAGTTGAATATATGCTCATAAAAGATCATTTCCAATTCCTTCTGTTATTGCCTAGACCCCTGGCATTAGTGTACAAGCAATTAAAAATTTATTCTCTTAATGTCCCTGGGTGTCTTGATTGATTTTGTTCTTGACATATTAATTTTTGTGCTAAATGAGTGTTCATTTGTCCCCTCTTTTTGTTCTCCCTTTTTGTTCTTAATTTAGTGCTCTCCTGTCCAGGTTCAGCAGACCGCACCCGGGGAAGATTGCTTCTGCTGCTGCTGAGGTGGAAGCCATCCAAATTATACTCGCCTCTTCCTACAGAAGTGGGGCCCCAAAGCCAAGCGCTCCCTGTTTGCACCCTTCATATATGCAGTGGTGTACTTTAGGATCTTTAATTGTTGACTTCTTTTGCTCAAAGAGTACAACAGATCTCCGATAAAATAACCTGGGCATTTGTCTCCTGAGGACTGTCCCACACTAAGCACCAAGCTGCTGGTTTTTACTGGATGGCAGTCATTCACGTACATCAGATTGAGGGTGGAAATTCAGAGCCAGTTTCAAGAAAGGTGACATTGCCGTTTAGTGTAAAACACCGTGCTAGCCTATCCCACCCTCTCAGAGCTCACCACTCACTTGGAAGAGACTGATTTCAACTGAGCTATTTCTGTAGCTACCAGCTGGCAAGCTGGCCCTTTCTCTTTGCTTCTGCTTTAGTTGAGAGTGGTGCAAATTGGAAGTCCTTCATCTGAAATCTATGCAGTTACTCAAGTGCACAAGTGGCATTAAGAAAAGCAAGTCTTTGCTCCCCCCAGATTATTTTGTCTTCATTTCTTACTGCAGGACAGTTCATTGGTGTAGCTTCTCTTGAGTCCACAAAACAGCTTATCCCAGCAGAGAGGCAGGCTGCGCGTGCCGCCTGGGCTGCTCCTCCTTGTGCAGGAACAGACCCCTCCGGAGCCCACAGGATTAGGGCAGACCTTAGCCACATTCACTGCAAAGCAGGTTCAAGACTTTTCAGCTGTGCCAAGCCTGAACACAAGCCACGTCTGCCAAAGGAGAAGGAAGGGAAAAAGTTCAAGCACGCCAGGGCTGAGCCGTGGGGACCGAGGCTTCCTGCTGCTGCTGCTGCCTCTGGCTGGGACCAGAGGTGCGGGGGACATTACCAGCGTGCCAGGAGGTGCTTGCTGCCTCTCTCCTCTCCTCCACGCCAGCGGCGGCTGCTCCCTCACACATCCCAAATGCTCTCTTGGCGGCGGCAGCAACAGCAGAGCTGCCAGCCCAGCTCTCCAGCCCTCTGGCAAAGGCGAAGGGGGCAGTGGGACGTGGGCTCATTTCCTCCCACAGCTGAGCAACTGCTTACCCTGGCTCTGTCTAGGCCTGGCCTTGGTCTTACGACTGTAAATATAATTTTCTAAAGAGTGCTGGCCAAAGCTTCTTCCTTCTAAAATCTCTCTTAATGCCATGCGGTTATTTTGCAGACCGTGCATCCCACTGCGGTCCTTTTGGTGCACAACAGCAAGCTGGGGTTCAATTTTTAAGAGATCCTTCCTCAAAACAAACATCAACAACCCTGTATCAGGCCCCCTGCACAGCACTCTCAAGAGACTGGATTTGTGCCTCTGGTCCCAAACAGTGAGTTAAGCAAATGGGTTTAACGGAGAGATCTTTATCACAAGGGGGGGAAAGGGAGGGGACGATAACATCAGTTTGGGAAGCCTGGACGCACCAGAGCAAGCAGCTTTTGGAAACCCTTAGCCAGGGCAAGGCTTCCCCGCTGCCGGGAGGCTTGGGGAGGAAACCGGCCCCCGACCTTCCTTCCCCAACCACCCTCCCCACCACCTGCTGCGACCAATGATTCCCACCGGTGGGAGGGATGCTCTGCACTGCAGAAGAGGGTGTCTGGTTTCTGGGACTATCCAA
Organism: Nipponia nippon; assembly: GCF_047370975.1. NCBI lineage: Eukaryota > Metazoa > Chordata > Aves > Pelecaniformes > Threskiornithidae > Nipponia > Nipponia nippon. Next base: position 131,076,080 of record NW_028262290.1, read on the forward strand.
AATGGAGGCAGGCATTGTTCTGCTGCTGGGAAGGGAGGTCCCAGCTGCTGTTTCTGCTAAATGTGCTCATCCCCCGTCACTAGTGATGTTTTTCCTTCTCGCTGAGCTTGTTGATGGCTGCTCTCCCGTCTCCCGTCTCTGCCTGTTGCGAGTCATTCCCTCTTGTTGCGTTTGTCATTAACCTCTCTCACTAGCCATGGCCCCGCAAACCATGTTTGCTGCTGTTTTATCAGGCATTTTATTGGTTGCTGCATACTTTAGCCTCTGCCTTTGCTTTCGTCTTTTAAGTCTTCCAGCAAGCCCTGTAGCATTTCAGTAATTTTAGAAGATGTGACGACATGCTGAATCTAAATGGTGCCTTTCCCCACCTTGAAGAAGAGAAAGAAAATCCTCGAGGCCCCTCTCTGCCCAACATTTCTTGCCCTGGCTGGTGCCACTGGCTTTGGATGATCCTTCCCACTGGGGCAACACTAAACCCAAATGTCCTGGTTCAGCTAATGCAGGCTGGCAGGGCTCTAGCTGTCTCAGCTGAGGATTTGTCCAAAATACAGTCAATTAAATGGATGGAAAGTCATCAGCGTGGTGATATCTTAGCACAGAATTGGAGTGATGAACAGTTTACTGCTTGAAAGACATTCATCAGACAGTTGGGTCTCCTAAAAATCTAGAACAAAATGAAAATTGCAAGGTCAAAAATAAAAATGCTGTGTCATTTCCCTGTAATCGGAAAGGATATTTATAGATAAGAATATCTTCTTAATCATGGCTCCAGCTGATGTAAAAAAAAAGTAACACGATAGGAAGTTAATGCTGGAAAAATAATTAACTCCAAGAATACATGAATGTAAAAATAAATTTCAGCCTGCTGTCATTTAAATTTCATTGTACTCCAGGCATGGATAAACAAGGCCGGCTCCCTAAGCTCTGATTCTGGTTTCTTGGTCTCAGACAATCTCCATTACAAATATTTCCCTACATTTTAGACTTGTGAACCATTTCTTTTAATAATGGGAGAGAATGGATAGCTCAGGCGATTAAGTGATACTGAGTTTTTCAGCTGTATAGGAAAATACCATGGTGATTACCAGAGTGAGGCTTGAATACATACATTATTATTTTATTCCTTTTACTACAGAAAACTTTAGCGTCCTTTTCAGCCTCTAGGTAGCTAAAAATTCAAAGTATCTACTTCAACCCTATGCAGCAGTCCAAGCAAACAAATGGTCTTGAAGTTTAGTTGGGATGGCTTGCTTTTGATCAAAGATGGGAGTGACTTTTGGAGTCAGGGAAGACAGAAGCCTCCGCTTCCTTTGACTCCCCTGAGGATGTCACTGCTGTATGATCACAAAAACAATAAGGGTGTTCCCTAATGAAAGCCAGCAGATTTTTAGCACTACTTGCATTTTTTTACTTTCTTCCTTGTATTTCCAGATTCTCCAGGACAGCTGAGGCTATGTTACCCTTGGGGTTTAAGGTTAGAGGAAACAATGAAAATCAAATATGATGCTTCGAAATCCATGGGCTAAAAGGAGGGTAGTGTGGTAGCAGGGGATTTGCATTGCTAGAGCTAAAAAAGCGTGGGAATGAAGAGGAGATGGGCAGATCAGGGCTGGAGGGGCAAAGCTCTGCTATCTGCATGGGTTTCTCTGCTGTCTAAAGGAGACCTTGCACTCTGCCACACTGTATTATACATATGCATAGATGTATACATAAGCAAATTAATTACACGTAAGTAAATTAATTCATGCATCATGTCCATTGCGGGGGTGGTGATAAGGAAGCTGAGGAAAGTCTTGCATATATAAAAGTCCATATTCTGCTTCTGTGCAGTTACCAGCTGGAAGCTGATGATCTCCTTCAGTTTTTGAACCGACTGCAAAACACCCTCCAAATTTCCCCTCAGGCCTTTTGAGAAAGAATGTCGAGAGGCAGGTTTTTCTCTTTGAAAAGCCTTAATGTTCCTTTTCCACTGGTAAGAAGCAGAGTGAATGAAAGGGCCCAAAATGCTTGCTCCTGAAGTGGTCCATTTGGTTCAATTCCCAGCCCCTCCATCCCTTTAGCGAATTGTTGTTTAGAAAGGCATCTTTCAGCCGCTGCAGATGTGCTGCTCTGTCAATTATCAGGCTTAAATGGTAGGGCTTACACATTTTTGTCTCCAGCACATTCTACTATAAACTTCTTTACCTCTTCCTTAATGGCTTCCTAATGTATCTTAGTGAAAGATGGATATCCCGTACTCTCTTTTAAACACCTCATTCCATAGATATTTTATCTTGACAGTTCTGCCTTCCACAGCTGGCAATCTCCCAAACACAGAAGCACATTTTTGTCTCTTGTAGGCCTACCATGACCAAATGTTATCATGGCAATTTTATACTTGAGGTTATCATCGTGCGGCGCTGCAACTGCTACTTGTCAGCTTCTTCCATAGAGCACAGGGGCAGCAGTGGAATGGAGAGATTTATAATGCTGTGGCATAGAAACCAAGAGCCCTTAACTCAGTGTCATATTAGCACACATTAAAAAGCTCACCTCAGGTTGGCTTACCAACACGGAGCAACAGCTGTCCTGTACCAAGGCAGTTGTTCCAGATGGGGAACTCTGTGCAAGTGCATACCACACCAGATGCCCTTGGGTGCTTGCAGAGATACTGGTAACCTCCTCATTTATCCGCTTCCTGACAGAAACTAGTTGCCATTCCTGATTCATGCAAAGCAGTAATTAAAGAATGCTTCAATGAAGATATGCACCATGGTTAGCATCCATAGGAGGAACACATATCTGTGCTTATTCCATGCAGCTGAATTTGCTTTAATTTTGCAAGAATTAGGAGAGTGGGATGAATATCTGGTCTCACTTGCAGTTACTGGAATTTTATACAAAGCAATTTCTGCACATGCTTTTTTAAAATGTGTACCTAAAGAAATGCATTCCAGCACAAAGTATGTTGAGCCAACCTGATCCCCAGTGTAACCTTATTGCTGACATGCTAAGCCTGAACATTTTAACTCGAGATTTGTTAGATGATATTTGAAGAATAGCTTGTTTTTTGAGATGTTCCTTTTTTTTTTTTTCATTTTCAAAGTGATTATGATAAAATCAATATTTTTTAGTATTTTGAGGGTGATATATGGTACTTGCTGAAGCTTGGACTTTGCCTTTTCTTCCCCTTAGCAGTATCTCCCATGTAGCACCTCAAACTGACTTCTTATCTGTATTTTTAAGTAAACTAAACAGAAATGCAAAATGTGTTTATTAACAAAGTTATAAGTGCACAGTGCGAAAGCCTAGACTGCATGAAAAATAGAATAAAAAAGCAAACCTGTGCAGCTACAAAAATGTAATTCAGACCCATAATGGGTCTGTTGGCCCATAATGAAAGGTATGAGTCTATGAGGGGGAGAACATTGAGATCAGTGCTGCTCAGGGAGATGTGCTTCAGCTCTGAAATGCTGACAGTTCAGAAAAACTTCATTTTTCCTCATCAGTGCCAAGTTTTAAAGTTTTCAATTTTGGCTTTCATCAAGAAATCAAATCATCATCCCTTTTTTTTTTAAAAGGCCAGCATTTCTGAAAAAGAACTCAGGATTTTGTGTGCTCCACTGGACAAAATACCATAAATTTCTCAAGTTTATCTTTCCTTGCCTCTGTTGTTGAGAGGAGGGGTAATGCAGCCAGGTAGCACCTATATGCCTATACTGATAGCCTGTACTATAATAGCATGGTCATGGTGAAATTGACTCTTGGTAAGAATCCTCATCCCGTGGCCACACTGTCTGACAAAGGTGACCAGTTTCATATACATATGCTAGCCGGATACATTACCTGGTTTAATACAAATACATCACGCTCCTTCGGTGTCACACCTGCCAACAATTTGATATAAGCTTAAGGCAGTGCAAAGGCTTGTCTCCCCCACAAAGAACATATACAACTTTTATATACAGTCGCTCCCTGGAAAAATTAAAAAACATCTTTGCGTATTTGTGTATATTTGAGAAGAGAAAGCTGTTTCCCCTCTAAAGGAAATAAGAAATATATTTTTTAACCTATGCTGTGTTATCTGTAGCTGGGAGTTTCAGAAAGCGTATTTACTTATATAATCCTAAATCCTGTGCTTTAATCATTCAAGGCACATGTGTTTTAGGCATTATTTAAGAACAGGCATTACACAGACTTAAAATCAGGTACAAAGATAAAGGGAAAACTATTTCTGCTTTTGCAATATCTATCATTTTCTCTGAAGAGCGTGGCTGCAAACAGAGAGAGTCCCATGCCCTGACACTGGGCATACCAGTAAGGGCCAGGCTGCAGACGCCAGTTTGCATGGCAGAGCAATGGGAAAGCATGCCAAGTAGTTTGGTTTAAAAAAAGCTGGATTATAGGCTGCTTGTGGAGAAACATTTCCCCCACCTTGCCAGAAAAAGGAATTCAGCAGCCTGGGGATGGGGAATGGATCAATTGCCAGAAATTAGGCTGCCAGCTCGCTTCCCCATGTTCTTTCTCATTATTGCTCAAATAACCATTTGTACTCACACCAGATGCTTGTTAATCAAGGCCAATTAGTCTATTTTGCTCAGAAAATTTCCAACCGGCAAGACAAATAGTTCAAATAGCACAGAGGTCAAGCAAAGCAGGAGCACCGGTGACAGTTTCATGTGTGTTTAGCCAAATAGAAAGCAGACATGGCAAGGGCACGCATGTACAGTTCCCATGTGTATTGCATTGTATATTTACCCCAAGGTAACGAGTTATACTTGCTCTGGCCAGCCAGAGATTTCAAACAGCAATTCAGCCGCTTCAGGTGTTTGCACGTTGATTTAGACTAATATCCTATGCTGATTTCCTAATCTAAGTTGCCCAAAATGTCAAGGTAAATAAGGCTTAAAGGTAATAATATTAAACAAGGTCTTCAGGGGTACTTTCTCAGATGGCTACCCTGAGAACAAGGTCAGCCCAGCCACTGCAGCCAGCCGTCCATCTGCGTCTTGCCCGGGGATTTCTCTCTTCCCCCCTTTGCAATCCCATGGCAACCATCCAACAACTTGACAGCTTTAAATCTTCTCCTGCATATGTCAAAGCAGGTTGAGAAGCCAGCAGGCTTGCTGCACTGCTCAGGTTTTCTAAAATTTGTTTTTTAAGTGACATATGGTAACAGAAAGTAATGTGATCAGGCGATATCGCTTTGCAGATCCATCATTGCAAGAGGGGGCAAGAAAACACAAGAACCCCCTGTATCTGACAACAGGGAAAGGTAGTTTGGGTTGTGCAAAGATCTGCACCATCTTCCAAAAGTTCCTATTTCCTAAATACACTCTCTTTCTGGAGAGCTGGATATGAGAAAAGGAAGGCTGGGGATTTACTACAAAGTTTCTTATTTCCTATCTGTTACAAGTCTGTGGTACTGAAAAGTCTCTGGTGGGGGGAGCTTTGCAAACAGAGACATAAACCACATCATTATTCCTGTTTTTATTTGAAATTGCCCATAATAAGAGTAATTTTCTCAGAATTTGTCAGTGAGTTTCAATTTCATACACTCACAATATATTCATGCTTGAAAATTACTTTTGGCTGATAAAAGGATGTTAATACCTTATTTTATCATGCTGTGCATTTTCTATTACATTAAATCAATAGAGCCATACATGACAATCTCAGTTAATACCAGTATAACTCACAGGTACTTAGTCATTTCTTTTGGTTGATGTACACTCGTTAATGCACCTCTGTTTTGGCCTAAGGCCCCCTCCCTCGCTTTGCAGAGAGATTGAATTCAGTGTTTATGCCTGTGTACTCTCATGCCCTTATTTTCAGCACAACAAAAATTTTCTTTCCTAAGCAGACCAGGACCACCCAACGTAATTTCATTCAAGAACTGGGCTGTCTTCAAACATTGGTGGCCTCTCAAGATAAAAGGTCAGCATGTTAATTCACCACAGCCCGGATCCCAAATCTTTCCCCTTCCAGAAATGAAAGGCATTTTTAAGAAGACCTCCTGTGCGTGAAGTTGTTTGCATTTTTGTCCAACAGGATTGTTTGGACAGAGTTGTCAGAGACTTTCTGAGCACACAGACCACAAAACAAAGATGGTTTGCCCTGCTGCTTTCCAGGGCTGCCAGGGTTTTGCTCCTGCTCCTGTGCATAGGTACATCATGCGAGGTGCTCCCAGGGATGGGCAGGCACCCGGGTGATTTGTCATCCCTGCACGGCTCGGACACTGCCGCCCCACGGGCAGCTCCCGATGGCGCGGGAAATTCCCGCGAGGGACACCCTGGGAGGTGTTGCAGGGGACCACCACCCAGGGACACCCCATGGCCAGCTGCTGCAGGAGCAACCTCAACAGGGTGCTGGTATGGAGAGGAGGGAGACGTGGGTTGCGTGTCACTGTCCCCGCTCTGTCCTCATCGAGGTGCCCCAGGGAAGTGGCCCCAGGTGAGAGGTGCTGGTGATGCTGCAGGGCACGGGCTGGGAGCAAAGCCTCCTTCCTGCCCCTGCGCCACCCAGACCCTGAGCCCAGAGGCGGGCAGTGGCAAAACTGAGCAGAAGGAGAGGAATAAAAACGTGTTTTGTCTATAACGCTGATTTATCTGTTTATTCAAGGAAAAGGAATGAATATTCAAAAGTGGCTGGTGAAGCTGATGGCCCTGCCATACATGCACATACACACACATTTGCACAAACTAGTATTTATGAATGGACTTGCGCCAGCGAGGCTGGTGGTGAAGCGACTCTGATATCTCATTATGGGTGTAAACTGAAGAATTTGCAGATTAGTTCCTGAAATATAGCTTGTAAAGCATAGATATTCATGTGTATAACAACTCTGTTAGAGACAAAAGTAGAGTCCATATGTTGCAAGAAGTAAATAATCCTTTCCAAAATGCAACAATATGTATTGATGTAAAACACGAATAGTTGACTGCTCATTGAAGATGACTTTTAGAAGATTTTAAGCTGCTTTTTTTTCCCACCAGACTCTTTGAGTGCTGTAGCATTAAATCTTAAATTACTATATGCGTTGCAGCATTCTTGTGTTTTTACTCTATTTCCTTTTTTTGGGGAGATTCCAGCTGTACAAACCACTTACGTGTAATTGAGAGTGTTATCATCATATGCTTCCCAGAAACTGGGCTAAGCAATACAAATGAATGTTTCAGCATTGCATGAAATGTGCCCTACTGAACTTTTTTGCTGAATTCCCTTCTTACGGGATAGATGTAATTTTGGACCGCAGTTTTCAAAAAGCTGATAGCTTAATTGCTTGTAGAATTAGTAAGTGCATAAGAATAGCACATACAAAAAGACGTACTAGTTTCCAAATGCATACAAAGACCCATATGACTGAAAACATCTACTGTATAATTTCCTAGGTATTTCATTTGAGAACAGCAGTTTGATTACTTTTCCATGAAATAAATTTAAAGTTTATTCACAGAATTAAAAATTAATGTAATCTCAGTGAGAGAGAGGGAGAGAGAAGTTAATTACATCCAAACTCCCTTAAAGGTTGGAAGACTGTAATTTAATCTTGTAATCTGATAAACCAAGACAAATGAGGCAATTGGCAAACAGGTATTTTAATCACAATACCTCTAGAAAGCCACACAAATAACAAACACATGCCAGATCTGAAAGACACATTCATTTCAAAGTGCTGATTTAAGAAAAGCTGGTCAGTATGTGACCGATTGAATTACCCCCATATTTCTCTGCCGCATGTATGGAGTATTTTCAACTCCAGATCAAGAACACTGCCTTTAAAAATGGCAAAGGCAATATCCTAGCACAGTCACAACAGAAAGACAGTCTCTATTACATGCCAGAGTCATTAACCTAATAATTTTTTCATGGTTGTAAGTTAACCCCTGCAAGCTTTTGCTTTCAGCAGCTGCTGCATGTTAAAACTTTCCTTGAATTTGAGTAACCCTTTGAACAGTTTCATCTCGTAACAGGCAAATTTCTACGTCTAGCTTGTAGTCAGCATTTTATGAAACAGTTCCTATTGTTATGAAAATGTTTCTGTGCCTTTTTGTTAGGTGCTTTTCTTTCTAAACCCGGCTGTTGCTGTCTTTGCATTTTTCCGTTCAAAGGTCAGGTCAAAGGTACTGAATGGTTGACCATGGCTATGTGGAGTGTAAGTGAACCCAAGAATGGCCTTTCTGATTGATCATCTATTTAAACAGTGAGAGTGTTATGCCTTTGGATTAAAACGTAACCCAGGGCACTGGAAAACTGGAGCTACTGGCTGTTTGTGAAATATGCATAGAGAACTTTCTATTGCTTGCAGTGTTTGATGTGGATCTGAAATTCCATGTGAGCCTTCCAGGTCTTCTTCCCATAACCTCTGTGAATGTCTTTCCCTTTGCTTCACATCTTATTATAAAACGATGTCTTTAATACAGTGCATTGGCAAGGAGTTACTGTATCTGCACAAAGAACGAGTTAAATGTGAAATGCTCTTTTCAACACTACCTCCTAACTTAAGGCAATTAAGAAAAAAACCCGGCAACCTCAAGTCTTTGTCTTAACCAGGGCTTTACTGAAGAGATTGGCTTGAAGCCGGTTTGAGAGCTTACTACATTTTTGTAGGCATGGCATAATATTCTTTTTAGCAATTTGTCCTTGTCAAAAATAAATCTATTCTACATTTTATGCATGTGACAGTAGCTGCTCTTAATTTTTGCTCTTGAGGTTTAATGTGGTACATTGCAGCAATGTAAAACAAAGAGAAAATCTGATATAACCTGAGAACATCAACCAGAATAAAGATCACTGCTAATGTTCACTCCCACCTTCTGCTGTATCATTACTTCTGCAGTTAAGTAGTTATAAAATAGCATCCGTGACACCAGTACCTGTGCTTGTGCATTACAATATCACTTAATGAGACCTACTTTGATGTAGCAACTGCTGTTTTGAACAGTTTCTTTTACTTCTGAAGACAGAATGAAGTCATTACGAGTGGGGAGAGCATCATTTTCAAATTATTAATTTCAAAAGCTAAAAATGTCTCCAGCCAGTTCCAAGCAGCTGGGTCTGGGGCTCAGTGAGCTAACAGGGCATTTCTCACAGACTTTCTGCTGACATTTCTTTGTAACAGCCAAGATGACAACCCTAACTCTACAAGCCATCTACTGAATATTAAAACAAAATGGGATGGGTCCTGGGAGAGTAGGGGGGCACCTGTGTCTCCCATTGAAGTCAAACTATGAAAAAATATCTAGTCTTTAATACTTTCATCCTGTTCTCTAGATTCCACTGTTACTAGTGTGGAGGTTCCAGGTTGTGGCTTGAGGATTGCACTTGCTGAGAGTGCTGTTATGTCACAGTTTAGGAGAGCAGGTCTCCATACCCTGTCAAAAATTATTCTGGTGACCCTGTCCATTGCATGGCAAAGCCCTTATAACAGTGCAAAAGGCATGACATCTCGTTCTGGTTTAGTGATATTTCAAATTGTTGCTTAATCTTAAGGATATCGAGGTGCTGGAGCGTGTCCAAAGAAGGGCAACGAAGTTGGTGAAGGGTCTAGAGCACAAGTCTTATGAGGAGCGACTGAGGGAGCTGGGGTTGTTTAGTCTGGAGAAGAGGAGGCTGAGGGGAGACCTTATCGCTCTCTACAACTACCTGAAAGGAGGTCGTAGCAAGGTGGGGGTCGGTCTCTTCTCCCAAATAACAAGTGATAGGACAAGAGGAAACAGCCTCAAGCTGCGCCAGGGGAAGTTTAGGTTGGATATTAGGAAAAACTTCTTCACTGAAAGGGTAGTCAGGCATTGGAACAGGCTGCCCAGGGAAGTGGTGGAGTCCCCATCCCTGGAGGTATTTAAAAGAAGTGTAGACGTAGTGCTCGAGGACATGGTTTAGTCGTGGACTTGGCAGTGCTAGGTTAACAGTTGGACTCGATGATCTTAAGGGTCTTTTCCAACCTTAACGATACTATGATTCTATGATTCCCAGAAAGCAGGAGGCTATATACAGCGCAAAGCTTTGGAGGGTTGGGCTGTATATGTTCGTGAACAGTGAGAGCATCTCTGAATGACAACTAGCATTATTTGATGGTAAGGGCTTTATAACTGAGATGACTCTCCTACCTAAGCAGGTCACGACCGTACCTTGGAGTGGTATCCACAAGTTACCACTTGCTTCCAATCACCTCGTGGCATCAGCTCCTACCAGCCAATTACTCATTTTCCAAACAAGCTCTTTCATCAAAGAGCATGTGCTGTACATCGATCCATGTGACAATTAGGAGCCAGGAGGGCCTCAATGACCCACGGGTCTGTGACTGAGTTCTTGGTGCTTCGGGGACACAAGAGATATCATTATGACATTAAAAAAAAAACCCTTTCACTCCAAAAGGTCTTTGGATTAAAAACTAGTTATGAATTTGGCATTCATTAATTTTAGATCTGAAGAGGATCGCTATGACTTGACCTTTGATTTTATGTGTGTTGCTGCAGCTGGGGGCAAAGTAGCAATGCAGTTTTTTTATTAGAAGACCATAATCTTGGAGAGAAAAGGACATTGCCAGTTGCAGTCTATGTCCACCTAGTAATCTGAGGTTGAAGAAGCCTGTGAATATTAAGTGGTACAGCCTGTAAGTGGTACAGCAAATAGAGCACATTATGCAATACAATTACTTATCTGACATTCTTCTGGACAAAACATAGCATAATTCACGAATGGCTTAATGTTCTTAGCTACTTATAAAAAAAGGGCAAAGAAAAGCCTTTCTCAGCTTCCTCAAGGCAGACTGACTCCTAGTATTAGCGCCTCATTTGCCCTGGCTAAAGATAAATTACCCCATTACACTATACCTCCTCTGCCCTCTGGCAGTGGATTAAGTAACTTCAGTCAGGGTATGCCACACGTTATTTCTGTGTGCTTTTACACCACAACTCGAACAACAACGGTCTTATGCAGGCTCTGTATGCGTGTGTGTAGTTATTAGGGTAGGTCGTGGCCCCATTATGCTAGATGATATACATGTACATCATTAGAGACAACCCCAACTGTGACTGCACGGCAGCCCTACCTGCACCGAGTGTAACAGTTCACGCGGCCGAATGTGTTCCCCAGATGTGCTCCCCAGGACCAGACGCTGCAGAAAAGTCCCATTCAGCCGCCTGGGCTGCGCAGCCCGCAAGGGGACTCATGGCATGGTTTCAGTTAAGCATGTGCTTAAACGCTTTCCTGGGCAGGAGCCAAAACGATCTGTGTCCTGCCGGACTGACTTAAACCCACACGGCTCCAAAGGCATTTGCAAAGGTTCTGTAGAGGTAAATCAAACCCCGAGACTTGGATACAAAGTGAGCTCCATTTTCCTCTCACCGTCCAGATGAATCCCATGGAAGAAACAGAAATCTATGGGATTTTCCACTGATGGCGTTTTGCCCAGCTCAGCCCTTCTGTGGCTGTCAGAGCTGCGGTTAAAGCTGGACCCCAAAACTTTGGCAGGCTGTCATTCCCTCAGAATGTGCAGTTTCATCAAACAAGAAACGTTTTGCAAGACTGATCTGACTTGGACAAAAGTAAGGTTTTGGAAGAGAAATGGGAAATATTTTTTCACTATGTTTTCAGCATTTTAAATGAGATTTTTTGATGTCTCGATTAAAAGAAAAAAAAAGAAAAAAAGTAAATGTGTTTTAAAATCTGAGCTTTGAGTTAAAAATATCACTATTCAAAACTCAGAAAGTCTGTTCCATGGTAAATACAGCCACTTTGGGGTAAGAAGGGCATCTCTTTCAGCACAGAAGAGACAGTTGTTCAGTTTACCTGTGGAAAATCAGGCAGGGTTTCATTTAGGTATAATTTAAATGTTTTGTTACATATATTCAGAGAGCACGTACACTTGAGCGAGTGCATTCCCCGAGGCAGCTGACTCACTTGCTCAGCGTCCAGGGCTTGCGGGCTCCCGGTTACCTCTCACCTCCGTCTGGAGGAAACTCTTTCAGGCAGAGACCCTGGGAGCCCTGATAGCTCTAGCACAAGCCCAGGATTGAACAGTGTCCAGATACTCAGCTGCAGAGCTGAACCAGCTTCCCTGGGGTTTGTAAAAGGATGGTGAGCTCCCTGAGGACTCCTGTCCCGGATTGAAGGAAGCTGCAGAGCACAGAAACTCTCATTCTCTGACCCAAGTCAGCTTGAAAAGTAACACTGTCCCAAGGGAAGACTCAGTGTCCCACCAGCCATGCTGATAAGCTGGTGGGAAACCAGGCAAGTAGAGCCCATAGTGGAGGTCCTCTCCCCGTGACACCTGTCTGGGACCTTGCTTGGTTTCATGAGCCAGTGCTTAATCATGAACATTCGTCTGCTCCACAAAACTCTCATCCAGCACTAACTCAAGAAAAGAAAAAAAGAAATTAAGATTATTAATCTACCTGAAAACATTGTTTTGTTTTGCTTTTCTCTTATTTCAAAGACAACTCGCGCATTCAGGGGTGGGGGAGGAGGCAATTGCAATTTGAGCAGAAGATAAAGGTCAAAGTCTCAAAATCCTTTGCCAAATGGAACTGCTGCCCTGAACACAGCTTTAATCACAGTAGGACAATGTTCTTCTCTATTGTACCTTAGTGGGAGATCTCTGTTGGCTCAAACAAAATAGATTCTCCTCAAAGAATGAAATGAGATGACAATGTAGATATTGTCTTTGAATGACCTCCAAAAGAAAATCAGGAAGTGCATACCAAACTTGATTTGAAATGTACTTATTGTACTGACTGGGAAAAAAATAATCAGATGAAATATCCTGATTATACGATTCACCAACATAAAGTGAAATGAGAAACAGGAAATACATGCAAACATCCCTATTCATAGGGTCTTTTCAATCTTCATCAAGCATAGAAGACAATGAATAGCAGGGGATTTGAAGTGTACAGAAATATTTCTGCAAATCTAGAAGCAGTGAAATGTTGTAAAAGCCCAGTTTAATAGAGTAAGAATTGCTTTTCCTTTTTAAATTGGTGTGTATAATTTTTTTTGCAGTATCCTAATCATCTTTCCATGATTATCTTTACTTTTAACTAGCATTTTGCTGTCAGAAATTTGATTCTTTTCTCTCTGTTGAAATCTTTTCACGCTATTACCTTTATCCTTATCCTCTTATATCTTAATTTTTTTTCAACAGGGGTCTTTAAAGGCTAGTGTTGCTGCATACTTTCCTTTTTCAAAGCCTAGCTAGATCTGGGCACTGATCTAATGGTTCAATAGCGTCTTCTGTTGACTTTTTATTTTCCTCAAGGGAAAAAGAAATTCTGCCTTTGGGAACATAAGGGCAGTCCATCAGAGCTGTGAGCTCAAACTTTACCCAGAAACTTTAGGAACAAAACCACACTTTGTGAAATACATCTGTAAAAGCGTGAGGCTTTTTTCTTTGTCTACTATCTTTTTATTGGACCCAAAGAATTCTTTCCTAATTTAAGTGAGTACTGGTACCATCTCTGCTTTGCAGACTTTGTGACTGACTATCATTTTATCACTGGATTTTTACTCTTTTTTTCCATTTTTGGACCAATTATATCACCACATTTCAGAAGGGCACAGCCTATTTTCAAACATAAGGCTTCGTTTCCTTTAACAACTCAGGTGTGAGAATAGACAGGGCAAAGGGCTGTTTCCTTTAACACCTCAGGGCTATAAGAATAATAAGAGTGATGATAATGTTGAAGCAAATTAAATACAACAGGTCTCCCAAATGAAAACTTCTGAAAATATAGAAATAAAAGTGCAAAAAGTTGTCTTTTAATTAGCAGGGGGACACAAAAGGCTGAGTAATTTCATTGCCAGAATGCAATAGGAAATTGCTGTCCTCTGGCTGCTGCTCCACATTCCCCTGAAAACAAAGCTGACCTCAGGGGGCTGTCTGATGAGGTCCTTACGTTGTCCCAGGTTTCATGAGTGGGATGATAGCAAGCCTGAATGACAGGAAGGGATGCCTCTTGTCCACAGGTGCCCACCAGCAGCCCATGGCTCGGCTGTCCAGGCAGAGCAGAGGTTGGGCTGCACTGGACTGCAGTGCTCTCGGCTGGTCCAACAGGCAGTCATGTTTGCAGCTAAACCCCAGAGCTCTTGGTGAAACCTGCCTCCCAGCTGTGTCTCCCTAAAGCTGGGGACACCTTGGGCTCCCTCTGCTGATGCAAGGGCAGACCCCACCTCCCTGCCCCTCTGAGCCAGTACGTGCTCCCTCCCGTGCACCTTTGAGTCCAAGCCATAAGGAAGAAGTGAGGATATCATGTGAGTCCTGCATATGAGCTGCTTGCAGTACAGAAGTTACAAGAAATGCATTTAGTCCTACAAGGCCCCGTAATAACGTTATGCACTCTCGAGCAGCAGCATCTGGCCCCATCTCTGTTTGGTGACTGTTGCCACAGGAGTGCTCTGCAAAAGAAGGTTTTATATATATTTATATATATCTTATATATAGATAACCACATAAATGCAGCTCCCTTTTATTACCTGTTGGTTTCCTATGTATCTGTAGGGCACTTTATTCTGGAACATTCCTGTGCAAATAGTTACTGCACAAGCAGCTCTGAATCCTAATGGTTACAGTGGAGATCTGGGCATTCTCAGAGGTAGGGGAGTCACAAGATTTGGGACAGGTGTTTTGTACATGATTGTACCTTCACAAAGCAAATTTTCTTTGTGCTTTACTCTCAGGGGGATATGGTGGCAGAGATATTTTGCGGTAGTTGCAAACACACCCATCTGAGCTTTGCTTCAGACTTGACTTGACAGTCACTCTGACTTTAGCCAGCTCCAAAGAGGCACCTAGTTATTTAAGCTGAAAATTCAAATGTATCTTAACATGCTGCTCACCTCATCAATCCGATGTGACCCATTGGATCACATACACACTGATGTGCCAGTAAAAAGATAAATATCGAGACAGAAGACAAAACACTTACTGCTGTTACTTTATGAATTTATATTTTCTATGACATTTACAAGTTGAATAAAGCACCACATCAAGGAATTTACATTCAAAGAAGAAACATTTCAGTAGCTGAAAGCTCAGCCTGAGACAGTACGGTGAGGAGGAATAATTGAACCTGTTTCTTCTCCACACTAGAAAAAATTGCCTGAAGAGCATGATTATCAGCCAAGTGCCTATGTCCATACCAGTTATTCTGAGGCATATGGAGAGCACAGGCTGAGTCTGAGGAGAGCAGACCTGCAGACTTTGCATGCAGAAGACAGGAACATTCAAGTCCTTCCGATGCTGTGTTCCCCTCCTTGCCCCCATACCCCTTCAACATTCACTCCTGATGGGAAGGAGATGACTCAGTCACACAGCTACTACCTAAAGCAGGAGTAATATAGTGCTCATACATTATTCTATATTGATTTTCTTGCCTATCAGCAGCAATGGCAATATTTCTGCTACCAGGATGGATTTTATGTTATCTCTGTCCTGTTCACTGACAGTATATATTCCTGTGTTTTATCTGCTGTGGTGCCTGACTGGATTAGTCCTTTGTACAGTGAATTGATCAGGGCCCGTTGGAGCCCCGGGCTTCTAATATCTCTCCTAAAGAAGACCATACACAGGTCATGCTAGATTCACATAACTTTGAACATGTAAGAAGATCTACAGCAGAAAAAACATTATATAGAACCCAAACCCTTGCCTTTCTCCAGAATTTAAATATGCATTTGCTGATTTTAACTACTACTTGGATTGGTGATGAGATGAATACTTCCCAAAGTCAGATCAGGAAGGTTCAGGGTTAAAAGCTGCAGCAAGCAGAAGTTGTGCAGGCTGCCAATTACTTCCAGCTGAGATTCCTGTGTAAGAGAAAAGGCTGGTAGGCAAATAGGGATTGGTGTATTTGGAAGAGGGAGAAGGTTTCTGTTCCCAGGAGCTGGTGATTAGTCTAATATCTCTGTTTGGACTCATGGTTGAGCTGAGTCCACCAGAAAAAGAGGAAGACAGTTCAAGATAATTATTTCTCTCGAAACCCATCTCAGAAACCTCGGGGAATATTTTTCTGAGCTTTGTAGCAATATTATAATGCTCTTGGGGGATTAGAGATTCGTTGAATAAGTTGCTCATGTGTTAACTGAGAGGATGAAGGTATTTTGTCTGAAAGACCTTCTAGAGAGGGAAGGCAAGAAAATTACTTGTCAAACAGCTGCCAAAGATGGTGAGCCTGATTTCAGCTGTTAGACTATGCCATGACAAGGAAAATGGTTTCTGGGATGCTGATGCCCACTGCCATGGCTGCATGGTGTCCCTGTGTGCCTGCAATACAACCTCTCCCCTGGCAGCTCTTCACTGATGCCTAGGGATGCCTTTCTCAGTCCTCACAGCCTCATTTGACCCTGCCGCTTTCTTCAGCAGCAGCTGAAAAAAGGGAGAAGAAACATCGGGGCACCTGCTCAGTTACCCTTCCAGAGAGATTCCCTTTCCATGCTGCGCTTAGGAAAGCCTCCTTTCCCTGTAAGGTGGGCCAAGGGCGTCCCTTCACCCATTTTGGTGTCTTAGGCTCTCACGGGCAGCTGTTGCTCCAGCCCATGTATAGACTTACCTGCTAGAGGCTGCCTAGTAAATCCCAGAGTTAACAAACATCTAGATTGCAAAAGGGATACAGATATGGCAAAGGCTAGTGATGGCTAAAGTTAGCAGACTGCTACAAACTTCTTTTATTCTTATATCTTTGTGTCAACCATTTATATCTATTAAACATACTAAGAGTCAAGACAGAGTGCCAGGAAACATGCTCTGTGACTATGGGCTAGTCTGTGACAGAGAGGTAATACCCATTACATTCAGCCTTGAATTCGCCTACATTGAATGTCAAGTATCTCATCAGTTCAACTGTTGAAAGTTATATACGTTGGAGGTAAGGAACAAGGCGATACAGGTCATGGGAAGACTTACGGATGTCAAAGAAATACCTCAGTATTTTTATTTTTTGTGAACATTTACTTACTGTGTCCTTCAGTCTAGACTCTTCTCCTTGTGCCTCTGCAGATGCAGAGTTAGGATCTCTCCAAGACTATCTGGAAGAGGTAGAAATGAGCTTGCTGCAGGGCTCGCTGAGAGATGGGAGAGCGCTTCCCTGCCATGCAGGACAATAGAGGAAGGACTGCAGGCGACAGGTACTAATGTGTTCACCATTTCTGTCACTAGAGCTTTCCCTGTTTCAGCTGGCACAGATTATGCAGTAAGTGAGCAACAATGAGCTTAAAATCCAGAGCTGCTGTCCACAGGTAGTGTCCTACACTGGCACTTGAAGATCCCTGCAGTTCTCAGATATAAGGCTTTATTTTCTCTAGACCAAGACTGAAAATACTGTGGCCAAAATTTTCATATGTGTTTAATTTTAAATGTAGTTATCTCAGTCATCTTCTCAGAGTAACTTATCCACCATGTTATCATCCCATGGAAAGCCCGCACTGCCATAATCATCTCATAAGCACTCCTGTAGCTTATGTTCTGAACCCAGAACTAAATTCAGCGTTGTCCTGAAGACTGCCCAGTCACATCAGAGGGACAAATGGAAGTTATTGCAATCATCCTCTGGCAATTTATATCTATCCGGAGTGATATTTGCCATCTCATGGCAGCAAGATACTGAGCTGCTCCTCAGCCACAAAAGACAGTTTTTCTCATCTGTGAAAGGCAGGTGTGAGGACGGTAAAACATTTCATGCATTTTAGTGCAGCATTAATGAGATGTAATGGTAGATTCAGGCACTGAAGTAAATGGCATGAGGTCGCCAGTCCCATTACTTTGAAACCAGCTGATGTGTCAGAACAGGCTTCTCCTAGGAGCTGCTTGGTCTTTTAATGTCTTCCTCCCTCCTCCTCATTGCTGTAAACTAAAGTAAAAGGATTTAATGATTTTTTATGAATTTTTGTAGCCTGTTTTGCAAAATGCAGTGCTGTGGCAAGGTGGAAAACCTGAATTTTACAGGAACCGAGTTGGTTTTGTGCATTGTTTCTGCAAGTCTCAGAGCTGCTCCTAAAAAGGAGAAGCACAGAAAAAGAAAAGAGCAAACAAAAAGAATGGATCTCCAGAGGTGAAGTGGGGCTGAGCACAGAAAGAGAAATACTTTCAAGTCAGACACAGATTCAAGACTCTGGGGCTTAAGCTGTACATCACGTCACTTGCCAGGACAGCGAGGAGTTGTTTAATGAACTGAGATTTTGGTAGGTAACCTGAAAGAAAAGGAAATCACAGAGGAATTTTTGTTGTTGTTGCAATTTCTGAGAACCAGACAGTCTTCACATACACATATATGTTACAGGCTTGTGTAGTCCCACTGAAGTCAAATACTGGTGTTGCTTGAAGTTAAAACGATGCTTTCTTGCCTTAGCCAGCGAGCTCCACACCTTCCCGAACAATCTTGAAGCAGTTTCCTCCTCTAATTTGGCTCCCTTGGCATGAGAAAAAGCTCTCATAGTTTGTCATCTCTGCTTAGCAGAGGGTCTTTTCATGGATAATATGATGTTAAAGAAGAGATGAGTTGTCCTAGGAATACCTCAGTGCATTAAAGCTAATATGATGAAAGGAGACAGCCCTCATCTGAAAAGAGACACAACCACCTCCACCCAGACTCTAGTGGCAAAAGAATATCGTGCGTGTTAAGGCACATTAGGCAATGAGTCATATCTGGCAGAGAAATAATTATTACTTTTGATCTGCAAGAGCAAGAGGCCTTCCAGGTCCACAGAAAGAAACCAGACTGGTGTCACTTAAGTTTGTAGACAAGGCAAAAGAGCAAATAAGATTTTCTACAAATAGGATAAGATGAGGGACTTAGTCTGCAATACTGCATACAGGAAAGGTGTTCCCATACTTACCCAAGCCTACTTAATTAGGTTATAGCGACATTTAGGATTAATTATTCCGAGCCCATAGGAAAGATGGAGAAAAATTATTCCAATAACACTGAAAAGAATTTTGAAGAAATACCACTGAAAAGAGACTCTAGCCCATCCCAAGGCTGTCAGCCCATTACTGCCCATGTTTGCTTTCCACTACACCATAACTGGATGGCAAAATACAGCATGAAATCTGCCATGGGAGTGGAGCTGCTGCATGCAGGTCTAAGTGGGTTCCTTGTCCATCCTCCTTGCCTCCCTGCTGCCCATCACAGCCGGGTTTCCACAATAAAACCAGCATAGCTACACCACCTGCCTGTTTGTCTGACGCTGTTACCAGAAACGGCATCGCAACCGCAGTGTAAAAAGTAATAATTCTGTTCTCACCTCTGAAAGGGCTTTGCATATTAACATGTCGGAGCCTTGCTCTCTTTGGGATTGTACTGTCAAGGAGTATTCTCTGGCTGTCTGGTGGAAAGCCAGGGGTTTCTGAAGGAGCGGTCACTGGTACAGCCAGGGTTCGGTGCAATAGGAACTCTCTATTCCAGCTCCCCAAAACCCTGCTTTTGAAGCAGCTCCTCTGATCTCACCTGATGTAGCAATTCCGCAGCACATAAAAGATGTGTTGTTCTGATTACTGTACACAGAAATTTATTAATAACTGGATTGGTCCTCATTCACTGAGATTAGCCTGCCACCAGATTCAACTTCAGCAAAGCTGCTCTCTGTTTTAATTGCTTCCACTGAATAGAACAAGAAAAGGGGAAATGATGGTTCTGCTCTGTGCTTGTCTGGGATGCTGATCATTGCAAGAAAAAGGGAAATCCCACCACCCATTTTGGCTGTTCTTGTGCTGTTTGGCTTTTCTTGTGCTGTTTGTCTTTGGTCTGCACGTATAATATATGTATGTGTTAGTTTGTTACTTCTCAGGCAATCAGAACTGTGCCAGATGTGTGGGCAGAGCAAAAAGCTCAGGAATTCTACCCAGAGGAGCACATAATTTTATGGCGGGATGGCACATGCTGTGTATGCCTGTTCACAGGCTTTTCATTACTTCTCCTACCTACCCAGCTACAAATTTCCTTTCCTGAACCCCAGCCCTTAGAAAACCTGAGGTGCATAGTTAAGAAGTCAGATGCAAAAAACCTCAACTCAAATGGAAATCCAGTGTCCTAGCTGTAGATGCTTATAATAACATAAGAAAATCTTTCTCAGCCAGCAAAATTTTCATTTTCTTCAGCTTCATCGCTTTTCTTGCATACGAGTTCCCTTAATGAATTCGCAGTTTTGAAAAAGAGACTTTTCTTTTTCTCTGGTTGGATGGGCTTACCTCCAGAGCCAGCTAAACAAAAAGGTTCAGATAACCAAACCAAATTTTCTCTTTCTGCTCTCTAATGGCTTTGGCCTGAAGTGCTTAGAGGGAAAATTAAAATCTGCCAGATGATAGTCTTAAATCAAGGAGATGAGAAAACCGAGAGGAAGCAAGCCATCCAAAAGCAGTCAGGAGCACACCAGCCCGCTCTGGTGAAGTGCAGCGGGCCGTCCCCTCGCAGCTCTCACTGAGCCTCTGCTGGGCTCTAGTGTCTGTGTTAATCGTGTGCTCTTGGTAAAAAATGTAAATCTGCAAAGCATATTCTCTTTTTACCACCCAACCGTAAATAAAGTGGGGCAAGCTTATTCCAAACATATTCATGATCAATTTTCCTTGATTTAAGTTTCCCATTTTTTAATATATTCATCCTGATTCTGCTGTCCCTTATCATAGAATCATCATAGAATCATTAAGGTTGGAAAAGACCCTTAAGATCATTGAGTCCAACCTTCTACCTGCTCGAAGCACAAGTGTGCCACCAAAGGCCCTGAAGTTTCAAAGCCCGATGCAAGTAGGATGGGAACCAAACCTGTGTTCCCCTGGGATAAAATCTGACATCAGGACTTCGAGAGGCAGAATTTACCACATGGCCAATTTAAACCCCATTTCTTTCACTGATGTAAACCCTGACTTATGCATATATAGAGGTGCTCATTCCACCCCTGGATATTTTTTTCTTCCAGGACACTGTTCATAAGAAGAGACTTAAGGAGATGAAAGAGGAAAAGAAAGAGGAAAAAAAAGAGGAAGGAGCGTAGTTAAGACGTTTCCTTCAGCTTTTTATTGGCAGATAAAAGTAGAATCCACACTGAAACCAGCAACAATTTACTTATTGGCAGAATAGGTCAATTGAACGTTATAGTCGCTAGTACTCTCTTAAAAAAATAATAAAACTAACAGATATATTAAATAATAAGTTTGCATTAACAGCAAACAATGCTACCATCTGCCCTGTCAATCAAAGTGTATGCTGAAATTCTTCACTGAACTGGAACTGCAGAAACAAAAAGGGATACAGGAGCATTATGGCAGCCTGGGTTATAAATTACAGGCAGTACATATATTGTTATGAAAGCTATATCATTCCTTAAAATTAATTCAACCTTCTTGACCTACCCCTTTTCTTCAAAATTTCATCTCTTTATATGACCACTTCTTGGACTACCGGGCCAGAATTCAGATGCCTGAAGATCTGCAGCATGCTTAAAAAGATGAGAAACGACAAATACTTTGACAAATTATCTCTCAAGCCTGGCCATTTCTGTAGCACTTCATGCATTCTAATCAGACCTCTTGGCTTTAATGAATTCGCCCTTGGTGGAGGTTGTGAGGGCCGGCAACCCAATGCCAGTGGTTTTGCAAGAGGGTGAAATCCAGCGATGGCTGTTGTGGTGGGCAAGGCCAGGCCTGCTTCTGGCCTGAGCTGGAGAACCAGGGAGGGAGAACCAGCTCCGGGGAGGACTCGTAAGATCAAGGTAAACCAGATCTGTCCATGTGTGGAAATATTTTTCCTGGTTCCCAAACAAAATGGAAACATTTATGTGCAAGTGAAATTCTGTGCGAAATGGAGGTCCGATAAAATGTTACTTTGGGTCAATCAAAACTTTCCGCTGTTATGAAATCAAAGCATTTTGGTCCAAGTTTGTCCTTTGAAAGCTTGTCAATGTGTTTTTGTGCGAAAATAATAACAATGAATTGCATGTGGGAAAAAATCATTTCCAAATGAAAACTGAAAAAATTCCATTCCAGAAATGTTCACGTGGGCCACTTCAACCTTATGGGAATGCTTTGTTTTGGGACATGAAGTTCTAGAAACACAATACTGCCAGAACTGACAATTTTTTTTCAAAACGCTGTGAATAAGAGGAAAATGGTACTTTTCACTTAGAAGAAACTTTGGTTACAAAACAAATAGTTTGGCTGTACTTTGCTGAGTTCCAGCATCAGGGTCTGAACCTGAGTGTCAGGACACAACCTTCAGGTGGCATTAGCTGCTGCTAAGGTGACACTGGGTGAGGATCCTGGTCCTTGCTGTTAGTTAAACAGCTTTTACTGTTGAACTCAGGAACCTCATATGGGATCAATATTACATTCGTACCTTGGTGGAGATAGTTCAGAAGTCTAATCCAAGCTCGAGTCTGTATCATTTTAAGCCTGTCGGCATCCTGACGGTTGGGTACAGACACCACAAGTGACATGTGGGTTTTATTTTAATAGGCTGTTTTCAGGAACAGAGAAGCAGATCTCTGTTTTGCAGGAGGCAGCTTTCTTTCCTGGTGGGGACTACGTTAAGGGCCAAACTCTGCCTATGAAAAAGCAGGTCGTGGTCTGAAAAAGGAGAGCTGTTGCCCTGTGCCTCACTACATCGATATTTATTCTTTTTCTACTTACTGGCCAGAGCTGTCTAGGGGAAAGTGGTGAAGCATTATCTGTGGCAGTGCAACCCACAGACAGACCATCAGATTAAGATAAATTTCCTAATTTAAGAATTATTTTGATGGGGTGGGAAAGGGCAGCTCAGTTTTGTCACCTCTGCCAACAGCCCCCTGGCATGCACGACTGCTCTCATTGTGGAGGAGAGCCCTGCCTATCAGCACGGACATTAGCTCTCAGCCATTACTGCAGGCAGAGCAGCTGCAGGAGCTTAGCGATCCCCCCTACGCTTACACCGCCGGGCCATTTTAATTGCAACCCACAGCTTAAAGTCTTCATTAAGTTCTCTCTGAGCCCTGCCTCCTCCTCTGTAAGATCAGCCGCTTGTCGCCCTGACCGGCGGAGCAGCGAGGAACATCTGCAGTTCAAACATGATGCATATGCAACAGCGGTCTCAGGATTAAAGGTCAGCAGACTCCTCCGACACCCAGGACCGTCTCTCCCTTGCAGGGTGTCTGGTGTCCTTTACATCCCATTGTTCGAAACTCTATACTTCCTGCCAGGCTTTTTGCCCACTCGCTCAGCCCAACTGCTGCAAGGCTGGCGCAGCGCCTTAGCAAGCTGGCCGGAGCTGCCCTCGCACAGTGGCTGGCCGCGAGTGTGCGGGGGCTGCCGCAGGCAAATAATCGGGTCCTTCCCTTGCCCTCTCGTCGCAAAGCCCAGAGAGAGGATGACTACAACAGCTGCAGTGCTGGCTTGCTCTTGACAAATGGTCCTGTCACTCTTCTTATTGATTAGCAATGTTATGACATTTCCCTTCAAAAACACAGATGTGGCACGGGCAGCGACAGGAGCACCGCTCTGGGAGGAACATAATGTTTGCTGTTGTTCCCATTCTCCTCTCTGCATCTGTTCATATCTGCGGCGATGGTTTCATGCGCTGACTGTTTTATCAAGAAGCAGTGGGAGCAGGTGAAACCTTTGCCTGGGTTAAAGGCAAATACGTCTTGTCACATCAGGGGACTGAGCGTGCAGATGACAAGCCTGGTTCTCCCCCACCCAGTACCAGTGTGCAGGGCGACGGCTGGGGATTCAGTCAAGCTGGCGTTTGCAAGGGAGGGTGAAGGTGCATTGAATCCATACGTGATTTCAGATTCTTCTTATGAGATTCTTGGGTCAAGTTTTGTCTCTGTATGTATTATAAAAACCCCGTAATAATGCCTATGAAGTTTCAGTGGTATGTTTGCATCCAGCAGGTCACTCCAGTGGTTGCTGCAGACCACTCTGCTTCACCTCTGCGCACAGTGCCTTGCCCAGTTGATCTCGTGTGGGTACACACCTCTGTGCAGAGCCATATGAGCTGTGTCAGGCGGGTCTTACTCATGGGTTTGTTGATTGTGTGCAAAGCCTGAAGGCATCTCAGGATAAGCTAGAGCCTGTCCGTGAACAATCCTTTTCTTGCAGGGGGTTATCCAGGTGAATGGGTTTCACAGCCCTCCAGGGAAGCCAACCTTTCATCCCCTGGAGCACCCAAAGGTGATGTTTGCACAGCAGCAGAGCTGTTCTCATGTGGATGAGCCCTAACTGCGCTTCACCTCCATCGAAATCCTCCCCCCTGCAATAGAGAAAGGTGATCTAATATTGCCAGGTAGCAGAGGCTTGGCAAGGGTAGCTAAGGAAGGAGGACACCAGGACCGATCTTTGGCATGAGGAGGAGGTCCTCTAACAGGGAGGGTCTAAGCTAGCGCAGCTTCTAAGCATCTGACTAAAAAGGTATGGCCTGAAACACGTCTGCCTGAGCCAGGGTCTTGCGGGGGCTCGAAATCACAGGGAGGGGACCGGAAAACATCAGGACACCAAGCATGATGGGCCATTCCATGTCTGGTTAAACTGTGCATTTCTGGGCAAAGCCCGTGACAGGGAGCTGTGGGTATCTCCACGTATCTCTACTCCGTGCTCAGATTTTCACTGCAAAGGCATGTCCTGGCCATGCTCCTCTGACCGCACCGGAGAGAAATCCCAGCTGGTATAGCAAGAAGCAACGTTTTCCTCAGTAAGGGCATAGGAGCTGACTTTCTCGTATTAAATATTTATAGGCCAAAGGACAAGTTTAGGAGGTACTTTCTATTTTCACTGGCAAGGAGGAGAGTGAGTTTTTTCCCCGAGCATAAAAAATATGTCCAGTTTAATCTCAAAATGGCTTAAAGCCTTTCTTATTAGTCTGAAACATTTAATTCAGCTTTCAGTGAATCCTTTGCATGCTTCACAGGGAAGCTAGTTAGAGAAAAAGTGCTTACCTTCCAGTCCTAAACGCTGTTCCTTGGAGGTTGAATTACGGTACCGTGCATGGTCTGCATTAAGAGTCTTGGAAATTCCTGATAAACTGACTCTATACGCAGCAGTTAATGAGCTTGTTGTTGCATTTAAGGGATCTCTGTATCTTTTGTGTTGTAAAAAGCAATGCCAGTATGTCCAATATAAATTCTTTCCTTGACCAAAGTCTTTTACAGTGCTAATGCAGCTAAAATGGTCTGATCCACAAGCTTGACTTACCTGAACTTGAAGCAAAGCACCATTAGCATGATCGTGTAGGCATTACTGTACAGAGCACGCTGGTAATGAGAAGCATATTTGTGAATGTCTCTTGTACAGCTTTCAGCATATTTTACAGCCAAAAAAAGAGATATAGTCTAGAGGGAAAAAAGAAAAATACAACAAAACCATGGTTTTGACCCCCCAGGCAACATGATGTAGATTAATATGAGTTAAATGGAATGTGACCAATTTGTAAGGCATTTGGTTTGTATCTTGAGAAATTGAAGGCAAGATCATTTTTCCTTGCAATCAGAGTAAGCCTTAGGCTACAAGCCCTTGTAGTCTCTACAGTTGCCACAGGCCTCCTCTTTTAATATACTAGTGTATCCTAGAATATTTCTTACAACTTTCATAGTCCAATGATGTGATAGATTTGCCAGTATGATACTTCTGCTGTCGTTCCTTGGGAAAAGCCTCCATTAGTTGTAATGTGTGCTTATAGCTTCTGTGAGTTTCATGAATTTTTGTGTAATATTTTGCCCACAGCTGTTTATTTATGCAAGAAAAGAGTTGCAGTAATCTACATCCTAGACAGTATGCAGGGATTATACAGCAAGAAAAGCATTTTCCTGCCAAAGGTTCATCATTGTTTCTGAAGAAGGTTATTTCAGGCTGGCAAAAGGCCACCAAATTGTGGGTTCACTGTGGACCCACATTTTTTGTTTATATAAGAAATCTTTGTTTATATAAAAAAAATCTCAAAATGATGCAGTTCTCAGTGTTTTACTAATGATCATAAAAACTCTGCATTTTGAGATTTAGCAGTGAAAAATTTTAAGTGCTTTACCAAACAGGTTGTAAGACAGTATTCTCAGTGGAGTAGCTGGTCCAGAGAGAGACTATCTGAGGTCACTAGGAACTCAGCAGAAGGCTTCAAATACAGCCCAGGAGCTCCATACCTGTGAAACAAGCTGGACTTCCTATAAAATTCATCTCCTTTATCACATCACACCATCTTCCCATGCCAGCAAACAGCTAGGAGACCTTCTCAATCTCCCAAGTTCAGGTTAAGTTTCTACCCCATTCTTTGCAGCTATAATTCAGGAAAATATTTGCCTTTGCTTTTCAAATGACCTGAAGAAAGTGCTCTGAAGGCACAAATCCAGCAACTAACTTGAATATGACCTTCTGCCTTCTATGCTTAAGAAAAAAAACACCTATGATATGTTTGGCAGTCTTCCACTTGGGTGTGTGGGCAATATCATTCAGGAACATTTGGCAGCTATAACAACAAGATGTTCTGTAATTGTTAAGCTCATTTGTTTGAATAGTAGACAAGGAGGGACAAATAGAGGTTGCTTTTCACTTATTTATTTATTTAAGAACTAAGATACAAGGACTGAAAGATGGGCATTCGGGCAATCATGGCTTCAAGTGCAGAGGTATGGGGCAAAGCTCATCCAGGACCTCTTTGCACCTCCAGATGCCACCAACCATGCTGCTGGCGGAGACAGCTATGCAATTCTGCAACCATTAACTCAGAGCAGAGAAGATGTAGCAGCCGTGAACAGCTCCTCCTGCCTATCAGTGAGCAAGAACAGCGCCCAGGAAGTTCTGCCTCAGCCCTGGCCCCAGGTCCTGACTGGATGCTGTGTCCTTTGCAGAGCTTTGCATCACAAAATACAAAAATCTATCCTTGGCTTTGCAGGCAACGGAGGGGCGTTTTTCCTATGATACTCTGAGCCATGCTTGTTGAAGAGAGAGACGTGGGACTGTGCTCTCAGCTAATGATTCCTTGTTAAATGCTGGATGCACAGTGGGAGAGGAGGGCTCTTCATTGCTATTGCCACCTTCTCTACTGTGCTCGTGGTTATGGTGTGCTAGCCCTCGCAAGCATACAAAGCCAGCCTCCCTCTCTTTTACACTGCTGGAGTTTCAGTGGTGAGATAGGTGGTTTAGAGAGGAGAGGGAAGGCAGATTTGCAATAGATACCCATCCATAAAGAAAACAGGGGAAATGAGTCTTCATCCTTTTTAACATCTTTTCTTCAGGAAGAATTTTATTGGTTTAAATGGGGCTTCTAGGAAATGGATGTCCTTACAGGATCACAGATTAGTTTGGGTTGAAAGGGGCTGCTGAAGGTCACCTAGTCCAACCTCCTGTTCAAAGCAGGGCAAGCTTCACAGTTCGATCAGATTGGTCAGGGCCCTCTCCAGGTGGGTTTTGAGAACTTGCCAAGGAGAAGAGCCAGGATTTAAAGAGACAAACCTCTAGAAAATGTTCTGTTGTTCTTTTCTTTTTTTAAACTTGAGTGGCTCAAACTGTGATATGCCACTCAAGAAGATTCATACAACAGTATGTGGTGCCACAAGCTGCTCTTCCAACCACTTCCTCATTTGTATTTGGTCTTCCTGAAAGCATCCCTGTTGGAGGAGTGCATCTGCACTGAATTCGCAGGGTCACGGCCCTTTATGTCATGGCTGGACCTGGCCTTCCCCATCCGACATAGTCATTCAACCCTTTATTTTCAAGACTTACAGTCCTTTTTTCCCCCACCACATTTCAAGACGCAGCCTCCAGTTCTTCAGGGTAGCAGCCCTGCCCTGAGTCCATCGGCCTGGGGAGGATGGCAGGCTGCTCATTGAGGGCATGGGTTAGGCAGGAATTTTCTTTCCCCTTCTGCTCTCCAGCCTGAGATAATTGCAAAACCGATGGGCTATCTCTCCTCTAAGTTCAGCCACAAGGCTTCGCAGCTTGTAAGAGTAATTCAGCCACAATTAGCATTGGTGTGAAGCCAGGGCCTCCCACGGATGAGTCTGCCTGGTCCAGTGCAGAAGCTACAATCTCTTTAATGATGGGAGGTTCGACTAAATTAAAGTTGACCCTCAGGCTTCTGGCAGCTAAATTCCAGCAGTAACCTTCCCTCCCACCCGTTCCTCTGGAAAAAATCCTACCAACAACAAACTACAAGTGAGAGGGGGAGGAAATCTCTCTGTTGTTAACCTTTACAGGACAGTGGATGTGTCCAAATCAGACAAAAAACATGATGTCTCCTGCTGAAGTGCCATAAATAGTGCTATCTCCCAGTGTGATCTTTGAGAGAATCTGTTTTGGGGAAAGAACAGAAGAGGAGTCCTAAAAAGAGCGCGTGAAAAATGATGAAAGTTGCTTTGAAGTGAGTCCGAGAGCTGCAGTGCTTTCAGCAGCTTCCCCCTGGAAGCCCTTGAAATTCTATCTGCAATAAAAGGTACCAAAAGAAAACAGCTGGCAGGAGCTGTTAAAGTGGAAACAATATGCAGTTCAGAAGAGATAAACAGGATGGGCACAGAGCAGAATGAAAAAGAAGGTATGGATCTGTTACGTGATGGGAACAGCCCTTCTGTCCTGGGCCGAGACTGCATGATCAGGGAAATAACACTGGCTTTAGGAAAGTGGACTGGGAGAAAACAGATGTAGCACTTCGTTTTCATGGGAACATGCATTTTTTGCTTTGCACTGGAGGACAGGGGCACCAGATCTGGTCCCCTGATTCTTCACTGAATAGGCCTCGGTTTGCATAGAACAGATTAGGGTGTAGGGGTGTCATGCTGAATGACACCACCAAAGCAGAAGCCAGTCTTCTGTACTGATATTTCTCTGGTACCTGAGACAACGGCAGCTGGAGCAGGAGCCCCTTTCCAGTTTCAGGACAGTGAGGGATTCCTCTTGCTAGCTGGGCAGTTAACGCTCTGCTGCCAGCTGTAGAGATGGGTCCAGTCCTTGTGCAACTCTGAAGCAATGCTGAGGCTATGGCCAAATCTAAAGCCTGCAACCAAATATAAAGCCTGCTTTTGCCCTCACTGATACTGCAGTCTTTGGAGACAGAAGCTGGTGAAGGACTAACTTTGAGGTCAGAATGGGATCCATCTCTTTGTGCAATGCAAAGAAAAATATTGTTAATGGAGTGTGGATGGACCTTAATCTGTTCTGATTTAGAGATGTAAATCGTAGATATTACTGTGGTTCCCAAATCAGGTCTGTAGATCTCTACTGAAGGGACGGAAAGCAGAATATGGCCATGGGAAGATGGTGAGGAATCCATGTGCAATCACATCTGTGAAAAAATCTCCCATGCTCTGATCTGCTATTGACTCTGCCCATGCCATTACTGATGGAAAGTCTGCTTAGAGACTTCTGCTCACAGGGGAAAGAATATTAATCAAAACTTTCGTCCTGTCTTTACAGATGCACTTCAGATCAAAAGCACTTCTAGGGGAAAATAGTAATTCAGAGATGTGGTGGGAGTGGAGCAGAGAGGAGCTGAGTCATACTTCCCATCTGCTTTCATTTCTGTTTTATACAATTCTCATTCTGCAGCTCTGGTGCAATTATTTGTGTAACCATTAGACTGTCCCAGTGTTAGGACAGAAGCAAAACTGTATCCCACCCAGCTCCACTAATTTTCTAGGCATGTGTATTTTCAAGGAATATTAAAATACGGAGAACCTGCCTCCAATTAATTTTAGAAAAGGTGTGAAAATGTTCACATCAAGTCATTGTGCAGATGACCTGAGACATTGTATGAATAATATGTGGCATGATGTACTTACAGTTTCCTTGAGAAGTCAGCTCGGGCAGGGCCATGCTGAAGAGAGGAAAGAATAGCCAGGATTTATGTTTTCTAGATATATGTTAAATCCCCTTCATTTGGGAAGGATCTGGCACCTTGCTGAAAGCTAAAGGATAACCCATAAGCAGGGAGAGAATTGCGTCTGTGATAGTAAGTACCATTTTACCCTGTGGGCAACTCCTCTGCCTTCAGAAAGGTCCCAGATACTCAAAATGCTTTGGGGGCTTAAATACTACTGAGGACCTGGATCTAAAATGCCTATTCAGAAAAGGACTCAGGCATTCACATAGTTCCGGCAGCTCCAAGTGTTTTGATACATCTGAGGCTGCAAAAGTCTTTCCCACTTGCACCAGTTTTATCCTGATTTGCAACTGATTTAGCTCCCCATAAAACCAGTGGGCATCCCTCTGCTTTCTTTAATAGATGTTGGATGGGGTGTTAAAGAAGAGAAATTCAGTCTATCATCTAATCCATATGCACAGATACTGTTGAACGTGCTTATTAGGAACAGAGCTTGGGATGGATGAAAACGAAGTGCTAAATATGTCCAAGAGTCGGGAGACTGAAGATGCCACCAGCAATGGAAAGGTGATTCCAATATATATAGGAGTACTAGACTGTATACTATGCAATTCCATTTTCTCTTACAACTAAATCCTCTGGAATTTAATAAAATCTTCAACCTCTTCTAAAGGTCTTTAAGCAACTGAATAAAATTTAATTGTGAATTTCAATCTGACAATGCAGTTCTAGATTCAGAAAAGTAACAGAGAGACTATTCCCTTTTACGTTCTGTAGCTTTTATAAGCAGATGACTTAAGATAGACTCTTATGATAGACTTCATTAGAGCATTACGTTTCATTCTTTTAAAATTCTTCACAATTCTTATAAGTTTTTCACTGAGCAATAGGCAATAATATATTTCTACCTGAATGCAGGCAACTAGCAATTGATCTGTACACTGAAAATAAAGATTTTCTCTTCATCATGAACTTATAGCTTAGATAGAGTAACTGCATAAATACCTAATAATAAAAATTCTTAAGCTTTATGCATAAGGTCATAGGATATTAGAATGCCCAACAAGTTAAATATATCAAGTTTGGATTTTCTTTCATACTTTTGGAGTGTTAGTTCAGATTTTCTTTGGTATAAGTGCAAACTGGATTTGCACTTTTAAATTGTCATGTTCTAAAATAATCGAATATGTCCCCGTTTCTGTGCTATAAGGATGCGTAAATTATTTGTGTGTACAATAATGCATATGAATCCTAACCTAGAAACCTGCACTACAAAGAGGAAAACAAGGTGGTCCTTGACCCAGTCTCCTCTGTACACATCTGCCTTGTGCTTTCTCAACTGCCTCCGAACAAAATAATTCTCTTGTTAATCCTTTAACTCCCACTTCATCTTTGTTTTACTAAGAGGTTTTGTATTTCTGCTAACATACTTCTTCACACCAGTGCAAGCCAAAGTGAATATGATTTGTAAGAAGATCCAATGATATTACAGTATTCCAGCTCAGTGCACGATCTGGTTTGTATGAGAGCTGGACTTCACTGCCACTGCTGGTCCAGTGTCTGATGTCCTTGAGACCTGGCTGTACATTGGATTTTCCATCCTTTTTGTATACAGAATCAATAATACACGTGAGGAATTGAACGGTTAGTTCCACTGTATGATTTTTTTTTATGTTTGCCATTTGTCTACCCTGATTTTTGACTTACCAAATATTGTTACCTCGGCTAATTTGAAACTTGAGCCTCTGAGGACTTCTTTGGCACTCTGCAGAAATAAAATAAGCAAGAACTTCATGTGCTCAGCAAATTCTCCACATCTTTTGAGATGAAACCTAATTTTCAATCTTCCTGACATTTGATTCAGGACTTACTCTCAGTAACCTATTGAAGTTGCTCTTACTGAAAACCACAGAAACTCTGTAATGCCGTTTAGAGTTAGCCACATCCCATTCACCCAGCGACAGCTCTTTGTTTTCCATCATCTGTCACTGGGAAGGTTACCCCGGGAAGGTTACCCTGGGAAGGTTATCCCCACCACCTGCACCAGAGCTCAGTCCTGCAGCCGCTGCCTGCACCGCTCCCATCCACCTTCCCAGGAGCACCAGCCCTCCAGCTGCTGCAACACCAGGGCCTCGGGCAAAAGACGGCGGGATGGGTTTTGCCTGAGTCGGGAATGATGACATTGCAGCCAAAAAGCTATGGGAGAGTAAAAGGGAAGAACAAGGACTTGTAATCTCATTATACCCCCATCCTCACTTTCCTCCCCCTGATCAAATTTAATTTGGTAAAATAACGCAGGCAACAACTGCCGAAGCCCAAGCCACCCGGGGAATAACTGAGTGCATGCAAAATGATGGATTCAAAGCAGCACGTAACATTTCTTAGTGCAACATGTTTCCCTTTAAATCATTGTTTGAGTCTTAACTCCTGAAGAAACCTGAATATATGCTGTCTGTCTCAGAAGTGCCCTCTGGCAGGGAACAGGCTCTGTGTGCAGTGTCTTTGTCTAATTGCATTTTGGCAGAGCACAGTGAGAAGAAAATGGAGAAAATGGACTAGTTAATTCCATGGTCAAAACTTGTCTAGGGCTGGAAAGTGGAAGAGAGGCGAGTCCTTCCTGCTTTGCTGAACTGTCCTGTGCAGGATGCGAAACGCTGCTGTCCTGGCGACTCTAAGCAAGCATTAAGGGGCAGGTTGCAGTTAGCTGCTCGCATTTGTGCACCTTCACTGGTAACGGTTGATGTGTCTATAATTATTCCATGGATATACTTGGTTGGCTTTCCCACCCAGGCTATTTGTTGATCTTTGTAAATCGAGGAGAGGCAGGAAAGTATTACAGGACAGTATTACAGGACACAGGTACTTTTTGCTGACTAGTTAGAAGTATTTCTTACACGTTGAAGCTTTGCATGAATGTCCTTGGCCAATACTTAACAAGGCTTTTCTATACCTCTGTATTTAAAGTACTTTCAACTCAAGAAGACAAATACATTAAAAATCGTCATGCAGAGTATCCCACCTTACATCTCATGACACGAACCTGCGTAGCGTGTCTTACCTCTCAGTTACACTGTCAGCTTTTGCTTTTCTTTATGTCTTACCTCATAAAACATGCCCTGCCTTCTGTGAGAGGCTAAAGCAGCTGGGAAAGGTGGCTGCCCCTCTAAACTGTGCTCCAGAAGGAGATTTAAGGAAAGGCACAATCTCTTTTAGGAGGTTGTTGATGCTGCTGCTGCTCAGGGGATGCAAGGGAAGACTTCAGGAGACAAAAATCTGCCTTGCTTGGGCAAAGTGCCTGGGCTCTGTACTAGAATAAAAATTGTCTCCTGAGACAAGGTTTTGCAGTGGGTACTGTTTAACAAACACGCTTAATATTGCAGAAAAATATGGGATGATGATCATTTCTATAGACGTGATAAAAAATAACCTTTTCTTTGTCTCTCAGTAACAAGGATTTGCAGGCAGGTAAGCCTGGCTCCTGGTTTCAAAAATCATCTACCCATTCTTTTTAAATCAGTGGGAGCGCTCCTGAAAAACAAAGGTAGAACATAAAGCTAGCTTTATTTCTCACATAAAGCTGGCTTTATTTTTCACAATTTCCTATACACTGACCGTGCTAAATCAGAGTCGGCGAATGACGGTCGCATCAGGAGTATCCTCACAAGGATGAAGGGTGTGGGAAGGTACCCAGCACAGTATTAATGCAACTCCGAGTCTTGCAGCGGAGCTCTGCTCTGCAGCAGAGCTTCCAAGTTTGTCGAGGAGAGGAGGAAGGGGGAGTGCGGTCCAGAGAGGGGAAGATGGATTATCTTGTAGCTGACCCATTCTTTGTTCATCTCTGTGGCACCACATCCTTTGCCGCACAAGTCATAAAATTTCCTACCAGTAGCTATTTTGACAATGGCATAATAAAGCTCAGAAGGGAATGAAGGAACACATCCAGAAGTGTCAAAATAATGTAGCATACTGTGTTTGTACTAACGTTATAATATAGTGGATTATCAGTAGTTACACCAACACAAAAGAAAACTAAAACTGAAGGGTTTTTTTTTTTCAGAGGATCAGAAGTATTTTGCTTTTGCAAAGTGCCTTCACATACCTTGAGAAAGAGTCCTTATTGTTAACCTAAGAAGGAATGATTTCCTTGGAAATGAGCATGATTGTTATGAAAATCTCTGGCGGGAATACAGGCAAGAAAAATATAGTCTAGTATCAAAGTGGTCTGGAAAGACATGACTGAAATCATGGTTTTAATTTATTTTGAACAATTTCTCATCTGGTAACATTTTTCCATACTATTTTAATGGCTCTCGTACTCTTACTACATTCTAAAATTAACCTTCACCTTACGTGAACTAAGGAAATTTCATAACTACATCCGTATGCAATGTCGTATAGGATTGTTAGTTGCTGGTACTAATGGTATTAATTTCAAATATATTTCAATTTTCTTTGAAAAGCAGCATAATGGAAACTGAAATGATATCAAATGCAATGATAATAAATATAAAAAAGTATGTCTACATAAAAGTAGTAGTCAGAAGCTCCCCCGATACTGGCATGCAGTTGTGTCAGATGCTTTAGGAGCGTGCTGTATGAGAACGAGCCCTCACAGCAAAAGGCTATCATCCGCCGCTAGAGCTGACGGTGGTATTAAATAGGAGGGGGATTAAAGGCACCGTGAAATGAAGTGACCAGACCAAGGCGTGCTGTCAGGCGCCAGAGGGGCAGCAGATAAAACACAGGACTCAGGAGTCCCTGATGGGTAACCTATCCATGAATGATGGTGTCTCGGTATTTCAAACAGTCCTTCTTGTACAGGGACACAATAAACCCAACGAGAGGCAGGAGAGTTTGAACCCAGGCACCGCCAAAGTCAGCCCGGGGCAGTTCAATGCATGAGACCCATTTTGCCTCTCTCCAATGAGGGAGCTGGTGGGCAGTCGGAGGGATGGCGGTGAGTGTTTGCTCGGGCTCCAAGTATGTTTGGTCAACAAAGCAACACTCAAGAAAATGCACCCCCCCACAACGTAGCGAGAGCGGGGCAAAGCGCCTGTTGTGCTGAGCAGGAGAGTGCAAGATCTGGTTTCTCCTGGCCCTCAGCGACAGCAAAATATTTACAACTTGGCCATGATGCCTTTGAAATGAAGGGCACTTTTCTGGGCTAAAGGGATCGGGAAAGCCCTGGGAACCTGAACATAGAGGAGTCATGGAGCCCAGCCGGGGCTGGGGCCGGGCAGGAGACGTTTCTGTCTGACCGGCTGGTGGGCTCATGAGAGTTGAGGTGGAAAGAAAAGAGCCTGATGGCTTTGGCTCCTTCGTTAGGCTGTGGAAAAATGTAGTCTAGAAATAAGTACAGAGAAGTCACTTTAAGAGACAGCATTTTTAAAGTTAATATACGTTTATCCTCTATGTCCCCAGATATCTACCACAAGATGATGGTAGCTTGCTTGGGGTTTTTTTGCTAGTTTCTTTGTGTTTTGTTTTTTTTTTTTTTTTAATTGGCACTAATATCTGTTCATTTTTATACACATGGCAGGGAGCCTGAGGGGCAAGTATACAGCTTTCAGATCATCTGTCCTATAAACTCACTGGAAATTACCCGGTCCTCCTTTGCCCAATTATTTGATTCTCCAAATGTTGATACTAAAGGAAGACATGAAATTGGCTCCAGGGCAGGCTTAACCTTTTCAGTCCAAGAGCTCCAAAATAGATTTTTCAAGCCAAATACCCAAGTTTTATTAAGAGAGATTTAAAGCAGTTTGGGCTTGCCTATATGGCCGCTTGGTCCCCGGCTGCTCAGCAGTGGTTTCCGAGGGGAGTGTCAATTAGTGCTAATTGCACGGGCGTTTATGAGTACGTACGCGTGCTTGTAATGTGGACCCATGTCTCCTCCTCAGACCATCACTCATGTCACACACACCATAGGCCCATCCAACAGCTGTGAGGTGACCTGGAGATGAAAAGCTCACATCCCATATCCAATCCCCGGAGCCAGCTGGGCCCGTCCCCTAAATGACTATATAAATCCTAATAACAGCTAAAGATGACGTTGGCAGGTACCCCAGGCTTTCCTGCTGTCCCCAGGGAGCTGCCACAGTGATGCGATATCTCAGCTGGTCCTCTGGAAAACACCATGATATGGTGTTTGCCTCCACCCCATCCGATTGCAGAGGATGTGCCTCTCCGGACAGGGATGGAGGGACAGTGGCTGGACGAATGGCTCCCCATCCTCTGCTCCTGATGAGCAGGAGAGGACCTTCCTGACAGGTCACTGAGGAAGGGAAAATGGCCCAACTTTCACAGCCACCCCAGGAAAGTCACTGCCAGCCCCAGTGGTTGGCTGGTACGGCCCTTGCTGGCAGGACATGAGGGTTTTTAAGACTAAAACTGAGGGAATTCACAGTCAGAGTAGCCAACTTGACATTTTCTTATTGTTGTTTCCTAGAACTACAGTCAGAAATAAAATTATTTTGAGGAAAGATTTCCTTTCAAAAACATTCTGATATGCTGCATTTTAAAGCATAATTCAATATATACTTTCATGGATATATATACTTTTCATGGTCTTCTGCATAAAAAAAAAAGAAGAGCCAAATTATAGCATCCTCTTTCCACCAAAAATATTAAAAACTGCTATTGGGGAAAGTTCTGATGCAGTATCAACATTGTCATTACAGAATGTATAATAAATTGCTTACCACTGTGTACTGCATATAGTTCATTAAAGAGTTGCTGGTAAAAGAAGAGGTAAATAGTATTTTTTCTGGAAGGGAGACAGAACATACACAAAAGAGTCTAAAGTTTTGCCTGGGAAAGACTTGCAGAAAGTTGTGCACACTGACTTATACTCTTTAGTCAGGAAAGATGAGATTTGGGATGTGATAACGGAGGCATTTGGGGACTTTTTCTGTGCTGTTGCTGATTCTTTTCTGCAGAGCTTGTGAAGCAAAACTTGCACAGCACTGTACTGTCACCGGCAATGAAGTAGCTCCACCATCTGGGGTTTTTTAGAATCGCCTCTCTTCCTCTATTACGCTGGATTGTACACATGGTCTTTGTTTTGCTTCGCTTTTTTTAATAGGTAAGACCACATATTGGAAATAAAAGTCATTATAAGATAAAGCTGTAAATGCGGGTAAGTGACAACATCCAGCTGTTCCTTGTGGTCCATCCAGCAAGAAGTTCTGTCTCTGAACTAAGAGGAATCTTTGTTTTGTCCCATCGTGTTGTGTTACAGCTACTAAAATCTTTAGAAGTCACTGTCGCAAGAGATAACAGTGAAGTGGAAGAAAGGATTTATTCTAAAAATATTTTTTCTGAGACACATCGTATTTATTTAATTCCATTAAGACCAAGTGGAGCTATTCCTGAGATACAAGGGTATGAAAAAAGGCAGATCCAGAGCAGAAAAGTCAAAGGCTTTGGTGAAAGAATTAGTAAAGCCAGTGCATTTATAGCTATCACTTGTTTTTATTGTTAAGAGCCTCAGCCAGAGCTTCTTACACCCTGGTTTCAAGTAAAAATCCAGTATGTAAGCATAAATTTCAAGCAGCAGGAAATTCAACCCAGCCGAAATCAGCCTGGCAGCAGCAGAGTATAATCAAACCCAAACCTTGCCCACAGTGTGGCTTTTCCCAGCTGCTCCGACGTTAGTGTAGTTGGGGCTCACATTATGCCCCCAAAGTCTTGATTTTTTCACGTCCTTCTATATTTCCCTGAATCCAATAGCTATGGATTAGTTGATATGAATTAATTGTGAATCCCCCCTCCCTCCACGATTTAATGCAGGTGGGAAAACTGAGTGAAGACACGAACTTTTCAGAGCTGTTTGGGAGCTAAAGGGCTCCTGCTGGCACTGCTTTCCCCAGGCCTCTCCGCCGGTGCTGCCCTGCCTAAGGCTGTGACCGAGAACTGAGCAAGGCAGGTCCAAGTGGCGATGGCATCCCCTCCGCCACCTCCCTGCGGTCCTGCTATCAGCCCTCGCAGAGTTTAGGGCTAAGCGGCTTATCTCAGTCCCATCTGCCCTTCGATCCGCATGGGCACCACTTCACAGGGGACCAGTGTACAACAGGTCACAAGCAGCCACTGACCTCGGATGGATAAAACGTGTATGAGCAGCCTCAGACCTCTGGGGGCTATACAGGGAGAGGGAGAGAGATGGTGGTGCCCTGGATGCACTGAGGATATTTTTTTTCCCCAGCAGTTCTAGTTTTAAGTCCCACTGTACATAGAAAATGTTTATTCCTCTATCAATCACATGTGGCTTAAAAAGAGCATACCTAGTGCTACAGAGAACTGGTGTTTGTTTTTCCTGTTTGTGAACTTACCTGCAGCAGCTAAAATCCCATGTAGAGCCCAAATCTATTTTATAAGTGTTTTACTGGGCAAATGAGGAGACTTGGCATCAGAGCAAAGAGGTAAAAGAGGGCAATAGTCATTGCTGACATCACGCCACAAACAAAATAGACTTTCACTCCCTTTCTTATACAGGAGATGTTATAGAAGCATACAGGCACTCACAGTTCTGTTATTTTGCTATTTCTCTTCCTCCCCCAGCCTTACTCCCATCCTCTCCAGAAACCTTTGCTTTCTTTTTTTGTTGTTGTCTTTTGTGGCACTCTTCCAGATGAGAAGAAAGCAATCCCTCCCTGCCAAAAAAAAGTGATCTCATTTATGGAAACTGTACAAAAAGTAACATTCTTAACAGGATCACTTTGGAGTTTCAAGGAATTGTAGACCTTTGCTGGTGAGGAAATGGGTTTTACACTGCAGACTGTGAGCAGTTGTCCCATTGCCTCCAGCCATACGAATAAACTGTCTCAGAGTCCATGACCTCCGCGTTACCACAATGATCATCTCACTGCTTTGATTAACTGAAGGACCAGTAAGTTTATGTCCTGAAATCAATGACACTCAAGTCGATGAGAGAAAGAAGTGGACCAAGAGCAGACACACATTCATTCCTCTTGGATAGCAATGCCCTCAGTACTGCACCTGGTTTTGGTTGGAGGAGAGCAGATCCCTGCTTTCGTTCAACAGCCACGCTTGCTCCACTAAGGTAGCAGCTTTTTTTTGGCAGAACAGAAACCTGGAGTCCAGGAAGCACCTCCTGTATGTGCCACTGTATACTTCCCTAAGCATTTTTTCTAGTCATTAGTTTTCTCAGACTGGTCCTTATCCCTGGGTTATATTGAGTCAGCATCCTCAAGGATCCGAGGTTATATTCAGTCAGCATCTAGCCCAGGACCCTGTCCCAAAGCGTGGGCTGCAGAGGCTCGCAGAGCCCAGGTCCCAGAGCAGGGGCAAGCGATCCCAGCCCACCCTCCCCTTGCCCCTGGCTATCAGCCCAACCAGAGGCTGCACCTACATCACTTGTATTTAAAAGCCACCATCAGATCTATTCTTCAGACATCCGTTTACTTCTGTTATGAACCTGCCTATGTTCCTGGCCTCCACAACAGCCTATAGTTAAGAGTTTCATGGTTTAACTATTTGTTGTGTCAAAAAGTAATTTTATTTTGTTTTACTCTCCTGCCTCTCAACCCATCAGAGTTTAAAAAACAGGACAGAAAAAAAACCCCAAGTTCTTAACCCTCTCATGAAGCCAAGTTGAAGAAAAGGAGGGGGTTTGATTTGAGATGAGATCAGGCTTCCAGAAGGACTTTTTAAACCTTCCTAATTTCGTTTACTTAAGCCCAGTGAGATGAGCTATGTAAAAATGCATAAAAAGTCTCAGCCTTTAAAGAACCAAAATTACCAGAAGCTTCTGCTAGTAGCAAATTCCTCTATTACATATTTGGCAGCGAAGTGGCTGCATAGACAGATGACATGCCATTAGAGTCCATATAAGTAACCGCTAGGGAAAGCACCTGCTGCAATACAGAAGATGTTGTTAGAAATGCAAAGATCTGATTGAAAAGCAATTTATATTCCAAGCAAATGCATAATAAGAGAAGACACACTACCCAGCGTAGAGCTTCCTGCAGAGGAAAGTGACACACAATAGAAAGTAGTTAATCCTGTGGAAATAATTAAACAAGATCAAGGGGAAAATATATTTGAAAATATACAACGCTTAGCCAAAACACAGCTGATTCAGCTTAATGAAAAAGGAGTTTGTCCTCTTGGTCACAGTCTTGCAATGTAGAGAAATTCTGTAAATCAAGGAATAGAGAGAGGGATACTGAGTCTAATTCAGCAATGAGATCACGCTATTTCAGTGACTGTACCTGCCTATTGTTGAGTAAAATGAACATGTGCAAGGAAATTCTGGTTTTGTTTCAGAATAAATGATATTACTGCCTTCCTGTCCTAGATATCCCTGTTTCTGAGAGGGATGGGAACAGAGAGAGCAAAGGCTCTTGCATTCACTTTTTATACCAATAAAACAAATGAAGTTGAAGTCAGCCTGTGCTTTCTGCCCTATTTCTTTGCACTGATCGGATCTTGCTCCCCTGGATGTTAACAGAAGGGGCCCTATTAAAGCTGGCAGGAGACTGAGTCAGATCCTGGAGTTATATACACAGAAGTGGGACGGTGATGAAGAAAAGAGGTAAGATTGCCTGATTTGTGCTGCTCAACCCATAGGCAACACAGGGCAAAACCCAAGCTGGAAAAGGACAGAGCAGAAAGTCTTATGAACATTGACAAATTGAGCATCTTCTCTCTCCTGGTAAGAGAGAAAGAACTGACAGCTGTGTTTAGGGATAGGCCTTAGGGAAAATCAACAACTGAACTGATCCTGGTAAGACTATAGGACTTCCCTGCAAGAAGTATTGATTGCTGATGGCTCTCCTTGTCCACTGTCCTGCTCTGGAAGAGTTATGCATCTGTACCATATGGTCAGGGCATGCAGTCACGCTAACTTGTGATGAAATCATGTTTAAATGCAAGGGGCAACTCTTGAATGTGGTGGAGGCAGGAACAGACAGGAAGATGGCAATATTGAAGCAGAAACAGTTTGTCAATGAATGAGCTCTGTACTGCACGTATCATCTAAGGCTAGAAGAAATCTCCAGGTAAAGCAAGGAAACTGAGAAGTTTCATATGCAAGTGTGCTCAGTTTTTTGTCCTCACAAATCTGACTTTCACTTCTTAGTCTGTGCGTGTTCATGTAATTTAGAAGTGTAGTCTCATGGCCAGTGTTCTACTTACCCTTCCTGTCACTGAGTCCCTGAAGGATGAAACCACAGAGCCTGGCAGGGTGAAGCTCTGGGCAAGGCTGCAGGAGCTCACGAGGGCATATGTAACGTCCCCTGTGGTCTTGGGACCTACGTTAGCTGGACTGTACCCTACGAAAGCATGCTGGCATTGGTATTTCTCCCTTAGGAACTGGAAAGTCACATACAGAGCCAGGTCTGGGTGCTGGCTGGGTGCAGCAGAACCGAAGGGTTTGTCTCATGCACAGCCCCCTGGCATCTCTCCGGTGCTTATCTGCAGGGGGGATTCACCTGGGGCTGCGGCTAATACTGGATTTTTCCTTTCCAAGGTCTGATGCACAGCTTATTACAATTATTTCAGTGGTCGCAGGAGAGGTCCTGAATATCTGCTCGGAACTGAGTTGCCAAATAGGTGACTGAGGGCTCTTTACCTCCGAGCGCTTTTGCAAACAGAAGCAAGAAAAACGCTTCCAAAATGATAGCGGCAAGAATCCGACTGCAATCTGCAAGTCAGATAGGAACACAAAGAGCATTTCATCTCCTTTGTGATTAAGAGTGAGCTTGACGCATGGAAAACAACCAGACCACACAGACAAAGAAACACTGGAAATAATAACCTTTAAAGAAGCACATCTGAAGAAAATAACTCTTCCAATGTTTAAATTTGCCTAGTGAGTACAGATGCCAAATGCATTTCAGGAATAGCTCGGCAATGACTGAGTACAAAATTTAATTAAGTGATTATATAATCAACCCTCTGTTTTATGAAGCAATAATTCA
Source organism: Nipponia nippon (assembly GCF_047370975.1). Taxonomy (NCBI): domain Eukaryota; kingdom Metazoa; phylum Chordata; class Aves; order Pelecaniformes; family Threskiornithidae; genus Nipponia; species Nipponia nippon. The sequence continues at coordinate 131,117,763 of NW_028262290.1, forward strand.
ATTCCCAAGTGGGTAAGCTATGAGGCCGAAGGCCGGGCAGTTTATCACAATGAGGGAATCAGATTACTGCTGAGGAAAACATAAGGACAATGATGTTATTGTTAAAATACTAGTTTAATTAATATAAAATTAATAAGTTGTTTTTTTTTTTTTTTTAATTCATAGCAATGCATAGCCTGCCAGAAAGATGGTGCTGCCTCCAATTTCCATGTGGAAGTGGTGGTTATTTATGGCCACACAGAATGTGCGGGAAGTTAATGATGTCACACAGTCAATTTATTGGGGATAAAATTACAAGAGTCATTTTATCAGGGAATGATATAGTTCTCTTCCTGGAGTATAAGTAGACAAGAGACACCACTTATGCTGTAAAAGAGAGATCAGACACGGTAACTTCATTGCTGGAAAGCTTTACACTGGATTATTAATAATAATTCCACTAAACCAGAGGTTCTAGCCCCATTGAACTGTGACTTCACATATACACAATATATGATCAGGGAGATCTGATCAGCAGTTGGTGAAAATACATATAGTATCAACATATATGAAGTTGTGCCAGCCACACAACTTGCTCAGAGAAGAAAGTAATGCCTTGTGCAAACAGGGTCCCAGAGGGAGATAGGGAATGAATTGCATTCATTTATACGTGTCTAGGTTTTGTTTACAGTTCTGTTTAGATTATTTTATCACAGACTTCAGAAAATCAGTGTAGGAATAAGCATAGAGGGCACTCTTGAAAGAGATTCAGAGTAACATGGATGGAAGAATGATTTACTATGATATGAAGCATTAGCACAAGGAAAGCAAAACGAGAAAAGAGCAAAAGGAGCATGAATTTGGGAAATCAACTGGATATAGGGACAGGACAAGGAAAAAAGGAAAAGAGATGCAGTGACCAGTGTGATTAATATATGCAGAGTGCAGCCTTCAGCGCTGAGCGAATAATGACTTTAGGAGGGTGTGAAACCTCCTTGTCGCTGCTGCTATTGCATTTGCAGAGGGTCAGGAAACTCATGTGCAGACTCAGCATTTCTGAGAGGCACCTGAGAAGATGTCCCACCTGCTTTAAGATATCTGGATGAAAAGAAAGAAAACTAAAAACCAAAAGAGTCTGAGCACTGAATTTAGCCTATTGCAGTAAATTCAACTTTTACTGTGGCACTAGGATATTAGGGGATGTATTACATGCTGGGTTCCCAGGATGGACAGTTCAATGGACTGCATACCATGTAATCATTGATTCGGTGCCTTGAAATAGAGCTTATAGGGAAAGCTGCTGGGGGAAATAGCACTAATATAGACTGAGACTGGTTACTAAAATGAGGAGGAAAACTATTAGGTTGCAATCATTTTATAGGAAAGTGTTCTTAAGTGAGGGAAAAGGAGTTTATGTTCCATGTAGAAGAATCCCAGCAGAACAGTTTCAGCTTATTAGCACTAAATTGACCACAGCAAATGAGTGCCACTATTGTCAATGACCTGGCATTTTATAAGCACACTGGGGCTCAGTTTTAAACTATTTTACACACATAAAGAATGTGAGATGGAAGATGAAAGCAAGGAAATCCACCCAGCAGTCGCAGCTTCAAAGACTGCTGCAAAAGAGTGTTCTCGAGGGTGCGCACGTAAGTACAATGAGATTTGCTTTGCTTCTGGAATTTGACCACTGGCACTGAAATATGAGGCCTGAACAGAGCAGTGATAGCCCTTAACAGGGAAATCGTTAGGGCTATGCACAAGTTGCTAAACGATGAGGAATTTAACCCTTCTGAAAGAGAGGAGTCACTGAAGGCATTTAAAAGTGGGAAAGTAATAACACAAATCGATGTGGGGGAATGACCTGGTGAATGGGACAGGCCCCTTGTGTCACAACGCAGCCCAGGATTTTTCTGCACTGTGTCCCAGAGCTAGTCTCGGCTCTGCCTGCTAGGGCTACAGGACAAGCTCATGGGCCACTCAGCTGGACCTTCCTTTTAGTTGGCGACATCACAACTCCCGTAACTCCAGAATTTGAAGTCATGCCACAACAGAATAACCATCCTGCTGTTATGGCCTGTGGTGAGTGCTCTACTAGCTTCTTTAATGCAAGTGCAGCAAACCTGCTGGATAGGTCACCAGGCATGATGATCCTACAGCCCTTGGTCCAAACAGCCCATATGATCTTGTCCCTCCATGTCTATCTTTAGTGTCGTATCTATGTACCCAACCTCAGCCAGAGAGGTTGCTGGACAGCATGCTTCTTCATCAGGTGAAGAACAGCCACCATACGACAACCTAGATGAAGAAGAGGGTAATTTATTTTCTACATGATGCATTGCAACATTCTCTTGTGAGGCTTTCTGGGTTGTGTCAATAATCACAGCACAACCTCCTTCATCTAAGGCCCATTGCCAATGTTGATTAAAGTCTGTGTTCAGTGAATCTAGACTTGAAGTTTTGACGTTCATAAGATTTCAGATGTCAAACTGGCAATCAAATAGCCAAAGCAGAATTGGTAGGAGGCCACAGGCAACACAGAACAGATTCTGATGACAGATTTTGATACCAGTTTCCAAGTGCTGTCAAATATTAACCTACCAAGACAAATATTAACCTACCATCCAGACTATCAATCAACAAGCAAAGCTGTTGATATACCAACACCAGATACCAAAGAGTACCAGATACTTTTATGCTCTTTGAGTTTATTACACTTCAGCACTTTCCTTCTCAAAAGTTTTACAAAAGCTCTGAATTTTTAACGCAGATTTTAAAATGCACTGAGCTTCCCAGATACGATGTCTAACAATGTTAATGACGGCTGGTTTCAGAACTCCCAGTAGAATTTGTATGCAATTAATGTTCTCCTCCTCTGAACAGAAACCTAGAGGTTTGCAAAACACACCATATGTTTGTCAGTTTGCCAATGAATCAAGATGTTTTTGCAGCCTTCTGAGTTTCAATAATTAATGGTAATGTCTAAAACCTAAATCACAGTTCAGGGGCTCAGAACAGAACTTTTGCCATGTCCAGTGTTGTTCAGCATCATCAGAGTGAGACACTTCAGGTGAGAAATTAAACATTTGTACTAACTAACTCCCATTTTTCCCTTCCCTGCCTGATCTCCCACCCCATCACCATTGCTCCTTCCAAGATATCTGACTGGATTCCTGCAAAAGGCTTACTTATTATGCAGTTATGCTATCACCTGCAGCCCAGGCTTTGGTCTCAAGCACCTGAATGTTCAATACTCCAGTGCAATCCGCCTAGCTTGACTTGATCTTAGTGACTAAATGATGCCTAACAGTTTACAGGTCTGCAAATACACTTTATTCTCATCAAGTGGCTTGTTATTCACTTTAGCAGACTATTATCAACCAATTAATACAACAAAGTTAAGCAAACAAAATAAATCAGTTAGGTCTTAAAATTGTGTTCACAAGCAGGAGGGCTAATTTTTATGAGCTGTGTTTTTTCAATTATTATTATAAAACGTAACTGCTTGAAAGACTGATCCAGAAGAGAATACTTAATGTTAATACCTCATATACTTATTTCCTTCACCCTTGGGTAATTCTTCTGAGACTTCCTCTGCTTCCACACTTGTGCATGAGCACTTCTGCCTTAGCTGTGATTTTATGAGAAGATTTCTTTTCTTTGAGGTGATGATTTTGCTTTTTGCTAGGCTACTAAAAGTCTTTTCCTTTTTATTGATTCCCAGCTGATCTGACCTATTCCAGTGTTTTTCCCCAGACAGATCTAAATTTGCAGTTCAAGAGGGCTGATAAAGGAGCAGGAAATTCGTTAACTACCTATAATATGCTGGACTGCTTCCCCCCTTTTTCCCCTCCAGAGCAGAAGTACTGCAGGAAGTGTTCTAATAATAATGATAATGTCACCAGCACTTCTGCTTCAGAATTATAAACATCACTTGAAATGGATTATTCTTTAATTTGACTAGTATCATTCTCATTTTAATATTATTCATAAAATGGCTAATTTGTACGATCGATGAATTTAATTTATATCTACCCTTCCATACAGGTTAGCAGTTCTCAGGATCAGCATACTTTTAATAAAGCCGTTGATTTTTCTCAAGTGCACCACGATAATGTTGGTGTCGTGTTGATATGAGAGAACATGTGCTTTAGGACTTACTAGTTTTAATAATATTTTCCAACACTGCCCATCCACAGAACATGGAGTACATTAGAAACATGCAGAATAAGTCCTCCAGAAATCAACCAATTGCTCCTGCCTGACAGAGGCATGGGGTATACCAGCACTATTGGGGCCACTATCATCCTTTCCATTTCTGGGGTAAAAACACTCCCTAACAGCATGCAGCATGACATGCAGAACAACATAGACTGGAACTGCCAGGAGATTTTCTGGACAACAGCAGGGTTCAAACCCTATCATGAGAACTGCAGCACAACACTAAGTGATCACAGGCATTTCATTATGTGGTCTCTCTTTCCTTTTAAAGATGACACTGTCAGCAGCAGCAATAAAAGTTTCTGGCTTAAGCCATCTCTGAATATTTCTGGGTTTCCTATTAAATGACTAATTGCTTGCAGTGCGTTCTTTACTAAATTGATGTAGCAGCATTAATGGAGTGCCCAATATGAAAAAAAAAAGTGTTAATGCTAAGTATGGCTTGCACTGATACGGTTTATTTCAGTTTGAAGCTGGCAGCAGAAAACCCAGTACAGATAACATCTAAATCCTATTAAGCCTCAAAGAGAGACAATATTATTGAGAAACAACCTTGGCTGTGGTAAACGCAAAGGTTTTCTTTAAAGATTCACTATCTGTTTTGTAAAGGCTATATCCAGTCCACCTCCACATGGTCATTTTAACCCAATTTTAACCCAAAAACTTTTGTTTTTCTTTTTGACAGTCCAGTTCTCAGCTCCATGAAAATAGTAATGAAAAACATCTCCCTTCCCTTGAGAAAAAGATGAATCTGGAAAAAATCCCCACCAATTACACAAGAACTGAAAAGTTTTTGCCATTCAGAAAAATGTAACCTTTGAGCAACACCGCTGTCCAGTACCCAAAATTATTTTAGCTGGAAATGCTGGTGCAGTGACTCCTGTGTGCTGCAGGATGAGTATCTGGTAACCCCAGGCTCCCAGTTCCCATTAGAAAGATCTCAGCTGCTTGCCCCATTTCTGCCTGAAAGATCACCTTCCTGGACTTCTGCAATGCAGTGGGTCCACCAGACAGGAGATCTTGCTGTCCATGGGACTCTCAGGCTGGGCAGGATGCCAGGCCCACAGGGAAAGGTAGCGGCCATGGAGAACTGGCACTAAAAGCCCAGAAGAACTGCGCAGAAAAATTCTGACAAAAACGATTTTCCATTGAAAATTGCCCATTCAGGAAAAGGGATGGTGATTTTCACTCACCTTGCAGGGGCTCCAGCAGAGCACCGTCTGCTTTCCTGCTAGCTCACCCTCTCCCCTCCTCTCTCTGCTAAACTTAGCAATCATCAAAATCCGGGGGCCTGAAAAAGCCTCAGGTTTCCCAGACGGGGACCATGAGCTCAAAAGCCCCTGTGGCCGCAGGTCATCAACCAGGACTCGCAGGGCTACCGGGGTCCAAGGGCAGAACTGGGTCCCACAGTAGGAAGCGGGGGAAGAGGTGCCTTGTGGATATCAGAGCGTGAACTCCCCCAGTGATGTTTCCTTCTGAAAGCCTTGAAGTGAGACATTTTTGATAGTTTTATAATTGTTTCCTTTAAGAAAATCCCTGCTGAGGGGAATTTCATAAGTTGTTTGAGGGTTTGGTTTTTTTTTTTTTTTTGTCTGAATTTCCCAGAGAATGGACAGTCTAGCTTTAGTCTGGATTCAAACAGGAAAATATTTTTCAAAGTCTTTTTTTATTTTAAACCAAGTCAAAGTTTATAATGTCAACTTCTATAATTATTCTCTTTCAATCAAAGCTGAAAATTTCCATGGGGCAGAGAGAGAACAAATACAGTTGAACACGAAGACAAGAAGTCTGAGAATTTCTCCTGTGTGGAGAAATCGTCTGTTGCTGTACAGCTGCCATCAGGACTTTGAGGTCATCCCTCTCTCATCCCCTACGCATGAGAACCACCCATAGTATAAGGGAGTAAGAAGACAATGCCTACACCGGGATGTTTGCCTGCCACAACCACCCCTTGAGGCCCCAGACAGCCACAACGATAAGCCTGCTTTAAACTTATACTTAGGTCTGATCCAGGCCTTCAGCTAGTTAGAAAAGAAGTGAAAAGAATTTAGAAAAGAAGTGAAAAGAAGTGAGAAAAGTTGGAAGTGAATTGCAGAAATAGTCTGAACATACTTTGTTTTGTCTTGCTTAACATCAAGCAGGGCATGTGTTGGCTGGTCCACAAGATCCATCCATCCCACACACTCTGAATTCTGCAAACAAGACCCCATCAAAACATATTCTGTATGTGCCTGTTGGTGTTTGAGAGTTGTCAGGGCTCCCAAATTCAGTAGTACAGCTTAGCAATTCAAAGAGGAAACAGTCAGTGCAGTCTTGAGGAAGAACGGGGAGAATGAAGTATACAACCCTTACTGACTCCCACTGTCTGATGAAGGCACAAAAATGGGCAAAGGCAGGCAGGTTTCAACATTGTCACACTGAGAGGAATAGAAAACTTGTTCTCTGCAGCTGAAAGGGTCAAAGAAATGCTGTCACCCTCCAAAATGCTCTTATACATGCTAAGTGCAAGAACGTGTTTAGCAATGACTTGCACAGGACAGGACCAAGAGGTTGGGGAGTAACTCCATGCCTGGTGCAGTAAGAACAGGCCACTGTGCCACTGCTGTGCGGTGCTGCCAATGGTCAGCAAAACGGCCATGGCACTGCAGAGGATACCGGCGAGGGGAGACCAAGTGCTCCCAAGGGAAGGCAGTGAAGGAACCTGCCACCGACTCCTCCATGGGAGCAGCCTAATGCTTCTGGGGCAGTGGGAACAGCAGGCAAGGAGGAGGAGGAGGCCCTCCAGAGCATCCTCCAACAGCGATGACTGCTGCCATGGCAACAGCAGCTATGTGGGAGAGGCCGAGAGAGGCACCAGCTGTGGCTGGGTGATTGTTTTTTCTTTTATTTTGCGCAGAACTGCTCAAACACAGCACTGAGTTGCTGGGTTAGAAGGACGAAAAGGCAGATGCCCCTCTGCCAGTGGTGCTGCCCGGGCAGCTCTGCCCACAGGCTGTGGGTACCAGTAACACCACTCCGAGCACAGGACGCTCCCTGTCCCCACTAGTCCCTAGCTTCCTTGCACTATTTTTACTCGTTTAACACAATTCTTCCTTGCTTTCTGTAGATGTGAGATAAAAAGAATCACTAAAGTGCCCCCACGGCTGTAATCTGCAGACTACAGGCATGGTATGCTCTCAGCTGCACCAGCACAGACTCCCGTAGCGTCATCCCCACTACAGATTTAGTTTCTTATAACCAAACCATTCTGCCCTGGAGCTTCTTGGATCAAACTCAGCCCCTGGCATGAGACCTCTGATCCTAGCCGTGATCACCTAGGAGTTCGGTGTGCAAGTCTAAGCCAGACTCCATTCATTCTCAAAGGTACTTGCAGAAGGTGAGTTATCCACAGATAAGGAGACGATTCGTGTTCTGGAAATCCAAGTCCTTAGCATCGGATAGGATAAATTGCCCTCTGAGGGCAACAGCCACTACTCAACCAAATTAAAGTGCAATATTCAAAGCCTAATGTCTGATGAAGTGACTCTCATCTGCAGACTAATGTTGCCTACAGACCTACTGAGTCTCATTCATCTCACACAATCTACTCCCATTTCTTGCTCCCTGCAGCTGAGTCAATGGCTCACATTTTCAGAGCTGTGCTACAGCCTCTCGTCTGCTTGGGGACCCCATGCCAGACACAGCTAAAGATGGCCCTGCCTCCTCGTTGCAAGATGCCAGCTTCGAAATACAATGTGTTTCTCCCAGACAGAAATTATCTGAGCAATGTGATTAGCAATCGTACCTATAGGGCACATTCTGAACTCCAGTTATTGTGTGACTGCCCAGAGAGTCCACTGCAACTCAAATAACCCATTTCAGTACATTTACCAATTATCATGCAAGGATGGGTAAGAAACAATTTGCTGTTTAAAATCAGCAAATGAAATCAAGACAACTTTCATCTTTATGAGTTTCATTTGATTTCCCTGTACTGCAGATGAACCCCCACCCCCCAAACCAGAAGTCACAAGTGATTAATATATATATATTCTACTGAAAGCCACCAAGGGCACTAAATTAAATCTGTGGTGCTCTCTCTCACTCACCCGCACACATAAATGGTCTGGAAGCCTGTGCAAGGCTTCCTATTGGAGTGAGATTGCCAGCCAGCCTAAAAGCTATTAGTACTGGTTAGAGAGTCGCAGAATGATTTAGCAGAATTTTAAATGATTGCTGCAGCAGCATGCTCCACACTGGAGACTGGACGCTGTTCTTGGAAATGCATTTGGAAAAAGCTTATGATTTTAAAGTTATTTGACAGATCTCTTGGCATTTTTTTTTTTTTTTAAGGATCCAAACTCATGCACATGCACACTATCTTTTCATGATTTACCATCAAGCTTCCTGTTTTAAAGACTGATCATGTGTAATGCAAATGTTGTTCGTTTCAACCCTTCCTGTCAGCTATCTATGCCAGCAGTTGCTGTGCAAATGAATATTTTCAGAAGGGTCACAGGTCTACTAACATATCAAAGGGCAATTCCAGTAACGAGTGACGGTTGTACATCATGTATATTGCACTGACTTGCAGCCTGGGTCTACCGAAAGTGCACACTACTAAAAAGTCTATTATATTGAGACCGAGAAACCCTGAAATCCCCCAGGTCCTTCAGCACCACCTTTTCTGATACATAGAAGGAAAGCGTCTAACAGCATATATATTCTTCTGTTTGCACAGACAGTTTTTAAAGGATCTTTCCCATCAGCCCACTGGAAAGAAAAAATCCTGTCAGCATAGAAACTGGAGTCACGTTTGGATCTTGAACCTTGAATTCCTACTTTTCCCAGTGAAGACCAAGCAGTGTAAGAATCTGGGGGTCACAGGGTGAGGATGTGAGAAAAGGGACAGATGGTCATCTTTCAGATGTCTACACAGAATAAAAGCCATCTTTAAACTGAATCAGCCATTTGTAGTTTCCTGTTCAAAGTGGCAGATTGAACTAAAGGCTACGAGAGAGTATGATTTTGCCCAATCTTACCAACCTCAGTCGTCATCCTGACAAGGACTTTACCTCATCAGGCCACTTAGATTAAGAAGAAACCTTTTTTCTTTTGAATGATGACAGAACTGCCTGTGTGGGGAGAGCTCTCTTATTTTCCTGCAGGCACACAATCCAACAAGAATGGCAGTCTTCGGTAGGATCCTCTCTCTGCTAGCCATTGCACTGCTAAAGGTTTTTGCTTCCTAAGATAGAGTTTGGACAAATTTGAATCTGGGAATATACGGCAACAGGAAAATCTCAGAGTCACACGGAAGACTTATGTTTTGCCTGCAGGAACCCAGGCAGAGGTGAAAGAGAGCTTGGATACTACAGAAAAACATTTTTTTCCCTTCTCATTTGCCCTTGTGAGAAGATTTATATAGAACATTTACCAATTTAGCTTGGCGTTTCCTTGCCTGGTTTTAGGTCTATATAAATGGCCAGGATTTGAAACCGTAATCTCTATTGATCAAGAACTGCAATGGCTCAGTCACAGAGAAAGGGTAATGCCGATTCCTCAGACTCCATAAGCCTTAGGCACTTAGTAAGGGCAAATGGCTTTCTTGTGCATCCCTCCATCTCAATTCTGCCAGCCGGTAAGATCTTATGCCACAAAACACAAGCCTTCGTAATGATGAGTACTGAGGTTGTTACTCAGATGGGAATGGATATTTTTCAGATGTCTAGTCCAGTTATTGCATGCAACACTTGTTTTTGTACCATCCTAATTCCTATCAGAAAATGCCGCTGTCCAATGGTGAGGTCCATTTCATGGTCCTCTGCTGGTCTTTCTGGTGCCAGCACATCGTCAGACTGCCTTCCACTCCTCCTCCTGTTGTGACACCCACCTCCGCCTCATTTCCCCCGTTTGTCTTTCTATGTTGAGGCTGGCCTTGCCTGCACGTGATCCACCAGGGATGATCAAAGACTGGCAGAGGAACGATCTTGTAGGCTTGTTGTGGGAGGAATAAGAGGACCAGTTTTTCAGATCTGTCTTTTTTTTCCTAGCTTTATATGGAGCCCACAGAACCCAAGTTTGCAGATAGTTTCTTCCCTTTTCGGCATGAAAAACAACGTGAGCTAGTCATCAAAACAAATGAACTGGGAGAGCATTTTCTTTGTGAAGCCCAACCTCAGAGGGATGCTATGAGGTATCAACACATCATTATGAAGTTCTTGGTAAAAGCCATATAAAAGCCATGTGAGCTGGAGCCATCGACCATTGCAGTCAACTGAAAGACTTCCAAGGGCTTTGGACCAGACCCTTAAAAAACACTAAGTGGGGGAATACATAATTCCCCAATAAATCCCTGATCTCCAAGAAGCATGTTTTTTTGTGGGAGGGAGAAGCTGGGTAGTGCTATGGTGAGTAGTGATGTTATCTAAAGCTCCCCTGTATGGTAGCGTTCCCTTTCACAGAGAGCAGGATTGCAAGAGAGCTTGCTCTCACCAGCTCACCCACCGAGCATGGTCAGCCTGCTCCTCAGAGGCCTTGCTGCCCTTTTCCAAGACCAGAGATGTCCACCACATCCCAAAATCAAATACCTGCTCTTTACTTCAAATGCACCAAAAGCCCTGGCACCCCATCACTTGTCAGAGTCATTCAAATTCAAACAAATACCCCCATAAATTCTCCTGCATTTTTTCTTTTCCCATTTTGGCTTCCACTCTGGCTTGGGGCTGATGCCTGGCATCCCTGCCCTGAGAGAGGGTGGATGGGGCTGGGGGAGCTGGAGGGAGGGTGCAAGCTTCCCTGGTCCAGCACCGCTGTGCATCTGCCGACCCACAGTGAGCAATGGGCCAGCTGCCTCAGCGCTCTTCACGTTCAAATTGTGTCTCAGGGCTGGCTTTGGCTGGGCTCCAACTTAATGTTTTCTGACTTGGCCAGATCATTTTCTTCATTCTCCTTGTTATTCTCTCCTCCTTTTCTTGATACCATGCCACAAGGTTTTTTGTTTTAGGGCCAAAGGCAACTACACAGACTCTTCTAATCCCATGACAGGGGGAATGTAATAGCTATCCCAGGGATCCGTCTGACATTAGTCTGAAGACTTCCTTGCTAAAGCACACAAATATGGTTTTGAAGGAGCTGATGTGAATAGGACTCCACATTTTTTAATTTCATGCAATAGTGAGAGTTTTGTTTTACATTCCTGTGACCATAGAGATGTGCCAGCTTTAGGTGGGCCTGACGTAACAGACAGAAAGAGGAAAAAAAGCCCACCAAATATATTTTCAAAATGTAAGGATCAAATCTCCACAATTAAATCCACTGGCAGTTGGAAACAGGGCATAATTAGAGTTACGGTGTCTTAAAGGAGAGAACATATTCTCTTGTGTGTCTTTGTTATGGCCTATGAATGGGCCTCTGCTTGTATTTAACATTTGCTGGGTTAGCTTTCTGTAAATTTGAGTGGAAACAGCAAAACAGTAGTAGTTTACCTACTCACTGCTCTTGAAAGTTTAAGTCAATCATTGAAACTTGTATCCAGTCTGTCACTGACTATTATCATCAGCTTCTACCTCCAGCATGTTAATATTGCATGCAACTGTTTGTCTTGCTGGTTCCCCTGTTTTGACAGACAGAGCCAGATACCAGCCAGCTCTGGTTCAAGCACATAAGGTAGGAGGGAGGAAATGATCAACCACAAAAGCCTTACACCCCTGGCAATAATTTTATGCCCCTCCTGAATCCCAGTGGGAAGCACAGTCCCTGCTTCACGGCTCACCAAGGGAACAGGGGTGGCAAGGTGAAGCTGGTCACCAGCACCGTAGCTGTCCGGGGCTGGGAGAGGCGAGTCCCACGCTATTTTTCTACAGAGACGGATGTGAGAAGGAGCAATTAATGGATCTACCACCTTCCACTTCCCACTGGGCCATGCATCACCCAGCAGAGCTGATGGGAAACCCTGAGAGGCTGCACAGGGTTTCAGACTGGCATTCGATTCATTGTTCACTCATTTCAGCAGCAGCCTGTGGCTGTTACAAAGCAAGTACATTTTATGGAGCCTCTGGAAAGGTTTCAACAGGTATGAAATCCATGAACTAATCAACCTGCCAAAACTCCTTCTTTTTCAGACCCTGGTCTCTTCTCTCAGAAGTTTCCTTCTGAAAATCTCTTTCCCGCTTTCCACAGCCTACTGCAACTATTAAGTTTATTTATTTATTTATTTATTTTTACCAGAGCAGTATCAACTACAAGAGTTTTAGCTATCTGATCATTTTTTATGGACAATGTAGTAGAGCTGTCAACAAGAACAGATGTGTGGGAGGGTTGAAGAAAAGGCCAGGCACCTAATGCAAGAAATATTGAGGCCCTTTCCCATGAGTAAAGCCTGAAATCTCCTTGACACTTCACAGGCAGTGCTGTTCACAAGAAACTATGTGCATACCGAATAGAGCAAAAGGCTTCAGAGGGCTGATCGGAGAATCACACAGCCACAGTAACTGCTGCCTACTTTTGTTTCATGCACACACACACTCAAAGTGGGGATAGGAAGGATATCTGAAAAACTGCTGCTGCTGCTGCTGCCAGTTTCATTAACTAAAACACATCTCCCTTGGAAAAAAAAAAAAAGAAAGGAACAGAAATGTCATTCGCTGACATTGTCATTCCCTGCTGCCCAGTAAATAAACATAACATCTATTTGTAACCATGGAAACACCTTCCATGGTCCAAAGTATGCAAAGGAGAGGTATTTGAGAAACTCAGAAGTCTGAGGAAACGAGCAAGTATCTAACCTCGAATTTCATGTTGTGTCTCTCCTGTAAGTATTCGCACTTTGATTTTTTTTTCCTCTCTAAGGTACAAACATACTTATTTTAGAAAGGGCAGAATATATCTTAGAGACAAAGCTTAAACATTTGCTTAACATGCTGCCTCTACTGTGCCTAGCGCTTTCTCCCTCTCCCCTGCCAGGGAGGGATTTGTAACTGCCTTATTTGTACATCTAAAAGGCACTTGTTTCTCCCGGGACACTCTGTTTGTTCCTCTCATCTTATGCATCAAAGTTAGAAAGACATTGCCACAAGCAACATAAACAATGTATTGATTTACATCAACAAAGCTCCTCTTCTGCCCACATTGTGTAGGCAGTCACCTGGAGATGGGACAAACATATCTCCTCCTTCCCAGGGGACTGCAGTGCCACTGACAAGGACCTGCCCACCCCGCCTGCTCGGGGATCGATGCCCTCCGAGGTGGCACCATGCTGGCATCCCTAATCCTCATAGAAACATACCTTTCATTTACACAATATGTAAGTTACTTAGGACCTGGACACCTCCTTTTGCACTTCCCCTATAGCAGCTGCAGCATGATAAAGGTGAAAACAGTCTACTCTCCTGGAGTCTTTCATCAAAAGGGTTATGCTAACCTGCAGACATTGGAAGAACACCAAGGTGCTTGTGAAAAGACATTCTTGTTTCTAGGTATCTAAAGAACTACAGACTTGGGAAGATGCATCCTCCTGATAATCCATACCACATCCTGGGACAAAGGAAACCAGGAGGGAAAACATGTGCATTTATGAGTACCTATAGACAGAGGAACTTGTTACTTGTCAGCTATCCTAGCCACGTGCCATGTACTGCCTTACAGGAAGCTGGCATCACACCGAGGATCATCGTCTTCACAAAATGTACGTGTAAGTGGTGCCTTGCACATTTAATTTGGAAGGATTTATGGTCCCCTGTAAAGGAGAGAGCCCAGCTCAGGACACTGGCAGTCAACCAGCAGGCTGACTGCAAACAGCATTTGCGTTTCTACCTATGGTCCAGCTCCAGAAGTCAATGGAGGTGTGAGGTTTGAGCTGCTGATGTTGCACAGGTATGAACAGAAAGCAGAAAACCAGCTTTAAAATGAAAGTGGGGAGCAAAGAGGGATTTGAGACCTAGAAAGGGTATTTGAGACCTAGAAGGGTATTATGGTGGCATCACTCCATGAAAACATAGTCACTGGGTTTTAAACCGGGACAGAGCAAAGGTTAACAGCTAGAAAAGGAGTGACTTTAAATCCAGCCGCATCATCTAGGCAACATCTTATGGTACGCAGTAGGAAAGGTATCCAGCAATTACATTCAAAATTATGTTTTATGTTTAATTTATTTGTGATTTTCTGTTTACAGTCTTGTGCCTGACTTGAAGTCTGACTTTAACTCTTAAGCAAAGCAAATAGGTGTATTTAAGACTAAATCCTAAAGAAGCATACCCCAAATTAAGCTCTTCTTCTAGCATGGGTGGTGCTATCATCTGTCAGCTTCTTTTGTATTAATGAAATCTCTCAAATGCTTTTGCCCATTCTTCTTGTATTTCCCTATGGAAAAAGTGGAGGCATGTATACCCCATGCATAGAAACCAATACCTTAATTGGATGTGCCAAAAACATTCTGATGCAGACAAGAACCATGAAGGAATTAATTTGAACTCCAGAATGCTGGGAATGGTCACGGGAAAAGACTTAGAAGGTTTTGTCTGGTTAAAAGTCATCAGCTTAAGGATATAAAGTCAATTTTCTGCCTTCATAAAATCTCAGCTCTCGCAGCTTTTTACACCCTTCCACAGAAAGACAGTTGAGCAGCACATGACCTCAGATCCGAAGTTGAGATTTTCTGCTCAATTAATTGGTTTATTTTGGTGAGAACTACTTTCCATCAGTGGAGCAGCTCCTGGTTTTCACCAGTGCCACAGAGAGGAGAACTGATTCCTGCAGAACTTTCCTTTCTAGTTTTGATTTCTCTTCAGCCAAAGAAGTGTCATTAACATTACAAAGTGCCAGTGAATATGGAGCCTGTTTCACTCCTGCGCCCTTCTGAGCAGCACAGGGGCAATATCTGATTTCTTTTTTTTTATGAGTTTATCACTTCTCCTTGGGACTGCAAGAACTTCTCTTAAACCTGACACACACACACACACACACATCTCTCCCTAGCAAAACTATTTTTCCTTCATCATCTTTCCACAGGCTCCCTCCGCACCTGTCCCTCACACCTGGGGCTCACCTCCCTGCCTGAGATATAGCCCAAGCCATGCTCCTGCAAAAAAGCCAGAGCAAAGCAGGCACAAGTTTTCAGAGGAGTTAGTATGTGGAGTTTGGCTTCATGCTCAGCTTTAGCATTTCTGCGTTTCTGCCTTCCTGCATTTCTTTGGGTTTTTTTAAGAGTCTTTCTTGCCCTCTTATCTCCCCAACACTGTACACTCGCCATTAATGCATCTCTTTATTTGTCTTCTTTCCACAGATGGATATGTCTAATCTGCTTTTATTTCTGTCATGCTGCTCTTCCTCTCTTCCTTTAGCGGTATAATTTCTCCCTCTCATGGCAAGTGACTTTTGCCTTTTCACCCACCTTTTTCTTCCTAGACTTGAGACTCTGCTCATACCAATGTACAACTGTGTAACCATCCATCATCTTTAGTTAAGTAGTCTTGATCTATTCACTGTGAGAAAATCATTTGTCTACACTGATTTCTCCAGTACCAAGCTTCGCCTGTTGCTTTTATTCTCATGCCCATTGATACAACTATAGTACATGGCCTAGTAATACCTTTCCAACTGTTAACAATTAATTTTTTCCCCAAATACCAAGGGTGGATAAAAGTTCCTCTTCAGACACATTTTTTAACATATATTTCCCCACATCTTTCCTTTATTTAGGAAAAAGTGCATAAATCCAAATGAATAATGGGATCCCAGGGCATTGGCAATGGGAAAAATAGAAAAGACACAAAGGTGTGTAGGGTGGTATATTTTTGCATTGCCTTTCACTTTGGGAAAAAACAAATCTTTTTGACTTGTAAAAAAATTCCCTTCCCTCCTACAGGTTGCAAATAAAAAAATGGTCATTTTTTTCCACATAATTTCTTGCAGATCTGTGCAGACCTGGAAAGTCAGAGGTGGTATTGGTCAGATGCAGCTATGCTGGCTGAACTTTGGCAAAAACCTGGTGCAGCTTTTGCTTTCACTGTACTCAATTTCCCAAAGTACCGTTGGCCCCTCACTTTCAGGAACATTAAAATTCATTGAGTTTAACTAATTTTTTTTATTAAAGAAGGAAAAATGGCACACTTTTTTAGCCTGTGATTAGGAAGTACTCGTTTATTTATAGACCCATTTGTTGCCTAAAAGCATTTTTTTTACATAATTGCTTCTTCAGACTGTTTGCTTATGTCGATCAGAAAACGTATTTTGGAAGATTAGGTCATTTGTACTTGTGCAAATCTGAGCAATAATTCAAATAAAGCAAGGTCAGTTTAAATGAATACCGTATCTAGCACAGGGATAAACCTATTAAATTAAAATCACTGAACGCAAGACTCTGCTGATCATGTACTTACAGTGGAAAATGTCAAATGAAGATACTTTCTATTTACTAATTTATGTCAATGCCACAAAGATGAGATGAAATTCCCTTTAAAGTTGAAAGGCGGTTAGTACATATCAGAAGGTCAAATAGGAACTGATTTCCAGTTGGTGGTAAGTTAATGCTACTTCTATCAGTCATTGTAAATAGCTAATAGTTGAATGCTTTTAAAAAAAAACAAACCCAAAAACTCGACAGTGGTAAACAACCCAGCCAGCCAACTGAAGGAGCAATTACATTTGTAGTATCTACTGTTTGGTTTTTGAAACAAAGTGGTAATTCTGTCCATAATATTGGAGTTTCAGTCATTCATGGACAAAAGCATAACTTCGTATGTATACCTCAGGCCTGCAAACTTTACACAGGTGCTTAACTTCACACATGAGAGTAGTTCCCCTGAATGCAGAGCTGTAGTCCTCTTCTGCCTACGGCGATCAAATTGTTCTTTTGTTTCTGATAGTCAGAATTTGTTGATAATGATTACACTGGATGAATGATTTTCAGGTTATTTGCAAAATGTTTGTGTTAAAAATTTAGATACCTAAATCGCACAGTATTGTCTTTATTTCTCCCGTGGATGACTGAAATGGGAACCTACTCAATGAAAATACATCCATCCTCAGTGTTTCAAGAAAATACAGAAGTATATGCTTCAGCTAATGAATGTACTCAAAGGCTTTGCTGAATGAAGTCCCAATGAATAATAGAGGAAAGCTGCATAATGGTCATTTTGATAAACATTCACCTCTGCTAAAACTGGAATATTTCAGAATTTTTTGATATGCACATAAATCTTCCTCAACAGTGGAAGGCACTGGCCAGCAGGAAGCCTAGGAACAAGAACGAGCAGACCTGGGGACCAGCTGCATGAAGAGCCTTCCATCAGGCTTCTCACTCCTTGAAACCTTTGTGGGTGCGACGTGGGGAGGAGATTGGGCATGTCTGCAGTAGGTATGCTCATGAATTCATAAATCCTGGGGCAATCTCACAAGACTCAAGTTCCTCAGTCCCTTGGGTGATGGGAAATAACAAGCAAAGATGTGAGGCTACAGGTCAGGTTGCTGCTTCTGTTTATAAGCTGCTTGTAGGCATATTTTATGTATGTATTTATGAATACGTAGAAATACATATGCATGTAGAAAAAAACTGTAGCCAGTGCATGGGTGGAGGGCCCCTGCCGGTACCACAGCCACAGGACATAAAATTCCTGTCCTGATAGGAACCATGTTGTCTAAAAATTGAGTTGACCCATTTTTGATGCTCTTTCCCACAAGCTCGATGCTTGGAAAACACTTTCTCATGTTTTGCGCTGCAGGCTGGCCTTTGGCCAAAGCCCGGTGTCCAGCAGCCTGCTGCCTGGTGAGCCTACTCATGACGCAGCCATCTGACCACCCTGGCACATGCCAGGTATGACATGTGGCATGGCACCACCTCACCCATTCTGATGGGTTCCAGATGTAACCATCCTAATTCATCATGCCTGTCATTTGCTCTGTGATGCTACGGTTGTCTTTTACACAAACAGTCCCTCTTGACCTCCCAAGACATGGCAGCTACTTTTTTGCCCCAGTAAAACCTTGTGTTAGTCAGGAGATGGCAGCAGTCCCAATGCCGAGAGATATTTCGTCCACAGAGAGGCTGTGTGGTTTTTCTGTACTTGGTTCATCAAGAAGGGATAAGTCATAATTTGTCAACAAAATTGAGTTTAAATAAATTTTCGTGATGCATTCTGCTTGAAGCATCCCCTAAAATGTATCACTTAAAGCTAGCATTAGAAGAAAATGCTATTAAGAGGGCATAAGGTAAACTCATTTAGTTGCTCAAATTGTATAACGCAATGAATTAATATGGTAATGTATCTTCAGAGACCAGAAGTAGATAATAGAGGTGAGCAGAGGTTTCCTAGCTTGGCTTCAGAAAGGCAAAAGTAATTTATCATTCTGTTGCAGTTTTGGAGGGAAGCATTTCTCATTTCTTCTGACTCTCCCTCTGAAATTCTTTTAGTTTCATTTTTAAACCATCCGTTTTTTTAGGTTTTGCTTTCGTCTTATTTCAGACAGAGCTCCTATTGAATTCAGCCATACAGAGCTTCCCCTGGAGAGGCAGCAAGCACCAGATGCTTTTAGTTTCAACCTTGCGCTTACAGCCTTTAAGGGGCTGCAGCAACCCAGGCCTTGCCTCTCTGTCCAAGTCAGCCCACTTCTCCAACTAGCATAAGCAGGATGTGGAAAGAATAAAATAATCCATATTTTTTTTTGCTTCTGTTGGCAGGGTCAGGGCAATACTGCAGCTATGATCGGTGTTCTATGAATAACCCAACTCCTTTTCTTTATGGCCACACAAATACACATTATGTCTTTATTACCTACCTGCATTGTCCTATATGAGCCTATTTTTAATTAATAGAAAACAAAGCCCTTTTGACCTTATCCACAGGAATATTGCCTCTTTGATGCTAGCCATAAATTAAGCTAATACAGCCTGAGTGTCCAACATATTTCTCTCAGGTAACATTCACTCAAATATTAAACAGGGAGAGAAAAGAAGGGAAACCCTATTACTAAACCATTGACATCAAGATGGACGCTGTAACTGGTAAAAGGTATATCAGAGAGTGACATTTTATTGTGCCATAACAGTTGCAGAAAGTAGAGAAAAATATCTGATACAACTGAAACAGAGGGAAATTTTAGCAATGCAAAATCTAGTTGCCCCAACGGGAATGTCATCTGATGCTATAGTGAGGCAAACACCTTCAAAGGAATTCAGTGGAGAAGAAAAACCTTTACAGTGGAGAATAAAAGCTGCAGTACAAATATATACTAATTAACCTTACTAATTTGTCTGTATAATTAGATAGCCTCTTTGCTTTTCCTTTTGTTTTCTTAACTTCAAGCTGGGCACAGCAGTAGCAATACTAAATATTTTACTTTGCCTTATGTATGCTCAACGCTGGCAAACAGTAGATATCTCCTCACAAATGAGCTGTCACAAATTAATCCTTGTTTGGTGGCGACATCCTTGGTCTACATCATAGCTACAGGAAGCCTAATCAATTATGCTCCTAAAATGAAATAAGAGCTCTACGGTGCCAGGGGCGTAGCTCATAAAATTAATTACAAGGCAAGTTTACATATTGAAGTACCAGTTTATGGAGGGACTAATAACTTTGGATGAGACTTTGACAGGATATTACTCACAAAGATTATGAAAACAGAAAAAACATTTGCAACTGGCTACTCAGACAGTGGCTTGCACCTCTCAGCTGTACGTCCCAGACGTCACCCAGGGTCTGCCCCTTTCCTTTGTCAAGTGCAGACAGATGCCCAACGATACCGCAATATCATTACCCATGCAGAGAGCACAGAGCTGCCCCCCTTAGCTGCCTGCTTCCACTCAGGCAATGTCTTCGTCTCTTTGCCTCTCTTTCCTACAATTCTATGCTACTTCCTAGGAAAATCTGCAGATTATAGCATTGTGGGGAAAACAGAACTAAATTTTTGTTTTTAAGACTGGGCAACCCCTACAGTGAAAAAACCAGTATGTCATTAGTGGCAACAGTGAGGACAAGGCTGCAGGGTGAGCCCTGGGGTCTCAGGGAATCCAGCCAGGAGCGAGACTTTGCAACTGCCCCGACCTCGGGGCACTTCCAAGGGCTGATAATGGGAAATAAGATTACTCAGGCATTGGTGTTTGCTCAACTGTGGAGCATAAAAATGTAAAAGGTGAATAGTGACAGATGGCAGATCTTTGGGGGAAACAAGCAATTTTAATGGTAGAAGCAAACAAAGCAAATCGTGGCATGGATTAATGTGGAGCCTTTCATGCAAAGATTGAAAACATGTTGCTAGTCAGCCCACCAAATGGGTGAGAAGGCAGATAAATACTGGTATAATCATTACACCGCTGGCTAAACTGAGGCACAAAAAGGACAAGCACCTTGCCGGTATACTGCAGCCCGAGGAAATAAAGCAGGAATTCCATGTCCAGCAGTGGGTGCCAGCCACCAGCTTTCACCGGCTCACTGAGTCACCTCCTGGTCTGGCTAAAGCTGTTTAATGAATTGCCTTTATGAAGCTTCAAGACACTGAGACCCATGTAGAATGTCAAATGATGAATAGCCTGCCTCAAAGATGCCATTCATAATCAAATCTTAAATGTAATTCAGCTGAATGGAATCATTGCTTTTCTGCGTACCATTTACAAGCCCGGATGATGGTCTCTGTGGCCTGGCACGGTACCTTCTCTTGAAAGACAAGCTGTGAGCGATCCTGCACAGGAGCTCGAGAACAAGCTGCACAAAACCACACTGATTAACTCATCACAGAAAGGGTTACAAGGGAAATGAGATGTGTGAAACCAGGGTGTGCATCAGTGTGTGCATGTCTGTGCATAAGCATCTTAACTTTTGAATGCATTGGCCAGTTTCAAGCACGCACAATCCACAGGTAGCAATCTGTGAAATGCTTTGGTTTCCCAGGTATTGAGTATAGGGAAAACAGGTTGCTGAGCAGGCAGGAGGGGGACCCATGCCCCATTTGGGAAAAAAACTAAACGATGAACCAAGCACATTGGCCAGAAAAGTTGAAAGGAAACTTTCACAGCACCTTAAAGCAAATCATTCAATTCCTAAGCACAAAGTACAAGCGTGTTCTTTAAATTATCATTACAGAGTTCCTTGTTATTTAGACTGGGCAACAGATTTTCATTTAAATGGAGGTCTCCTCAGAAGTGCAGAGGGGCCTTTGGGGAGGTGCAGGGGAGGAAAAATGTAATTTTTCAGGCTCCAAGTGTTCTTTTGTGTTTTATAAACAGCTGAGTGACAGCCCAGTGATTAATAAGTTACATAAATAATTATAAGCGACATGTAGCTGAATCTAGTCCACATTCCGGACATGGTACATTAAATAAAGAGAATTCTGCTCTTCCCCCCAGAAGAAAATTTATCTGGCAACAGCAGATAAATCAGAAATGATACTGTTAAAGCACATCCAGTTCTTTGGAGAGACAGCTCATCAAAACCAGAAGTTTCTACTGAACACACTTTCTCAAGAAAATTGTTTCATTTACTTCAGGCTTACCTTGTACTCATTCAGTATAAAAAATTACTTTCTACCTTTATTCATCCTCTCTGGTTGAGCTTATTATTTACCCAGAAGTGCCTCTGTGAAGAAGAGTTTTGTGCCAATACAGCCTCATGCATAGGAAAGCAAATGCTAGTTTGCAGTACCGACACTGGAGCTCACCGGGAGGCTCATCAGATGTGTTTAATTGGTCATGTTTTACAGGACCATCAAGAAATCAAGTTGAATTTGTTCCCTTCCCTTGGATTAGGCACTGAAAGAGACAAAATTAAAGACAGTGCCTGCCTATGTTTTATGCTGTAAAGACACATTTATAACACATAGGAATTGAGTAGTATCTCTTTAAGTTGTTCCTGAGGTTTTTAGAGCACCTTTCTGTCTTCCACAGCAAAACATAAGAGGATGTAATAGAAAAGAGTAGTCTGGCCCAGCACAGTGCCATAAGGTTAGGAAACACCCTTGTCTGAAACCTGGCTGTGCCCCAAGATCTCCTTGTTGTGTGGAGGGTAAGGATGTGATCTCCAGTAAGAAAGCTGTATGATGGGAGCGATCCCAGTATTCAGAAAACATTGAGAAGTACTTTGAAATGCATCTAAGATGATTTAAAAGTACTAACTAATGCTTAGTACCTCTCTTCCCCTCAAAATACTTTTTGTATGCGTTATTCAGGTATATATATATGACCATGATCCTCTGATATACCTCTCCCTTTCTGTGAGTGCTTCATGCCTTCCTTGCTCTTACAGGGAAAGGGGGTCACACAAAGAGCTACTTTGGTATGCACTGATTTATGTCATTTTTACATTATAGCACTGAGTGTCTTTCTATATTTTGAAGTTCTAATGAGCTTGTGGAAATAATAAGAAAGAAGAATTCTGGTATCAAACACTGTTCTTTTTGTGAATTTCAATAAAACACTGATCATCTGGTATATCATCTTAGCAGACACTAGCCACATTTCCAAGAAATGTGATTACTTCAATAATGAAAGTGTGTTTTTAATGACTTAGATATTGTGAAATGAGGCATCATTTCCTAGATTCATAGATTTTAGGGCCAGAAGGGATCTGAATGATCATCTGCTCCCAGTTCTCTTGTAAAAACACCACAAATTTTTTCACTTCTGTTCCTGAAGCAAATACATTGCTTCTGGTGAAGCTAAGCACAGCTTTTTCCAAAGTGGATTTAGTTGTAGTTGGTTTTGTTTAGTGACAGCACTTAAACTTTCTATATTTACATTAAATTGCATCTTCATTCCTTTTCTTGCACTTAGGATAATTTACCATTTTAAAGGCAGCTGGTTGACAGCAAGAGGAACACTAAGATTTGACTCCTAAAACCATACACAGACATACATAGACACTTACTTAAATTAAATTTCAGCAGAGCATCCCCAGAACAGGAGTACTGCACTGTGATTTTCCATTTACCACTCCTGACAGGAGCAGCAGTGACGCTGGTGGCATCGTTAGCAGGGGCAGCCACCAGCTTTTTACCGGGCAATGTATCTCTTCCAAATGGGTTGCGTGCTGGGATTAGCTCATCAGCTTTTCTGAGGATCAGATCACATATTCAGGGACTCTTTTTTTAAGGGTTTCTCATATAGGAAAGTTCTGGCCTAAAATCTCCTGCCTGGAACCTGAAGAAACAGAGAACTTGCCAGCACATCTTATCCACGTCTTGCCTGCCGTCTCCCCCAGGGTACCAGGACGAGCACTTATTCAGCCCTTGCTTTCCAAGCTGTGGCCGTGGGCAGGGAAACCCTGCCAGCACCCATGAGATCTGTATGAATTTTATCTTCCTGACTTTCTTTCCTTTTAAACTAACCTTGATGTCTTGTTCTCCCCAGTGTACATAAAGGCGTTCTGGCAGAAATGTCACCTTTAATCTGCTCTTTATACTTCTGTAGTACATACTAGTGACGCCTATTTTATTTTGCAAACTTCGCCCTGACACAGCATCAGCTTAATTCCCTCATTTAGGTCCTAGCCAAGCAAAATTCACCTTGTTTTCATCTCTTGTTGTAATTCATTCAAAGCTCTTCCAAGAACTTCCAAGATTTATTCTGTCATTTTAATCTGTTCTGGGGAAATAGATTTTCCAAACAGATGCACACTTTATTTTTAGTTTCTGATTTGTAAGCTGCAGTAAAAGTGGAAAAAATGCAATCTTCAGTAATAACTGAAATTTTCAGGGAAATTCTGATCCATCTTAGTGACTATATGAGAAATGCAATCAAATAAGGCAACAGCTCAAAAAATACTGGGGAGATACGGGTGAGAGGGGAACATTTGCTTGTTTATTACAGCACAGAACTGCTGTGCAAAACAACCCTCTCTCTTCTAAGGCTTCAAGTTCATTGCAAAAATAAAATCCTCCAGCAACTGATGGAGATGCCATATAACCACATCAAGTGTCCTCTGACTCCTTATATGCTGTTTTTGTGGCTGGTTGAAAAATGAACCCAAGTATGAATTTCAAATGTTTCTTTTTGTCTTACCATACTGCACATCATAGCGTTGTTCTATTAAAAGTAGCTTTCAGGAGAAAAGCTCAGAAGACAACATGCTGCAGATCATGCACAAATTGTTATAACCACTTTAGTCACATATTGCAATTTTTAAAGGTTTTAACTTTAGAAACAATGAATGGATCTTATGAAAATGAAAGCCATAGAAACAAATCATCCATCAGTAATGAAAAAAAGAGAATGATATAATTTCTATTTGTCAAGGTATAATGATGTCACCACCCATTTATCCTCTGCACTTAAAGGTTGAAGCTGTTCAACAAATCTCTCCTGAGCCACATACATCTGTTGCTTTAATGGTGGCTCTAGCAAAGCTTTCTGATTAGTTCACACATCATTCATCAATTAGAACAGAAGGTAAAAGTTATTTCTCCCGACCTACAGTGCTTCATTAAAAAAATAACCTTTAATGTAATGAACGACAGCAGAATCGAGAAATAAATAAGATGAGAGATGGTGCCTTAGGAGGTCAGTCTTTGAAGAATTCCAGCTTCTTCTAGAGCAGAGGGAAATGAGGAGACATGGGCAGAGGGGGACTTAACATCTGGCATGAATACAGGCTTTTCTGTGGCTCAACACAGTGGCTATTAGTACCAGTAATCAGATACATATGCTATGTTACACACCGCTTTACAAAAGAAATTACTAAATAATAAGAATGCAGTGCTACTTACACCAAAGTTTGCATTGAGTCTTGTCCATACTGGCAACTTATCCTCAAAACTCTTGCAAAGCGGAGTGGAGTATTTTAACCAATTCCAGCCAGTTCCAACAAGGAAGCTGAGTGGTTTGTCCAGATTTTCATATGAATCTTTAGCTGAGCAATTTTGTTCTTAAACAGCGCATATGCTGAAAGACAGAGTTCCTGTTTCTCCAAATGTGTTAGCAAACAGCTCGCTGGGTTGACAGGTAGGATATTCAGCTGAAGGTGAAAGATATGGATTCTGTTTTCAACAATATATTCAAAGAGAGCAGCAGCACCTGAAGAGACCCATCGTGTCCCCTCCAAAATGGCATACAGCCTTATCTCCATGCCCTAAAGCCATGCAGGTAGTGAAGGCTTTCCTCGAGGAGAGAGGACTGTGACTGCCTTCAGGGAGAGGAGCCGATCTGAATCCAGATTCCCCATTTTAGGTGAGTGTCCTAACCACTAGGCTACTTGGGTAGTCAGCATGAATCTAGCCCAAGGCTTTGTCTTACAAGGGCCACAAAAGAAACTACTATTTTTTTTTCCTGTTTTTATGTTTGCATCTCAGGTAGGACATTTTGTGTTAAATGAATCCATTTTATTAGGATTGGGTTGAAGGAGGAGATCTGTTTTGCCATTTGAAGTAATAATAGTAACTGCTGATTCAATCCAAATTGAATTCTTTGTCTTCATTTGGTTTGTCCAGCAAACCAAAACATTAGGCTCAATTCAGGTATTCATTTGTGACACAGCTGCTGCAATTACAAAGTTAGCTGCCCTGCCTGGTTTGTCCTGCATCAAACATGGTGAATAGCTACAGGCACAGATGACAGGACCCCTCGGGGTGATCAAAATTAACGTATTTTCATTTTCCTGGAAATGGACATGGAGCAGACGCAGGGCCAGTCACAAAACCCCGCTTCAAGGACAGTAATGCACCGCAGCAGGATGGGAACATGGGCGGCCCCAGCTGCTTCTCAGACGGATCCCTGACGGCATCCTGAGCTCTTCGCATTGCTCCAGCTGCAGCTGGTTTCAGCTGGGCCAGCTTTGCAGAGCCCTGTCCTCATCGTCTTAGTGACTCCTCACGGCTGTCCAGTTTGCAAGTCATAGCATGTTTTTTCTCTCTCACAGTGCCACCAGTAACATTAGTGCAAACCCTGAACCCATTCGTTTCCCGCCATAACTTCATCAGTAGTAATTATTTCAGCTGAGGAGAGAAATTGAACTGGAGACTGAGCCTACCACCCATTTCATGGAAAAGATAAAGGATTGGGCTCTAAGCTGGTGACTGCCAGGGCACAACAAGCGCAGAAGCAATCTCCTTCTCAGTAACAGCAGTCACCAGCTTTGGTACGTGGCACTCACCTGCAGCCAGGAAACACGCTCAGGCTCTTGCCAGCATCCCTGTGACTGTCATCCCTATTATAGCCCCTGCATTGGCTTTGCAGAGCTGCAGCAGTCCGTGTGAAGTACACAATATCTGTGCAAGCTGGGGGTGGATTTTCCATCAATCCCAATGAGTTTATGCTGGTGTAAATTGATGGGAAATTAGAGTTAGAGGCAGGGCATCTATTATCGATTGCGATGCAGAAGGCAGCAATCTTGATTTTCAGTTTCCAAATTGAATTTTCTTTGAGAAACAGTCAGTGGAATCAAACCAGCAGACAACTTGGCCATAACTTTTTTTTATAGTCTCTCTTAGTTAGAAAGTGCAGTTTATGGTCCGAGTACCAGTCATGTGACTGGACAGTTGTCAGCACTCAAAACACTGTTGCTGACTCAGTCTGGGTTCAGTTTTGCCACCCTTAGGAGAAGCATCCAGGGAAATACTTGGTACAGGTTGCTATATATTTTCCCTGGGTGATCACCCTGGTCTGGTAGGGATGGGGTAGAGCAGGAGATGAGATGACGCCATTCATTCCTCATAAATGGGATGATGTTTTTGGCACCATTTCCTACACGGAGCTGGGAAGAGGCAGACGGAGCTGTGCCTTCACACAGTTTGAGCAGAGACGAGCAAAGCTGTCACCCAGCCTCCTGGGATCTGTGGTTTCAAGTAGTTGATAATGTCAGCCTGTGATTGAGGAAGTCTGACGAGTCAAGCAAGATGCTGTAAATCTTCATCTCCATTTCCTCCAGAGTGAAAAATTTCTCAAGAGCACTCACGGCCACAGGAGATGACCAGGACCACTTCTCTCTCGTGAAACCTGCAATGAAGTAAAGCTTGCTCAGAACCGTCTCACCCTTCCTGGCTTTATGCAATGCATTAATTAATCCCACATTAGCATGGGGATGGACTTCCTCCCATTGTGGGTATCTTCTTCCATCTGTAATTTCTATTCTCTTGAAAGCTACTTAGAAAAGGCATTGTTTCCTATTGATCAGCTAGAATTTTCATTATGCCCATGGGTTATGTATGTAGAGTAGACCGCACACAAATGTGATATTCTAATGCTGATTGCACTTGGTTTGCTCCCATTTGTTACCTATTGATTTTCAGGGCTTTGGTATAACCATGCCTGCAGTTAGTAAAAACCCCCGTGTCCCAGTGGATTGAGACAGGTTAAACACTACAGTGTATTTGTGCCTGGCTGCACGTTTGTGCAATCTGTGAATTTCAAGAGCTATAAGCACAAGCTCGCCTGTACAAAATACATTTTAAGAGCTGACATTAAAGTTAATATGAAAGTTCAGAGGTGCAAAATCATTTAAATGCACAGAAGAGGTAGTAATAACAACGTTTCTAAACCGAGGCAGTGAATTATGTATATAAGAAATATTAAAAATGCAATGCTGACTCTATTTGCATTCGGAATGCCCCCTAGCTGTTACCAAGGAGGAGGAAATTGCTTTATGCTGAATTCAAGGGCGTACTACTTAGTGCTGTATTTAAGTCAAGGAGGAATATCACTCATTTTTATTCTACCACTTAACTTGGGCTTATGTAATCTGTCTGATAGCTGAGTCAGTTGTCTTATATTATTTTCTATCACAGAGAGAGAATATATAATTCAATCATTAAACCTTTATTTTCAACCGGTTCTGAGATCCCTCAGAACCATATTGCTGCATGTAAATCATGGGCTGTCATCAGTCCAAGACTATGGAAATATCAGTATTGGACTGTGCTTTCCCAAATCACTTTCGGGTAATCATGGGACAAAATTAAACTTATTCACCAGTTGGGGAATATGCAGATGATGTGGAACAATTGAATGATGCCTAGTTTGCTTGCAGGGAGTAGGGGTAAGGTATCACTTCAGGGCACCAGGATCTAAAACCAGAAGCCTGGTTCATCTAAATGGATTTAAACCTTGTCTGGGATGAAGTTTGTGAGTGGAATTTGCCTTTCTTGGTCCCCAGCTCCAACAGCAGTGCCTGTGGGCTGGACACAAGCAAGTGGCATGAACAAGTACATGAGCAAATGTCATCGAAAATGGTGCGGAGGCAAAGCTCTTAAGCCACAGGTAGCAAACACACTGACCACTGAGGCCCCTGTACTGTAATCACCATCAGGGATTTTTCTGTAGTCTTAACAGCAGGGGGAATTAATGTAGAAATAATTTTACAATTTAGTAGTTCCTGTCCGTCTCTGATCGTATCGTTTCTTTGCCACTTCCATGTTTTCCATGCTAACCAGTGAAAATCAACCAAATTTTCACAAAGCTTTTATTTCAAGTCAGCTTCGCTTCCAAGATCTGTTACACATGTGGCAGCAAAATATCACAAAACAGCTGCTTCCACCCATGATTTTAAAAAGAGAATAAGCAGAGGACCAAGTGGAGTTTACACATCTCTCACCCGTAAGCTTCTGCCTGCTGACCCAGAGACAACTACTTTTTTGTGTTCAGAAAGCCAGCACTCCTAACCAGGCCTGGATTTAAAATGTCTGATCAAATTAATCCCAGTTCACTGTGGTAAACAAAAGGAAATGGTAGCAAGGATGGACATATGCAAGGGCAAGATATGTTTAAGTAGACAAGCAGTTTGCTAATGTATCTTGTTTACTTCCATTTATATTATAGATGTACCATAATATTATCTTGTATTTTAAGCAGCCCTGATATTTAATGAAAAACTAAAATAAAAAGCATTCAAAGTGCATCACGTCTTGGGAGTCTCCCCATCCCAACAACTGCACAATACAGTATGAATACAAATTTTTCAAACTGCCACATCCTTACAATTAAAAGAAACGATCCTTTCCTCCTCAGCTCTCCCAAAACAGCCTCTCAGTAGAACAGTATGGAGAGGGGGTATTCAAGCTCTGTGTTAGGTCACAGTGTTGCCTCTATCTTTAACGCTAAGTAAGTATTTAGGCTTGGAGGGGGTACTGAGAGAAAAATCTTGTATACTGCTATCAGGATATTTTAGCTCACAACAGCAATAAGTTATCAAAACTGACCTCACTTGATGTCAGGATAGTCGTCTCAAGTATAATTTTGGAGTTCTTATGGGATCGGCTGTTTTTCTGAAAAGACCAAGTCTCTCCTGATGTCTCAAAGAACAACGGTTATTGCACGGTTTTGGTCACTTTTTAAACAAAGGGACAAAAGATGGTAGGAGAATTACAGCTAAAGCCAGGAAGAAAAACACTGGAGATTAAATTCAGATATGGGAGTAAGAAACTTCCATTAAAAGAGACATTGATGTGAGTCTCTGAGTGTAGCTCACTGAGGGGAAAAGCAGAGCTGGAAAAGTGAACATGTCCTTAATGAATATCAGAAACATGGGGGTAGGAGACAGACAAATCAGAGGTCATGTGTTGTATCACCCGTGTCAAAAAGAAGCAAGAAAATAAATGAGACTTGCAAGAATAGACTAAAGCCATTAGAGCAGGGATGGCTGGGGAGGGAAAGCTGAGCACAGGGCTAGAAACTAGCAGCTTCTATGCAGAAAGAAATGAAGGCTGGATTTGCCAATCTTTGGCAATTACTGTAATGGAAGACTTCCTTCGTCTGTCTTAGGGGCAAAAGAGCGGTGAAGGGGATTGCACTGTACAGGGCGGTGCGAGATAACAGCAGCAGCTGCTCCAGAAAAGTGGTGTTACAGGACAGAGGTCTGAAGCCCACTCTCTGCTGGGCATCACTGCTTAGAAGAATTGGAGGAAATATCCATGGAGAAACCCAGAGGAAGAATACTGTTAATGCTTCAGCCTGACATATTTTGTTTAATATTAAAGGGCAAACTTATGCTGACTGTTAAATCGATATCAAATCAAGACTGGAATCTGTTTTATGACCACAGACAGTGAACCCCCTACTGCTGGAGTCATAAATGATGTCACATTTCAGCAGTCCTGTGGCTGCCAATATTTGGGCCAGAAATGTCCATTTTAATTAAAAACTTTAATCTGAAAACCAAAGTGTCAGTTGCTGACAGTGAGAAGTACTCCTTCGTGCTCCTCACATCCTTTTGAGGCTCTGTGCGGCACAGAAGCCAGTCTATGAACTACTCAGCCCTGTCCCATCTCTCTGGCAAGGCCCTGCCCAAAGACAAACCTACAATTTACACTGTCAAAGCAAGTTTGATGCGAGAGCTGAGAAGAGCACAGGTCTTGAGCTGGCCTTTGGGGATGAAGGAATGCCACCTACTTGTGTACAGCACAACCCGAAAGTACCCTGTGCCCTTCAAACACACCTTCTCTGGGACTGGGAAGTCCACTCCCTTATCTCCCTCCTCAGTACCACCGAGCAACATAGCATGTGCTTTAAATCAGCAGTGCTTAGTTTGGCTTTGCTATTATTTTTGCTTGGCATGGGCTGGACCCAGGATCCCCCAAAGACAGGTGTATTTCGCATCTGAGTCTTTGAATCACATCCCAGAGGATGGATTTTATCAAGGATTTCATATCCTAGAATGATTGAAATCAACAGAGACCTTTGCCACTTTCTTATTTATGTTGCCCCACTTGGTGAATGCATGCCAATGACTGGGAAGGCTGCACTACAAGGTCATTTTTTATACCTTTCAAAGTGAAGCATTATTTAGGCATGTGTCAAAACTTTCACAGGTCTTAAGGATTAAACATGAGCCACAGGTGTTTTCTCAGGGATGAAAAGGTTTACTGGTATGGGGGATGTTGAAGCAATGTCTCCCATAAATCCAAAGACTGTCTGGAGGACCGTGAACAGGAATGTCAGGAACTGACTCCCTCTTGCCGTACTCCAAAGCTGTGCTGTAGATCCGTGAAGACACAGAAACATCAGGATCTCATCACCACGAGGTCCATTCTCAGGTCAGGATTCCCTGCGTGGCTTGTGACTGATGGCCGACCGCAGCTGATATCAGCTCACCCTGTTCAGTAAAACTTTTCCAGCACAGTGACAATTGCAAGCTCTTCTGCTAGATCAGTCTCCTTAGAGAAACAGCAAACTTGGAGGGGATTTCATCAGACAGAAACAATGTCAAGTCAGAAACTTTGCATTGCTCTAGTCTAGTAAGTCTCTCAAAGTAGCTGAGTACGGTTATTTTGCTGTTGTGAAACACATCTGCGTTTATCCACCAAAGTAGCATGAATAAGGAGGATTTGCTTAGCTCTTTGTCTTCTTCAAACAGACAAAAAATATCCTCTCTGCAAAATTAATGCCTGCTTATAAATTCTAAGGCTAGCTGTCTCCTTTGCTTTTAAGTTTGCCCCAGATCTGCCAAAATTGCTTTCACAAGTGTAGGCTGACATGATGATAATCTAAAAAAGACAGTTTCTAATTGGAGCAGGACATATGTTACAGTCATGCCATTTTACAAGGGGAAGGTAACGTTTTCTAGTTCATATGCTGTGATAATTCCCCTTGAGAAATTACATTGTTTCTCCTAGATCAGATGTTTGCCTATATGGTCTAGATCTTCTTGCAGAAAATAACAGGAAATATTCTGGGAGTTTCCACAAAAAGCTTTTGTGGAAGAGATTATGGTTTAACATATTACACATGCTCCATGGAAAGCATTCAACATCTACAGCAAAACACTTCTGGTGTATAATCAACATCTCGTTTTACCTCTGCTTTTCAGTTCAGAAAACCAGATAAAAGTGTATTTAGAGAGAATATACTTTTTACGTATCTCACAAATTAAGGAATAGGGTTTATTACTTCAAAATTTAATAAAAAATCTACCTTTTACTTCAGAGAGGTAATTTTTTTCTGTGGACAGACTTCTTCCATCTCTGCCTAAAATAATTTGTACTAGATACTCCTTGACTAAGAACATGGAACAAAATAAGCTGACAGTCCAACACAGTGTGATCCTCCTTATCAGTAATATAAGAATATTACTTTTAATTGCTTTATTTGAAAATGGCAATAACAGCCTATTAACCTGGAAATTAACTTTGGACAACTGTTCCTACGAGATAATATATGGATTCGATTTCATTGAAATCTCTGTCTTTATGTGAGTAGCTTTTAGCTAATTTTGTTGGCTGCAAATGGGTCCCCCTATTTCATTTAAATGGGGACAGAAGCAAAAGGAATGGGAAGTTTCACAATGAGATCCAGGTCTTTGCCTTTTGTCTCTATGAAAAATCATTTTCCTCACAGTGTAAAGGTTACTCTGTAAGTTATGATGTAACTTTTCTCTAGCAAAGTTCTCTGCCACTGCAGCATTAGCTCCCTGGTTATGCCAGGAGCCAAGGGCCATGAACGACAGGCAACGCCTTTACTGATTCAACGTGGTATTTGCAGGTCTGCCCTGTTTTACAAGGTATTTGAGTACATTCAATAGCAGCAGCCACAGGGTACGTATTGATCCAGCAGGAGCAACAATGACCTGGTGCTCACTGCACCCTGACTTGTGTGCCAGGGATGGAAGTTGCTCCTCACTGTGCAATACAGCATAAAAACTTCAGTGTTGCTTCTACCTGCAGGGTCCCCCAGCTCTGAACTCCTTTTTCTTTCCCTGATTTCCATTTAGTCAAGCTTTTCTCATTCCCAGTGTTAGGTCAACTTTGAGAACTCACAAGAGTCATCATATATTTCCACTGGGGTCTCTCCTACAGGTGCCTATAGGTGGTCCAAACAGGTCATGGAGGACATACCGCTACACAGTGAACACAGTGAGAGTGCACATGGAGGGCAGTGTGACCGCAGCCCTCCTCTCCTGCTCTCCACATGACAGTGATAATCCTCGTGACAATTATACGATCTAACACTCCAGTGAAGGAAATAATGTTCTGTGATCTCCATTCAACAAAATTCTTAAGCACCTGCTTAAGATGTATGCCCTGCTGCCTCTGGAGTCAAAAAGATCAGTCATGTACTTGCAGTTAAACACATGCATGAGTATTTAATACGTTTTAATGGTTCTGTATATTCATTTGTCTGTTAAATGGCTGCAGTCCTGGACGTCCCCACTGGAAACAGGATGAAACTCATACATCAGATGCCTTCAGCCCACCAGACTCTGTTCCGTGGCTGGAGGGGGGTGCATAAGCAGAGATTTTGTATCATGCAAAAATAGGTAGATATATTTTTTTGTAGATTGATATGCAGTACTCATATTTGTTGTTTCTCTGAAAGAGTGCTTTGAGGAACTATTAAGAAAGGTACTATAGGAAAACACAGTCGAACTTGAAATGCTTTTTCCCTGCTCTCTCCATGTTGTGGAACAGACCGCAGATGTGGTTGTGCCAACTCACACAAACTAAGAACCATCAAGATGGACTTTCACCATATATTTTCATTTTCAGCTTCTGGATCTTCTATATCCTTTAGTTTAGTCTACTGAACAGTTTTTATAACAGCAGCTATTATTCTGATTTTACTCTGAGATTTACTTAGTGAACAATAAACAGTCTGGTTATCATTGAGCTACCTGAATCCTCTTTTAGGTAAATGGTCTTTGACTGTTATTATAGTTCATACTTAATTGCTGAATAGAACAGCAATCAAAACGTTTGCTTCTATTGGAATAATTCTAGTCAGTGGCAGCTTCAAGAATTATAGTTCTTTAGGTTACACCAAGTAGAAGACAACGTTATTTCACAGCAAGTTTGTCATTTCAACAAAGCACTTGTTTAAACAACCTACTATGTTGTGCAAGAGGTGGCTTCAGCAGCACCGTCACTCAGGGTGGCTGTAGACCTGAATTAACCAACCACTTAAGGTGAGTTCATGACTGCTTTGCATTGTTAAAGCAACATGGGTAGCTAGAGCATACCAACCAGTCTGGCCCAGGATATTCCACCATAAAGTGCCATATGGTCATTTACAGATGTGGATGCAAATTCTATTGAGACTTTAAGCAATTATCTGTTAATGAGATGCCATAGCAAGAGCTGTACAGAGTGTTATTCCTTATTTTAGAATCAAAGTAGAGAAGAACACTGCATCACCTTGAATAGGACTGGAATAGATGACGGTTTCACTGCATTGCTAATGTCCGTTAAGTCTTAGCAGCAAGAAGTTTCTAAGCAAGAAAAAGATTCACAGTCCAGGCCACTGGACTCTGATTCAGGTCAAAATACTAACAAACACACTTGCTGAGACAACAATTTGGGCACCATGTACTCTAAGGTTCCACTCAGAGGATGTCCTGAAGCACATGTACTCGTTTGAGAATTGCGAAATGTTCAGTGGATTTATTTGCATACTTAAAGTTACATGCATGCTGAAGTACTTTGTTTTAGCTGAAGGCTATACGCGATGGGAACGTCCTACTCATTCTTTGTTGCCATGATTAAACAATCACCACATAAAACCTCTGCCCCCACCAAGTGAGTGAGCGTCAAAGCAAGAACTTAGTGCTGACTGACTCTACTTCCAGATACCTGTCTTCGCAGCCAGACAAGCCTCCATTATTTATTTTCTTCATTATCTAACCATATTTTAATGTTTACAGTCTCTGCTCAAAGAAGTGAAGGCTTTCCGTACTGGATTTTTGTCATGGCTCATCCACGGTTGAATTGATATTGAATAGAAGGCAACGGTAAAGGTCCCATCAAATTCCATTAAAGAAGGACAGGGACCCCAAGTCAGTGACTGTGTATGAAATATATCTCTCTTTAGTTTCCTCCTTGCCCTGTCAGTCCCCCAGTATGAAATTAGGAGAAATATTTCCTCGTATTTCTCATGTCTGAATGTTATATCACTTAAGCCTGCGTAATAACGTTCTGGAAGTGGCTAGTTAACAACTGGCACAGCACAAGCAAGTAGCTTTGATCAATCTTAAATCCTCATCCCTTGACACTTTAATCAAAATAATTTAAAATTCTATTAAGCACAATATGCAGAGCATTAACACTCTGAACCAGTGCGCAGTTAGAGTGCGGATGCTGAGTGATATGTCTGAATAACAGCCTTGTTAGAAAGGCTATCATGTTTTGCTCCTTGCTGAATCATCAGGGACGAGAGTGGCAATATCACTCTTTCATTGCTAATGTATGACTCAAAGGATCTGACAAGGAGCTAAATGTCTGATTACCTGGGAGAAGCTGCTTTCCTGAAGTGTAAGTAAAATCTTATGTCTTTTAAGACTGAAGTGGATTCTGGAGCTGCCCATCACCCAGGAGTCGGGGCAGCAACCAGCCACCTTCTCAACATTATTCCTGCCGCTGTGCAATTCCCCAGCCTCTCCAGCCTAGCTGCTACCATCTCATTTAATTCAGACCTGCTGCTCTGTCTTGAGGCTTCTTCTCTTTCTCACTGTTTGTTTCTCCATTGTTTTTCTAAACACCACAAAGCCACATCCAGCATCCCAAAGGAGAGCACTAAGAGGCTCGTCCACCAGTCACTGGGCGGCTGCCACCTCCCAGTGCAGTTACCATTTAAGAACTGAAACCACTTAATTGCCTTTCAAAGCTTTGTACTGACTAAATGTACCCATATTGACCCGATTTGTTCAGAGGTTTATTTTTTTTTCCGGTGGTAATGCAGATGTCCATCTGAATAATGACAAAGGAGGGTAAATGTTTTGGGTTGATTTTGGCTGTGCCTCTGTGGCCAAGCCCATCATGAGAAGTGCACACAGAAATCACAAATATCCTCACAACCCCCCTTCCTTTGGACTAGAGCTCTGTTTTTATTTCTGCAATGCTTAGGCATGCAGATCTGAGGTAAAGTTCATATTTCGGGAAATATGTGCATATAAAACCTCATTTTTGTCTCCTTTAAAATAGAATGGGGCAGATTTAGGTGATCTCTCCAGGACAATTTTCTGTAATTCTATGAAACCAGACAAAGATGACACCTACCCAAAAACACAAATATGTTTTTCCTGCTATGTTACAAACGGGCCAATACTTGCATATAGATTGAATCATGAAGGGTGACAGAGAGGAATTTAGATTTAAGAAATGAAAGCAAAAGGAAAATCACAATAATTAACTAGTTGAGACAGAAACTAGAGTCACTCTTGAATGCTGTTTATGTAATGCAAAGTATCACTTGAAACAGCCAGAATACTGTTATTTTTACCATCAGATGTCATACTTGGGAAATGTAGTTATTACAGCCCTGTGTATATAGAAGTTTTTAAAAAGCCAAAAATAGGCTAAGAAAAACTTTGAAACCTCTCCTCCAAAAAAAATCACAGGAAAGGCCAAATTAGTTGCTAAACTAGCTCAACTATTACAGTGCAGCTTTGCCACTGGAGTATATAACAACAATCTCCCATGAATTCTTTTAGCTGCAAAGAATTAGATCAGCAGTTGTGATTATCAAAATCCAAACCTGTGAACACAGGGAGCTTTTTAGCATAGCAAGTGAAATCATTACTAATTCCCCACTGCCAAAACACATACCTCAGCATGCCTGTGAGCATGGCCTCTCGTGCAGTTTTTTCTTTCCCAGTAAGATCTGGTAAAAAGCTGCTTCACTAGGTTTTAAAGCCCACTGGAGGTGCTGTACATTAACTGAGAAGACTGATCAACCCATACAGTATTAAAAAGACATTTGTAGACTCATTTAATCAATAATGTACAGTATTAGTGTGCAATTTAGACCGAGAGAAGACAGCTGTAAGACTATGATACATCAGTTAATGAAAAAGCAAAGCGAGTGTAATTCACATAAGTAGAGAGGCCAGGAGGCAGCTCCTCAGCTGGCGGGAACAGTGACGGTAGCACCCCTGGGTCCATACCCCAGCTGAGGATTTCTCCCCCAGAGTGAAGGGCTGGGTGAGCTCTCCCTTGCACAGCATCCTTTCCATGGGTATAAGCAGGAAGTTTTCTGAGCCACAAAGGCACCAGGCTTCTAAAAAAGTCAGACAAGATGATAAAATGGCCCTGTTTGACCTTGAAATGTGTCAGAAGTTGACAGCCACCCAGGATATGTCTACATACATGTGTGCCAGCCTGATCTAGAATCCTCTCTGATTTCAAGACTCTCTCAAGCAAGAAAGATTTCTGTGGGAAAAGGAGCAGGAAGAGGAAGTTCTGCACTGTTCACATGAATTACCCTAAAGCTGTATAGCAAACCCATATGGTAGCTTTCAGTGCCATTCTACAGAAGCGGTTATCCAGTCCTAAGGGATGGACTGTTCTTTAAGATTTGGCCCTTTTTTACTGCTAGAAAACTCACAGTTCCCTTTAGGTGTGCATTTGCCCCAACAGGCAGAGCTGGCCTTATGCCCTCATTCCTAAACCAGTTTGGTGCAACGAGTGAGCTGCCACGCAGCGACTGGGAAAGCGTAGAGAAGCAGTGCTTACCTGGGTCACCATCCCTAATGCACTGTGCCTTGGGGTCAAAACCTGCTTTGAGCTGCCCAGGAGTTTCTGCCAGGATTGAGACCAGCAAAAGAAGCAGGATTAGATACCTACAGCTGGCTCTTCTTCCCATCCTCTTCCCATCTTCTTTACCTCCCAGATACAAACTTCGCAGCCTGTTTACAATTTATTTGCAAGCATATATAGATTTTCATAGACATTCCCTACCCAAGTGCTTGCTTCATTAATGAGGCAGATACATTTCAGCCTGCAGAACATGCCAGGCTTTTGGCGGTGACAAGTGCTTCATGGACACACCATCTGCTGCTCTCTCGGTGTGACTGGTTACCTACTTTTCATGGCACATTTCTTTTTGCTGGCTGAATGACTCCCAAATCCACAAGGTGCTCTTTGAGAAAGCTGTGTGGAGTCTCCCGATGTCAATACTTATGCAAACACATATTTCCATGAGAATAGCCTCGCTCGTCTTCGTGTTCTCCTACGGAATTGTGACACTTTTCCTGTCTGTAATTTTTGCTAGCAGAAGTCAGCTCCTTCCATTTGTAGGAAGGCACAGGTGAAAGACTGTTTTCTACCACCAATGTTGAAGAAAGTAGCTGTGATTACAACATATGGACTGACAGAGATGGATGTTTGGAAAAATGGGAAGACTTTCCAGATTTCCTTAGTCTTCTCCTGCATAAATCACCATGTGTCTCTCTGTTGTGCCAAACATCACAACTCCATTAAGGGTACCTTAAAGGGAGGTGGCGGGGAGGGAAGGTCAGCTGCAGTAAACGCTATTTGCTTGAGATGCCCAGGATTTGCTGCAAACAATGAAGATTTTTCCTGCATGAAATAGCAGGGATTTGGACTGCTATTAATACGAGTTAAAAATCGTTAGGAAAAAGAATCACATTCATAAAATTTCAAGTTTTCTGACATTTTCTTGTAATCATTAATTCTTGGTAATGTTCACTGTCTTACTTTACATAAAATCACCGCTGATACAAGTTTAGTTTTATGTAATACTCCATATGGTGGATTCATAAAAACCTTCTACTGGGAATACCACCATAAACTACTATTTTCTGCTATAAAAAATAACCATTAAAGTCCAGACATGCACAAACAAGGTAATCTGCCATAAATTTTGAAATGGTAAAATACTACAAATGTAAATGTATTCAACTCCCATTGCAATGCATGTAATTTCCATAGCTTTATTAGAAATCCTGCAGTTGCTGTGGTTTGGCGATAGGTTATAAATATAGTAGGAATGAGTCAGCATGCAAATCCCTTCTGTGGAAAACAATTTGAGAGATTTTATAGTCCAAAGCTGTTTATTATTTTGTAAGAATAGTAATGCAAGTTCATGTTCAAAGCCTGCTGAGAGAAGAATTTGCAAAACATCCTATTATGGAACAGGCAGAAAAAAAGGCATAAGACCTATGTAATAGCACTGGGCTAGAACATTTTCACATCCCCCATTTAGCTGATTTTTTTTTTTTCTCATGTACTTATTAGGGTCCTTGTGAGATTACCACTATATCACACTAATAAAATGAGAGCACAGCTAAGGCCTGGGATTTCATTTCTCAGTTAATGTAACAGTCCTTAAAACCTGAGACACACGGAACAAAGAAAAGGTTTCTGGAAGCTTGGTTTCTATAAAGGAGTTGCAATTCATTTTGAAAGATTTTGGGTTGTGGTGTGTTTTTTTTTTTCCAAAATGATTTTCTGTTTCTGTGCGTAATAATGAGGAGAGAATATATTTCTGATGATTCCAAACCCCTTTATACCCATCTGACTCAAATGTTTCTCTGTTTTACATAATAGATTGCAATGAACAAATTCTATAAACATGATCTAATGATGTTGCCTAGGTATACTAGCAAGTGCGGAAAGCTATTTACTTTCAAGGCTTTCTCCATTATGCATTTCACACTGCACAGAAACACTTTTGATGCCAATGAATAAATAATGAGGCAGGTTCTGCAACTGGACTAGGGTTGGCAGCAGAGGCAGAAGGCTGTTTCCCAGCCCTCAGTGCCCTGTGCCAAGCAAAGACCTTCTCTGGTGTGAGATCTGCTCAGGTCCTATACAGTGCAATGCTGGCCCAAGACCATACAGAC
Organism: Nipponia nippon; assembly: GCF_047370975.1. Taxonomy (NCBI): domain Eukaryota; kingdom Metazoa; phylum Chordata; class Aves; order Pelecaniformes; family Threskiornithidae; genus Nipponia; species Nipponia nippon. The sequence continues at coordinate 131,157,425 of NW_028262290.1, forward strand.
ACCAGCCAGGCTGGCCCTGACAAAGTTCAGCTGTGCACTGCATTACACCACTCACAAGCACAGAAATCTTAGCTACGTGGGGCTTTCTGACCTCTCGCAAATCTAGGCAGAGCATATGTGTTCGCTAACTTTTGTGGATTAAATAGAGCCGTCAGTGTAGCTATAAAGATTACATTTCTTTTTAACCAAGACCATCAGATCAGGGCCACAAGGCTGCTACTAGACATGAATGAGTTTTATCTGTTCATGTGGAATCCGGGAGAAGAAAGATAGCAATTAGGTCCAAGATTTTTTTTTAACATTTCAACATTTTGATAGGAAATGCAAGCAAAGTGTGTAGTTTGGCAAGGGCGGTTTGCATGGAATGTTGTACAGTTGTTTTTTTCAGATCAGAAGAAAATATGTTATTTTGGATCAGTTTAAATTAATGGGGGCTCAACTGATTGATTGATTGCTACAATACTTGATCAGAGTTGTCATGTGGGTTTTCCATATTCCTTCCTCTCTCTGTAGGCTGGACACCTTTGCTAAATTATCTTTCCTGTGCAACCTCCCCACCTACTGATTGGCATCAAGGAGTCAGATGCCCCCAGTATATAATGACAGGTGTGGCCCCACTGTATTGGGTTTGCATGGCAAGGTTTTGGTAGTGGCGGGGCTACAGGGGTGGCTTCTGTGAGAAGCTGCTAGAAGCTTCCCCTGTGTCCGACAGAGCCAATGCCAGCCGGCTCCAAGATGGACCCGCCGCTGGCCAGGCCCGAGCCAATCAGTGACAGTGGTAGCGCCTCTGGGATAAGATATTTAAGAAGGAAAAAAAAAACTTGAGTGATTGCAGCCGGAGAGAGGAGTGAGAACATGCGAGAGGAACAACCCTGCAGACACCAAGGTCAGTGAAGAAGGAGGGGGAGGAGGTGCTTCAGGCGCTGGAGCAGAGATTCCCCTGCAGCCCGTGGTGAAGACCATGGTGAGGCAGGCTGTCCCCCTGCCACCCTTGGAGGTTAACAGTGGAGCAGATATCCACATGCAGCCTGTGGAAGAGCCCACACTGGAGCAGGTGGATGCCCGAAGGAGGCTGTGACCCCATGGGAAGCCTGTGCTGGAGCAGGCTCCTGGCAGGACCTGTGGACCCGTGGAGAGAGGAGCCCACACTGGAGCAGGCTTGCTGGCAGGGCTTGTGACCCCGTGGGGGACCCACGCTGGAGCAGTCTGTTCCTGAAGGACTGCGCCCCGTGGAAGGGACCCACACTGGAGCAGTTCATGAATAACCGTAGCCCATGGGAAGGACCCACGTTGTGGAAGTTCATGGAGGACTGTCTCCTGTGGGAGGGACCCCACGCTGGAGCAGGGGAAGAGTGTGAGGAGTCCTCCTCCTGAGGAGGAAGGAGCGGCAGAAACAACCTGTGATGAACTGATCGCAACCCCCATTCCCCGTCCCCCTGCGCTGCTGGGGGGGAGGAGGTGGAGAAAATCAGGAGTGAAGTTAAGCCCGAGAAGAAGGGAGGGGTGGGGGGAAGGTGTTTTAAGATTTAGTTTTTATTTCTCATTACCCTACTCTGATTTGATTGGCAATACATTAAACTAATTTCCCCAAGTCAAGTCTGTTTTGCCCATGACGATAATTGGCGAATGATCTCTCCCTGTCCTTACCTCGACCCACAAGCCTTTGATTACATTTTTTATCCCCTGTCCAGCTGAGGAGGGGTGTGATAAAGCAGTGGGCACGTGGCATCCAGCCAGGGTCAACCCACCACACCTCACCCATAGACATCCACACTACAGCCCCCATGAAATGCTAAATAATTTTTGGAAGATGCCATTCAAGTGGAACCAGAAAAAAAATCTGATTCGATTTGGTTTAAAAGAAAAATCACAATGTTGAGACTCAGGAATGCCCATGTTTTGTTTTCATCAAATATAGTCTGATTTTGACATTTTTGGGCTATTTTGAACCCTTTCTTATTTTGAATTCTCAGACCAATTTGGGAGAAATAGTAGAATTTTTTGTAAACTGGGTATACAGTGAACACTCTAAAATACAATTATTCACTTAGTTGAAATGAAGACTATAACCTACGTCAGCTAGATAGTGATGCGATATAAGAAATGTCTATTTAGATTAAGACACTGATTTGGAAACCATGTATACAGCAGTCATAGTTATAAAAAGGTAACTTAGCCAACACTGGAAAACAGTCATTCCTATAGTACATCTAATTTCCACGTTACTTACAAAAATTATTTTTTTACTTAAGAACCAGTAAGAAATGACATTTAAGAACTTTCAGTTCTGATTTTTTTGTCTCAAAAGTATCATAACCATAAATCAAATCTAAATAAAAATATCTGAGACTAAAATCAACAAGGGCCACATCTGTAAAATGTATCCAAAATGAAAGGGGCAGGAAACCTCCATTTTCTATAAGCAGCTAACATTTCCCTGTCTAAATAACCAATATCATTACTGTAATTTCCTTCTCCAGTTTAAAAGGAAGGCATATTTCCATATGCATGACAGAGTAAGTAGGATTTTTTCTATTAATAAGAATAACAGGTCTCGGACTATTCCAGTCAAATGCCAATCCCACATTTAATTATATTATTATTTTACTAAAGAACATACTTTCCCAACAGTAGACAGAATTGAATGAAACTATATTCTCCCTCATGGCAGTATGAACTCAGACTAACCCCATCGCTACTAACAGGACAGAGAAAGTGTAGTAGCAGAAATCTACATTAAGAGCTGAAAGTCACTAAAATCATTGCCACTCAGTTTTCCACTTAAGCCCCAGCTCCCAAATTCAATAAAATTTTGCCTAAACTTAGATCCATTATGCACTTCTGCACTTTGCTTATCACAGCCCTGGTATAAATAACCACATAAAATTCCTGTTCTCAGGTAGTAGAAGACATAAGGACGCAGACAGCTGCAGGTTAAAACAGATCACATATGACTTTCTCCTCCAATTCCTTATTTTTTTCAGACAGGCAAACCCACAACAGCTGTATCTAACCAATATCTCTTAGGTCTTTAATTTCTGAATAAAGTCAGGGCATGTTGGTGCTGACACCCAAAACTGCAACTTACTGAGCAAGTTTTGAGCTAATTGTGGCCAACAACAAAAGCAGATGTTTCAGTTGTCAACTTCATCAGATATAAAACCACATAAAGTTCCTTACTTATATTTCTAGAGACTTTTGAGAGTAAAGTAGCCTGCCTGTGTAAAACATTTTTAAAATATAAGGCCAAACCTTCAATTGCATGAAACTCTCTCTTAGAACAGCTCAGGAGGACAGAAAAGGTGGCAGCTTTGAGCCAGTTTTCACCTTTTTTTCCCTACAATGTCCCAGACTGTTTTGTATTCCACTGTTGGCAGAGCTCCTCACAGGGACTGCCAACCTGGTGGAGCACCAGGAGATGTGTTATGCTCTAGTCCTGCCTCTACCCTTGAAAGCCACACTTCTCGTGCACCTCTTGTAACCAGTTCCCTGCCTCCCTGTGCCACTGCTGGCCTTCTGCCACCTCAGCATCCTTCTGAACTGGGGCCCAGGATCTGAGCTCTTGAAACTTGTATTGCAGGGTGTGCATTTACAGGAAGACCAACAAAGGTACCCCAGTTATTGACACACTCAATAGAAAAATGCCTAAAAGCTAGACACATGCATAAGGGAGCAAGATGCCTGAAGACAGCTCTGTTGCATAGGTGTAGGTAAGGTCGCCTAGAGGTCCCCCGCAGATGTGGGAATGCCAAGACACACTCAGAAAGGTATTTTGGGATTCTCCTTTTGGGGTCTGCTATCTATTAATGCTGCACCTTTCCACAGCAAGAAACTTTTGCAGAAAACAAGCATAGACATGAACCTTTTTAAAATTTCATCTCAGTTCTCTGAGCTGGGCTCCATGAGCCACAATACTACGGCTTAGCAAACCAGCCTCTGAAATTGGCAGGTTTCCACCACCAGCTCACATATGTGCAAGTTTTTTTTCAGGCTTGTTTAACAAAAGTTGTGATTTCTCTTTTCTTTCCTCTTCCACTGGTTCATAATTTAAGATCTATCATTCAAGACTGCCTGATCTTGAGCCATGTCCATATATCACACAGAACATTAAAACCTGACCTTTATACACAGGATAATAAATACCTGTGAGTCACTTACAAGGTAGTAACTCACTCTCACAGTTCAGCAGAGAGTAAGGGCTGAATCTCAACATGAAAACCTTCAGTTGTTGCCAAATATGAGGGGGCTTACAATAATACTTTTACATTGGGAAGTCAATAAAGAAGGCTAAAGGTATTTCAAAAGCGTGATGATGCATTAGCAAATAGAAATGGAACTGAGCAGTCGCCAAAACAACTGGAAAATCCAGGCTGCTGTAATCTCCACCTGCATTATGCGAGGAATTACTGGATTTATGCTAGAAGCCAGGAGCATCTTCAGCCAGCTGGGCTGGTCTGACTTCAACACAACAGGCAGTGTGTCAGCCAACACAGTTATCTGCCAGCTTCTTTGCTTTTACCATCTGATTCAGCAGCCTACGCAGTGACATTGCTGCTGTGAAATGGGGAGTGGGTTTGCAGGGCTTCTTGTCTCTCAAGCTCTGCTCTTTGACACTTGAGCCACTCCAGCTCTTCTGAGGGGGTGGCTGATGCATGGCTGGTGAGCAGCCAGGGGGAGTCACAGGCAGTCTCAGTCTCTGCAGATGTAGCCCTCAGACCAAAAGGAAAGACGAGCCTTGCGGTTTTTTAGGCTTCCATCAGGCAGCACTCCCTGTGTGGGGCGAGTGCAGGCATAACCTTTAGAACACAGTGCAAGAAGAAATATTATCATGATTTAAAGGGTTGACATCCGATGGCCAGGTCTCTTGAAACTCTCCTCCGCCTCTTGATAGCTATAGTTAATATTTACACAGAGACCTCTTGAATCAAAGAAGAGGAAGAAAAAAAAGAAGACTTGATGATGTAATTTCAGCAACCAGGAACACCCAGCACAATATTTTGTGCATTCATCAGCACACAATTTCTGTGTGACATTAATATTCTTCCCGTTGCACATTAAAAGGGACCAAGAAGCAAGAGAGCACAGCCAGTGCCTCTTTGCTCTCCAATGCATTTCCCCACCTTGGAAGCAAGGCAGTGGCAACAACGGGTACATGTCTTTCATGCCACCTGAGCCATCATTTTTCTGTCTTGTTCTTGTTCATGCCATGCAAATATGAGCTGAGATCACCAGCTATTCTCCCATAATTTTGGCAGGAAAGTGGTAGAGGGGGAGTTACTGCTGCTCGCCTAGCAGTGAATTACAGGCTTTTGCCTCATAATTTATGCTATCCAGAGAGGAGACTCGAGAAAAATTAATTTACACAGCCTAGAAAAAAGACCACTAAGGAGCCCCTGTCATGGGTCATGTACTGATTTCATTTACACTGGTGTAAATCCTACATACCGTGACCAAAATCAGCGGCGTTATGAAAGGCTTATAAGTAAAAGTAGACTTTGGTTCACAATCCCTAAATACTAACAGCGAACAAACTTAGGCCAGGAGATCGTTATTTTCAGTATGGGAGCAAGGAAAGGGAACAGCACAAAGTGAACGAAAGAAACCCTGAAGTGAAATAAAGGCAAACACGTTCAATGAGAAGGATCAACGAGATATTGGAATGACCTGCTGAGGAAGGACACGAAATCATGTCTGTTTTTTTCTCTTCATTACTGGCCAGGGAACCTAGGAGATATTTAGAGAATTCAGTGTTGACTAAGCCCCGTGAGGCAGGCCACAACGCCAGCCTTCCCCTCGACTCACAACAAAACACCTTCTGCCTGCCCACAAGGGTACTTGAGGTCCTTGCTCAGAGATGCCACCTGGTTGCTAAGCCACAGGCAGCACACAGCAAGGACAGCAAGGCTCCTCTCACCTATGGTGCCAGGGGTGTCAGGACAGAGGCTACAGGAGGGATCCTGTCTCCTCTCAGACTATTAATCTGCATTGCCTTTGTGCAGAACAAGATGGGCAGAGGCTCCACAAAGAGCTATTTTTTCACCCTGTACGGTTTGTTTTCCATGAGCAAGGTACAAAATGTACCTTTTCTTCCTGGAGGCTTGAGCTGATTATTTCCTTCTGTGAGTGCCTTGCCTTCATTTTTTCAACAGAGCGAGAGCCTTTGGTCCAGGCAGGCATCATTTTGAAAAGACAGCCCCTGGCATTAAGAGGTAGAGACATTTTAAAAACTAATGGAGAATTTTGCTTCATTAAGTAGCCCATAAAATTAGGAATCATTGAGCACCAGGGGGAAGATACCAGAATTCGGCAACATTATAAATGCCTGGTTTCACAAAGGAGCACATAGAGGTTTTAATACAGCTCTACCTGCTGATCTGCTGGCAGATATTCCTGGATGTAAACTACTCTCACTTGAGCAGGATCTTCATTCCTTTCAACACCACAGTAGCAAACCTCTTTGAATTAGAAAGGGCTTATTCTGCATCTCAGTGACAGTGCTGAACTTATTTATTAAACTGTAATTAAGAAAGCCTTGGCAGAGCTGCTCTTGGACTCTACCAAGCTGGTGCCTCGCAAGGTAAAGAAATTTCTACGGGAAGCTGTTCTTATAATCTCCTGTCTTAAGAAATTCCATAAAATCCAAAAATGTATGCAGTCTGATTTGTTTCCCTTAGACTGAAAACAGAAACACTGTGAAACAGAATCAAACCATGAATAAGACTATTACAGACATGTTTTTCAGCCTGCAAAAGTCAACTCTTTCAGTGGTCCCATAGATAGCTCTGCATGATGCTGTCAGCAACAATGTTGAGGGAGGGAAAAATATTTAATTAGGAATAATCTTTTTTCCTTTTGGTCAGAGAACTTGTAAGGACTTTCCTTTACTCTAGTAATTTCTCCAAAAAAATGTATGGGTCCTAGTCTGCCCTGCCAGAACAGATGTATATGTACACAGTTCCATCCAATGCAACATAAAATAGCTTTTTTGAAACAAGGGCAACATCTATTATTTTTTTATGGCACATGCTCAGTACTTAAATAAACCAAAAAAAATCATTACCATTCATAATTCATTCTCTGTTTATTCAAACTCTGTAGTAGTCTTGCTGGGCTACCATCTCTTTAGAATGACTCTTTTGTAAGCTGGGATGCTCTGTCTGCTGGCACCCCTGCTTTCTTTTAAGCATCTAATGCAAAATAATAATGATCTCGTGAACATGTACAGCATCAGAGAAATAGTTATAAAGCAGTTAAAAGAAAATGCAGACATTCCTTTTCTAAGCATGTTAGTCCTTTCCTGTTCTTCTCTTCATTCTGTAAATTAACATTTTTTGCAGATGAAAAAGACAAATTCATAAATTACTGCATTTGGCAGTGGAATGTAGCAATGGTGGCAAGGCACAGCTGGTGAGTTTGAAATGTGGCAGCTTTCTTCAAGGCCATCATTTTCCTGCTCCTTTGGGAATCGCTGCTAAATGTGGCTACTGCTAATGTAATGAATATGAATCCATGTAAATCTCTGATGCAGAGCTGGGATCAGTCCCCTTGTGGGCAAAAAGGAAAATTTATTTTTTTCCTATGCAGATTTTTTGAGTGTGTATAACTCTGACCTTACTTCAGCAGCTCACCTGCTCTTAAGTATCCAGATACTGTCGAACTTCTCATTTTTCATTCTGCAGCAAACTAACAATATGCACTCCCTCCCTTTTGAAGATCCCTGGCAGAATAATACACCACCTGTTCAGCCCCCCTTCCCACCCCCTCCTTACTAATTAAGCTCTGAAACTGTTTCCAAACAAAATTGGATTTCTTTTCTTCTGCTCCCCCCTCCTTCATCCCCTGACTGTACCTTTGTAAACATTTTTGATCGGGCGTGAAAGGCACAGAAACAGCCACAAATAAGAGGACTTGTCACTTCAGCCAAAGCCATTAGTGCTGCGTCGGGAAAGCTGGCTCTGGGAAAGCTCATACTGAGTGACTGCGTGACATGCCCAGGGATGGAGAGCAACAGAGAGGGTCCCTAACTGGTGTCCAGAGGGGTCTCAGAAATGATGGGGTGGACAGGACAGACCTTCTTGGCTCTTCTTCTGCCCTGTGAAGGCTACTGGTTGACTGGCTTATTTTAAAAGTAGGACATCTGAATAGCTGACAGACATTTTCCAGAGAGGGGGTGGCTATGGGAGGTGTGCATATTCTGATTTTGTTTCCACCATGGAACAGGCAGTTGGAATTTTAATCCGTGTAACTTTCGTCTCTGTGGTCGTACAGTGCCTTGCACAATGGGTCTTTGTCTGTTGCCAGGGTACTACTGCAATACATACCATAAATAATAATTGTAATAACAGTTATAAAGCTAAGATTTTTTTAATGGCCTCTAGAGCTGGAAGTCTTTTCTGGGCAATTGGCATTTCTGAAAATCAGGTCACCTAGTTAGGTTCCTAATTCTGAATGCAGAGTCTTATTTTACCATTCATTTTCTTTAAAACATCAGCCTCCAACTTGGCTCATGTAGATAAATATTAAGTGAGGGGGAAGCAATGGAAACACTTGTCAAAATAAACCAAGAATAATTATTGGATTCCATTCACAAGTTTTTGGAAAGGAAAGATCGGGCCAGCCATCAAATAAGAACAGCTTCAGCCAAGATCTACAAGTAGAGGGACATTGTTCTGCTTGACAGTTCTTCACTGAGGTGATTAACAAGCCTGGCTGATGACCCTTTGGGCTCAGATGTACAGTTAGGGTATCGCACATCAGCTGAGCTATCAGCACACTTCCTATGTGCGTGGCCTTGCAAATATAAAATTATGTGACTTGGCTTCACTCCCTTCACTGGGACTAATCAAAGTCATGTTGTCTTATATTTGCTGTCACTAAAACCAGTCCTGTAGATACCACAGGCTCAGATGTGGCACTGAAAAGCAATCCTGGCAACTATTTAAAGCAACGGATTGATTGCAGTTGGGATTCATATAACTAAAAGTAGAGTTACTCCTGAGACAGTCTGGGCGCCATCCACCATCTCCTGAAGTGCAAGTCTTGAAGTCAGAGGAATTGCACCTGAAAAGTGCCGATTTTTCTCTCCTGATTATGAAGGTAGCCAAGTCAATCACCTCAGACAGACAACAAGACTGGAAGCAAATAATGTTACTTGGTGCGAGTCCTGTCCTGTGTGCCTGAGCTCTCAGACAATTGCTCTGTCCTCTAACCTGAAAGTTCCAGTTTGGAGTCCTATATCCAGGTTTATATGCAGCAGCAGAGCAGCATATAAAGAAGTTTCGTGGAACTCCTTTGGTTCAGTCCAAAAAGAAAGTGCTTACCGGGTTCAACGTCCTCCAGGGAACCCCACCTCACTTTTCTGGACTAGGGCAGAATTGAACTAGTGACCAAAGGAGAGACCATGCAAAGGCAGTCTACTACAGTCATCTCCTCTAACATATTTCACAAGAAATTTTATTGGCCTAGCTAGGATCCTGCTCTGCTGCACTTCCAAGCACACTAAGTCACAGTTTTGCCACATCTTGATTCAGAAACCAGTGCAATCAATTTCAGCTAATTATACATACAACTTGTGAGTTTGCAAAGGAGTTGTACAGAGCTCATGTCACCATGTATAGCTGGACCATTGCTGGAAAGCAGGGTTTTGGCAGAGATATTTTGTGTGTGAAGACATGGTTTTAAATGTATGAAAAAGTGAGAAGATAGTTTCAAAGCAGAATTTGGTTTTAATGTTTGTGGACCTACTGCTTCCACTGAAATTAACAGCAACCCTGCCACTGACTTCAGTGGAAGAACAGCTAAGGTCTTTACTCCATAGAAACTCTAGCAGTAAAATACAAGAAATTCATTTTAGCTATTATATTTTGGAAGGCTGACAACAGCTGCATGAAGAACTGAACCTGCATCTCCCAGGGAGACATATAACACTTAAATCACTAAGCCATTTCCTTTGATATCCATGCTGTATTATAAAATTAATCTTTTGTAGCAATTAATTAGAGTAGTTATGAGGAAAGTCATGCAGTCTGAGACTCACATTTATTGCTCAGTGTGGCCTTGTTTGTTTAGTCAGATTCCCTTAAGCCATTAATAGAGCTTTATGTTAATTTCCTTAATGCTTCTGATCAGCATGTTCAGAGTTACAACTCCACTAGGGCTTCACAGATTATCCTAACATATAATACAAGTAAACAATAAATGCTACTTCCCTCTGCATGTCATTCTCCCCGGATACCCTAATGAGATTACATCTATGCCAGTCAAAAATGTTAGAGAGAAGTAAATGAAACTCCTTGGGCTGTGACTGAACTTTCCATTACATTCAGCCCTGAAGAGGTTAAAAATAAAAAGCTGCCTGGGTTTGTTGCTGAAACTGTGAATACAGAAAGAAAGCGAGTACATTCTTTAGCCAGATTTCTTTTCTCCAAAGGTATTTCTCTGGAAATGCTTGAAAAGCTGGGTAAAGCACAGTCCCAATATTCTTGAAAGGAAGTGAGCTAAGAGTAAATCTTGAAAAATGCCAGACCTAAATATTGAACTGGAATTTATTCAAATGCCTTTCATGTCTAATGCATAAAGCCTGGTTATTCCATCAAAGTTGCTTTGAATCAAGCCTAGGTGCTTAAACATGTGAAAAACCCTAAGCTCATGTAGGAGATTTTGAGCTTATGTACGTAACTTAACAACTGGCCCAAATCTCCCATTGCTCTCAGATTCCAGTAGTGATATGGAGACAGCCAGGCACTTGTCTCCGGATGCCAGAAAATGATAACTACATTTGTTACACTTCCCTAAAGAAGTCAGCCCATGGAAAAATTAAACACTACTGTGCTAAAAATAAATTATTGCACTCCTTAAAAACAATCGAACAAACAAAAATCCCCAGTCCAAAGTGAGTGGCAATCACTACCCAGTGGCTGCTTAATGCACTTGGTTATGTATGTTTTCTTCTTCAGACTCTAGAGCAGCTACTCACAGCTGCAGAACTGGAGTAACGATCCTCAAGTCCTTCATTTCTGCAACTGTGACTGGTAAAAATGGGAGCCTGAGGCTGTTTCAAAAAGCCAGGAAGCCCTTGGAACAGCATGTAAGTGGCAGCTTGAAGGCTGCAAATCTCACGTACAGAGAGACCAGGTGCTCCATTCCACAGAGGCAGAAGCTCCCAGTGCAGACAATGGATCCGACCAGGGCAGGCCCAGGTCTCCGAGCTGCTTCAGGCACAGGACCGTGGACTCCAGCATGGGCTAACTGACCTTCTCACCCAAGCATCTAGCCACTGGATCTACGTGTCTCTCCCCATCTCCTCAAAACCTGCAAGTCACCCACGGCTGAACAATCTCAATGATGTATTTGTCACAGAGAGTTTAAACTTGGACATGTCAGCATTACTTGTGAGAAGAGGTTTGGTCCTTAAATACCTCGTCTTCGCTGAGCAGAGGACTAGCTCTTTTAAGAGTCTTTTGTCTTGGCCCTGATTAGCAAAAGCAATCCTAAGTCAGTGTCTCCATTTACATGCTGGCTTTTCTTCTTATTATTTACAATGGTGGGTGGGTTTTTTTTTTTTCTTCCATCTTGAAACACGATTTTTACAGCCTCATTTAATTTTTCTTCCTTTTTTTTCCCCAAACCTGAGCTTCCTACTTATCGTCAAACGTTATATGTTCACTGCAGTTCAAACGCACTGCGTTTCCGTCAACTTTTTGGAAGAGGCTAAAAGCTGTGGGATGCAGAACCTACTATTGAGGAGCTCATTGAACTCTGAGATCTTTGCTCTAGAGATGAACCTACAGAAAAAAGATGAGACATATTCTGAGAGAAATGGATATGTGCGTGTCAGTGGTATATCAGTTTCTAATCAATATTAAACCATTAACTGCCAAGATCAATAACAGCTGCAGGGTTATAGCTGTCACATAGTTTCTCAAACATATCGGCTAATAATGATTTTTGCTTTGTGTTTTTTATGTCTAGCGGATGAGGAATCTCTACTTTCATCTTTAATATTTTCAATATTGAAATTCATATATGCTCTCATGATCAGATGTCAGGGCCATGAGGAAGCTTATGCCCTAGCTTAACAGACAATAAACGCACCACAAAGATCCTACACTCTTTCCAAAATGTAGCTCTGTAATGTTGAGTTAATGTGGAGTCAGAGACTCTTTTCAGTAATGGAATTAGCCAATAGCTTTTGGTTTGGGGAACTGTCTGCCAGCAACCAAAGCCATACTGCAACAGCTCAGCATGACACTTAAATGGGAAGAGTTGTTCTCTATCGTATTGGTTCCTGTACCTTAAAGAATAGCTGGTAAATAGTCACTGCCTAGAGATCCTCAGGAATATGGCATTATCTGACTGAATCACCTACTTAAGAATTCTTTTCCCCTATGTTTTTCCATCAGGAGATGTTGACTCCCACTATGCAACCAATTGCATTTTCTGGTGAAGTCGTAGCTTTGTTGTAGTTGCAAAGGTATAGAAGTGGGCAGGGTCTAAGCAAAAGCGTAATATATTTTATGAGACTAATCACTGTTGCAGGAAAAAATTGATACATTTTTAGGCACATGATTTTTTCAACATGAAGTTTAACTGGATAATTGCAATTGTTGGACTGTCTGAGAGAAAAAGTAATTAGTTCTACTGGAAAAGGGATAGATTACAAAGCTTCACATTTTTCAGCTGTAGAAACTTGGACTATTCACCCAGGAAATTTTAAGTGCTATATGGTTTTTGCTCTTTAGGTGTACTATTCCTTGAAGTCTAGGTACAGGAACATGGACTTGCAGTGAACCCTGATGGAGAAGTGACAAGGGTTTTTGTAGTGCCCCCAAAGCAGAAAAGGAAATGAATTTTATGTATTTCTTTCCTGTCTCTTCTCTCATTCTGATAATAGTGTGGCTGTGAGGGCTCTGTTAATTCACTGTGTATAGTCTACGTTATCACAGGAGCTTGAGAAGAAGCCCCACAGAGTAAGATCTCTTTGCTAAATTATTGCCCTCAATGACAGCTGCTATACAGGGGAGAAGATAAGACTTCCTTTATTCTGCTATGTCCTACCACAAAGGAAGGGCACAGATTTTGTTTAAATTAATCACACTAAAATTTGGATTTTAAAATGAGCATTTCTTTTAGAGAATAATACTTTAATATGCACAGTGTATAACTGATGTACACATGGCAGAGGCAAAGATACTTGCTTTTATTGTTTCAATTAATAAATATATTACAGGAAAACAGACATGATCACCCCCAAAAGTGGGCAAGACCTCAAAAAATGAAAAGCTCCATTTTTAATGCAATCCCCCTTTCTCCTTATCTGTGAGTTTTTGTGAAAACCAAAGCTTATCGGGAATGTCTGCAAGAGATTGGTTTTGCTTGGTTTCAAATGTGTTTATCTTTGTTGGCATTCAATGGTTTTACAATAGAAAATAATGAAAGCAAATAAAACCTGTAACCATCCCCAGCGGGGCAGAAGTCAAACGAGAGAAAGCTGATGTCTTTGAGCTGACTGAGCCACAATAGACAGGTCTTAACAGAGTAAGGCATTCCAGAGACTGCGTTAGGGACTGTCAAACCTACCTCACTAACACCAATTAACTGGGAGATAGGGGGATCTTAGAGTTTGGATCAAAGCCTTTCTTGTCCAGATGAAAGATCACATCAGCTTTGAAAGAAAGCTCCAGATGTCTATCGAAAAAAAAAAATAATCCCTCTTCCATTCAGCTTGTTTTTCAGCAAATTTTGAATTACTTTGTCAAGAAGAACAAAATAACATCCCAGCTGGAGAATGTGTCAGATGTTTCATTTAAAAACAATATGAAGTCAGGAAGGTGGTAGCCAACTTACAGGGACTGTTTGATCCTTTCCCAAGATTCCATTGCTTTTGAGGCAAAGCAATATTAAATCATTCACTCTAATCACTTCTCCATTTAAGAACAAGCAATATTTAAAAAAAAAAACAAACAACAAAAAACCCAACTAACCGCATTCTCCTCATTCATACAAGGATGTCATGGCACCAGCATGTAGTGCATGATACAGCAAACCACATCCAGGAATAGCGACCTCACTGTGCTGTAACTTACTAAAAAGGTTACAGTGGTTATCAACCAAATTGGCTTAATAGTGTTCCATAAAAAGTTATGTGAATAGTAAATTCAAATATATTTGATGCATTAGTGGATCAGAAAAACTTACCGGAAAACAGTATCTGACACCATGTTCATTGCCTCATCCATTTTAGAGACCATATAAATGAGCTGATAGCTTTAGAGATTAATACACCCAAGTGCTTCATTGCTAGCAAGGAACAGACATATTAAGGAACAGAAAAGAAATGCAGTCAAACATACTACAGACTTTGTTTTGGGGACAGAAAGTGACACTTGGTGTCAGTGGGCATTTTGCCAGGGTAAAGCTGCAATATGGACTCATCTTCTGTTTACCTGTAATTCCTCGCATATGCTTGTGTTTAATTCCGAGTGAGAACATGGTCAAAGGACACATGACTTTTTGTTATATGAGTGGGTCAACAGTCTCAAGTTATTTTAGCATTTGTTGGGAAGGATTTTCAGGCAAGCTTTCACAGAGCACTTACAAATGCAAGATATCAAGATGAAATTGTTGGAGCAATCAAAACTGATCTAAGCCCAGCCATTGAAATAAGAAGGTTTTGTAGCTTAGGAAAAAGTACTCAACAGCTGTAGTCTGCTAGCTCAAGAATGAATTCTGCTGTGCTGTACCAACTACATTATGTTCAGAAATAGTTTTGCCTCTGCCTGCTACAACTCTGGGCATTATTTAGACTCCCTGTAGAAACACATTTACCACAAAAATGGATTTATACCAAAGCCAAAGAACAACGTACTCCAAGTTTTGGTGAAGCATGGATTGAATTCAGAGGTGCCTTTCTTGGCTTCTTCTCTCTGAGAGGAACAGGAGGCCAGTGTTCCCCCTTAGACTTGGAATTCACCTGTGTGCAGTAATCCTGTTTGGACAGAGGTCGGTATGTCAAAAGCACATGCCGAAAACTGCAGAGTGGAAAGCACACAATGGCTCGAAATACAAGACATAAATTTATGGTTCCTTTGAGCTGTGTGAGCATTAAATATATGGATCAGAAATGTGCAGTACAAAATCCTGATTTTCAGCTTATTTTGAAAAGAAACAAGCTTTCAGGTACTGTGAACACTGGTTTATACGACGTTACTGCTGCTCATTTTTGCTTTGATTTAAAATTACAGAAGCAGAAGTAAAAATATTCCACCCTCTTAAATGCCAATAAAATGCACAAATTATCTTATAAATAAAAAAGTCCATAAAATAACAGACTTGGAAATATTCATATAAATATTCTGCTGCAAACAAACCAGTTGACTGAGCAAAATAAATTTATAAATTTAGGGGAGAACAACAGCAGAAAACAATGAGCATTCATTCCCTTTGGAAACCAAAGTGGATAAATAGGTTTAGTCATCTCTGTCCCAAGAGGGTCTCAAAGCATGCATTTTTTTCAATGTAAAGTGCAAAGAATTGCATTGCATTTTGAATTCCATTTTAAAACTAATTAAAGGTTTGATTGTGCCACTTTCTCTCTGTTGGAATGCACTTCAATATGTACTCAGCTTAAGGCATGTGCTCAAGGAGAACTACTCAAGCACTTAACATCATTAACTATGATTTTATGTGCTTTGCTGGATCTGGGCCGAAATGTATAGAGCATATTACTCATCTTGCAAGAGAATGACAAAAATTAATGTCATCTAGGCAATTAATGAAATGGATTTACTCCAGATCTAGGTTGCTGTATCTCAGAGCAGCCTCCTTCTCATTTAATTTAAATGTTCAAGTTATGAACATTTAAAGTCAGATGTGCAGGGTTATATGGAATATTTCAGATTTTGTTTACAGAGGCACCAAAATAGCATCATAAAAATATATTTAGAGGCCAGGTTAACTAATGGGGATATTTAAAATCTGTTTTGATATTCTTTTCTGTCCACACTGTATTTTGTTTGTTACTGTATTTTAGGTTAATGTCATTTGCAATAATTGTTTGCAAAATATTTTTGATTGCAAGCAAAGAGCTAAAGAGTAAGCCACAATTCTGACACCAGTTTACCAGTAAGGCTTCCTATCGCCATGTATTTCCCAATCATGTGCCTAAAAGGCTCTCTTAAATAAATATCTCATGCCCCCATGTGGTTAAATTGAGAGACTGCTGAATAAATCCTTTGGAGCTGCTTTTCTGTTTCTTTTTATTTGCGTACAGCATTGTGTGCCCAAAGGAAGAATGATAACCAAACCGCATAATAGCCTAATTTAGATATTTTACCAGTAGCGAAGGCCTGCACATAAGTAAAATCTAGAAAATGCTGAGCTGTTTTAGGCACTACCATGGCCTAACCTAGGATAGAGTGCACAAAAACCTGACAAAAAATGCTTCATGTGAAATTGCAGTATGTACTGCATTGACCACTGCTTAGGAGGGCACTAGCTAAAATCCACTCATTAATGTCTGGGCATCTTAGGTTTTTAAGTACGGTTTAATTAAAAATACATCCTGAAAATACCAACTTATGATCTAAATCAGTAGATTTAGTGTCAAGGAGAGGGATGCATGGGCCTTTTTCCTAAACAAATGTCCTATCTTAGGAGCCTTGGCAAAGCAGATATAACAAGACAGATTTTTTAGCATATTTCTTCACATCCCAGACTGAAGAGTAAGACAGAATGATTATTGTGCGTCACATCCAGCATCTTGTTGTTTACAATAAAAAGAAACAAAAAATTTGACTGATCCTATGGCTCTGCAATGGTACTTTTCTGGATTAGAACTGGAGATAACTCAGTATTCATAATAAAACTCCTTTCCAATAATTTGTGTTCATCTAAAATCGCACTCCTGCAGACATGTCTATTATACACCCATTGGTCTGCATGTGGAGGCAGAGGTTCAGTTCCTTTTGGCCACTGACATACTTTTTGACCTGTAGCAAAATCACTGAAAGTTGTACTGAAAGATGTTAGTAGAGAAACTGAGATTTTCTAAATGCCAAGGTCAGTTACTTCCAGCAAAACCAAAAGCTTCTGGCCATCCCCTACCTCTCTATTCAAACACTTTTAACTCTCCTAAGCAGCTCCCCAGTACTGCTGCCGAGTTTGTGATGCCTGGGCTCTCAGTGCTTGGGGTACAACGGGTAGATTGTCCGACTGAGCTAATTGTTACATGCTTATATTTACTTATTTGCACTAAGTAATTGGCACAGTCACCTGTGGAGCAGAATACGTCTGTGACGCTACAGCAGCCTAGCACATGACACTTAAATTAGCTACCTACCGTGCTTGTCCTCTTTTGCTGTGATTACCTCCCTGCCACACTCACAACTAATCAAATTAACAGTTACGTCCATCTGTTCCGAACCAAAATCCATGGCACGGTGTTGGGGTGGGATCAAGCCCAAGACCTGCCTCTTGCTCAGGCCTGGCGTCTGCCTGTGATGTACCACACTGACCTCCCCTCAGCCTTCTATTACGGTGACGTCCTGTGCAAGAGGCTGGTGAGATGAACCCTCATTGAGAAATTAATATACAGCAGGGGGCAAGAAAGAGAAAAGAAAATATGTGAAAGTAGGAGTCATACAGCTGTTTGTCATACAGTGATGTTAAATTGGTAGTCATTATGCCCTCCTGCGTCTGGACAAATAGTTGCTAAATTCAACAGTCTTTAAAGAGACAGAGAGAGGCAGAAAAGGAGCTTCCCCTGTCTCTCCCCAGCCTGCTCCTGAAGAATGATTTTAATTTTTTCTACAAAAAGAAATGCAAGAGTATAGGGAACTATACGATAGAACTAGGTGACTGTTATCAGTATCTCCAGTGATGTACTGTTGTAAATAGAAAAATAAACAGCTCACTACTGTAAAAAATTACAGGGCTGTAAATCCACCAAGGGATTGTGGTGATATCATAAACTATAAGAGCAAAGCTCAAGTGGCCTTATAGTCACTACAATCCAGCGATGGAATTATAGCCCTATAACTCAAAATTTAGTTAGTTCTTACACTTCACAGAGCAAGGAACTGAGCTTTGGATTGACGCCCTGCACACACTGTCCAGATTTGCTCTTCCCCTCGTGCTCTTTCTGCCTCTTACTCTCTTCCTTCGCAGGCACCGCACACAGCTCTCATTGCTCCTAGCACCTCCCTTACCACGCAGCAACTGCCACCAGAGCTCCTTTGCTACCGGGACTAAAACTCCTTGATTTTGTCCCTAAGAAAATCGGTGCAGGTTTCAGGGAACTGAGTAGCAAACAAACTGACTTGGCATCTGGTAAGGATTTTGAGGAACAGTGTGGTATTAAAACTTCCTTCAGTACATGTTTATCTGATGCCCAAGTCAATACATCAAGAATTAAAAAGTGACTCTTCCAGGTCACAGCCAGCCCATCCCAGAACTGTTGGCCACTACTGGAAACTCTTAGCAGGATCAAGAAATGTTCTTTACTCATAAATTTGGGACAGTGCAACAGTTTTGAAATGTCCTCTTTCAAAATAAAGTGAGGTTGCACACAGCTGTTTCAGTATATATGGGCCCCAAATCAGCACAGCAATTAAACTTGAGTAATCCTGGTTTTTTCCTCTAGATCCTTTCAGCTGAAAATGGCACGTTCCATCCTGTATTCAGGTGATAGATTTGTCCTCTCACTGCTTTTTTTTTTTTTACTTGTTCATTGGCTTTCCCCATTCAACTGCTCTGAGATATCACAGAGGAGCTGCAGAAAAGCCAGTGCATGGGCTCCAGTACTCACTTGCACCTTACCATTCCCAGTCTTCCCATTAGAAACCTCCTGATCCCATGGTCACACCATAGGGATCAGATCTTCACAAGAATCTGTCCTCTATATTTCAGATGAACAGGGATAAAATAAATAAAAAAATAAACTGAGAGGGAAGGAAAGTAGCAGAGAAGAGTGACTGTTTTTTCACAAGACCATAAAAATTTCAGTGCTAAAGCAGCCAAGCTGTCCAGCTAGCCTAGCATGCTATCTCAAGCAATATCCAGTTCCACATTTCAAAGCAAGCTGCACAAAATCTGCAATAATCAGGCAACTGTCTGCACTGTTAATCTTGCCTGTTTTCAGTCAAGCTGGTACCTCTCTTCCCAAGCCCTACTTCAACCAGCTGAGAAGCCCTTGACCCTCTCCCTGGGAGGTGGCCCTGGCAGGAGGCTTGCTTAATGGCTTCCTGGCTCTTGGCAGGTCCTCATTTCTTTCTCAGGTGAGATGACAGCAGAGAAGTCTGTCAAGCTTTTTTCTGGCTCTACCTTATTTGGTCAACAGCAATGGGAGCTGGCAGGAGCTGGCAAGCCTCTGGAGCTGGCAAGGAGCAGCAGGCTGCTTCTCCATGGCCCAGTTTGCCAGAGGTGAGCACAGCTCTGACCCTGACCCAGGGAGACGCGTGCCTGAAATGAGGCAGAAGTCCACCCCACCTCTCCCTATGCTCACGGTGGTGGGATGGGGACCTTTTGAGCCAGGACTGTGAATTATTATTTCTATGCAAGCAACAAAAATAACTCCCAGTTGGGGACCGTGGCCCCAGTGTGTTGGCTGTGCTGCTGCACGTTCCCTGTCACTTTTCCACAATGTACAGAGATGTTACAGGCCCCGTGGCTAACACACAGCTCAAGGTTAAGCGATGGCACAGTCAGCTCCTTCGCTATCACATGCAAAATTCAGTACTTCCCAGTGAAGTACTTCCCATTCCAGGATACTGTCTAACATCACCGTCATAAAACAGCAAGGATGAAAAGAACAGATTTTTCTCTCCCTTTTTCCCTTTAAAAAGCTGCATTAAGAAAAAAAGAGAGAGAGAAGCTTTATTTCAAATAAGCTGGACCTGCTTCTCCAGCTTGGTCAGCAAAATGCTTGCAGCCTCTTTCTCCCTCCAAGAAACATAGGTGTTTTCTTTTCATTTTTTTCCTCTCCCAAATTGCTTACATTTTTTCATACAGTGAAAATCAGACCCTGCAACCCACAATTCAGCTAATAAATAGTGTAATCTTCACTCTCCTCAGTGTTTATATACAAGACATAGGGGAGCTATTAAATAAGCACAATATTTCTAGAAAAACATCATTCTGAAAAAGGGGAGAACAAGGAACGAAGGCATCTGTATCTATAACTAACACAGGTTCCAAGCTGAAAAAGGGGAGAACATGGAATAACGAATCTATTAAGAGTCTCTTGGTTAATAGTTAACTTGAATAAAAGCTGCTAATGATTTTTTAAAGTCCTGAAAGAGTTTTTAAGACATAATTTAATGTTTTATTTTTTTTCCTCATGCACTTTCCATTGCTGCCTGTACACCCTAGATTTAATCAGATTTCTCATTCTTCTAAGACTTTATGAAGTCTTTCTTGATTTGCAGCCAACCAAAGCACTTTTAATAATGTATGGTAAAAAGGTTTAATTTTTAATAGACAAGAATGGGCTAGAGTTGCTACACACTGTAGTAGATTGGTAAGTACAGTATTATACTCTGCAGAGCAGTTAATAAAAAAGAAGAATGTATTTATATCCCAAATGTTATTGAAAACATGTTTATTTTATTACTAACACGAATGTATAATTGAAGAACCTGTCTAATCTGGAATTATTGTTCACACCTTATTTACCAAGAAGATAAAGTCGTTTTCAGCTTGTTACCATAATAACTCAAGCCTCTCATTGTTTTCTGTCTCTCATGCTGTTCTGCTGCTCCAAAAGCTCAAGGAAAAAATAAAAAAGAACTATTAAAATGTGAAGTTACACATTCATATCCTGGATTTAGCTAATCGAAGGGGAAAATATCTTCTAACACTGGGGACTGATTCACAGGGGTTAACCTTAAAATAAGATTATTTGTACCTTGATATTTGCATGCATTTGTCCTTTGTTTACTCCTACCCAGCTAACAGGAAAGCTCAGAGCTACACGTAGATGAAAATCTGGTTTAAAACTTAAAGTCTGATTCTGCAGATCAGAGAGGGCTGTTTCACAAAGGTTGATTTTCCTTACCAAGTACACAAAGAAGGGGGCTTTCATAGTGGAGTAAATTCCCCTATTCTTCTGCAAAATGCCAAAAGCTGAACTAATGCCTCATTAATAAAGACAGAAATTATCACTGTGCCCACAGTAATTGTACAGATGTTGAGGTTTTATACCTGTGGTATTTCAGCAGAGTCATTCCTGATTTAGTATTGGTTTCCTAATGAAATGAGGCAAATCTGTTTCTCTGTGCATAAGTGTGTGCCTGTCAGTCACCCTTGATAACTTTCAAGCCTAGAAGCCAAGTTCAGTTGAATTTGGCAGGGAGAAGTCTTTCTGAAATTCTACTTCATGATAACAGGCATGGCAAGAGAGGATAGACACACTGCTCACGCAGGGATCCTACGCTACAGTTAATCCTTACTGGACCTCAGAGAATACACGCTGTCATTTACTCTTCAATCACAAAGTCATGGGAAACCAAGCTTCACTGGTTCCCTTGGTCACTGAAATATTAACTGTCAGTACGAAAAGGACACTAGGCCTACACACGTATACAATGTCAGGATACTGAGTGCAGTGGAGGTATGACTATCTGCTTTGAGCCATATATATTCCGGGCAAATACACCTTGGATTGTGCACCAGAACTGAAGCACAACACAGCAAAGCCAGCACAACCTCTGGCATGCCATAAGAATGGGTGAAAAATGAACAGAATTGCTTGACAATGAAAAAAATTATACATTTCTGAATCTTCTTATTTCAAAATGAGCCATAGAATAGGTCATATAATCCATAATGGCAAAATGAATATATTATGAATGATTTATCATTATGGAAATGCGCAGATGCTTATTGGTGACATGAGTCATATAACATGCAATTTTCACACAATATGTTGTTAATAATGGATAAGGATTTATCAGTATATTCTTATATAAAGAAATATTAAAACTTGTTCTTTCACTGGAATCAAATAACTTACTGTGCATTGAGTTGCTTCTGAAATTGAGCTACTCTTGTCATTACTACTAATTACATTTTAATGTCGAATTTTTAAAGCAGATATACATCAAGTCACTGCAGTAACTCATCACAGATCAGATATCCACCTTACTGTTGTACCACTAAGCCAAAATAAATGCTCTTTCCTGTGCCTGCCTACACTAAATGAAGAGAAAAAAAGAAGCAAGTGCTACCTTGTCCTAGTTTGTAGCACACACCTGCAGAAAAACTCTTTAAATTGGCCCTGCCTGTGAGGTTTGTTTCACATGTAGATGGGATGGCTTGCTGCTATTTAACTGGGGAATTTTCAAAACAGAAGTTCAATTATGGTCAAGTTCTCTGAATAGCTTGGCTGACGAGTGATGTAAGATAGCAAGACAAAACAAACAAGTGTGGGACAAGAGGCTAGGAACTCAAAAGTTGTTTTCAGCAATACTTGGAGCCCCCTCTCTTCCATATGCCTTAATCAGATCCTTTGTGGATCAAGCTGGAGCAATTCAATAGACAGCCCTCATCCCCAACACTGTTGCCACCAACAAATGTGTCTTCCCTCCACAAATAAATAATTTTAATAGATCATGCCAGGATGCCTCAGCTGCCTCAGTTTGAAGTCAGCTGGGCCAGCTTATGCCACTACTGAAGATGGTCTAAACACAGCAGAATTTGCAGTCACATTGATGAAGAATGCTCACATTATCCATTCTGGTACTTGAGCGCTAAGGTCTGACAAGTCCTTCCTCAGGAAAGATAATGAACAATCATCGTAACTGCTTGACTTGAAATTTCCAAAGAGTTCCTGCTGTAGAGCCATCAAAGGCAAATTAATCAATAAGAAAGCATAGGGACATACAATTCTGACTGCTTGGCATGCAAAATACCTGAAAACTTCACTTCATGTTGATTAGATCAACATACATAGGAGACAAACTGAATTTCAAGAAAGCCTGATGAGGCTTAGACAACAGCAATACATTTTCCTCTTCTGTCTAGGGAAAGCAGAATTTGTATTTGTGCCAAACAATGCAGGAGAGTTTTTGTATCTTGCCAATTCCATTTAATTTAGAAAGCAAATATCTTCACACAGTTAATTGAAAGACCATTGATCAAGAGAGGTTCATAAACCAGCATCTAGGTAAAAGGAAAGCCCAATGGTAAATGACCACATGTTAGATAGACATTAGCGCATGAATTGCATTCATTATTGTCTTTATTGTTACCATAAAGAAAAGGAACTTGGAAAATCCATCTGTTCCCACAGATGGAAGCCCCCTGACATGAGGCTCTGGAGAGTCAGGAACCCGCACTTAGCCCTCAGTGAAAAGAGACAATTGCTCCCCTGACCTGCCAGAGCACTAAGAGGACATGGGCTCCTTTTAGAGGTCTTCCCCACTGACATCCTTCTTTTATTCCCTCTGTTTTCCAACGAATTTGGCCCAGATTTGCAAATACCAAAATTCTGGTATCCCCAAAACTCCATTTCCCTGCCAAGAATATTATTATTTAAAAAAAAAAAAAAGTTATCTATTCTGAGAGGTGGCTAATAGCAACGCACTCTGAGGACAGATGATGCTTTCTTACTTCCTGCATACATTTGTTCATGTATGTACATACAACCACTCTTCATGAATCATTACTGGTCCAGTATCTTTTCCCTTCCCACCTGCCACATCCCACTCTAAAACAACATCTTGTAGAACAGTCTCAGTGAATGCAAAGGGGAAGCATTGTCCCTTGAGACTATGCAGAACTGTGCTTATTCCCATCATACTTCACTTTTTCCAGCAGTTTTCTGAAGGAAGCACCAGATCTTTGAACCCAACTTTTTCTGCTGTCAGCCAGGGCCAGAAGGATTGCATATAGCAAAGAAACAATGAGAAATGAATGTAAATAGTGTCTACAACAACGAGGGAAAGCAGCACACAAAAGCCAGTAACTGATTAAAATGCATTCTTTTCTCACAGGGGCTCCTAATTAGCTCACTACTACCACTGAAATCTATTTTAACAATTTAATGGTCTCCTGTCACATAAAAAATGGGCAGAATCTTTCACACCCTCTCCACCTGAGAAAGTTCACCTGAGAGAAACTGTTACCTTTTCACTTCCAGCTCTGTCAGTGGGATTTCCCTCTCCCCTGGGAAGGGAGGCATTTCCCCACACACACTATGCCAGGCAGGTTCACCTCAGATACCAGTAGCAGGCCACCTGGGTAGACACACAACACCCCACAGCTCTCCCCCCATAGCTGTGCTTCTGGATGTTACCTCTACATCTGGTTCCCAGGTCAGCATTCTCATCTGGTTGACCCCTTAGTCTCAGCCCCACCACCTTAGCTCAGCTAGCATGGCAAACCAATGCTCCGGTGTCCAAAAGCCTAATGGCCCTTATCTCGGGCATGGGATTACTCCTGATCCCTGAACTCAACCCCCGGAGTTCAGAGAGCTCATGGGAGAAAATCCAGCACCCTTCTGGTGCAGGTACACTATTTATCTGGAATGAATATGGGGAATGGTGGCAGGTGGGTGGGCACTGAAGCCGGGCTAAGAGAGTGGTATTTCATAGGAATTACCAGGCAAGATCATACACACTGCCTAGCTAGTCCACTGTTTGCCAGAGGGTTCACTAGACAGTATGAGAGTCTGATAGTAGGCACTGTACAATATCTCCCCAGCCCCCTCATCTCATCCTCTCCTCAAGAGAGCTTCAAATTCCCTCTAAATTGCTTACTCTTGTCACCTTCAAGGAGACACCCCCAACCCACTTCTCTCCTACCCGAGATGATCCCCAGTAATTAGAGGAGTTGGGGGACACAGGAACCATGTATCTATGGGGAATGGGGACAAGATGGTCCAAGCTTGGAAGACAGGGCTTCTGCTTCTCCTGCTATTGATGAGTATTACATTATGGGAGAGGGAAAGAAGGAGAAGTTGTTATTTCTCCCAAGGAGATAATTCATTGGACTTTCTTTTTCTTCTTTTTTCACTTTAAGTGGCTCTAGTAAACAATTTAGGTGATAGGTTTAGTGTTTCCTGTTATCTTGATCAACTTAGAGGTGCAGTCATGTCAGAGCAGTTTCCAGCATACGACCTGTGGTTCTCATGAGTCCGAAAGGAGGTTTGAGTATCTTGTTAGCTCTAATACAAAGCTGCTTAAGGCCTCCAGGATCTGTTTTGGAGAATCTAAGGCAGAAATGACTCCATGCATGCCACACAACTTTAAACCTATAAAAACAGCCAACTTAATTCTAAAATGAGGTTACTTGCATATCCTTCAGCTCTACAGTGCAGTAAACACAGTAACATACTGTCAACTGATAAACAGTCCATACTACCCATGCTGCCCACAGCATAAAACATGTTCTCTTGGGACAACTTTGCCAGTGCTGTGATGGAACGGACATTTTACAACCCTGGTGCTGAATTGCAAAATAACTTGTCTAGAGTCCAATTTTCCAGTATGAGTATTTACCATGTGCAATCAGATTTCTCCTTATGCAGCTGATTTTAAGCATTAACATACGAGATTTAGGCAATCATTTCAAGAACTTAAGAATAACAAATGGAAGAACAACACAATATGCCTTTTTTATGGCAGTCTGGCTCACCAGCCTATCTAGCAACCAATTCAACATGTGCTTTAAGGGCATATTTAGTGTGCAGTCTGAATCCCCTTCTGGGACAGAACACGCATGGGCAGTCCAGTGCTTTCACCACATGCAGCAAAGCGGCAGATGCCCTTTTAAAAACTGCTGTTGGAAATTTGGCCTTAAGAATATAGATCTAACATGACCTTTGAAATTTCTAAAAACTTAACTGATGAACACGAATTAACGTGTTCAATTTAGAGCATAGACACTATGTACGTCAATAGGTCTCATCAATGCGTAACATCTCTTGTGACCTGATCAACCACTTCAATAGACAGCACTTGATTTCAATGGGCCAAATGTCCCTAGTTGTAAATAACTATAAACAAGCATTATATGGTCCAAAAGGACCATTTAAGCAGAAGAATCCTTCTGAGAACACTGATACAAAAGAAAGAAACAAGGTGGTTTTGTCTACTAGTGATGGAACATTGTGGCTGTTTTAAGTCCCTACTGTTATGGCTCTCAAGTTTAGCTAATTAAGACATATTTCACCAGAAGAAAATACTTGTAAAGTCACCGTGTCCCTAACAAGAAGCTATGTTGGTTAAAAACGTTCACAAAAGAAATTCCCAATATTCTTCAAATATATTCAAATTATTTCCCTAATTAATACTAAGAATTGAAGCTTTTGAGACTGATGTCATAGGGAACAAAATCTTTTTGTTTTCTGACCATATAAAATGATGGCAGTTTTCTTTTCAGTACAGATTCTGAGCTCTCTAAGTAAGCTTAATTTGAGAAAAATGAAAGTAATTTCAACCAAGGAGTTGATTTTATTTGCTTTAGCTACAGTGGTCTTTCTAACATCGAATAGTATGTGCCTAGATGAACTGATGAAGTCCAGTCTGCAGAGCAGAGAAGACGATGATGATAAATATTACGAGGTAAGATCTGTATTACTATGACATTATTTGGGGGAACTGTGGGTCAGATACTGAGCACTTTCAATTTTCTGGCAAAGACTCTCCTAACTTCATTGCACGGTATTCAGCATTATAACACTAGCAGTATGAAAAAGGCTTGTTGAAAGAATTTTCAGGAAATTCATTTGCTCAGACACACACACTGTGTAAATCAATTCATGTTTCAATTTTCTTGCAATACAGCCTTGCGATCAGGTTGAGACTTTTTCTGAAATGCTTCTTACTTACACAGTGGGGCCTAAATTAACATTCCTGTCAGGCACTTTATGCACATAATATAACAGATACATTATTAATCCAAAATTAATAAAGGCATGCTTGTAATACTCAAAGAATAATGATAAACAGAGAACATTATAAATCTAATATAGTTAATGGTCTTAAAATTCTACTCTGGAAATTGACTATAAAAATATCTTTGCAGGGTTGCACATTTATTATGTCTCAACAGATGCCAAATCAAATTTGCACAGTTCATCTGTATTATTTTTCTTGTCTGCCCTGCAAATACTCCCTGGGAAATGAGAGCCAACCTCTCTTTTTGACTCATCATCATTGGTGTAATAAAGATCCTTCAAACCAAAATACAACTTTAATTATGCTAGTGAAATCCTCTGGTCTTCAGCTCACTGTCTTTTATATACTTTAGACAGCGTGCACAGGTGCAATCAGAGGGATAGTTTATTTAATATTTTAATCATGGAGTATGAACTAGAATGGTTCATTCCCCTTCTCTCCCAGTAGCTGGAGAAGCTCCTGGGAAAGTCACCAAATGGGGATAAGGAACTGAAATTAGGATTAGTAGCATTTTTGTCTTCAACTGAAATTAAAAAACATATTTTTACATATTTGCTGTTAAGGCTTGGAACTTATTTTTTTCACAAAAATAAGTGATTTTCAATATGCTCAGGGCAGGAACACTGCTATATAGGAAATGGTCATGTTGATACAGCTATTTTTCAGGCAACAGCTGCCCTTTACATCAAGAGACAGGTAATATACTAGGCTCAGTTCTCACTGTATGCCAGCACAGACACAAAAGTAGATTTTGTGCTGGTTACACAAAAATCAGGAGCCCAGGAGCTCCTAATGCATCTTGTGTACTAGTGGAGGATTAGAGAAACTTAAAGCCCAGGGCAATCTCTATGCTGCAAGGCCAGAATAGGCATGATGTGGACTTGACCCAAACGCTTTCCATTCATTTCCCCAGCTGTTAGCCCAGCAGGATATTGGGTCAAAAGCATCCACCCAGTGCTTAGGAAGAAATCCTACCTTCAGGTAGCGTGGCCCATCCTCCTGTTCATCCAGACCAGATGAGTAAGAGGCTGGTCTGTGTCAAGTCACTAAATATAGTCAGCATCTTCCCCTCCAGACAGCTTCAGTTGGTGATATAAGCAAATATGGACCTGACAATGACTCCTGTCCACACTTAACTGATGGCCCAGGTACTGACACCTATGCTCAGAAATATTTCCAATTGACACCATTTGAACAGTTGTGTATACTGACACGGCGATGTGCTCCTGTGGTCAGTGTACTGAAAAAGTAAGCAGGACAATGTCTGCATATGAAGAAATCCATATAAAGTAGCTCACACTACAATGGAGTTTAGCAAATACAGCTAAAAAGCATTAGATATCCAAAAAAGCGTGTGACCCAGCAGCTTTCTAAGGAGATATGAAAAGGAATGCTTTGTGTGATTGGTAGCTGGAATAATGCCCTATAAAATGATAGCAACCTTTTTTTAATTCTTTTTCTTTAGATTAAAGATAATATCTTGGAAGAAAAGCAGAGGAGTCTCAATTTTGAAGAAATGAAAGACTGGGGATCAAAAAATATCATTAAAATGAACCCTGCTACGGTAAACAAGATGCCAAATTCAGTTGCTAATTTACCTCTTAGGTTTGGAAGAAATTATCCAGAAGAAAGAAGCATTAAACCAATTGCTAATTTGCCCCTGAGATTTGGGAGAGCTTTTGGAGAGAACATATCTAGGCGTGCTCCAAAGGTTTCACATAGGCTTGGGAGATCTCCACTTGTTAAAAGTTCCGGTCAATCACTTCTAAATTTGCCACAGAGGTTTGGGAAGTCACTGTCCGTCAGACTGCCTCAAGATGCTCAGGAATCTGAACCAGGTAATACTATTCAAGCGTTCAAGCCATATATTAAAATGCATATTAAATCTGGCTAGCGATGATCAAATACAACAAGACTTCCTCAAGGGATATTCCCTAAGCATTTCAATATGAGTCCAATTTGCCAAAAGAAAGATTTGCAGTTCATCAAATCAAAAAGTCTCATCACAAGAACTAGCAGAGAATATCTTTATGAAACCTTTTCTAATGAGAAGATGTCAAATAGCCAAAGCCAAAAATGTTCATATGACAAGATTAGGTTTGACAACACTTTTTTAGATCAGGTTTCATCTTGAAAAGTTTAAAGCTTTGGCAAAAAAGGTTCAGAATCGTTAAAATATCCCATTTCAGCACTATAAAATGACCAAACAAAACTACCTAAAAATTACTCTTCCATTTTCTAAATTTATGCAAATTAGAGCTTAAAAAAAGACAAAATTCCAAGCTAAATTGCAGCATTTTGAAAATGTTGGATTTTTTCTCATCCAAACCTATTTTTTTTTCAGATTGTCTTACTGAGACAATGTTTGAGATTTTGATTTTTCATGCCAAGTTAAGATGAAAAATTTTTTTTGACATCTCAGAAATTTTTTCAGGATAGGAAAAATATTTCCTGCCCATTACTAAGAATAATTTAAACCAGCTTGTCAATAACAGTCCTTCTTATCATATCTGCTGCTTTATCTGAACTGTCCATTTGTCTTGGAACCAAGTTTCAGTTGGCTACCCCTGACTTGCATCTGACACATGCGTAAAGTAGAAGTTCAGGGAAGGAAAGATAACTGATACATCAGAAGCCAAGATTCTTTCTTATTTAATTTGTTTCCTTTTATTCCTTTCTCACTGTCTCACCTGATTGTAACAAATTATGTTTTATTTGTCTGATATTTTTAGGGATATGAATTCTAACAGTTATGTTAATACTGGAATGAAATCGTGAAGACAGAAACTGGGACACTTGGAAAAGCTGCAATGTGTTTTCAAAACTAAAGAAAGATCATGAAAAGGAAACATATGAGAACTGAAATGTAAACCTGTCTTCACGTTATGAATAATGTATTTATTCTGTACAAACCCTTGATGTATAAGGCAATGATAATTGTAGTGATCATTGTAGTAGTTTACTTCAGTGGCAGTGTAGTATGAATTCTATTTACTTCTGTGCGACTTACGTCCTGTTGGTTGTAAAACCTAATTTCAGAACAATGGCTGTATAATTGAAAGCATTTTAAGCAAAAATAAAAGAAGCATAGTATGAATACAGAAGCATGGTACAAATAAAAAGAAGCCTATGATGTGAATAACAAACAGAAGCAGGATCAAAACCACCAGTACTGTTTGTGTCATATGCAGATAAAGAAAAACAAGTAAAATGTAGAAAAAGCACTTTTCCTGTTGTTTATGAGTCATGTTAGATGTAAATCTGAAAGGCGACTTGTCAAGAATTTGCCACAAATAAAACCTAGCTTCTTGGAACACCCCCAGAGGAATAACATCTAACCAACGTCATCTTGTAATGCAATTATCTTGGGTTTTATATCTGAGATAATGCCCTCCCTAATGTCCTACAAGATCTGTAACCGGTGGGTGTCCCGATTCCTCTGTTAATGTAAATGACAGTACAGCTACCAGATACACATGCAGAAGGGGCTACTCCATTACAAGCCCATATTTCCATTTCATATTTCTTATGAAACCATTCCCTTCTAAGTGTAATATGGTGTGTTTAGGCTTCCTCCAAACCTGAGTTTTCAGTAAGCTTTGAAGAGAAGCTGAATTTGCACCTGTTACAGGGAAGCCAAATCTGGTGGACTACAGGATCTAAGGGATTCTTTCTTTTGGCCCTCAGATGCTGCATTACCTTGACACCAGGTCTGGCCAACGGTGGGGCTAGGCATCCCCAAAAAAACACACCACACGTACATACACACACTATACAGCCACAGCTGACTACCAACAGACAAGAGAGCAGCACCTTTACAGTCTCCACATACATACCGACAAGACTCACATAAACATACAAATGGGCTGATCCTCTCACCAGGTCTGGCCAACGGTGGGGCTAGGCATCCCCAAAAAAACACACCACACGTACATACACACACTATACAGCCACAGCTGACTACCAACAGACAAGAGAGCAGCACCTTTACAGTCTCCACATACATACCGACAAGACTCACATAAACATACAAATGGGCTGATCCTCTTCTCACTCACAGGCTAATCAGACTGAAAGCTTGCTAGCAGATCTCCCACCTAAACACATGCAAACAGGTTCCTCCAGTAGCTGTTCCAGACCGGTGGTCTCTGCAGCTCTCAGACCCTTGGCCCCTCCACTGTCCGACCTATGGTCTCTCTGGTAGCTGGCTCCCACACATCTTCTCCTGCTCATCAGTTAGTCCAGCTTTAAATTCATATTAGAATCACACACACAGATGTGTCCCTTCATCAGCAGCTGCTAGATGCTCAGTCTGTTCAATAGCTGGTATCCGGACAATCAGTCTCTCCAGTTGCTAGCCCTCAGACCTGCAGGTCCCTTCAACCCCTGGTCTCTATCTCCAGTTGCTGGCACTCAGACCACTCACCCTACTTGTCAGCTAGCCTGGCTTGAAATTTGCTAGCAGATCATACACACACACACGCACACAGAATAGAAAGCACAGTCACACAGGAACACGTTCAATTATTGAGTTTAACAAGAAGATAGGACACACTGTGATGATCAGGCACAGGGCATAGCCTGACAAAAAATACTGACAGCAGCTTGACTGCATGCAGCCAACCTCTTTTATCCCCCCTCTTCCCCATTTTCCCATGCTTGTTCTTCCCCCACCTATCTTGATCCCTCCCTTTGACTGTCTTTGGCTCTCCCCTAAATATCCCAAAATAAGTTTAGCACTTTCCCACATCCCTTAAAACATCCGTAATAAGTTTTATGGGATCCTACCAGCCCCCTCAAGTATCCTATCATAAGTTTGCTCTTTCCCACGAGATCCGTGATAACCAGTTACAGAGCTCTGGCTGAACCTCCTAAAGGCATTGATTGGTTCCTTTAAGGTCCCATCAATCAGTGATCTAAGAGTTCTGCTCTTTGTTACTGTCTTGTTATCTCCTTTTCCTTGGGGTCTGGGTATCTGAGAGTTTAATTTATTACTTCTCCTGTCTCTTGTCTTTTAGTCTTTTACGCTGAATAACCAGTAACCAGATATCCTTACATTCCACATATCTTTAGAGGAACCTGGAAAAAATCCTGATTAAATGGATCCTTTTTATCAGATAAATTCATAGTTGGGACAGAGCCTGGGTTGCCATTCGTCTACGAAGTTAACATGGCTACTTGAAACACAACACTATTCAACCTGTCACTGGTGAATTTAATTCAATCCAAAGTAATGAGACCACAGTCCTGAGAATACCTAGTCTCTCTACTCACTCAGACTTGAAATACCAAAGAGAGAGGGACATCTAAACAGATTATAAACAAAGAGATTGTACCTCTTGAAAGTAAGAGTCCCCAACCAATCTTTGGGCTTCTCTCTGAGTCTCAGAAAACACTCTACCTAACAAGTGCTGGTGAAACACCAGTTTTGCAGCATAACACTTGAGTACTGCAGTGAAGACCATGCTGAAGGACACTGATCAACAAATTGTCTATGTGGGGGAAAGTCCAGGACCCAGCCTATGAAGCAGAAGTCTTGCCATTGCCTGCCACCAGAACAGGTGGCTATTCTTTCTGCAGTCAGGAAAACTGTGGGATTTTTTTAGTGATTTACAGTCAAATGAACACCAGAAGGAAATGCCCTGAACTTTGAGTTGTGTTCTGGTCCTGCAAACCTCACTGCACATCATGTGAACCAAGAGCAAACAAGATTTGTGAGAATCCCTGAGCAGCAATAGGATGTGCTTTTTTTAAGGCACATATCACCTAGCAACAGGGAAAGGGTACACATCAATTGGCATTAATGATGGCTGCTATGGGAGGAAAGCAGAAGCTCAAACATTGGCCCAGCAGCAAGTACAATTAGGTTGCCCTCTTATTGCAAGCTCCATAGCACAGATATAGGAGATGGCTGTTGATTTATTTTCCCTCAGCAAAGGAAGAGCTAGGTGAAAAGTACATAAAGGAGGAATTATGCTATGCTGTGCAAAATTTCTGTTTGGTTTGAGAGCATGTGAGCCAAGAAAACAATCACTGGATAGTGCAACGGGAAGAGAAAGGGCACAACAGGCAACATACATTGCTGTAGCTATTACTCACCGGGTTATTTATTATCCATATACAGATATTATTCATGAATTGGGAAAAAGCAAGGAAAGGACTCAAGTAAATCAAGTGACAGACTCTCGAGGCTTACCGGCATGAATTCTAGTAGGGTTCAGGAGCTCCCAGCCCTTCCTGTCATACACAGAGTATTTATGTCTGTTATTAAAGCCTCCATGCAAAAACAACAGCAGGCTTGTTTTAGATTCTGACTTAAGCTTATAGAGAGGACAGCTGACAATCTACTGATTAATTTATAAGTCTGAGGGCTCATCATGTTGTTTATTTCAATATATCATTTGGACAGATTTAGTGCAATGTAAAGAGACACTGTTGTTTTACCCTCAGAAGAAGGCAAAGACTTGGGCATCTGACATTTGAAATCTTTCAGTCTTAGATTCACTTCAACTGCTTTTGCAACTGCCTTTTGCATTTTCTTCAAAAGATGACAACTGGGCTAGCCTTGGTCATCACAGACCACTAGAAATTTCCAAACACTGAAAAAGACATTTTAAAGATTGCCCCCTCTTGAAGAGTACCCATTAGCAGGAATTGGAAATGTTTTCATTAGTGACACCCACTAAAGTACATCTAGCACAGACGCATGGACACCCATAGATATCCAATTCACGCTTGTGCTGCTCTCATGATGACATAAGGTGTAGAAGGGCCTCAGCTAGTGCCACTCAGATCTTTTGTAGCACAGAATACGGATGAGAAAAATCTGCACTATTCGGAAGGGAAAAAGAGGCTTAAGGTACCCTTTTGTGTGTTTTATTTCAAAGAACGATGGACAGTGTAAAATATATTTTTTTCTTCTTTTCATACCTATGCATGTGGATCCTATGAAGTGATTAGCCAGAAGTTCGGTCCTATGGCCTTACCGGGAACCATATTCAATTAAAATTTTGGTGAAAACCAGCAAAAAATGTGTTTCTCCTACAGATGTCATCCCAATTATCTTAGAGCCCTAAAGTTAACTGGCGGAAGACATATTCTAGATAGGCTTTCAGAAAACTCAGATATATTTGTAGGCTACCATTGTACTTGTATTATAAGAAAAGTACATGCTTTCAATAGTTTTCTAAAACCAGAAGGTATTAAATGCTATTCAAGTTCATTCCATCCCTTTATGACCATCCTCCAACGTGCTGATAGTGCATAAAGCAAAAGGAAAACCAGAAGGTTGTTTCTATTTTTTGCAAGTCTTAAAAAAAGAGTCAGGTGATTAAGACAGACATAGATCAGAAAAACCTTGCACAGGAAAATTCATTTTGCTACATCCCAGATTTTCCGAGGCACCCAACTACTGTCTTGTCTCACACAGCAGCACCTCAGCAGATAATTCTTTCTTTTAAGGCCCTGCTTTCAACAGGAGGTTAGACCAGATGATCTCCAGAGGACCCTTCCAACGCAGACTTTTTTGTGATTCTACAATTCTTCAAGCCTGGGAGACGCAAAGCTAAGACAAAACTGTTACTTCACAAAGGAATCTTTATTTCTATTTCCTTATATACCTTTATAACTTTGACCCCAAGTCCCTCACCAAGTGTAGGTCACTTGGCACAGCAGAAGGTTTCCTAGTCAATAGCAGTAATGGCGTAGGTATGTAGGACCCTTTATCTGTTCCCATCTTCTGGAACTTGCTGACCACTTAGCTCTTTCCCACTATTTTGTAATATTTAGGACATCTGTTCTGGTTGTGAAGCTTTTACACTTACTATATTTATCTCATCTCTGATGCTCATAACAATTGACTTCTACCACACTTATCAATTACCATGTTCATTGTCCTTAGTATGACATCCAGCTACTTTGTCTCTTGCAACACACAGAAAATTATAGGCACAAGCCAGAATACAAACAGAAGTCCATTTATGGTTCAGCAAACAGAGCTGAAAGCAAAGCATGTACCAGAAACCTCCCTCTTTCACTTCTCTCAGAATTCCTGCAGTTCAGATGGACCCAGAGGGTTGATCTTACATATACAGCTAGAGACAGCCAATAACCAAATAAGGAATATTTTCAATCCTTTCAATTACAGCTTCACATTCTACCTATTGCAAACATTTATTCTCCTTTCTCCTCACATATATTTGATACCTTAGCCATAATGAAAGAAATGGTTAAATATTAGACACAGGAGCTAAACTTCACAGGCTGTATACCATAGCACAGATGCACAGACATGCACAATGCAATACATATATTGTAAGGCACATTAAGTCATCGTACCCATCTTTGCAAATACCATGTTTGTGCATATACCACGTTTGTGCATATACTGGTAACAAGTGATAGATGAGCAGCAGTTCAAAAACAGAGGCAACTATTACGCATATCCTAACTCAAAACTCTGGGTTTTGACCCCTAGTTCCTAAAGCCACCATGCCTCACATCAAAGAAAACATATTAAATTACTTTGCATCACTGAGATTCAAAGTACACAATAGGTCATCTTATATCTCTGAGGAGCTTTATATGAAATTTTTCAGTCGAAAACAAATAGATTTACAGTTTGTGGAGATGCTGAACAGAGCCAGTAAGGTCTGATGAGCTCCATGTGCTGTTCATTCCCAGCAGGGCTTAGCTGGCCTATTTGCGTGAATTAGTGGAGGAGAACAGAGAGGAACGTTTTAAAATCAGCTGCTTCTTTTAGCTGCTCAACTCTGTGGGTACATAAAATACATCTGCATCTTGGGGTAATAAAAGTGTTTAGAATTAACTATATTATATGACCAATATGGAGAATTTTATTTGTAAAAGAATGGAGACAAACTTTCTTTGAACCCTGCTGTTGAAGAGAGAGGCTCAAGGAAAAAATAAAAGCATATGTTGGGTGCTGAGCTTGTCTTTGAGTGTGGTTACCTTTTTGACTAAGTACCTATGCCCTTAGAGACCTTCATCAATTCTGAGAGCTGCAAGTTTGCGTCTCCCTCAAGAGGCATTTCAAATTAAGTGGTACAGCCTAATTCAGCAGCTGATCTCTTTTGGCAGCTATGAAAGAAAAGGCATAATTTTAATTTAGATGCCTGTGAAGAAATTAAATACCAGTGAAGGTACACCGGGGTACCTATAGTATAGTTATACTGGGATCACATATGGTTTATGAAGTCTTGAAATAAGGAAGTGTGAACGCAGGTGATTCTGAATTGCTCTTGAACTAGAAGCGTCAGTTTTGTGTGGAAAGAGCAGGGGAGGGGAAAAGCGCAGACGGTCGTCAGAAGGTACTTCCCGTGCCGGCTCGGCTCAGCATACCACCGTATGCTTCTCCAAGTTCCATATTTCAAGACATTTCCTAACAACTGTATTCTTGCACATATTTATACTGCATATGAATTTATGAATCCCCGGGGGCGGCCTGGAGGATTGCAGAGCCCACCCCCATCTCAAATTTATAACGAGTGATAAATTCTTTCTGGGTCTTGTTTCCCTCTCGTGCTAAGTGCAGATGGTGCACAGCTTGGCACTGGCACAACAGCAGCGCAGGCTGTGCCTGTGCAGTGGTGATTTTCTGAGTTACCCCAGAAATCACAGAGATGAGGATATGGTAACTTGGGCTGACTGTGAAAAGGGGCACCTAGGAGAAAGTTTGCAGGTAATGTATAATGTAATGGCTTTTTTCCCTCCCTGTTTTCCAACATATAACAGCAAAATATTCTCATCTTGTTAGTATTATCTTGACAGTGAATAATCTATTCTTGTTTTGTATAATACTGTTCCTTAAATCGCTATTGCATTATACGCTACAAAATTTCTTGTTCAGATCCTTACCAGCTAACACACACTAGAGATGCCACTGTGCATGCATGTATACCTATTCTGTCTCTGTATACTTGATTGTCAGAAAAGGTGATAAGCAGCAGCAGCTCACTTTGGACTTAACTGAAACTATACAACCCTCTATAAGCCTGTATTTGATAGCATTATTGATACAAGGGATACATAGTAACCTTTAAACTGTACAGGATCTTTGTAAAATAGAAATTGCCATTGTGGTCTGATCATGCCCTCAGTCTGGGATAAATCTAAAGTAACTCCACTGGAATCAATGTATTTATTGATTGACATGACATGGAAACTGAGTGCAATTTAACTTATAAATAAATTAAAGAATCACTGAAGGTGTGAAGAAGATGCTGCGTGCAATTATGCAATATTTTTCATATGAACAGGCCAAAAGTGAGGCACGGGCCCTTGAACTAAAATTACCTTAGTGTTAATTAGAAAAGAAACGATCCTTACTTGTTTCTTCTAAGAGGCAAGTCACATATTGTCATATTCCAGGTTATGCAGTAAAACTAAAAAAATTGTATGTAATTAATTTGACAATATCTAAATAGTAGACTGCTGTACCCAAATGGAAGATATACATAAGTACATTGTATACAGAAAAACTGGCTCGGACATACAAAATTTTATGTTCGTTCTCTAAAGTAAAAGCAAGACATTTGGGATTATCAAAATGCACTGCGAGTCTTTGAAATTCCCGTCGTTGCAAAACTGCAAAACTGGCCTGTGGCCACGAGAGGGCAGAAAGAACATTCCTTGTAAAGCTCGATTTTGGGGAGAACCATGTGTTCCCTTACAGAACCTGGCCTCTAAATTGCCCTAAGAGGCTGCTGAAGGAGTTAGGAAAATGCAGACTACACAGTTAGCTTTACAAAAGCTATCTCATGAACTTTCAACGTTAACAAAGTCTGGCCATATTCAACTTTCCATTTTTAAATAACTATTCCTAGAACAACTAAATTAAAAAAAAAAATAACCACAATGGCATTTGATGTAAAGCCTGAAAAGAGCATTTCTTGAAGTGTGTATTAAGCTGTGTATCAATGCTTTCTAACTTTTGCCTTTTAGCACTGTCTTAAGGATAAGAATATACAACATTTCTCACTTAAATAAACAGCTTGCTTTGGCTCTTTTTGGATCCAAATGCACATTTAGTTCTCACAATATCATGGCTACCAAAATCAGTGATAAGTCCAGAGAATGACATCTCAGTCCTCTTCACTGAAATGCTCACATCCCTCTATTTTCTCCACCACAACTAGGGCAAAAATATGAATTAGAGAAATTACTTTTCTCCGTATTTAGCTGAGCTGGCTTCACCTTTTCTCAGCCCATCGCCATGTAGGTAACAGAAACACAGCTTTAATCAGTTGGAAATGATCTTTCTATTTTCTCTTTCCACTGGCTGCATCACATTACACCACCTGAAGCATATTCAGTTCAGCATGGAGGGCGTACTGGTTTAATAACTGCCTCTGCAAATCTTCATCTTTTCTGCATTAGTCAATGGCAAGGTTAAAAGAGCTCTGACCTGAGATCATACATCTTCCAGAGCCAAACACAAATGACTAATTTATCTGTCTGTCAGAGCCATCACGTTATTCCCTGGGAGCTGAATATTTTGCTGAAGAAGGCAGATTATGCTTCCAATTCAAGAGATGCCTTGTTGCAAGGCTCCTTCCCCTCTTTGCCCCACAAAAAGGGATAGTTTTCTTTATCCCACTTTCCACATAACTGCCACAGCATGGGGACACCTTCAACAGCCCTTGATTCTGGGACTGTAGGAGCAAGCAGTCAATAGGGGACTGGGGTAAGAGAGGAAAACTGTGGGCAAGGTCTCAAGAAAAGCCATAGAGAGGTAGAAATGGAAGGACTACATGGGGAACTCACTGCAGAACATCTTTAATATGCTTGAGTAGATAGCTTAGTAAAGTTGTCAGGCTTGTAATTGTCATTTTTAGGATTGGGTTGAGGTCACCTTTTCTTAGGTTTCCTGAATAGCCTGGGAAGAATCCTTAAATGATCATGCTTCTTAATGCCACCTCATTTCTGCTTTTGCCTTCTGACTTCCACAGCATTTTAGAAATAGAACTGGTTGTGAAAAGCTTATTCTCTATATTCTTCACAACATAAGATGGGACCAAAAGCACAAGAGTGTTTGAAAAGCCTTTAAAACACACATACACAAGTCTATGGGCCCTGGTGGCATGAGTGCTGAGGGAGGTGGCTGATAAGATCTCGAGGCCATTCTAAACGCTGAACAATCATGGCAACTGGGAGAGCTATGTGAGGACTGGAAGAAAGTAAATGCCATTTGTATCTTCAAAAAGGGCAGGAAGGAGGCTATGGGCTGGTCAGCCTCACCTCCATCCCTGGGAAGGTGACAGAACAACTCATCCTGAAAAGCACTTCCAGGCAGATGAAGGACAAGAAGGTCATTGGGAGTAGTCAGCAGGGATTCACCAAGGGGAAGTCATGCTTGACCAACCTGATGACATTCTATGATGAAATGACTGACTTGGTAGACAAGGGGAGAGCAGTGAATATTGTCTACCTTGACTTCAGTAAGGCTTTTGACACTGTTCCCCACAAAATCCTCATAGAGTAGTTGATGAATTATGGTCTGGATGAGGAGACTGAAAACTGGCTGAATGGGTGGGCCCAGAGGGTGATGATCAGTGGTACAAAGTCCAGGTGGAGGCCAGTAACAAGCAATGTACCCCAGGGGTCAATATTGGGGCCAGTCCTGTTCAATGTCTTCATTAATGATCTGAATGATGGGGCAGAGTGCATCCTCAGCAAGTCTGTTGATGATACAAAATCAGGAGTGGCTGATACACCCAGAGGGTCATGATGCCATCCAAAGGGACCTCAACAGGCTAGAGAAATGGATTGACAGGAACTTCATGCAGTTCAACAAAGGTAAGCGCAAAGTCTTGCATGAGAGGAGGAACAACCCCAGGCACCAGTACATGCTGTGGGCTGACCAGCTGGAAAGCAGCTTGGCAGAAAAGAACCTGGGGGTCCAGCCAACAACATGCCTCACTGCAAAGGCCAGTGGTATCCTGGACTGCATGAGGAGGAGTGTGCCAGCAGGTTGGGGGAGGTGATCCTTCTCCTCTACTCAGCACTGGCAAGGCCACACCTGGAGTACTGTGTCCAGTTCTGGGCTCCCCAGTACAAGGGAGAGATGGACATACTGGAGAGAGTCCAGTGAAAGGCCACTAAGATGATGAAGGGTCTGGAACATCTCTCATATGATGAAAGGCTGAGACAGCTGGGACTGTTTAGCCTAGAGAAGAAAAGGCTCAGAGGGGATCTCATTAATGCGTACAAATATCTGAAGGGAGGGTGCAAAGGAGATGAAGCCGGGCTCTTTTCAGTGGTGCCCAGTGACAGGACCAGAGGCAATGGGCACCTACTGAAACACAGGAGGGTCCACCTGAATGTAAGGAAACACTTTTGACTGTGAGGGTGACTGAGCACTGGCACAGGTTGCCCAGAGAGGCTGTGAAGTCTCCCTCCTTGGAAACATGATCCTAGGCAGCCTACTTTAGGTGGCCCTGCCTGAGCAGGGGTTGGACCAGATGACCTCCAGAGGAGAGGTCCCTTCCAACCTCAACCATTCTGTGATTCTGTGATTTTGTGATATCCGTCCTTCCCTGAGCCCTCTGTCACATCAGCACAGAAGAGCCACTGTAGCCTGATAAGGGAGCTATACAGAGAGGTATCAGGGACCTTAGTCCTCCCAATTAGTTGTTTCCCAAAGAAACTCACTAACCGGGTGGCAGAGATACATCCAACTTAGGTACCGATAGATTTACATGTGGGGTGACCTCTTCTGCATGAAGATTTAGAGGGCAGAAGTGATGTCCTAAGCCTTTTTACTCCAGTCAGCACACCCTCTGTAATAACAACTAAGACAGATCATTCCCATAGTATCTTAAAACCACAAATCTAAATCTTCCATAGTATTTTTTTGGAAGGAAATAATGAGTTTTTCAACAGCTGAATAATTAATGAAATGAAGGAAAAGATTCTGCTGAGCCTTTCCATACATTCAGCTGTAGACTAAGATGAAGCATGAAAAAGAAACACTAAAAATATTTTTTTCAGAGTATATTAAACTTTTGAACTCTGGGAATTACTGATACAGCTATATCACTTGTACATGGCACAAACATTAAAGTGTAGTTCACTTTAATGTGATGGCCAAGCCATCCATGTTAAAAACAAACCACTGGCCCAAAATCATAATAAACCAATTACTGGCTCCACTGGATAATAATAACACGACAGTGCATTTAATAGGTATTCAGAAAAGCTATTTATATATTATCACTTGCCAAAAGACTTGCTTCCAGGTTTTTTCACGCTGCTTTTCCAAGAAAAGTAGGACCTCCAGCTAATTTTGCCCTGTCTGGTGAAAGAAACAACAGAATAAAAACACTCTTTTCAAACGTATCCATTTATTTTGACTCCAACTCAACTCAAACAAAAACCACATTGAGAGAAAAGGTCAGCAGAAGAAAGTAAAACAGATCAAAATCTATCACCATGTCTGTCAAACATAGGAAGGCAGAAACATCCAGCAAGCCAACTAACCAGAATCCAAGCTCCACCAGTGGCCAGGTGCAACTGTTTCAAAGGATGGTGTGAAAATCCCACCCAAGACCTAAGCAAAGAATATTGATATCTCCGAGAATGGGAATAAGAGGTGGCAATTCACAGAAGTCCTGCTGCTGTGCTGCCTGCCTTATTTGAAATGTTCTAAGCTCAGCCACTTTGTCAAGAATTGAATGGACACCCACAGGACTTCACTCAGTTCTTCCCAATTGAATTTTCTGTAACAAACTGGCTTTTGGCTTGGCTTGTGGCTATATTTACTGCTTTATTCAGGAGGAATTCAGGAGGTAAAACAGCCTATCACCTGCTTGTGTCTTGGATCCCAGCTCCCAAGCGTGTTCTAACATCCTCCCCTCTCACACACTAGGTAACCATCGGCTGGTATCACCAGCTGCCTCATTCTGTGTATCACCCCAAAAGATCCCCAACACCCTCTCACTCTGATGTCAAGTACTACAGGCCAAAGCATACTTACAGTGCACTGCACTGAATGAGAAGGTAGGCTTAGTTCACAGATCTGCTCTGCACAGTTTCCTGGGTCTTCTGAAGACAGACAGACAATAAAGCTTGGGAGGAGAGAGGCTACTCCCTAGATGTTGTCTCCTGCTTTGGAATAATATCTTTTTGGGGTTTTGTAAACACAATATTTGAAAGGTTGTTACATTTAGAAATTAAGTTTTACTTAGGTATCATTCCTCAGGACAGAAATGTATCATTTTCCTGTACCCTCCTGCCTTCCCCCACTAGAAGCTTCTCCTCATCAAAAGGCTCGTAGTGAGATAATTCATTCTCTTAGCCATGGATTTCTGAAAGCTCTGGGACTGAAATGTGAACGATCGTGTTTCCTGCTTTGGAGAGGCATCATCCTGGAAACTAGTGATTTCCTTTGTGGGTGATTTCCCCTGGATCAATAAGGACTTGGGACTGTGGTCCTCCCAGCACCAGGCTCCACCTGACTTCATCATCTTTCTCCTACTGTTATCCTCTCCTATCTATTGCCAGCCCTCTAGCCTGAGTGGCCTCACTGAGCTATAACCCCCTTGGCTTCTTCTGCCAAGGCACTGGGCCAGTTTGCCAGGGAACAGAACTGGACAGACAGTGGGTGTCCTTCTGCATGCATTGGACTGTGTCCAGAGAGTGTTGTTCATAGGGTTGCCTTGACCCTCGGTCCGGATCCTACTGCTAAAGGTAGGTGTCAAGGGCTGGGAACTCGAGGTTCCCAAGCCAGCCACCTGGAAGTGCTGTGCAATGAACTATGTTTCTGGGGCTGAAGGCAGGTTTTAGGATTTGTGTGGTGGCTTTGGACTAGTGCAGCTGCAGGGACATGGGACATATGTGTTCAGAACCCTTTTGATGAGGGGGTATGGACTGCTACCTATAAGTGGGGCTGGTGTTGGTATGATGAGTAAGACTGCAGATGGCCGTAAGTCTGTATGAACATTGTGGATTTGGAGATGAATGCAGTCAGATGGATGATGGCTGAAATGCCAGGAGACTCATGAAGTAAAATTGGTGGTGTAGATCCCTGCCTCACTGGGCAGTTGCTGTTGTGGAGCTGCAAAGAGAAGCTGTGAACTGTGGCACCTCCCTGTATGTGCAACAGGTGGGGCAAAAAAAAGCTACTAGTCACAGGCCCCAGCAGTAATTCTGGCAGCCAGAAAACATTTCCCAGAAAGGTTAATCAAGCTGGATAGAGAGGAAATTCTGCTAGGGTCTGAACAGTGTGGACTCGGAACTGCATTACGTTACAGAAACACAGCAGTCCTGCTGGAAGGAAAGTCTGGCTTCTGTTTCTTGCCCACTTGCAGATTGCAAATCAACAACTCTGAACATTTTTCTCTTTGCAAACCAGTAGTACTTGAATCTGAATCGCCAGTATAAGATTCCCACAGTGCTCATGTAGATACCATAGCAGACCACTCAACAACTGCCAGCATGACAGAATTCATCTGATTTTTTTCACTTGAACATGATACATTGGCTTCTTTTCTTACAATACATATGGCCCAAACCCCCAGACATCCTACAAGAACAAAATATTTCAAATATTTTCAAATTAATTTCCTATTTTAATAAAGCAAAGCAAAATCTTTTGCATTTCACTGACATATGTCTGAGAAGAAGAGGGCTTGATCAAAATACCCTTTTTGTTAAACCTTTGCCAAAGTCAGGATAGCAAGCATGTACCAGTGAGATGAATGTATATTACTTCTTTCTCCTTGAGACTCTCCTCAGACTCTTCTTGCTACTGTAAGATCCATATCCAAAAGCTAGCAGACCATGAAGTGTAGAGCAATGCAGAAGTGGCTTAAAGGTACAACTCAAAATGTGAGGTAAAACAAAGGCCTCTCAGCCTTCTCCATGTGATGAGCCATTGGTTTTTAGTCAAAAGGAGCCTTGTCACAGCTTGTGGAGAGCAGAGTGAATTCAGTGCTTCCCTTTGTACCTGTGAACTTCTACTAAAAGTTATTACACACCCCTACTGGGCTTGTCATAGAGCAAAGAGGCTCCTGAGAGCTTCCACAGGAAGAGTGAGGATTCTCCCAGAAGAAGCAGGGCACAGATACAAGGGAATGCTCTGCTGGCTCCTGGTGGAGGGGGA
This sequence comes from Nipponia nippon, assembly GCF_047370975.1. NCBI lineage: Eukaryota > Metazoa > Chordata > Aves > Pelecaniformes > Threskiornithidae > Nipponia > Nipponia nippon. The sequence goes on from NW_028262290.1 coordinate 131,201,444, forward strand.
GGAAGCAGTAGTGCCTCCTCATATACTTCATCTAAGAAGTTGCTGGTGTTTTTTGAGAGAAGACTCGTGACGCTGTGAACTAGAACTTCACTGGGTAGAAAGTACAAGTCCTGATGCTTTTCTCTTGCACAACAGAGCAGGTCAGAACAGAGGCAACTTGTTCAGATATAAATGCCTGCATGGCGTTCTAGAGAGCAGAGGGGTTTATACTGAGCTAATATAGCACCTCTCCTCGCAAAGAGATAATCAACCAGTGTTGAAATACAACTTCACTCAAGTGAAAGGAAAAATAAAGCATTTCCCCTCAGCACAGAGGTAGAAAGACAAAAATCATGGCAATTAAGGAAAAAATTCTTTTCTATGAAAAGTATCACAGGTTTATTATCATCGTTTTCAGAGTGGGACTGGAACTTTACAGTGAATCCAAATTCACCAAGTGATACTTTCACAAGTGAGACTTTCTGAGTGCAAGTCCAAACTTTCTCCTCCCATTACTTGAAACTTGATTTCTAGCTTCTGTTCATCAGTAACACAAAGCAACAGTATCGCACCTCTTTAACCTCCCTCTTTTTTTGTTGTATTTTGTAACCTGGTACAAATAACCAGTAGCAGTAGTAAAAGCAACTACTGTTTCCTGTTGACGCTTGACAGAATTAGGCAGAACTCATCTATGTTTCCTCCTCAGCATCCAGATGCACTAACAAAACCTTTGATATTTGGTATTTTATCCCTGTATCTTCCCCTAGAAGCTCAAATACGAAACATGATGCTTCTCCATGACTTGTCCCACTACTACAGAGAAATTGAGGGAACTGAAATCCTATCAAGAACCTTTCAGTCCAGTAAGATACTAACTCCACTTCAAATTCCTTCTCGTCCAACTTTCTCACAAGACAGGTAAGAACAGAACTTGTAAAGGTAAATGATTCTATTAGAAGTATTTGATACCCATTTGCTGTTACCGAAAGTATTTTCTAATGGTTATGTTTTTCTGGCAAGACACAATTTTTTCTTTTTGTTTTAATGAAACAAAATGTTTTCTACTTTGTGCAATAGTCTGTCAGTTCCCTGGGAAATACGTGGATTACACCTGAAAAGAGGACTGCTAAAATATGTTATACTGTGGCTTTAGGGCTCAAAATCTCCTGAAGTAACTTTCATAAAGAGTAAAACCAACATGTATATTGTATTTCTAATTTGGAAAAAATTAGCATATTTCACAAACCAATCACCAACATGTTATTCTTTGATCTACTCCTGTTTTGAACCTTTTTTTTTTTTCCTAGATTACAGGTTGACTTAGAATTATTGAGATAAACTTTAAAATTAAAAATTAAAATTACAGGAAGCCTGCATTTTGCTTTCATAGTCATCAATGTGTAATCAGGAAGTTTCAGGAATCAATGCATTTTTACTATATTTTACAGGCCCAATTATACTGTTAGCTAGGGGGCAGAATTCCTGCAGTTTTTAAAGTTCTGGAAAGCTGAATCTCCATGCTGCTCAGTACTCATGACAAATTTTTTTTGGATCTAAATTTCTGTTTTTTACATACATAACAGATTCCAGAGTTAGCCTCAAGTCCTCCAGTGTTCTTTCATGTGAGATTTTATCTCTGTTGCTAGCAAAATCAATTCTTAGTTTCCATCCTACTGACAACCTTCTGGTTTACTATTACTGCTAACTTATTCCATTATTTGTAATGTCTCATATTCAACATCTGAATTCCAGTCAGAGTATTTTGGTATTATTGGATTATCACACTTGTCAAACTGTGCCTTGATGCCTCCCACTTATGTATCTTCCCTGAGGCAAGTTTTTGTTGTATTCCTTGCCTTACAGGAATTTGGGTGAATTTCCATCTGAACTGTTTTAACTATTGACAGATTTGAAAGTTTACTGAATGCTAGGTCTGATCCAAATTTTAGTGAATGTACAGGAAAGATTCGCTTTGGCTACACAGGATACCCAGCGAAAGGAAAAATTAAGCTCAGAATGGGCTGCGATGTCAGGATCTGAACGCACTGGCAAAGCATCTTTCAGATGACAACTATGTTAGACCCAACACTGAAACACAAACAAGAAATAGGCATGGCCAGGTCATAACATTTCTTTTCTCTGTGAACAGGAAAATCTGTATTGTAATACAGGAAGTAAGCTACATTTTCCTGCTAATGCAAACACACACTCACATGAACTCACCAATTTATACCTGAAAAGAAGGTGGCTGCCTGTTTTACAATATCATACATGTTTTTAAAATGGTGCATTTTTTTCTAGTCACATAATTACAAGCAAATAAATAAACAGAACACAGTTGTTCTTGGCTTTTAGAAATCTGCATCCATGAATTTATTACATTATCATCTTGGATGAGAGTATTTGTTACCAATATTCGCACTGATAAATGCCCATGAATAACCAGAGGCACGTCTGTGTATTTGTATAATGCTAGGTGAAGAAGGTACCCTAAGGATTTTACCCTGTGATCAGATAGTCAGATTCAGTGTTGATATACTAAGATGATGTATATAGTTATTTATATGTTTATTGGGCAAGAGTTAATTAAAAAAAAGTTCAGCTATTCCCACCCCCCAAAAAATTCACTGAATTCCAAATCAGTATGTTGATCAGTGACTATGTCTACGTTAGCAAGTATTGTGGACTACAGGAGAAGATATGCAGAGTGCAGTAGTTGGTGCTGAGGATCTGAGGTCCAGAAAAAAATGCATGTCAAGGTGCTCTTTACTTTGTATTACCTCTAGTGTGATTCCAGGGACTAAGGGTCCATTTGTGGCTGTGGTGCCCTCCTGGTGTGTTCGTGGAGCACATCTTCCAGTTAATTTCATCCAGAAGAAACCCAGTTCATATACTCCAAGACCAAGGCACTGCAAAATAGAGACCATTGGGAGATTCATGTCAAAAGTGCACTCCTGATCCAAATTAAAATGCCAGTGTGAATGCACCCTATGTGAACTCATACAGAGGCAGGTCCTAATCCTATCCCTCTAAGAACTCTCTTTCCACAGACCTTCTGGATGCTGTTGGCAACACACCCCCTCAGATGTGTTGGCTTCATGCACTGATCAAATCAGTTACTGGAGCCCTTCACAAGCTCACAATGTAAGACACTGTATTCATGCACTCTGGTTTGAGCTCCCCACAACAAAACAAATTTGAAGGGAAAAGTGTAACTTTTTAAAAATAAAGGAGACATTAGCAAACTAATGTTCTGATCCCAGAATGCTAGCTTTTTTTTTTCGTCAGAACAAAAGATCCAGAAAGCTGGAAGTTGGCTGTCAGAATTCAGAATAAATCTACAATTGTGGAAGTTATAAATGGTAATAGTCTCTACTAAATCACTGACTATATTGCTGAGACTCTTAAGGACTGTTCGTGATACACTCTAAAACGTTGTTCACCCTAGCCCTCATTTGATATTCTCTGGGCAGAGGCATTTTTTTCTGTGTCCTTGAGATCTTCAGCATCACTGGATCAATATCAGCTGTAAATGTTTCTTTGTGAGAAGGCAACTTGGAAACATTTTAAGCTTAACAAAGTCCTGTTTGGGCTGAATGGATGATCAGACCTTTGTGTGCAATGCTTCTCTTTTCTGTCTAAAACAAAGTGGTTGTTCTGCAACTTAGTAACCTATAGATAGCAGCCAACAGGGATGATTTATTAATGTTTCCAGTGAGAGTCAGCTTAATGAATACAAACACTGCAGCCATGCAGGTGACTTGGCATCTGCTTGCCTACTTTCAGAAAGGGGAAACAAGGCTTTAGACAGAACTTAAGAAATGGATGCTTGAGTTCTTTCAGAAACTTAAAAACAGAAAAGCTTTCTGATAATCTAGGGCACATCAGATCCTTATTTTGCCTCATCGTACGATACATATTGCTCTTCGCATCCTGGCAAAATGGATAAAGGAACAGCACCAGGCAGCAGCAGAGTGGTGCTGAACCACATGGAAGGAACTACATGATAGGAGGGCACTGTGCTGCCAAGGAACCAGAGAGAACAAAACACAACACAGCAGCACTGTCTGTGTCTTGTAGATCATGATCTCTCCCATAAATTTCCCTAAGATCCGTTTAGGTATCTAGGACTCTGCCACAGTTTGAGTCTAAATGTGCTCTGAGAAGAAGTTTTTGGTTTTTGTAGCCATTAGCTTTTCTTCCTCAAAAGCCTATATGCATAATGAAGGTCAGGATTGTAATGTTCATGGAAATGCTCATAGCCACATAATAACGAGCCTATTTCCCCTCACATTTTAGGACATGTGGGCTCAGGAATGTTATTCTACCTTTGAATCAATGTAAGACAAGTCGGAATTAGGGGAACCTTACACCTGAAAAACACCATAAGCCTGAATCTAACTAGTACCTGCAGAGTCGCACTTTTTCCCAGTATAGCTTAATGAAAAACACCCTCTTTCTCCATCTCCAAAGTAATGATCAACACTAGCAAAGATTAATAACGTCTCTGCTTAAACAAGGATTTCTTTAGCTGATACACCTTGCTCCATCAGGAATCATATATCCAGAAACCTGGAGCAACACCATACTTTGGAGCACAGGGCAGAGAAACCCAAGTTAACTGGGAGCAAGTTGGAATATCTGCATGATTCACCACAGCCTGTGCTGTGATAGCAGTGCAGTGGCTACACCACAGCCAACAAAGGCACTCCTACTGCTCTGCAGCCATGTCCAGCTGCTTGACTCATCAGTAAAGAAACACCCAATATCAGAAAAAGATGGTAGTACAGATCATGTCTAGCTAAAGCAAGAATCGGGGCCACTCAGTGATGGAAGGGCTGACAACAAACACAGACATGGCTGCTGGTTCCCAACCCATTCACCTAAACATCACTCTCTCTGGTTTCATATGAATGAATACAGCACACCAGTAAAGCATCCCGAGGGTGACCATTGCCCTCACATACCACAACGATTTGTTACTTCCTTGATAAGGTTTTCAGAAAATCCCTGACAACTAAGTCGAATTTAAATCACTCACTTTGGCTCTTATAGAATCATAGAATCATAGAACATCTCTAGTTGGAAGGGACCCATAAGGATCATCGTGTCCAACTCTGCTCCTCGCAGGACTTATCTCCTTAATAAGAGGATGGTTGGCTGTGCATGTGTTCTCCTGACTGAAAATCTGTTGCCACCCAAAAGGAAAGGAAGCCTTAAATTTCAGTGAGTTTGGTGTCCATCTTTACAACACTGTAAACCAAAACTATGTGAGGTGAACATGCATCTAAACACATCGAACTGCTTGATTTCAAATGACACAGATGTATGGAGATGTACTGAATATCCTCAGCCACTAGCACATCCATGTGAAGTGCCTGACACAGCTTGCATTCAGTGTGAATTACAGCTACTAAACAGTAACATTTCTCACCCCTTTCTAGAGATGGAGAGGGGAGGTTTTCAAAGGCACAAATAACAAATTTTGAAATCAGTGGGAATTAGATGCTAAAGCTGCCATCTGTGCCATTGCATATATTCGCTGCCCATATGCCACTTACGTAGTACTGAAGGGACAGTGCAGGTTTCTATGTGCTGGCAGCTGAGACTCAATTATGCTGTAAGATGTACGTGCTACCCGTATCTAGCACCTTCTTTCTTGCTCTCACTGATCAAACTATGACAGACTTTATTCAACCTTCATTAAACAATTGCCAATCACTTTTGTTCTTAGTTCTCCTAGTGACAGTTCACAGCAATAGCATTACCCAGAATAAGACTAACTCAGAGCCAAGAAGATAATGCCAAGTTGTCATTGTTTAAAAGATTTCAAGTAAGCATCACTGTTGTTGCCATTAAAGGACATTTTGGTGGTTTTTTTTCTTTCAGATATAAAGAGTTCAGGGAATCCCTTCACTGCTGCAAGCTTCCCTGGGCAGCAGAAAGGGAGCATGGAGGAATTGCACTACCTGTACTTCCAGAAGACAACTGGGCAAAGGATAAGTCTCCATGTACATTTGTTAAAGGACATCAACATTATAGTATAGGTGTAGACCCTTGGCCAAGGTAGGCTAGACATATACTTCTCACAGTTAAAATGTTTAAGAAGTGAAGTGTTTTTAACAATAGCAACAGACAGCTAAAAGGTTAGACAGCAATGTAGACTGAGATGTGCAAATATCTGCATTCCAAAAATGGGCAATTTAAGCTTCTGCTCTTCTCACAATGCCCTAAATATTAACATGGGAATATAGTGGTACCCACAAATCTCCACACAGTGTTCCGCTGAAACACCTAAAGTTCCAAATTTCCGTATTTTTTTTTTTTGCCCATCATTTGATAATTATTTACTGTTGGCTGTTGTCCCAAACACCCTTCCTGACCTTAAAAATGTCTCTACTGGCCTAATTTACAGCATCCACAAATCCCATAGGCATAAACATGACAAGTCAGTGCTCAGCTTTTTCAGAAAGCTGTTGCAAAAGAAGAGATCTGTCTAGACAACAGCTGAGGGGGAGAGGTCTGGCGTATGCTTTCTGAGTCAGGCCTCCTTCTCCTCGCCTCTTACCACAACCAATTTCTTCTTTAGAATATATTGGGGTTGGTGCCACTTCCACTGAAACTAGTTCCAAAAATTCTTGTTCATCATGATAGCATTGGTCAAAAAAATCCCAACAACTGACTAGCTGGTAGATAAATAGATAGATAGATAGATAGATAGGCAAACGATAATGCCAAATCTCTGTTGTTCAGACACTCAGGTAGGTTTCAGATCACTGCTACTGACTTACATGAAAGCTTTGAAGACAGAACATGCTGCTGCTTAGGGCTGACTTGGAGAAGTTCAAGGATAGCCTTCAGCCCTACAGGCTTCCCTGAAGAACAGGAATGGAAGATGCAGATTAGGCATCTGAATGACTGTCCAAGCATTAAAACATGACTCAAAGACTGGAAACATGCCTTCCTGTCCTTGTTCTCTGCATTATCATGAACTAGCCTCTCTGTAAAATGATCATAGAATCATAGAATATCTTGAGTTGGAAGGGACCCATAAGGATCATCAAGCCCAACTTTCTACTCCTCGCAGGGCTACCTAAAACTAAACTATATGACTAAGAGAGTCGTCCAGATGCTCTTTGAACTCTGACAGGCTTGGTGCCATGACCACTTGCCTGGGGAACCTGTTCCAGTGACAGACCACCCTCTCAGTGAAGAACCTTTTCCTAATGTCCAATCTGAACTTCTCCTGATGCAGCTTCATATCATTTCTGTGTGTCCTTATTGCTGGTCACCAGAGGGAGGAGATCAGCACCTCCCCCTCTGCTGCCTTCCTTGAGGAGGTTGTAGACTGCGAGCCTTCTCTTCTCCAAACTGAACAAACCAAGTCACCTCAGCTGCTCCTCATAAGTCTTGCCCTTGAGACCTTTCACCATCTTGGCTGCCCTCCTCTGGACACACTCTTAATAGTCTGATGTCCTTCTTACATTTGAGGTGCCCAAAACTGCACACAGTACTCAAGGTGGGGCCACACCAGTGCAGTGTAGAGGACAATCACCTCCCTCAACTGGCTAGCTATGCTGTGCTTGATGCACCCCAGGACACGGTTGGCCCTTTTGGCTGCCAGGGCACACTGCTGACTCATATTCAACTTGCCATCAACCCAGACCCCAGATGTCTTTCTGCAGGGCTGCTCTCCAGCCTCTCGTCCCCCAATTTGTGCGTATAACCAGGATTACCCCATCCCAGGTGGAGAATCCAGCACTTGCTCTTGTTAAATGACGGTGATGGGACCTCCATCCCAGGAGCATGACAAGGTGCTGTGATCCCACAGTGACAGGATTGGTGCAAGAATGCACAATGAGCTTGAAACAAGAATTTTCACTGCTCTTGTGTTTTTCTTTTCTGAATATGCAATCCCTTGGATTATTTGTTGTTCAGGCACACTCATGTAGAGCCCCTGATCCATCCAAGTGAACCCCACTCTGAAGAGAAAAAGAGGTCCAGAAACAAGCCTTCCCTTTTCCACAAGGTGGAAAATGCCCAGGTGGCATATAGTCCCATGTAGCTGTCTTCCTTTACATCCCTACCCTCACACTGCAAGCAAGCAAAGGTTTTGGCCAACTCAGGCATAGTACCTAATGAGAAGGTAGATGAATCACAGCGACTACATGCCCCATCTCAGAAAACCAACTTAGCAGTCAGAAAGGGAGAAAGGTTTGCAAGCTACTTTATAAACCCATGTTCACGACATCCATTTGTTGTTTGTCTTGGGCAACTCTCACAGTAAAGTGATACTGCAGAAGAGTTGTTCAGAGCATAGCCAGATGCTCACAATCCTGATAGTGCTATTGCAGGGGCAAATTAGATTAGCCTTTCCTCCACACCAAGTTTCTATATTACACAGATTAGCTTCCAGACAAGGAGCAGAGGTACAGTATCCCCAGTGGCACCACCTCCGCTGATCTCAATGAAACCTATGAGAGATACAGGATAGAAATTAATTAGAAACTTACTCGAGTGCAAACAATTATAGAGGAGAAAGCTGAAGTGGGCAAGATGCAAATGAAGTATTTTCATGGCTGTGCCTCTGATAGCACCCGCACAAATTTCAGTGGGGTAAGTATGAGAAGCCTAAATAAATATGTTTATAATACAGCTTGTAAATAAAACTTCAGGAAATATCCACAGTGAGAATTATTTGATTTTTATAGAGGAAATATTGCTTTTTCGTAAGAACCACACAAAAATACTTAAATAAAATCCCACAGTTACAGTTGATTTAAATATAACTTTCTAGTAAATAAGACATTACTAGATTATGCTGATATTGGTATTTTCTACATATGTGCAGGACTTTGGGCTGTGGAAGTATAGTACACAGGGCAAGCACTGGAGTCATACACTCTGTGGTTCTAAAACTAGTGGTAAGAGGGGTATGTTTGCTTGCGCTTCATTTTTTAAATCATTTTGTAAGATGTCTATGAAATTTTATGAGAAAAAAAGCTAAGAATGTATTTTCCAGTGCACCTCTACATAACTAATCTGTGGCTTTTATACATGCTGGCAAAATTCCTATGTATAAAACTACAGAACCCGAAGGAATTTTTGTTACATAAGAAACAAGGGGCTGGCACAGCTGGCTCTAAGAGGAAAATTAAATGATGCCCAGTGCTCCCCAGTAGATGCCAAGGTGCAGGGAGAGCACAGGGAGAACAGCTCATGCAAGCTTCTTTTTCCAAGTGGTGGAGTCACAGTCGGGTTCAGGTTGGAGGGATCTCTGGAGATCACCCACGGCCAGGGCTCTCTCCAAGTTACAGCCAAACTACTACAACTACACAATGCTCTTCTGAGTGGGACAGGCAGTTTCCAATACAAAAGTCATCCACCTCTTGATTCAAAGTAAGTACAAGGAACATAAAGGCGTCCTTTTACAGATACAACTGCTGCCACTTTGCAGAGGCACTGCTCCAGAAGACTTCAAATGTGATGCATTACTTATTGAGCCAGGCCACCCACAGGCATCAAACACAGAAGTAGTGAAAAGTGCATCTTCACAAACACAGTAGCTGAACTAGGCAAAAGCTAAGCATTTCCAGGTTAGTAGGTTTTTATTTTAATGATGGAAAGAGACTTTGTGTCATGGCAATCCTACATATGCATTGATCATCCCAAATCAGCCTTCAGACCTCTTAAATCCCTGGATTTGGCTCTAAAGTGAGCATTGCTGCTCCATAGTCGCACCCTCCCGTGGCACAGTCTGTCATTAGGAAGCACCCTCAGCACCAGCTGTCCTGTCTTAAGGGTGCACGGGACCTGGCCTCCGGGATGGAAGTTGGGTACTACTGTGGTGTGATGGGGCTGAGAGGGCAGGAGAGGAGTCTCAGTGAGTTTAGTTTAAGACAGAGGTGCTCAGCACTTCTGAACACGCAGCCTTGCACAAGAGCTGGAATGCTAAGTCTGACCCTAGATGCCCACATTGCTCAACTGACAGCACCCGCGGCACAGAAGCTTGCATTACACTGGACAGTGCTAATGTGGGAAAGTGCTTAAAGGGGAAAGAAGACAATAACCATCCTGAACTCGTGGTCAGACCCAGAGTACTACGAGCATATTCCCGTTGGACTGTGCTATAACCCCAAGCCTTGGGAGCCCACTGAGCCAGCCATAACAGTCAAACAAATCCCTTCTGATTCAGCATGATTCCTCTTCCTTTCTTGCAGCCAACATCTCTTCTTCAGCCATGCAATTAAGGCCACCCATTCCTTTCAGCAACAGACACTTGATTAGACTCTTTGGGTCAAGCTCAGCTTTAGCAAGGCCAGGTCAGGAGTATAAGCCTATTTGTAATACCAGGAAAATCTTACTGGTTACGGCTGATTTTTCCAACTGCATTTCCTTCATTTTGGCACTCCCATTTGCTCTCTCTTCTGTTGCTGGGGGTTTTTTTTGTGTTTTTTTTTTTTACCTGATGTCCCATACTAACTGCTTTGTTTTCCGTTTTTTAAACTCAACGACAGGTATGGTGTTGTCTTTTCGTCAGATTCTTTTCAGTGAAAAGGCCCATGCAGTTTGGCTGGATTCTGGGAGCCTTTTGGCATCAGAAGGAGCTGAAAGTGATCCCCATAATGTAGGAATAACTTAACTCCTTATAGGAGCAAAAGTTGGAGCCTGCACCCATTCAAGGCATTCCTACAGCTCCTACTGAGTGTTAGGGGTGCATGGTGAGGAGCTGTAGGGGCCAGGCCTTCCGAGGGGGAAGTACTCAACATTCTCAGGAACTCTGGATTCAGGCACGCGTGCTTAGCACCTCCAAAGTCTAGCCCTGCATGACTTAGATTTTGAAACTGACGATAGATTTCTACACTGGTAGCATCTATGAGTTTTGATATTAAGGGTTATCTGAGAAATCAAGACAAAAACATATCAATTGATTTGGATTTTTATAAGCAGATAGAGCATAAGCTTTCTACATTTATGCTTTCTCTTTGCACAGAGGCCTTCCCACTGAGCAGTACTGTGATGTCACCCAGCTGAAAAAAGTGATGCGAGTATGTATGATGAGCTGTAAGTTTAAACTGTGCGTTAACCAAATTGTGCATTTAGTGAATATAACAGCAAACTGAATATTCATTCCACTCTGGTGATATTACGCACATCGGATATGAAGTGCAGCTATGATATGAAATCCAAAGGGCCATGTTCTGTAAAAAGGGATTAGCTAGTAACAAAGAAGAGCAAACACAGTTGGGAAGGAAATTCAGAATACAGCATTGTGCCCCTTCAGTTTAGTCTCTTTTCAACAAGGGTCTCTGAGTTTGTTTTACAGGTTGTCCATACTCACCAACTTGTAATACTAAAAAATATTAGCCTTTCTACTAGTTAGAATTCAGATTAAACTGAAGTAACTCAAGTAACCATGACACCATGTGTATTTCACTCCATTTTTCTGCTGTATTTATATAGATATATTTTTGGAGGGGGCTTGGCAAGGATTGTTTTCCTCACTGCTGCTGTTAAAGAGAAATCAGAGTGAATTAGGATGCTGATGGAGTTCTGCAGTCCAACATTTTGCCACTTGATGGCACCAGCAAAACGCTTAAATTTGATCAAACTACTGAGATTTTAGATTACAGCAATTTAAAGTGTAAATGTAAATTCTTCAAAAGCAGAAAATGAACAAGTTACGCCTCTCGTATTAGCATTGATAGCTAGACCATATTAGAAAGCCAAGAATAATTCTGCAACGGTTCCTGTCAGTTATCTTTACAGGGCTACAAGGGGCGTTGTTTGACCCCACCACTCTCCTTTTAGCTTCCCTGCATGTGAGGTACCTGCTTCCCATTTCGTGTAAACTCAGACACTCTAGAAAAGCAGGAGAGCTAACTGTAAATAGGCCACAGAAGCTACACAAGGAAACCTGCAACCTTGCTCTCTGTAGTTCACTTCTCTCTTTATTACCTCATTACAGCATGCAGCACAAGCAGAAGCGAGTTCGGTTAACTACAAAAGCGTACAAGCCAAAACTCCTTTTTCCTGGGACACCTTATTGCCTTTGACCAGCATTGCACATTAGAAGCATTGGCGGTGCTGCTTCTGCAGAATTTGATTACCAGATACAAGGAAGTAGCAAAGTTTCTCTGCAGGTTTCTTCCTACAAGTTTCCTAAGCACCAAGTGACAAGAACTGGCTCGTGCACTTTTGTAAGATAATGGAGCACCTTTAAAGTTGTTTTAAAACCAACATCCATGCAAAGTGGGCACTCTCATATTGCACAGTCAAGCTGGGTGGTTCTGTTTTATTACCTAATCCATCCTCAAGAAAACTCCATCGACTGCAGTGGAATGACGCTGGGGAATAATCTAGTTCACTGTGACTTGCTAGTCAGATAAGTGTACTGTTATGTGACATTTATATGGGTATCCCTGAAACAGCAGAAACACAGACAGATTGTGGAGTGAATTAAAAACTGCGCTTTGCATGGGGTAGGAAGCCTGCTGTGTTTTCAGTGAGTCCTAGGCTGGCCAGCCT